>NC_081412.1:20887931-21589431 GCF_030272615.1 Cryptomeria japonica
CTAAACCTGCCAGTGATCCATCATATGCCTTCTGTGAATGTCTAGCTTTTTATTCTCCTTACTTCTGCAATTTATTGTAGTGAAATTTAAGTTTTTTGTGTTTTCCTTATCTTTTTTTGACTTATTTGTAATTGTTGTTTGGCATTTATTGTGGATAGACAAATTGGCATTTGTAGGTTGTATGTTTTCTTGGTCCTTCTTTACATGGGCAAGGATATTGCCTAAGCCCAAGTCTACGTAAGGTTTTCTGTGTATGTATATTGATCATTTAATTTAACTAGAAGACCTTCAAACTGAATGGAGATCCATTTTTGAGTGCAAATTTGTTTTACCAGCTCCCTTAATCTAGTTCAACATGGTTGCTCCTATTTGATTCATTTAGAAGCGCTTGTATGTTGGAAAAGGAGTGTGGACACCTTGTGTGATAATATAATTGAACTCTCTCTACAAACCCATGTTAGAGTGCAAATTTGTTTTACCAACATCATTAACTGGTTCAACATAGTTGGTTCTATGTTCAATTCATTTATAAGCTTTTGTATGTTGGAAAAGGAGTGTTGTAATGATGTTGGGTTGTACACCTTGTTTTTTAACATCAAATGTTGTTATATGTTGTGCTTCTCATGGAATGGGACATCTTGCTTGGGTTTTGATTAGTTTTTCCTATTTAATGTTATGTTTAACACTGCAATTGCAAATATTATGGGGGTCACATAAAGACAAGCAAAGGGACAAGGCATTGGAAGGTGAAAGGTCACCTTGGGTGTTTGAGTCATGTAGGAGAAACAAAACCACTTGGTAAGCCTTGGAATGTGAAGAGCCCTTTGGGTATGTGAAGAGTGACACTTGGGTGCCACATTGGGGGGATCGATAGTTTGCGGTTTTAAAAACCATTGTTGGTTTCTTGTTTCCCTCTTGTCTATGTATAGAGTGTTTGTTGTTTATAACTAGGGATTTGTAGGGTTTGGATTGACCCCAAGTCTAGGCCCAGCCCTATTTCTCCCACGCTATCTTCAAACACTCATGCCTTAATAAATTTGGCGCCAAAACCTAAAGGAGGCCAACTTGAAATAAAGGTTAGAAGTGCATATAAATAAAGAACATTTCTCAAGCCATAATCACCAATTCAATCTCAAGCAAACAGCGAATTTAGCTCTGCTGCTAAGGTGCGAAATTTCAAGGAAGGGTGCGAAACTTTCCAGACTTGTGCGAAATTGTCCAAGAGGACATAGCGTATTTTGATGCAGTTTTGAAGCATGCAAAGGGACAGATCTGATATGTGAAGATCAGATTTAAGCTAAGTATTTGTACTCTTATGATTTAGAGGAGAATATACAATCTGACCTGTGGGTCTTTCATGCTGGGTTTTTCCTTCTTGGAGGTTTTCCCAGGGTAATGCCTGTTTGTCTACTGTTTTTATTTCTGATTTTACTAAATATTGGCTTATTAAATATGGCAAATCTGATTACAATCTAGGACATAATCAAATATATAAATCTGATTAACATACCTAGGGTATAAAATTACATGGTATCAGAGCTAAGGTGTCACTAACTTCTGATTTAGCAAATCAGTTGTTGCATATAGCTGTTATTTGTTTTCAGATTAAAAATGTTAGGTTTGAAGGCTGAAGATAGACTTGAGGGAGCCATTGATTTTGCTGCTTGGAAAGTTCGTATTCTATTGATCCTTGAAGAGAATGATCTACTGAAATTTGTAGAAGAAGAAAGGCTGTCTCCTCCAGAAGATGCTGAAGAGCTGAAACTGTTCAAGAAAGATTCCCTCAAGGCTAGAAGGATCATAATTGAGTCTGTCAAGAATCATCTTGTCACTGTCATATCAAAGTTTGTATTTGCCAGAGAAATGATCAAACACTTGGAAGGGATGTATGAAGTCAACAATCTTAGTAGGGCTCTTGCTCTAAGACAGTAGCTTCTTCACATGAAAATGAAAGAAGAAGACTCAATCATAGCCTACTTCATGAAGATCAATGAACTAAAGGACAAGCTAAGCACTCTTGATTGCCAAATCTCAGATAAAGATCTTGTGATGATTGCATTAAATGGTCTACCTGATGAATGGGAACCATTCATTCGTAGCATTGGTGGAAGAGCCAATCGTCCCAACTTTGAGCGTCTTCAATCTGATTGCATCGAAGAGGGATCTCGAATTGAGGTAAGAGGAAAACTCAAGAACTCTCTCAAAGATAATCATGTTCTCTTAACTAAATCTAGGAAAGGTGGTCATTGGAAGAAAGAGAAGAGAAGCAAAGATTTTAGATCCTCCTCATATGATCCAAGGAAAAAGTCAAGAGATTCCTCTCACATTCGTTGCTTCAGATGTGATAAGTATGGTCACTATGCCAAAGATTGTCAGAATGACCCAAAGGAAAGGGAAGCCAATTTAAATGAAGTTGCCGACCAAAGTGAAGATTACCTTCTTATCTCTGCTCTATCCAGCAATGTTCCTACAGACAACAATACGTGGATACTTGACAGTGGTGCCTCCAAACACATCTCAGGATTTCGTGAGCATCTCTCAGATCTGATTGGAAAGGACACCAATCTTCATGTAGTAATCGGTGATGATGCTCGATACTCGGTAAAAGGTTCTGGCACTACCTCTTTAAAACTAGATTCTGGTATCTCCTTACAACTCTGTGATATTCTCTTTGTACTTAGTATTAAAAGAAATCTTATTTCCATTTCTGCCTTAGAAGATAAGGGTTTACAAATAGCATTTTCTGAAGGGAAAGTACTCACTTGGCCTAAGAAATCTAATTTCAAATCTGCTTGTATTATTGGAAATAGATGTGATAGTTTATATAAGCTTGCAGCTAATCCAATTAAAGCTCTCATTCATGAGACCCCTGAATCATGCGAGCTATGGCA
Organism: Cryptomeria japonica; assembly: GCF_030272615.1. Lineage (NCBI taxonomy): Eukaryota > Viridiplantae > Streptophyta > Pinopsida > Cupressales > Cupressaceae > Cryptomeria > Cryptomeria japonica. Next base: position 20,890,823 of record NC_081412.1, read on the forward strand.
TAGAAGATTGGGTCATCTTCACTTTCAAGCCCTTCCCACTCTTGGTAAAATGGTCAAAGGTATGCCTAAACTCAGTTTATCTCATGATGATGCTTGTAAAGGTTGTGTAATGGGTAAGAATGTAAAGAATCCTTTTCATAAAAGTGATAGTAGGGCTAAAGAAAGGTTAGAGCTTATTCATTCAGATTTATGTGGTCCTATGTCTGTAGCATCTCCTAGCGGTTTCCTATATTATGTTATCTTCATAGATGATTTCTCTAGGAAAACATGGATCTATTTTCTTAAATCTAAAGAGTCTGAAGAAGTCCTAAATAGATTTAAAGAATTCAAAGCCTTAGTTGAAAATACTACAAGAAATCGAATTAAATGTTTGAGGTCTGACAATGGGGGTGAATACACCTCAAGTAGTTTCTATGACTTTTGTGTTAACGCAGGAATTAAGAGGGAGTTCTGCGTTCCCTACAATCCTCAGCAAAATGGAGTTGCTGAAAGAAAGAACTTGACCATTGTTGAAGTTGCAAGAGCCATGATCCATGATCAAGACTTGCAACCTTTTCTATGGGCAGAAGCATCCAAAGCCACAGTTTATATTCAGAATAGATGTCCTCATCGCGTCCTAAAGGATGTGACACCTGAAGAAGCCTTTTCAGGAATCAAACCTGACATCAGTCACCTAAGGATATTCGGAAGCCCTGTGTATGTTCATGTGCCTAAAGAAAAACGAACCAAGTTGGATCCATCTGGAAAGAAAGGCATCCTAGTAGGATACAACAAATCTTCCAAAGCCTTCAGGATTTACATTCCAGGTCAAAGGTATGTTGAGGTAAGTAGAGATGTAACTTTTGAAGAAGATATTGCTTTCAAAAGATCTAAAGGTTCATTAACCAACAATAATGATATGGTGATTGAAAATCAAGATTCAATAGTTGATGCTAACCCTGAGTTACAGGAGGAGTCTATTGACCTTCCAGATCAGGAAGTTCAGAATGACCCATCAGAACCCATGCACTCTATCGATATACCTCAGGATATTGTGGTCTGCAAGAAGAGACCACTTTGGGTTAGAAACACGATTCAAGATGCTGAAGGGTTTGCTTCTCCCAGAGGAACCTTTAGAAATAGCAAGAGTTTCCAAAATCACGCCAACTACATTTCTGTGATGTGCAATATAATTGAGTTTGAACCTCACAATATTGAAGAAGCTATGTCCCATCATGCTTGGAAATTAGCCATGGATGAAGAGTATGGGTCTATCATCAAGAATGATGTCTGGGACATTGTATCCAGACTCGAAGGTAAGTCTGTTGTTTCCTCTAAATGGTTGTTTAAAATTAAACATAATGCTGATGGTAGTATTGAAAAATATAAAGCTAGGTTTGTAGCACGTGGTTTTGCTCAAAAGGAAGGAATAGATTATGAAGAAACCTTTGCCCCTGTTGTTAGATATACTTCTATTAGATCTATAATAGCTATTGCTGCAGCCAAAGGTTGGGAGCTGCATCAAATGGACGTTAAGACAACCTTCCTTAACGGTGTCATTGAGAAGGAAGTCTATATTCAGCAACCAGAAGGTTATGTAATCCATAAAAGAGATTCTCATGTTTGCAGGTTGAAGAAAGCCTTATATGGGCTCAAACAGGCTCCTTGTGCTTGGTATGAAAGAATTGATAAGTACTTACTAAGTTTAGGATTTTCCAAGAATGATGCTGATGCTAACATTTACTTGAAAGCTTACAATGATATGTTTATTTTAGTTTTGTATGTGGATGACTTATTTCTCATTGGTGAAAGTAAATTAATCATAAGATGTAAAAAGGAATTAGCCTCAGAATTTGAAATGAAGGACTTAGGTCTAATGCATTACTTCCTAAGGTTAGAAGTATGGCAAAGAGCTGATGAAATTTTTCTAAGTCAAGGAAAATATACTATTGATATTTTGAAAAGATTTAGAATGTTAGATTGTAAACCTATGCATACCCCTATGGAATCTAACTTAAAGAAGTTAAGTGTTTCTGCAGCTGATTCTGATTTTGCAGATCCCTCTGAGTACAGGCAGTTGATTGGCTCCCTGATGTACCTAGTCAATACAAGGCCAGATATCTGCTATGCTGTGAATGTTCTCAGCCAGTTCATGAGCTTACCTAAACTTGTTCACCTGGTTGCTGCCAAGCACATTCTAAGAGACCTGCGTGGCACGATTGGTTATGGGCTGAAGTATTCACTTAATACCTCAATCCTCTTGGAAGGCTACTCAGATTCAGATTGGGCAGGAAGTGTCAAGGACAGGAAAAGTACTTTAGGTATCTGCTTCAACTTGGGCTCTGCAATGATCTCTTGGGCATGTAGAAAGCAATCTTCGGTAGCATTAAGCACTGCAGAAGCTGAGTACATTGCCGCATCTGTTGCATCCAGAGAAGCAGTGTGGCTTCGTAAGCTACTTGTTGGATTATTTGGTCAAGCTAGTGATCCCACCACCATTCATTGTGATAATCAAAGTTGTATAAAGATGTCAGTAAATCCTGTATTCCATGATCGATCCAAACATGTGGAAACTCACTATCATTTTATTCGGGACATGGTGCAAAGAGGTGCCATTCATCTAAAGTACATTAGCACAGATGAACAGATTGCAGACATCCTTACCAAACCTTTATCCAAAGTGAAGTTCGAATACTTCAGAGACAGGCTTGGTGTTTGTTGTGACCATTTCACACATCGCCCCATTGCAAATGGGGACCCCTGCTTTTTTGCTTTTTAGGGTTTGTTTTCTAGGTCTTCTAGGGTTTTGTCTGTTAGCCTTTGCGTTTTGAGTATCGCCAAGGGGATCACCTGGATAGCAGGTTCTGCTTGAGTTAGGTCAAGTTGGTAAGTGATGAAGTCTAGAATGTCCCGATCCTGAAATTTGACTAAGTCTAGAAACTGAAAAACCTCCAAAAACTAGATTTTGCAATATAACTCCTGGAGGTCTGAAACCACTCTCAAACATCCTGAAAGTATATATGGAATATAACTTAAAGTATAAGAACTTATACTTAAATGTTATATTCCATAAAATTATCCTGACGGAAAGTTCAAAAAGTCAAATTTCGCTCCTGACCCTTGCTGAGGATCTAGAGCGAATTTCGCTCCTGACCCTCTCAAGAGGTCCAAAGCGAATCTTGCCCCTAACCCTTGTTGAGGGTCCAAGGCGAAAATCAACCTAGGACTCATTTCTAGCCTTATTGGACCAAATTTTGACTTACAAGGCATTTTGTTTGGACTTTGGAGTTGATTGAAAACCTTGAAGAAAATGATGAATTTTGGCCAAGATTAGGAATTTCGCTCCTGACCCTTACTGAGGGTCTAGAGCGAAATTCATTATGGACTTCATTTGCCACCTCGCTTGAATTTGAAATCTTGTTCCTAGCCTTGAAAATGATCTTACCTCGCCTTGTGAAGTGGTTTGAAACTAAAAGATTGAGCAATTTAGCCTAGATTGTAAATTTCGCTCCTGACCCTTGCTGAGGGTCCAGGGCGAAAATGTTGTTCAAGTTTATTTCTCGCTAATTTTGGCTAACTTGTTTTGTGCAGGGTTTCCGGGAGAGAAGATTGGACGTTACTGGATGCATTTGAAAGTTTGAAAGTTTGAAAAATAGTGCAAATTTTGATGACAATAGGGAAAATCGCTCTTGACCCTCTCCAAGGGTCCAAGGCGAAATTTCCAAGAGTTCTCACTTCCCTTGTATTTCGAGATGGTATTTTTGTTTCCAAGACTCAAAAGGGAGTGAAGAATGATATTCTATGCCGTGAGGGTAATTTGAAGTTGAAGTGATCAAGAATTTGTGCAAAAAGACTCAAAATCGCTCCTGACCCTCACTGAAGGCCCAGGGCAAAATTTGCAAAACCAACAACTTCCCTTCAAGATTGCGCTAAGGCAAGGTTGTGCTAAGGTGGAGAGGTCCTCCAAAACGTGATGAACAAGGATTTACCTCCAAAACATGATGATCCTAGCCTAAATTGCAAAAGTTGCTCCTGACCCTCACTGAAGGCCCAGAGCGAAAATCTTTGAAGCCCCTATTTTGCATTGCAAAAGCAAATCAAGCATGCATGGAACGAGTAAAGGAGATCATTGCTTACCCCACAAGGAGAATTGACAATTAAAAGATGAAGGATTAAGAGCAAAATTGAAAAATCACTCCTGACCCTCTCTGAGGGTCTAGGGCGAAAAAGTCCTAATAGTACTTTCCTCCTAGAGATCAAATGAAATCAAACTCAAAACTCCAGTTAAAAATGCCATTTAAATGTCTAGATGAAGTTTTGGGCGAAAAAAGGGAGGTATGCAAGGTCTAGATTGAAAAATCGCTCCTGACCCTCACCAAGGGTCCAGGGCGAAATTGGTGATATCCTTCATTTTTACATTGTTTGAGCGTTGATATTCTTAAAATTCACCAAATTTGCTCAATTCGAAGCCTTTGGAAGATTAAATCAAATTCACATTAAATTAAAGGCATTTCAATTTAATAAATTAATTTTGTACCTTGAAATAATCAAAATAAACATCTTAGAGGTATTAAAATTAATTTAAATAATTAAAAGATTAAAGATTGAGCGCACAAGGCATTATTTTGTCTTTATTTATCAAGTCGGCCTTCTTCTTGGTGGTTTTTTATTTTATTTTAAGGCTTAATTGCTAGGTCGGCCTCAACAAGAATCAAGGTAAGCGCTCTATATAATGGGAGAAGTTCTTTAGCAAATTCAAATCATTCTTGCATTATCTCTCATGCGAACTTGAAGAGCATATTTTGAGGAGCGAAATCCAAAAGATTGAAGGTGAAATTAAGCAAGTTTGAAGGTGAATTTCCAGATTTTGGAGAAGCTAGTGGAAGGTGAAGCTCTTTTGAAGGCTAAAGGAGGCGTACTTCATCCAAGGGAGGACTATAAATCTTGCCCAACAAAATCCGGTCTTCTTCCTTCATTTTTCAAGGTTTTGTAGTTAAGTACTCAAGGGAAGAATTACTTTTTTGAAGATCTCATTCAAGACTTATTGTGATCCCATTGCAATTTTGTAAAATCTAAGTCTTGAAAATCCAATTTCCATTCATGATTAATTTGAAAATGTATAATTCTTGATTTATCATGACTTTTTTCAAATTAATATCTTAAGTTTTACCTTTGAAAGGTCTTAAATTTCATGCTTTGAGGTTTGATGCTCAAAAGACTAACTTCAATATTTTGTGTAGGCATCAAATGGAGATCCCGGAGTTGGAAGATCAAGCAAGGATAAGGGCGACCTCCTCCAGTCTAGCATCGACAAGGACGGCCTTCTTCGGTCAAGCATCATCAGGAATAACTTCTTCCAATCCAGCATTCCAAGGTGAGGTACATCATCATCTTGCACATCAAAGACAAAATAAGTCAGAGCAAGGGTTCGTTGAAGAAGCAGATAGTTTCAGAAGAGTCAATTAAAGCTAGCTTCTCAACATCATCGATTTGGATATCAACCAAGTGTCAGACGAGGTGGCATCCTAGTCATCACTCCTCTCCTCTAGTCGGGTTGGTCCACCTCAGCGTGTCTAGATTCAATGTACCTAACTCATGGAAGGTGGCACAAACTTCGATGTACCTACCCTAGCTATCCATTGGTCGAATTTTTCAGAGAAGACATGTGTCCAATTAATACAATTTTATCATTGGTCAAGCATTAAATGTTATGTAATGGTTGTAACAAACCCTAATTAGGGTTTTCATTGTTGAATCTTGGCCATTGATCTCAAATTCATCTGAGCCATCGAATTGTATTAAGGGCACTATATAAGCCCCGACTCTTCATTTGTAAAGGCTAATATATAAGAATAGAAAGGAGTTAGCAAATAGAGAGTAGTTAGAAGGTGATTAGCTAGTTGATAGAATAGCAATTAGAGTAGAGTAGAGGGAGAAGGCAAAGATTGTTGCCAAGATGTTGTTGTAAAAGACTTGTAAAACTTCATTGAAGAAATGGTGAAATTTATGGGTCGATTCGACAATTAGCATGGTCTCTATACTTCTCATATTTGATTTCATGTTATTAGATGAGTGGAAGAAATGTGCTTGATTGATGGTGAAATTCGTATATCCATACTACTAGCAGTTTGTTGATTGCAGACTTGTCTTGTGTAGTCAACTGGAATCATTCAGCTTAAGCTTAACTTCAATTGTCGCTTCTTCATTGATATGCATCAGCCTGATGGTGTCTATGCCTGTAGTGATGATTTGAACATCATAAAGCTTTCCTTCAAAGATCGCACTAACCTTGTGGAGATGGTTCTGGGATGTCAAAACAAGACTTAGTTAGAATTTCATCAAAGATCATTCATTGCTCTTACATTCTTAGTGTTAGGATTAGATCCTTTCCTCGCCCTCGTCTTTTTTCTTTTTTTTTAAAATCTAAGGCAGTAAAAACCTGTGTTCCAGCAATATTCAAAGCAAATCAGACGTTCGGTCATCAAGTGTAAGTCCCCTTGTGATTCCAGCAAATCACATCATACCACTGGTGCTTATCCACACGTAGAGATCCTACAACAAAGAACGTTGAAGTCACCCTGATTGATCCTTTTTGCGATATTTTCAGCATTCAGAGGCTTTATTCAAGAGAGGATAAGGTACCCTTTAGGTATTTAATTTTGTGTTTGGCTGTGTACAAAATACACGTCAACAGTGTTGTGGAAAACGGGACCCTGATTGAGAGGGAGCTGCAATCTCAGTGACTCTATTTGCAGCGCTGTGAATCATCCTTTGCTTGTGTGCAAGAATGAATTATGTCCAATCTATGCTTGTGTGCTAGATGGATGATTGTAATTATGTAAAGACCCACTCGTGTATTACACTTTCTATGCTTGTGTGCTAGAACCATCCTATGCTTGTGTGCTAGGTGGAAGATGTAATTCTATGCTTGTGTGCTAGATCCATTCTATGCTTGTGTGCTAGATGGAACTCTAAAGGCTCAGATTATGTATTCTCCTCTTCCCTAATTAAGAGGGAGTGTTGTTTATAACTAGGGATTTATAGGGTTCGGATTGCCTTAAGGCAACATCCGAACCCTTTAGGTCTGGGCCCTAAAGGGTAACGTGACCCCAAGTCTAGGCCCAGCCCTATTTCTCCCACGCTATCTTCAAACACTCGCGCCTTAATAAATTTGGCGCCAAAACCCAAAGGAGGCCGACTTAAAATAAAGGTTACAAGTGCATATAAATAAAGAACATTTCTCAAGCCATAATCACCAATTCAATCTCAAGCAAACAGCGAATTTAGCTCTGCTGCTAAGGTGCGAAATTTCAAGGAAGGGTGCGAAATTGTCCAAGAGGACATAGTGTATTTTGATGCAGTTTTGAAGCATGCAAAGGGACAGATCTGATATGTGAAGATCAGATTTAAGCTAAGTATTTGTACTTATGATTTAGAGGAGAATATACAATCTGACTTGTGGGTCTTTCATGCTGGGTTTTTCCTCCTTGGAGGTTTTCCCAGGGTATGCCTGTTTGTCTACTGTTTTTATTTCTGATTTTACTGAATATTGCCTTATTAAATACGGCAAATCTGATTACAATCTAGGGCATAATCAAATATATAAATCTGATTAACATACCTAGGGTATAAAATTACAGTGTTTGGGTTAGTGGTTTGGTGAGACACAAGTAGGTTGGAATTTGCATATTGTTCTCATTATCTCATAGGAGTCATAGAAGGCATGACAATGGATGTATGGTTATATGGTGTTGTGATAGGTTTCCAGATGTAGTTGGATTGATCATAGGAAGAAGATCAACGAATAGAGTGCATTGAGAAGTGGTTCTCTGAATGTGTACATTGTTGGATTTGACGAGGCGAAGAAATTGTTTGAGCACAAGTGAAATTCTCTATATGTTGTAATCTTGTTCTTTAGATAATATGGGAGTAGGGTCTTGTTTCTCGCTATGTTTTTTTGTTCAAAATGATTTCCTAGAATAAATTTGTTTTCAATTGTGTACGCTTTGACTAGTCATTCTGTTCTGTTAGTTTTGAATTCTTTGATTTGTTCAACACAGTTTTCTTGAGATTATTATTAGCTTTACATTTCATATCTGAGTTTAGTTTCTTGTTGTTTGGGATGAGGGCATGATCTTTGTTTGAGTGGAAGCTTTTCATAGGCAAATACTTTTTTCTTTTGTGTGCAGGGAAATGGTGAGCTTGTTGTGAGGAAATCTGTTGGTTGGAGATGGATGTATTAGATAGAGGACAAATGTGGGGGTCTTTAGGTATTGAGGATTGAACGGTTCAGTATGTTGTCATGATATGCTCTGGATCACATGTAGTTGCAGATTTGTGCAAAAACATGATTAATAGTGAGTTTGCTGGTTTTAGATAAACATATTTGGTGGAAGGGCCATGAGGTTATTGAAGATGAGCAACTATTTGTTTTTTGCTTTTGTTTGACTTTTCTGCAATGTATACAGTCAGTGGGAAAATATTGGAAAAGGTGTGTTATAAACCTTGCATAATGACATTGTAATATTGTTGGTGTTATGGAGGTGGGTTGTACATCTTTTGTAATAACAGTAAATGTTGCTGTAAGTTTTGGTTCTCATGGAATGAGACGCCATACTTAGGTTTAGGTTAATTTCTCCTATGTATTGTTGTATGTGGCATTGGAATTGCAAATACTATGGGCTTCACATAAAGACAAGCAAAGGAACAAGCATCAGAAGTTGGAAGGTCACCTTGGGTGTTTAGGTCATGCAGGACAAGGAAAACCACATGGGAAGCCTTGGAATGTGAAGAGACCTTGGGGAATATTGAAAGACCCATGGAGTATGAGAAGAATGATTCGTTGGGGTATGTGAAGAGTCACAATTGGGCACCACATTGGGAGGATTCATGGTTTGTGGTTTTGAAAACCATGGTTGGTTTCTTGTCTCTCTCTCTCTCCCGTCTATGTATAGAGTGCTTGGGTTAGCAGTTTGTTGTGACACAAGCAGGTTGAAAGTTGCATATTCTTGTGATAGGATCTAAAGAAAGCATGACAATGAATGTATCATTACATGGGGTTTTAACTTTTAACAGGTTTCTAGATAATGTTGGATTGGTCATCAGAAGGAGAACTCATAGAGTGCGTTGAGAAGTAGTTCTTTGAAGGTGCATGTTGTCACATTTGAAATATTCTGTATATTGTAAGCTTGTTCATTAGATAATTACAGTGGTATTGTGTTTCTTGTTTGTATTTATCCCAAATGGGTTCCCAGGGTAAATCCAATGTTTCAATGTGTATGCTTTGTTGTCTTTCTGTTGTGCTAGTTTTGGAATCTGTAACCCTATTCAACACAGTTCTTCTCTTAATGTTATCAATAATTTCATAACATTGTAAGTGGTCTGAGCTTGGCATAAACATGTAGTTTAATATTATATCGTAAAATGACCTCTTTCAATGCACATACTAAGAAAAATAAGACAAATAAAAACAGCAGAATTTTTATGTTTAGATGTTTCTCTGTTCTCCACCCTTCCTGAAATCATCTTTCTTTCCCAGAGTTGTTTCAAATCTGATTTTTGTTCTTATTTTTACATTTTGTGGTAGAGGCTTTCATCAAGTTGAGCAATTTGCTGGTCTTCTGTGTCTCATGGCATTTTTTTATGGTTTTCAAACCTACTTTAATATGTTTGTTTAATTGGTGATTTTGTGCTTGTGCAGATCTCTTAAGGTGCTCCTTCTAGAGGAAAGTTTGATAAAAGATGAAGGTGGGGAATGGCTGCATGAGCTTGCTTTACGGAACTCTTCATTGGAAGTGCTGAATTTCTATCTCACAGGATTAGAAAGTACTGATTTGAGCGATCTTGAGTTACTAGCCACAAATTGTCGATCGCTAACCTCCTTAAGGGTAAATGAATGTGATATTTTGGATTTAAGAGGTGTTCTGGAGAAAGCTACAGAATTGGAAGAATTTGGTGGTGGTTCATTTTGTAGTAGCGATGAGAATGCAGCAGAGGAAAATAAATATGAAAATGTTAGATTTCCTACCAAGTTAATATCACTTCTGGGGCTAACTTACATGAGCGAGACTGAGCTGCCTTGTATACTTCCACGTGCTTGTAACCTGAAGAAATTGGATTTACAGTTTACATTCTTGAGCACAGAAAATCATTGCGAGTTAATTCGCATGTGTACCAATCTTGAAATTCTAGAGGTATGTTCCTGAATCATATCACTGTTTCTATGATCTGTGACTTGCTGTTATGTGTTTTAATTACGATTTCAATGTTTTCATCCAAGTATTATATGCCCAAGAATATTTTTCTTAAAGTCAGAATATCTCAGAACTGAACAAAAAGATATGTAGAAATTAGCATTCAGCATTTCCATGCCAAAGAAAAGCCTTCCCAGAAATTATCGAAAACTGGCTCCTCTTCTGAATGCTCTATTTTCGGCTGGCCAAGGATAGTGTGGTTTGTAGCCTAAAGGGTATAAAGTGAAATCATTGGTGATAAAAAATTAAAACCCAGAGAGTGAAATCACTCAAGGTTGAAAGTTGCATCTACTCCCTTCCGAGGAAAAACCTAGCAAAGTGGCATGATAAAACAAAACCCGACACTTAAGTATGATTTTCATATTTTCATTGAAAACATCATTATTTCTCTTTGAGGGATCTGAAATTGTCGTTATGAAAAGTTGTCATTTCCTGCTTTGTGCCAGTCCCTGCAATCTCTTAGATTTGCAAGCCCAAGCTGAAATTGTATGTCAAAAGATGGGATATACATTATTTTTTACTCTTTTAATATGCCTTTCCAAAGGGAATAAGCAACATGTCAGACAAAACCTTAATAATTGATTGTAGTTCTCCAGTATTCTCAATTTGTAAACACAAGCTGAAAGTGTATGTCAGAAAGTGGGATATAACATTGTTATCTTTATTCTAGTATGCCTTACCAAAGGGCATTTTGTTCTATAATCAAACACAATATAGCATAAAATATTGACTCTCTAATTGCCCAACCAATCTGGGAAAACCAATTCAGGATCATTAGAACTTCAGACTGTTGACCATTATTGGTATAAGGGTAGCTTTTAAAGAACAAGTCCACAATTAAGGGTTTGCATTAATAGAAGCCTTGAAACAATTTGAGTGGAAGTAAGGAATTTTATCTTAATTATATTCATTTTGACATATGGCTAGATTAGAATATAAAACTTTTGTGACAATAGAACACGTGACTCACACAATATAAATGAATGGAAAAGAAGTTTTGTATTATTAATTATGATATATTCCATACCACTAGAGACTTTCTTAAGGAGTTAGCCTGTTTGACAAATGCATAAACAGTAGCTCCTTAACAAGCTAATAACTGGCTTATATCACAGGCTTACAAGAGACAACTATTACTATTACATGAGAGTTGAGATGTATAATGATCAACATGAAATGGCACCTTACAGTCTTACACTCGAAATATAGCATAATACGAGTCTTTCACATTTACAAACTTTAGTTTGCCTGATATATATTTTCATCTGTCTATTTGGCCCTGATTTCCTTTCTGATATCTTATTGGTTTCTAAGAAGGCAGGAGATAAATTCTCAAAGCTTATTACTTTTTCACTGTACAGAGAGCTTGTTTGCTTGAAATTTATCCTGCTTGAAAAATGTTAAAAAAGTAGCTAGCAACTCCCTTCACCTGTTGAAGATATTGTTTAAGGTTTAAAATATTATTTATCACTATAATGAGCTTGCAATTAATTGTACAGGGGTCATTATGAGCAATTGGATATAGAACTTTCATAGGAAGAAACCTTGAGAGCTGGTTTAATTTGATGTAATAAATATCTAAACTTCAGCAAATTTTGTTTTTCAGTGTTAAAGATCTTATTCAATTTTTGTAATACTTGTTTCCTGCACTAAATTATAGAATGTTTCTCAGTGGAAATCTACTTAGTCAGGAATGTTCTCGAGGTTAACGACTAATTTTACTAATTGACTTGTAGTTTTGAACTGACATTGACAACTAATCAAACACACACTGACATGTTAGCAAAAGGTGCCCCTTATGTTGCATATAGGGAGAGGTGTTAAAAGATCAAAATCGCACCTCCCATTCCTTCTAGGAACCATCAGCTGGGGCCTATGATGGGGATTAACTCCAGTTTGACCAGAATTAAGTCTCAATCTGTTATACCAGGGACACTTGAAATGCATAACACGGTGCCTATAAAAAGAGAACCACCTTTTAAAACATCTATTTGAAACTTAATCGAAATACCTTCTTCTGTGGTTCTTAAGCTGACTGCTATATCTGATAAATTAGATACAGGAAGTAACAATAAAAATGACAATGCATACCAGATACAGGAGTAAAATATATCTTTATTTGCACATGAAATTATTACAGAGAAGAAGACCAGAAATTATTACAGTTGATCCTGCTACATCTTACTACCTTCCTTAACAATACACAATATGAAGGACCTGACAGTTGCCAAGAGGAACACAATTGTCAACCAACCAACGCTTATAATTACCTGAGAGTGACAAGAAACTTAATACAAACAATTAATACATTGTCGGATAACCAATTATCAAACATAACAATAGACATTGTACGCTAACTACATCATCCTCCCAAAAGAAAAAGTCATCTTCTAGACAACAAGTAAAAATCAAGTAATATTTGAGAAGACTAATGACAAGAGTGTAGACAATGACTTGTATTTTGTTAACTCACACTTGAACTGCACTTGAAAAATTAAAGATGATGGAGGTTTGGAGGCAATGCTCCTAGCAGGGTGAAGGGGTAGCGCTGCCCCTTGTTGGGGTAGGGCTTATAATTACCTGAGAGACAAAAAACTTAATACAAACAATTAATACATTGTCCGATAACCAATTAACAAACATAACAATAGACATTGTACGTTAACTACATCATCCTCCCAAAAGAAAGTGTCATCTTCTAGACAACAAGTAAAAATCAAGTAATATTTGAGAAGACTAATGACAAGAGTGTAGACAATGACTTGTATTTTGTTAACTCACACTTGAACTGCACTTGAAAAATTAAAGATGATGGAGGTTTGGAGGCAATGCTCCTAGCAGGGTGAAGGGGTAGCGCTGCCCCTTGTGGGGGTAGGGCTTATAATTACCTGAGAGTGACAAAAAATTAAATTCAAACAATTAATACATTGTTGGATAACCAATTATCAAACATAACAATAGAAATTGTACGCTAACTACATCATCCTCCCAAAAGAAAAAGTCATCTTCTAGACAACAAGTAAAAATCAAGTAATATTTGAGAAGACTAATGACAAGAGTGTAGACAATGACTTGTATTTTGTTAACTCACACTTGAACTGCACTTGAAAAATTAAAGATGATGGAGGTTTGGAGGCAATGCTCCTAGCAGGGTGAAGGGGTAGTGCTGCCCCTTGTGGGGGTAGGGCTTATAATTACTTGAGAGTGACAAAAAATTAAATTCAAACAATTAATACATTGTCGGATAACCAATTATCAAACATAACAATAGACATTGTACGCTAACTACATCATCCTCCCAAAAGAAAAAGTCATCTTCTAGACAACAAGTAAAAATCAAGTAATATTTGAGAAAACTAATGACAAGAGTGTAGACGATGACTTGTATTTTGTTAACTCACACTTGAACTGCACTTGAAAAATTAAAGATGATGGAGGTCTGGAGGCAATGCTCCTAGCAGGGTGAAGGGGTAGCGCTGCCCCTTGTGGGGGTAGGGCTCCCAGCAGGTACGAGGGGCAGTGTCCTAGGTGTGCTCCTTGTCGCGATATAGGGTGGGGTTGATGGGCTCGCAGAGCCCGTGCCACCAAGACCAAATTAAGACATTCAGAACCACAGAGAACTCCATGGTGCAAATGATTTTTGTGATTTTTTAAGATGCGAAAAACAATGCTGATGAGAACAAAAAATAGCAATATTGGAATGTTTAGCCAACATATGCGACATATGAAAATCAGTTATAGAAAATTCACTTCGTCATGCTTAATGAAATCCACCAAGAATGTGCCATGGCTAAGAATGTTGTATGCAGTCAAACCATATGATGTTGCAGTGATGGCAAAGCCATACAGGTGGAGTTTATAGTTGCTACACTTTTCGTGTGGGTACAATGTGATGTCGTTGCACAACAAAGAAAAGATGTCGTACGAAACAAAGATGCCAAGCAGCTATACGAAGGAAGATTATTGCACGTCGTACCAAGATGGGGTCGTGATGTTGTGCGGTACTAAGAGAAAGTCATATGGTGTATAGAAGGAACCATATGAGAGGAGCAATGATAGTGCCAAGGTTGTGTTGTATGACAATGTGCAGCCGTAGGGGTGGATCAAGAAGATGTCGTATGGTGAGAAATTGTCGTATGGTCTAAGTTGAAGCAAGCCATCGCCGTACAGGCTAGAAAGGAGGTCATAGCCATATGAAGTGCAGGAAATGTTGCACAAAGAGAGCTGATCATCGTACGAGATACGAAGAAAATCATATAGGTACGAGGTGTGTGTGTCGTATGAGTGGAACAAGAAGACGTCATATGGTGAGAAATTGTTGTATAGTCCAAGTTGAAGCAAGCCATCGCCATACGGGGTATAGCAAGGAGGCCATATGAGACGACACCAAAGGTGTATGAAGTGCAGGAAACATTGCATAGAGAGAACTGATCGTCATATGAGATACTGGGAAAGTCATATAGGTACAGGGTGTGTGTGTTGTACAAGCAGAGTAATTTGAATGTGTTGTCATATGGATGGAATTTGTAAGGGTCACCGTATTGTGCAATTATGTATCTGTCGTATGGTTTTAGTTTGGAGTAGCTATGCATGGAGAACACTAAGATGTTGTACGGCCAAAAACTTTACATGCCTTACCTTAACACTAAATAGCTATCGTACGGTTTGGAGGGAACCCTGTTGTATGGTGTGCCAAAAAGGGCGACATCGTTACACTCCCAAGTTTTTTTGCTATCATACCAGTTTTGAATGATGTGCTATTCCAATTTTGAGTGTCGTACCCTCTCACCAAATAGATGTTGTTGTACTCTACTTGTGCCATGTGTAATTTTGCATTGTTTTGGACATTTAGATGCCTCTGTTGTCTTTTGCAACCCACAATTTCGCACACATAAACTGTCCGACTTCATAAAATAATTTTTCATCGATTGGCCCTCGATCTTGCACTCAACACACCATAGTTCATTAGTTTTTTTATTGGTTCCTTTCTTTGCCTTCAATTCTTTCATCATTCTCATCATATCTTGTCGTAGGGCCTAAACCAGTTTGGATTCTTCATCGCAGCTACCTTTGGTGCTCTTGTCATTGTTCGTCTTCCTCTTCCCTTGGGAGGATGTTTTGTTTTCACTCTCGATATCCATTGCCTGATTGTAAGCATCTACGTATGAGGATGGAGGCACTACTTTCATCTTCTTGCGTATTGAGGGGATCGGTCCCTCGATGAACCACCTCTTCTTCAACTCGTTGGTTGGCTGGTTCTCCGTCTTACTTAGCAACTTCTTGAGCCTACGATTGTAAGCTTGTACATTCTCATGCTTCCCTTGTTTTGTATTATAGATTCAACAACAATTTCATTATCATCCCTTAGGAGTTTAAATTCTGCCCGAAACGCTTTCTTCAACTTTTCCCAAGATTTTGTGTTTTCATCTTCCAATTCTAAGAACCAGTCAATGGCTATTCCTTGTAATGTTGCGGTAAACGCTCTCAACTAGTAATCTTTGTCTAATTGATCGCATGCTAACCATATGTTTTCACACTTCTTGCAGTGCCTTGTAGCATTCTTTGACCCATTCCTCGTGAATTTCGATAGTTTCTGTTGATCTAGATTTGGACTTGTTGGAGGAGTCATCTTTCTTACCTGCTTACTCCCTTGTGTGTCAGACCTAGGTGGATTGTTTCGACCGCTACGTTCTTGTGCTTTCCTTTGACTCTTGGCCACGTGCGCATTCGCTGCATGTCTACCTCCAGTGCCCCCAACTCTCTAGGTACTCTTAGGCTCCGATTCATTCTTGTGCTCCTTGCGTCCAAGGGTTTGCATTTCGGATTCTCAAATTCTTGGTTCTCTTGAGATGGATAGATGCTCAATGCGGTGGAGTATGTCTGTGAGTTCAGGATTTCCCTCTTTGTATTCCCCGTCCGACGTTTACTATATGGACAAGGTGTCTGCCTAGTCAGCAATGTCAGGATATATTTTGTCTAGAAGTGGTAAGTGTTTGGCAATCTCCTCCCACTCACTCCTTGTACGATGTGTGCCTTCCTTGCTAGATGGTTTCCTTTCCTCTTGACTGCCACTCTTGTTGACACTTTTACTTTTACTTTGTTCTCAAGAAGGGCTTCAACTTGGGAATTGTCTGACTGGATTTTCGTCAAATGTTTCTTGTAATCTTCTTTATTCTCTTTGTTCTACAATCCTTAAAGATCGTGTGATCGCTTGGTCTTGACCACCTAGTGGCCTCTTCTCACCTTTATTGGGATCTAAGGGCATGAATCTCTCAAATCTGACCCGGTTTCTATGGCAAATGTTTATTTCTATATTTGATAAATTAAATAAAGGAAGTAACAATAAAAATGACAATGCATACCAAATGCATGAGTAAAATATATCTATATTCGCACATGAAATTAAATATAGAGAAGAAGACCAGAGATCGTCTGCCAAGGATTACAATTGATCCCGCTACATCATACTACCTTCCTTGACGATACGCATTATATTTTAAGGACCCAATAGTTGCCAAGAGGAACACAATTGTCAACCAACCTATGCTTATAAGTTATAACTACCCAAGAGTGACAAACACCTTAATACAAACAATTAATACATTGCCAGATAACCAATATTGTGGAACATAACAATAGACATTGTATGCTAACTATAGGCATTCCACAATGGGAGTTGGTGGTGTGAAGGTTTTAATGATGCAAGTAATTGCTGCCAAGAAAAACTTAAAGTCTATCAAAAGTGCATAATATGTTGCCCATAACAAGAGCGACACCTGAAAAGTATATTTTGAAACTTGAATCAAAACACCTACTTCTATGATATCTATGCTGAGTAGCATTCTACAATGTAATGTACGGAGTCAGCCCCATCCCCCTGCCTCAAAAGACAGTACTTTGGTTTATTAAAAGTTGCTTATTTATGGCAGCAAATGATTTTTTTTTGGTCCAGTAATATTACTAGAAAAAGAAAACTACTATGGTATTAAGATGAACTATATCATTAGAAAAAGTAAAGTGGTTTATACTTTCAAAGTTAAATAAACCTCTTAAATAAATTTTCTAGGGCTAATCAAAGCAATTTCTAACAATTAATCTAGATGAAAGGAGCTGGTATTTGTAGTTTAAATTACCTGGTTGAAAATGAATAAAATTAAATACAGAGTAAATAAAAATTAAATGTGGGACTTGTTGAATTTTGAAGATGGGAAAGTGATGCTGAAAATGTCAGGAATCCCTACACCAAGGTGCTGGACTTTTAGGACTGATCAGACAAGTATCTTAGAATCTGCAAACTAATTGAGTCACTCTGGTACACCTCTGCAAGTGCAGACCTGATCTTCATGAGTGTAGACCTGAACTTGATACATGGATCTAAACTGATCTGGCAGAACGTTGACTTTTGGAATTCGCTTACCTCAATCTCTAATGTCTAAATACTTGCAAGGACTGGTGGTGTTCAGAAACACCTTTGGAAAATCTTCTGAATTGCAAGGGCCATGTTCTCCTCAGCCTGACCCCTAGGATTAATGATTCAATGGCTTCAGAACAATGATTGAGGATAACAATCAGGTGTACTGTGGAACTAGAATAAAATGATGCTGATGCAATACTTTATGATGCTGCTAAATACTTTTTTATTCTTTTTGCAAATCAAACTCTAGATGTCCTCAATAAGAATGCCCTAGGTTGTCCTAAATTTCTAGCATGATTCCAAATGAATGCCCTTAAAATACAATATAGAACTCAAATCAGCCCCAAACGTTTGCTAGGTTGGCTCACAATGGCTAGTGAAAAGGTTGGCAGGGTGTAATTTGATTTTTGAATTTTAAAAGTTTAAGGTTAAAATCTGTGACTATGGAAGTGACCTGCATTCATGAATCTAGTCTTTAGTGATGAGTGGTGGATCTAGGATCAAGATCAAATCTCCAGTGGACAAGTGAAGATGAGATTGGGATATGGGGATGTAATAAGCTGAATTCACACAAGAATATGTTACTTGTAAGCTACTTGTTGCATTTAGGACGTGCTAATCAAAGTGGGCCTAAAAAATAAGGGATACAATATCATCACTATATGGTAAAACTAGTAATTTAAAGAAAGACTTTTGCGTAGGGTCACATGAATATTTTTGTTGGCTCTTTAAGACGTTATATTATTTGAAAGAGAAAAGTGGAATATGCTTTTAGCCTATTACCATATGTTGTGTGAATTTGATTTTAAAAGTAGGTTGGTGAATTATATGTGGATTTGAATAGTTAGGTTTGCTAGGTTGGATTTGAATTATATCTTTGGGCATTTAACAAATATCTGAGTGGAATTTTGGCAAAGCTGTTAAGTTTTATTTAAAATTCTGTGATCAAGAAGATAGGAGAGATGGAGATATAACCTGAAAGTTGTATTTGATCTGCTGTAGTGTGAATTGAAGGATGCACCACACTTATTGATTACGGTGTGTTCATCCTCCTCAATGTATGCATGTTATATAAGTGGATGAGGGGTTACGTAGTGAAGAGATATGTCTTCCCACGTGGGAAGACACATCTCTTCCCTACGTACCACTCACCACAACACGTTAACAAGCATTAGGATCATTTACTTGCCCGATCGGGAGGAACGTGATTTGTTAAGAATCGCTTAATCACAACCCGATAACATGTAATGGTGTAACCAGTGGTAAATGCAATAATTTAATTTTGATTTATTCATTATTTGTTATCGTATATACTAATAGTTAATCTATTAATATATATGTTAACATGCAATCAAATTAATGCATCGAAATCATGAAATAGCACGACCGATGTTACAAGAATTAACACTCCCTCTTAACTAGGGAGGACACATTTCATGTTAGAGAAAACATCACAATTCATCCATTGATTGTGAAGAGAAGAGATATCACACCATAGTGATATTCAGAGATATGGTTCAGCAATGAATATCAAGTCTCATGATACTCACCATAACTCATAGTTATCAAGTAAGGTATGTGCACTAGCATCAAGTCACATGATAACTACCATACTGATAATGATTTCATGGCATGTCCACGAATATTATGTTCATAATATTCACCATGAAGATCTCTATCATAATTATGGTTTATTTAATGATATCAACCAACTGATATCTACCATAAGGTCTCAGAGATATATTTACTATCATGACATGTCCACAGATATCAAGTCACATGATATCCATCAAGATAGATAAATTGATAATTGTAAAATCGTCACCTTACAATATCAATTTGAAACAAGTGTTCATTATTGAAAAGTCCTCACCCTTCAATAATGTTCACAGGGGGCCCATGAAGTCATGGAGTCACATACATGACAAATAAAAGAGTTTACACATTAAACATCTTAAATATATTAGTATATCAGAATAAATGAGACTCTATCTCAAAATTAAATAACATTTTCAACCATACCAAGTTTATCTCTAAAGTGTTCAATCTTGATCTTGGAGAGAGGCTTGGTAAGAATGTCTGCAATCTGATCACGTGTACTAATATAATTTAGTCGGATCACATTCCTCTCCACCATATCTCGAACATAGTTATAAGGAATCTCAATGTGTTTAGACCTGTCATGAAATACTGGATTCATTGAAAGCTTGATGCAACTCTGATTGTCACAATAGATGACAGTAGGATATAAGGGCTGACCAAACAGTCCTACAAGCAATTTCTGGAGCCATACTGCTTCTCTTGCTCCCATGGAGGCTGCAATGTATTCAGCTTCTGTAGAACTCTGAGCAACTGAAGACTGTTTACTACATATCCATGAGATCATTCCTGATTCTAAACTGAAGCAACATCTTGATGTGCTTTTTCTGTCAACTACGCTTCCAGCCCAATTAGAATCAGTGAATCCATGTAGGTTAAGGTCTACATGTTTATATTTCGGACCAAAACCAATAGTTCCCCGAAGATCTTAGAATATGCTTTGCAGCAACAAGATGTATTTTCCTAGGTTCACACATGAACTGACTTAGTGCATTGACAACATAACATATATCAGGTCTTGTGTTAACCAAATACATCAGAGATCCAATAATTTGTTTGTAGAGTGTAGGATTTGCAAACTCTGATTCTGCAGCTGTTTCCTTTAGCTTGTGCAAATTTGTCTCCATAGGTGTGGTCATGGATCTACAATCCATCATCCCAAATCTCTTGAGTATATCGATGGTGTATTTTCCTTTATTAAGGATTATACCATCTGCCTGCTGCCAAACTTCCAATCCAAGGAAGTAGTGAAGAATTCCTAAACCTTTCATATCAAACTCAGAGGCTAATTCTTTCTTACATCGAGAAATACAATTATCCTCTCCTGTGATTAGTAGATCATCAACATAAAGATTAAGAATTAATAATTCACCATTGATTACCTTGTAGTAGAGATTTGGATTTGCTTCATTCTTGGAAAACCCTAATTCCAAGAGATAGTGATCAATTCTTTCATACCATGCTCTGGAGGCTTGTTTCAGTCCATATAGATCTTTCTTTAATCTGCAGACATGTGATTTAACCTTATGAATCACAAAACCTTCAGGTTGCTCCAAATAAACTTCTTCTTCAATCTTACCATTCAAAAAAGTAGTCTTAACATCCATTTGATGGACTTTCCATCCTTTAGATGCTGCAATAGCCAAAACTGCTCGGACAAAAGTGTATCTGGCAACAGGAGCAAATGTCTCTTCATAGTCAATACCTTCTTTCTGTGAGAAACCTCTGGCAGCAAACCTTGCTTTGTGCTTCTCAA
This sequence comes from Cryptomeria japonica, assembly GCF_030272615.1. Taxonomy (NCBI): domain Eukaryota; kingdom Viridiplantae; phylum Streptophyta; class Pinopsida; order Cupressales; family Cupressaceae; genus Cryptomeria; species Cryptomeria japonica. The sequence goes on from NC_081412.1 coordinate 20,911,824, forward strand.
TGCTGCCATCTGCTGCATGTTTGATTTTGAAGAGCCATTTAGAAGATACCACCGATTTGCCTTTAGGCCTAGGCACAATATCCCAGACATCATTTTTCAGAATTGACTGATACTCTTCTAACATAGCATCTTTCCAAACTTGATGCTTGAGAGCATCTCCAACACAGGAAGGTTCTGCATCAAATCTCACTCATCAAGGCAGTATATCTAGAAAATAGGTTAGGTCTCTTACTTTCTCTTAAGGTCCCCTTTGGAGCAGCATAATTTTCAGCTTCTTGAAGCATCTTTTTAGCCCAAAGTGGTCTCTTCCTAGTTTCGGGATAATGTTCTTCGAAAGGTAAGTCTTGAACTTCATGCTCAACGTTTTCAGGGGTGGAATCCTCATCCATGCTTGTACGAGGATCTTGGTGTTCTAATTCATTAGAGCTTTTGGACCTCCTGAATGCTATGTCTTCTTCAAAGATGACATCTCTGCTTAGTTCAATTTGCTTTTGACCAGGTATGTATACTTTGTAAGCCTTAGAGGTTTCACTGTACCCAACAAATACCCCTTTCGTTTCAGAAGGTTCCAACTTTGATCTCTTTTCTTTGGGGACATGAATATAGACTGGACACCCAAAGATCCGGAGATGACTTATGTCAGGTTTGTTACCAGTTGTTGATGTGTTTTTCATGCACATGCGAACACAGAATAAAATACCAAGGTATCTTATCCTCTCTTGAACAAAGTTTCCCCAAATGCTGAAGATTTCGCCGAAGGATCAATCGAGGCAACTCCAAGGTTCTTGTATGTAGGTTCTCTACTTGTGGATAAGCTCTTGCGGTATGATGTGATTTGCTGGAATCACAAGGGGACTTACATTTGATGACCTGAGCGTCTGATTTACTTTGGATATCACTGGAACATGAAATTTCACTGGCCCTTGATTTTTAAAAAAGGGAGAAGGATAAGGGTTGGAGAAGGATCTAATTCTAACACTAAGAATGTAGGAGCAATGGATGAGCTTTGATGAAACTTTAACTAAGTCTTGCTTTGACATGCTAGGATCATCTCCACAAGGTTAGTGCGATCTTCTAAGGAAAGCTTTATGATGTTCAGATCATTGCTACAAGCATAGACACCGTCAGGTTGATGCATATCAATGAAGAAGCGATAATTGAAGTTAAGCTTAAGCTGAATGATTCCAGTTGACTACACAAGGCAAGTTTGCAATCAACAAACCGCTAGTAGTATGGATATACAAATTTCACCATTGATCATACACATTTCTTCCACTCATCTAATAACATGAAATCAAATTTGAGAAGTATAGAGACCATGCAAATTGTTGAATCGACACATAGAATTCACCATTTCTTCAATGAGGTTTACAAGTCTTTTGCAACAATCTTTGCCTTCTCTTTCTACTCTATTGTAAAATGCTAATAATTATTGACTATTCTCTCTAACTATTTCCTATTCTCTGGCTATTAACCCTTACAAATGAGGAGCCAAGGCTTTATGTAGAGAGCCCTTTACAAATTGACGACTCTGATTGACTTAGAATCAATGGCTAGGATTAAAGGATAGAAACCCTAATTAGGGTTTTTATAACAAACTTCCTTAGCCAATGAGAAAATTACATTCCAGGAGTGAGGACCAATAGGAAGCAGGGGTAGGTACACTGAAGTTTGTGCCATCCTTGATAAATTAGGTACATTGAATCTGGACATGCTGAGGTGGACCAATCCGACTGGAGAAAAAGTGACTGGGATGCCACCTTGTCTGACGTTTGTATCTTGGTTGATCCTCCTCTGTCCTTGATGCGAAGAATGATGTACCTCCTTGACATCTGTGCTTGATGAGGCTTCCTCATTGTCAAGTGTTCTTTCTCTGGTAGCATACCTTGCCTTGAAGTGTCATTCTTCTCTGTCATCATGTGGTTCCTTTGTGTTGCGGAATGGAGTCTTTGAGGATAGCTTGGAACTCCTTGAACACTTGAAATCTCTCAATGCTTTTCTCTAACACTTGAAGTCCTCCTCCATACATTTGAAGTGTCCTTGATGATGATGGGACTGGAATAGGTCGCCCTTATCTTGGCCTGATCCTCCTTCATTTGCAAAACAAACCAAAAGGTGATTAAGTACAAATAAATTCATTCTAACATAGCATTTCCTTTCATATCTTTGACAAGAAGGCATTAGAATGAAATTCGCTCAAGATCCTCTCCAGGGACAACAAGCCCTACAAGAATTTCGCTCTGGACCCTTTGGAAGGGTCAGGAGCGAAATTTGCTATTTTGCTCAATTTAGACCTCATTTCATCATTTCATAATCTTAGGCCTAGCCTTTCGCCTTCAAAATTGCCAAGGATTAGGTTTTGCTCAAAGACCTAGGCAAAATATTAGACCTCCTAGGAATTTCGCTCTGGACCCTTTGGAAGGGTCAGGAGTGAAATTTGTATTCTTGGCTCAAATCACATTCCTTTAGCCTTGCACTTCACTTGACCTTTGAATCACTTTCTCCTGAAGACATCATTGATTTGACCCCCAAAAAACCAAAAAAGAGGATTTCACTTTGGACCTTGGCCAAGGACAGGACCTATAAGGAATTTCGCTTTGGACCCTTTGGAAAGGTCAGGAGTGAAATTTGTATTTTAGGACAAAATCTTCACATTTTGTGACCACAACTTGCTCAAATGCATGTCTAAGGATGTTTCTAATCTCAATCAACACTAGGTTTGATGCAAAATTGGAGCAAAATAGAGGATTTAAGAATTTCGCTCTGGACCCGTTGGAAGGGTCAGGAGCGAAATTTGCATTCTAGGACAAAATCTATCATTTCCTTACTCCAAATTGCCTCCCAAGACAAGCACATGCTAGCCTTCTCTCCACCAAGGTCTAGGAATCTATCTCTTAATCTCAATCATGGCCAAACTAGGTGATTTTGGAAATTTCGCTTTGGACCCTTTGGAAGGGTCAGGAGCGAAATTCATGTCTTGAGCTCATTTCTTCATTTTTTCAACTCCAATCCACCTCAGAAGGCAAGGACACATCACTCCACTCCCATCCACGCCATAAAAACCAAGGATTTGACCTTCTCCAAGGGGAAAATAGGTGTTTTCAAGAATTTCGCTTTGGACCCCTTGGAAGGGTCAAGAGCGAAATTCAAGTTTTAGGACAAAATCCTTCACTCCTTCACATCCCATCACTTCAAAAGGCAAAGACATGTTAATCCACTTCCAAATATGCTCAAGGAACTAAAATGTTGGTCTAAACAAGGAAGAAAATGAGGTTTATGGAGAATTTCGCTCTGGACCCTTTGGAAGGGTCAGGAGTGAAATTCCCAATCTTGGACAAAATCCTCACTTTTCAATGATTTCATTCTCTTCCTAAGGCAAGAACTTCCGAAGGGGAAAATAGGTGTTTTCAAGAATTTCGCTCTAGACCCTTTGGAAGGGTCAAGAGCGAAATTCAAGTTTTAGGACAAAATCCTTCACTCCTTCACATCCCATCACTTCAAAAGGCAAAGACATGTTAATCCACTTCCAAATATGCCCAAGGAACTAAAATCTTGGTCTAAACAAGGAAGAAAATGAGGTTTATGGAGAATTTCGCTCTGGACCCTTTGGAAGGGTCAGGAGCGAAATTCCCAATCTTGGACAAAATCCTCACTTTTCAATGATTTCATTCTCTTCCTAAGGCAAGAACATGTCCATTTACCCTTACTATGTCCAAGGAACAAAGCTATTAGTCTAAACAAGGAAGAAAATGAGGTTTATGGAGAATTTCGCTTTGGACCCTTTGGAAGGGTCAGGAGCGAAATTTCCATTCTAGGTTGATTTTCACCATTTCATCGCCTCAAACCTTCTTTCAAAGGCTAGAACACCTCAAGGTCACTCCAACCATGCTTTAGAAGTCCAAAACTTGGCCACGACAAGGAAGAAAATGAAGGTTATGTGAAATTTCGCTCTGGACCCTTTGGAAGGGTCAGGAGCGAAATTCTTACTTGGGCTCATTTCTCACCTTTTTCCTCCCTTCCTTGGCTTGAATATAACTTCTTAGGCCTCCTTCCATCATGATCGAGTGAATTTGCTCCTCAAGTTGGCATCTAGTTCAAGATTTTGTGAAGAAATAGGGTCTTATATGAATTTCGCTCTGGACCCTTTGGAAGGGTCAGGAGCGAAATTTGCATTTTGGGTTGATTTTTGACTCCATTTCCCACATTTCTTCATTTAAACAAGTGAATTGCCTTCAATAATACCTGGGACATGGATTAGCTCATGGCTTTAGGCAATGTAGAGTGTCTTATAGAGGAATTCACTTTGGACCCTTTGGAAGGGTCAGGAGCCAAATTCCTATTCTAGGCTCAATTCACCTTGGATTTGATTTGACTTTGCCTTAGACTTGATCCTAGATCCATTTCCTTCCCTATCCTTGCAAATTTGCTCGACCATTCAATGACTCAGGTGAAATCTTAGGTCCTTTGTGAAATTTCGCTTTGGACCCTTTGGAAGGGTCAGGAGCGAAATTCACATTTGCTCTGGACCCTTTGGAAGGGTTAGGAGAGAAATTTGATATTTTAGCCTCTCTGTCAAGATTCATATATGGAATATAACATTTAAGTATAAGTGACATTTCCTTATATCTTTCTTCTTTCTTCTTTCTTATACTTTTAAGTTATATTCCATATATATTGTCAGGATGTTTGAGAGTGGTTTTGGACCTCCAGGAGTTATAATGCAAAATCTAGTTTTTGGAGGATTCTTCAATTTTCCAGACTTAGTCAAATTTCAGGATTAGGATGACATTCCAGACTTAGCCAAATTTCAGGACATTTGAGGATCAGGATGACATTATGTATTCAACCAAGGTTTGATTTAGCAACTTGAAGTGCGACCATATAGTACACCAAAAACACCCTAGGAATGATCTAAATTACCCCTAATCACTCAAGTGACCTGACCTCTTGAGTAGATCCACCTGACTCAAGCAGAGCCTACTATCCTAATGAGCCCCCTGGCGACCCTTCAAATGCAAAAGGTCAATAGACAAGAACCTAAAAAACCTAAAAAGCAAACCCTAGAAAGCAGAAAGTAGGGGTCCCAATGAGGACATCTATTTTGAATGTACACAGTTGTCCTAGATGCTTCAACCCAAAATGAGGTTTCTATATTTTGGTCAAACAACATAGCCCTAGTAGCTTCTACTATAGTCCTATTATTTCTTTCAGCTACCCCATTTTGTTGTGGGTTATAAGGTACAGTTAACTCCCTCTTAATCCTAGCATTTATACAATAATCTTTAAACATATCATAAGTGTATTGCCCCCCATTGTCTGTTCTTAAGGTTATGATTTTCTTACCTATCATGTTTTCTGCAAGAGCTTTGAATTCCTTAAATTTAGAAAGGATTTCTTCAGACTCTTTGTACCTCATAAAATATATCCAGGTCTTCTTAGAATAATCATCTACAAATATTACATAATATAAAAATCCCCCTAAGGAGGGTACGGACATGGGTCCACATAAATCATAATGAACTAATTCTAATACATTTTTGGATTTACTATTGCTAGAATTGAAAGACCCTTTACTATTATTTCCCAAGGCACACCCCTTGTAGGCTCCTTCGGAATTTTGACTTAGCTTGGGTAAGCCAATCACCATCTTCTTTATCTTAGGTAGGGCATGGAAATGAAGGTGCCTTAATCTTCTGTGCCAAAGTTCATTAGAATCTGGAGTCTCATGAATCAAGGCTCACTTGATATTGTAGGTTCCTATTCCCATAACTGGATAATTTGAGTCATCACCAATTGTCACTTCTTCATTTGAATTTTCCACAAGTGTATCTAGGTGCTCATGAAATCCAATGATGTGTCGAGATGCTCCACTGTCAATCACCCATGTGTTGGAACTGGAGGTGACTTGACTAGAGAGGGCTGAGTAGAAGACTAGTTTCTCGGAATCACTCCCTTTCTTAATTTCTACCATTGAAGCTTGTTACTTGATCCTGTCTGGACACTTCATTGCATAGTGCCCATATTGGTCACATCTGAAACATTGTACTTCAGCAATATCTCTCTTCTTCTTTGAAGACCTCTTTCCATTTGAGCCGTTGTCCCTCTTTCTCTTAAAGTTCTTCTTCTTTCCTTTCTTGTGGGAATTAGAGTTTAGAACTTGAATGTCTTCATTACCATTGTTTTGTTTTATTCCTCTTTTGACAAGCCGAGATTCCTCTTGAATGCAATCGGTTGTCAATCTATCAAACTTAGGAAATTTAGAACGAGCACTGATTCCTTGAAAGAACGATTCCTATGAGGTAGGAAGTCTTTTTAGGGCCATCATAGCAAGTTCTTTATTGTCCACTAGATGTCCAATAGTGGATAGTTGATCCCTAAGCTCAATGATCCTCAAGAAGTAGGATGTAACTGTCTCTCCTTTATTCATCTTTATATGGTGTAGTTGATTCTTTAAGGTGAGAGCCCTGCTAGTGTTGTTGATTTCATAAATGTCAGCTAGGGCTTTGAACATCTGAAAAGCGGTCTCATATTTAGAAATAACTGGTACAATGTGGTCTCTCACTGAATCCACAATTATCTTAAGAGCCTTCTCATTGTCCTTGCTCCACTGAATTTTCTCGTATCATCAGAGGGAGGGTTCAGGAATTTCACTTTTGACATGGGAGTCAATTTTATTTTCTTTCAAAACAAGCATGATCCTGAATTTCCAAGATACAAAATTTGATGCTCCATCTAATCGATCTTCAAACCTAACTCCGGTTGCCATTAGGATTATAGGAATGTGATCTACTAAGGGCTGGGTGAAAGTCTGAAAGTTCGTTAGTCTGTAAAAATTCTGTGATCAAGAAGATAGGAGAGATGAAGATATAACCTGAAAGTTGTATTTGATCTGCTGTAGTGTGAATTGAAGGATGCACCACACTTATTGATTACGGTGTGTTCATCCTCCTCAATGTATGCATGTTATATAAGTGGATGAGGGGTTACGTAGTGAAGAGATATGTCTTCCCACGTGGGAAGACACATCTCTTCCCTACGTACCACTCACCACAGCACGTTAGCAAGCATTAGGATCAATTACTTGCCTGATCGGGAGGAGCGTGATTTGTTAAGAATCGCTTAATCACAACCCGATAACATGTAATTGTGTAACCGGTGGTAAATGCAATGATTTAATTTTGATTTATTCATTATTTGTTATCGTATATACTAATAGTTAATCTATTAATATATATGCTAACATGTAATCAATTAATGCATCGGAATCATGAAATAGCACGACCGATGTTACAAGAATTAACAAAAGCCATCCATGTTGCAGCTTGTAACTGTTTTCTTATTTTCAAATTTGCTGCAAGCTTTTATAGTTGTCATGTTTCAAATCGGGTGAACCTTGGCACTCTTGCTAAGTTGTGGACCCTGAAATTGGGAACTGTGGTGAAAGTTGTTCACTGTAACAGGAATTGAATGAAGAAAAAATATGATACCCAAATGGGTTGAGAGTCCATAATTGACATAATTGATGCTTTGTGTGAGGGGGAAAACTGTACAATTGTCGCTGCTTCCATAGGGACTTGGGCTTGTAGTGCTCATTGTTTAAATTTTTAAGGCTTTGATGCTTATGTTTCTTAAAAATTGATAAGTTAACTGAAGTAATCACAAATGGAGGGCTCGATGAAGGACTATCCAACCATGCAGCCTCAACACAAACACACACACTCTCTTGATGAACAACAATATTCAAGGTCAACAGAGTCTCATGACAGTCAATTTTATTCAATATATATATGTTCAGCAGTTAAAATTTACACTTAGTTTCTGCTGCAATGGGCTTAACGCATTCTAGACCTCTGTCTTAGCCTACAATACAATATTAACACATTCTCATTAGTGCAGCCACCAACATTGACTTCCTTGGGCCGATCCCTCTTATCTAATCTCTGCTTTGCTCTATTAAACAATACTTGGTCCTCGGATCTCTTCTTGCTCTATTGCCTTTCACAAATGAATTAGACCTCCTTTTATGGTGCATCTTCGGTGTAGAAGGTTCTTTGTTGGACAGGATAAAAATTATGATTCCAAATTCAATGTGGTACTACACAATCTCTCGTGGGACCAATGAAGCTCCTCGAAAGATTAACTCCTGGCACAAGGCCTAAAAGCTTGCATGTAATATGTAGTCCTCTTTAGGTTGATGTGGCACACTACTTAGTCAAAGGATTGAGAAATAGCAAACGAACATGTGGGATGCTTGCAGTGCTTTGCTAGTGTTCTGGACACCACAAAAGTCACTTGGTGAATATGTGATACCACACAACTAGTTCTATTCTGCTGGTTCGAGTGCTTAAACAAATAATTCCAACTATGGCATATTAATATATTAAAATGATTGGAAAATGACACAATTGATTTGCATAATAAAACAAACTGCTAGGGTTGGGGGCCTGTTGTGACGTTTTCACACATCGCCCCATTGCAAATGGGGACCCTTGCATTTTTGCTTTCTAGGGTTTGTTTTTAGGTCTTTTAGGGTTTTGTTAGTTGTCCTTTGCATTTTGAGTGTCACCAAGGTGATCACCTAGATAGCAGGGCCTGCTAGTCTGGAATGCCCCGATCTTGAAATTTGACTAAGTCTGGAATGTCCTAATCCTGAATTTGACTAAGTCTGGAATGTCTTGATCCTGAAATTTGACTAAGTCTAGAAACTGAAAATCCTCCAAAAACTAAATTTTGCAATATAGCTCCTGGAGGTTTGAAACCACTCTCAAACATCCTGAAAGTATATATGGAATATAACTTAAAGTATATCCTTCTTCTTTCTTATACTTAAATGTTATATTCCATAAAATTATCCTGACAGAGAGTTCAAAAAGTCAAATTTCGCTCCTGACCCTCAGAGAAGGCCCACAGCGAAAAATCGCTCTTGACCCTCAGAGAGGGCCCATAGTGAGATTTTGATTTCCTTCGTTTTGCAATGAAAAGAGACCAAGTTTTGATCATAAATGGGAAATGAATGACTTTCTCCACCTACCTGAAGAAGTTTTGGCTAGAAATGATGAAGGACTTTGTTGAAAATAGAAAAATCGCTCCTGACCCTCAGAGGGGGCCCACAGCGAGAAATCTTATAAGGGTCATTGCTAGCCTTATTTGGTCGATTTGCGAGGTCAAGAGCATGATGAGGGATAGAATGAACATAATGAGGTATCTAGACTTGATCAAAGATGATAAATTGAAGGAGTTTTGCCCAAGAAAGGAAAAATCGCTCCGGACCCTCAGAGAGGGCCCATAGCGATTTTCTTTGTGTGCACATTTTTGGACCTTTCTTGGACATGAATTTTTATTCATAGCAAAGAACAAGATGACATCTTCCTTGGCAAAGTGATTTTTAGATAAAAAGTGAAACATTTTGGTCCAGGGGGCAAAAATCGCTTCTGACCCTCAGAGAGGGTCCACAGCGAGATTTTCAAATATGCATTATTCTTGCAAGATCAAGGTGATTTTATGATTGGAAGGGATGAAGGAAAGCATGTTCTATCTGTTGAATATAATTTGGAGGATCAACACAAGAAGAAATCAACCCAAAATCAAAAAATCGCTACGGACCCTCACTGAAGGCCCACAGCGAGAAATCGCTCCGGACCCTCAGAGAGGGCCCATAGCGAGAAACCTAAAATGGGAATTTTTCATCCAAGAAGTTTGAGGAAGGCTAAGGTTAGGCATGGGTTTGGAGCGATGTTTGAAAAGCCTTGAAGTGAAAAGAAATTGTTGAGAATCAAAATTTTGAAGGCAATTACGAAAATCGCTACGGACCCTCAGAGAGGGCCCATAGCGATTTTCCAGTTTTCTCTCCTTTGTTTGAAGAATTGAGACAAAAACTTGCTTGGACAGGAGGAGGACGTGATGTGTTATGTCTTGGAGGTGATTTGAAGATTAAAAGATGAAGGAATTTGCCTAGAACCAAAAAATCGCTACGGACCCTCATTGAATGCCCACAGCAAGATTTTCAAAAAATGCATGTTTTCTTCAAAATGGTGCTAAGGCAAGGTTTGGACAAGGAGAAAAGACCTCCAAGAGCAGGATGAATACTATTTTGCCTTTAAAACTTGATGATTTTGGTCAAAAAATGAAAAATCGCTACAGATCCTCAGTGAAGGCCCATAGCGAAAAATTGCTACGGACCCTCAGAGAGGGCCCATAGCGATATTGTTGAAAAACCTCATTTTACCTTGCAACACCTAAGCGAATTTGGTTGGAGTGGATTAAGGAAGGACATTGCCAAATGATGAACAAAGTTTTAATGAAAAATGATGAAGAATCAAGCCTAAATTGCAAAAATCGCTACAGACCCTTAGAGAAGGCCCATAGCGAGAAACTTCAAAATCATGCCTTTTCTCCAAAATTGGATTGAGCCAAGTTTGCAATTTAGTGAAAGGACCTAGTTGAAATGTCTTGAAGAAATTTTGGAGGTGGAAAAGTGCTAAATTTGAGCAAAAAATCAAAAGTTGCTCTTGTCCCTCAGAGAGGGTCCAAAGCGAAATCCTCATGAAATCTCATTTAGCCTTGTTTTAAAAATTAATATTCTCCAAATTGCATTAGGCTGCTAAAATTGCTAATTTTGAGGCATGTGGAAAATTAAGATTAACTTGACATTAAAATTTTGGCATTTAATAAATTGATTTTAGGCCTTAAAAAATCGAACTTTTATTGTGAAGGCATTTAAAATTAATTTTTATTAAATTAAAATTAAATATAGAGCGCACAAGGCCTTATTTTCACTTATTTTGCCAAGTCGGCCCCCCTTTTTTGGAAATTTATTTATTTTTAACCTCTTTTTTGCCAAGTCAGCCTAGAGGGAGCAAAGGGGTGAGCGCTCTATATATTGGAGGTGTTTTTCCACAATTCAAATCATTCATTCATCCTTTTTCAAGTGCAATGTTGAAGTGCGAATTGGAGGAGCGAAATCTGGCTAGAGTGGAGCAAATTTCTACTAAGTGTTGAAGATCAAAGAGGGTGGAGTCTATTCTTTTTGAAGCTAGAGGAGGCGCAATTCATCCAAGGGAGAATTTTGATTTAAATTTTGCCTAGCAAAATCCATTTTTTGCATCATTTCTTAGAGTTTAATACTCAAGAGGAGGTATGGCGAAACTATCCTAGCATCCTTGTTCAAGGTTTGATTTTTGGGCACTTTTTTTAGAAAAGTCTAAGGTTTGGCATAGTTAATTAGGAAATGATAACTCAAGGTTTATCATGAAGTTTCCTAATTAAAATCTTAAATCTTCCTTTTGAATCCTAATTTCTACACTTCAAGATATATTACTAATTGTGAAATGTTGTGTAGGTATCAAGATGGTGACTCCAAAGCCCAGAGGATCTACAAGTCGGCAGGTTCTCATCAAGGACGATCAAGCAAGGATAAGAGCGACCTCCTCCAGTCTAGCATCGACAAGACGGCCTTCTTCGGTCAAGCATCATCAGGAATAACTTCTTCCAATCCAGCATTCCAAGGCGAGGTACATCAATCATCCTGCACATCAAAGACAAAAGAAGTTAGAGCAAGGGTTCGTTGAAGAAGCAGATAGTTTCAAAAGAGTTAATTAAAGCTAGCTTCTCAGCAACATCAAACCGGCATCAACCAAGTGTCAGACGAGGTGGCATCCCAGTCATCACTTCTCCAGACGATGTGGTCCATCTCAGCGTGTCCAGATTCAATGTACCTAACTCATGGAAGGTGGCACAAACTTCGATGTACCTACCCCAGCTATCTATTGGTCGAATTTTCCAGAGAAGACATGTGTCCTTAAAATGTAATTTTATCATTGGTCGAGCATTAAATGTTATGTAATGGTTGTAACAAACCCTAATTAGGGTTTTCATTATTGAATCTTGGCCATTGATCTCAGATTCATCTGAACCATCGAATTGTATTGTGGGCACTATATAAGCCCCGACTCTTCATTTGTAAAGGCTAATAGAATAGAGTTAGAAAGGAGTCAGTAAATAGAGAGTAGTTAGAAGGTGATTAGCCAGTTAATAGAATAGCAATTAGAGTAGGGTAGAGAGAGAAGGCAAATATTGTTGCCAAGATGTTGTTGTAAAAGACTTGTAAAACTTCATTGAAGAAATGGTGAAATTTATGGGTCGATTCGACAATTTGCATGGTCTCTATACTTCTCATATTTGATTTCATGTTATTAGATGAGTGGAAGAAATGTGCTTGATTGATGGTGAAATTCGTATATCCATACTACTAGCAATTTGTTGATTGCAGACTTGCCTTGTGTAGTCAACTGGAATCATTCAGCTTAAGCTTAACTTCAATTGTCGCTTCTTCATTGATATGCATCAGCCTAATGGTGTCTATGCCTGTAGTGATGATTTGAACATCATAAAGCTTTCCTTCGAAGATCGCACTAACCTTGTGGAGATGGTCCCGGGATGTCAAAACAAGACCTAGTTAGAATTTCATTAAAGGTCAATCATTGCTCCTACATTCTTAGTATCAGAGTTAGATCCTTTCCTCGCCCTCATCTTTTTTCCTTTTTTTCAAATCAAAGTTAGTAAGACTTGTGATTCCAGCAAATCAGACGTTCAGTCATCAAGTGTAAGTCCCCTTGTGATTCCAGCAAATCACATCATACCACAGAGAGCTTATCCACACGTAGAGATCCTACAACGAAGAACCTTGAAGTCACCTTGATTGATCCTTTTCGCGATATCTTCAGCATTCAGAGGCTTTACTCAAGAGAGGATAAGGTACCCTTAGGTATTTTATTTTGTGCTTGATAGTGTACAAAATACACGTCAACAGGGCCCTACAATTCTATGGCCCTACTATTCTAATGGGGTGGGAGTGAATTATAGTATAGCTAGCCGTTGAGCCCCTACCATTCTAAGGTAGTCAGTATATAGTTGTAGGTGCCCAACTATCTCTTCCCACCTATCCCAGTCTTATAGATCAAAGCTTATTCACCTTGGTAGGTTGGGCTTAGCAACTGCGGCGGTCATACTCAAACACGGCAGCAAGATTGCTCGTAGGGTTGATGCTCCTTTATCATTAACTCATGAATCAAATATGTTTACTTCTTATTTTATAACCAAGATATTTTATTCCAAACATACAGAGATTGTAGAATCTGAAGCAGGTATTCAAATAAGTATTGAACTTCGATATCCTTTGACAAAGAGAGTATGGAAGGAACGATTATTCAAGTGTACTCGACAGCCTAACAAATTGGTAAATGTTATTTATTTCAAACGATACACTTGAATGGCAGCTGCACTGGATGAATGCTTGAAACTGCTCATACCAAAATGGGTTATTGCTTGAAATTTCCAATAATGGAAGATCTTATATATACCATACCAAGGATTTCGTTATTCCCAGATCGTAGGGTTTTACTTTTCTGTAGTTATTTATTTCATAGATGATTTATAAGGCGGGGAAGGCATCAACTATAATTAATTTTGCTGACAAGCATGCATGTCAAACATTCATTGTTCCCAATTCTATACAAGTCTATATAGAAACCCAATAAATTAGGATAGAAATTGTAAATACATCTATCTAAAAGACGCTGAGACGCATATGTAACCACCACAGATCCAATATAGATGCCTCCAGAGTGAATTTTTTTGGCATCTTGTAGATAGATGTATATAATGTATGTACTAAATAAAATATTTTTAAAATAAAATAAAACAACTCTTAACTAAATAAAATAACCTGAAATTGATATTTTAGACTCTTTTTTTTCTTAGTTAGATGTATTTATGATACCTACACAAGTTGATAACCAAACCTGTTGTGGACCCACAATGCTTAAATTTTTGGAGCCTTATAAAGATCTTCAGGTTGCATCTCAGGCTTATTATTTTCATACTAAAGACCATAACAATATCCGGCATGGATTTCATTCAGATATAAAATCGAGTGCTATAAGTTTTCAACAATCCACAACTATAATTTACAGTTTAGCCCATTTTAACGTTAGTTGCAAGAAATTTTTCCAGGGTTGCAGCCTCTAGTGAAGACTGGAAAGTTTAATTTCTTTTAATGTTCATGCCATTTACTAAATCCATATTCTAGTCTAGTAACGTGGAAAATACGTAACATATATGTTGGAATGAAATGGAGGGATGGAGATTAAATGTAACCCTTGGTAAATTTAAGGGGCTTAGGGGAGTGACATCTTACCAATGATATATTGATAAATGTGTTCCTATTTAGATAACTTAATTCTCTAAACTTTTTCTTAGAGATTTATATCGTATTTCTAGCAACGTTTATATTCATTCATTGTTTTCCAAATGAAAAATGTTTTTGTATTTTTTATAAAGTCATATTTATTCCACAGATTTCTGTAAAGTAGCAATTTTAACTTGTTCAGAATGTTTGCTTTTAAGCAGGTAAGAAATGTCATTGGAGACAGAGGTTTAGAAGTTGTTGCAAATCACTGCAAAAAGTTAAAACGACTCAGAGTGGAGCCTGGAGAAGAAGAAGGCATAGATGATGTGCAAGGTTTAGTCTCTCACAGAGGGCTTTCTACAGTAGCTCAGGGATGCACCGATCTGGAATTCATTGCTATCTATGTTTCAGATATAAGCAATTCAGCACTTGAGACTGTTGGTGAATTTTGCAAGAATTTGAGGGATTTTCGGTTGGTTTTGTTGGATAAAAAAGAACAGATCACTGATCTGCCACTTGATAATGGAGTCATGGCTCTGCTGCGTGGATGTCACAAGTTGAACAGATTTGCATTATACGTGAGGCCTGGAGGATTGACAGATACAGGGCTTGGTTATATTGGGAAGTATAGCACAAATGTAAGGTGGATGTTATTGGGATTTGCTGGAGAAAGTGACCAGGGCATCCTTCAACTTTCACATGGATGCTCAAAACTGGAGAGGCTTGAAATGAGAGGTTGTTGTTTTAGTGAATCTGCAATAGCATCTGCAGTGCTGAATTTGAGATCATTGAAGTATATATGGGTACAGGGATATAAAGCAACACCAAGGGGAGAGAGACTTCTGGGTATGTCACGACCATTTTGGAACATTGAGTTTACCCCACCTCATATGTCGTCGGAGGGACAATTGGATGGAGATATTATTGAAGAAAACCCAGCACAAATACTAGCTTACTATTCTCTTGCTGGAATGAGAACAGATAATCCAGAGTCTGTGAAGCTTTTGTCATTTTGGTGATAAAAGTTAGCAGCAGTTTAAGTTGGAGTATGCATTTCAACCAACATGATTGTGTCATGGAACAGATTACAGTATGCAGGGAAAGGATACAGGCAGCTGGACCATTGTGGTTTTTCCACTTAATGGTGCCGTCCAATACTTAGGAGAAAGAAGTTTGCCAATTTCCTTTCTGTGCACTTTTGCACAAGCTTTGGTAGAAGGATCTTTTGGCGGACAAGAAGCCCTGCCATTGTGCTTTCTCATTTCCTCTCTACTGCATTTGCTTCCTGGCACTAAGAATCCGTATGTAGAGGTATGGATTTGGAGACTGCTATTATGCATGTTCTATATGCATTGTGCTTGAACAGTTTAGGCTAATTCCATTCCATGCGCTCAGATTCAAGGTATAGGTTCTCTAAGGCCTAAAGAATCTCTTAAGCAGTTTGATGCTTTAATTAATAATTAGTTCTTTAAGAGCCTTTGGAGCTGCTAATCCCAACACTGAAGTGGGCATTCATGAAGCTTGAGCTTTTTGTCAATATTGAAAACCTGCACCTGAGATGAGATTTTATGAGCAAGCCCATTTTAACTTTTTTTACTACAATTTTTTCTGAAGTATGCACATTATTCAATGACATTTTTCACCACCAGCCTTTTACTGAATAAGTATGTGTCGATTGGAAGTGGATGTAGTCTATATCAGGTTATTATTTTTTGAGGCAGCAGTTGTTAATGACAAATACTCACGTAACTTGTTATTTTGACAGTTGCACCCAAGAATTGTGTTTCATGATTAACAAATAATCTGGATTTATGCTCATGGCAGGTTACCTAGAAAATTAAGAACAACCTATATATGGTTCTTACTAGAAAGAACTCTGGAACTTAGTCAGCTTCCTGATTTTGAGACACATTTCTTCCTTACAATCGAAATTTTCTTCTTTTTATATTTCTTATTTTGCTAGAATGTAACATCAAATAGTGTGCCGTTTCTCTCTTATATGTGGTTCGGTGTCCTCAATGCTGTGCTGTAACTGAAGGTGTTGCATTAAATTCTATTATCTTAGAGATATCAAATAGATTCTATGCCCAAGATAGGGAGTTTCAGTATTATATCTTGCAATGAATTTCTTTTAATATCTTTTATGTAGCTTCCTGCCAACAACAAATAGCATGCTGTTTCTGTCTTGTTTTATGATGGAATGTCCTTGATGGCTGTAACTGGAAGTGTTTCACTACATTTTTTTATATTCTATATTAGAAATGTTCTAAAATAGATTTAATACACAAAATAGTGACTTGTTGTCTTCTATCTTGCCCCCTCATTTCCGGGATGGGATGCTCCCCCGCAGTCCCACCAGTTATCCCACTGCTGCTTAAGTTTGGGGGACGTTTCTGGGACACCCCCCTCAAGGAGGGGATGTTTCCAGGACGCCCCTTGGTTTAGGGACAGCTTGGGTACTCCGAGATTTTAGGAGACTTTGAGGAGTTTCCCAACTGTCCTAGGGACTTCCTGGTGTTCCCGTAGCAGAATTCTTTTTTCAAAATCAAAAAGTGTTTTCGTTTTGCATGCCACAAATCTTAACCCTAATAGTGGGCTCCACCCAAACCCCAAGAACCCCCCAAAAAACTTATAAATATGTATCTAACTTCTAAGCCTCATTTCAAATCACTCGTAAGTTTCAGAATCAGTAAAGGACTTGGTGTTGTAAAAAATAAGTGTTAAAATTGTGAAAATGAAATTTGCTCTGAAGGCCTTAATTTTTTTCTTCACTCCGCTAGGGGTTCTGCCTCTAGACCTCCGTGAGGGTCACTGCCCTTCAATCCCTACTGGGGAATTTGCCCCAAAACTTTCAACCACCATCGTTAATGTTGAATGCAATCATTGCCATGTTTATTACTATAAACTTTATTTTGTATGCCAGTTTCATTTTTAATTGTTATACTTATTCCTTGCACATCTTTTTAAAATTAATTTTTCAAGTACTATACACCCCACTACCCCTCCCCACTGTACCCAAACTTAGGCCCTTGGTCCCCCATCTTTGGAACCCGTCAACCTGTCCCCCCCACCCCCTATTAGGAAACTCCGTGGGACATAGTTTATTTATTTGTACTTACCTGTAGCAGGTTCTTCTATTCTGCCTGTCTCATGGTCAGTACGATCTTACTTTCAAGATTTCAACATAGTCTGTGCAGTGTGATAATTTTTTCGTTATATACAAAGGTATCCTTTGGTTGGATGGCCTTTGTTTTTGACATACTCTGTCATGCAGTGTGAATAATAATTATATTGTAATATATAAAGGGGTTGGATGGCCTCTGTTGATGGATAGGGTTGAAGAGCAGAGAGTAAAACTCTTCATTTCACACACACACATTGGGCTTTGGACTTATTAGTAATTATTGTCTGATACAGGTTTATGCATGGCAATGTGCTGTCTCAACTAGCAGACCACATCTTGTAGTGCATTCAAGTTGCATGCTATGTATTTTACAATGTGGTTTCGCATCCTTTGTGCCTTGGTGTAGGTTCTTATTTGCAAGTGATTTCTACATTATCAGTAAATGAACGAGTTTTAGAATTTTTATGTTTTATTTTGGTGAACACTAAAAATGTTACAAATCCAAGGTTCACTGGTAGGTGTCTGAAATGCAGGGAGTCAAAAATTTTCCATTCACACAAACATTGGGCTCTAAGCTGTTGAGGATTTGAACAAAAGTTTTATGAATGGCAGTCCCCAGTTTCAAACAGTAGATTGCATATTTTGTATTTCAGTTTATGTTGTGTATTTTCACAAAGTGGTTTGGCATCCTGTGCTCTGGTGTAGACTCAATCTTTTTGTCCTCTATAAAGTTGATTTCTATATTACCTGTGAATGAACAAGTTTTAGCAGTTCAAATTTTGGTAAGCACTTTAGCGGTGCAAATCCATGGAGTAGATTCATTGGAGAATATTTGTACATTAGGGGTTTGTGCCAATTTAGGCAATAATTTGTAGGTACCTTTAACCCAATTAGTTTCAGTAGAGAAGGTCTATTTATTAGATGCTAATTGTTTGTACCTATGAATTCATTACATTTTGGTGAACACTAAGGCGGTTGAAATGCAGAGTCAAACAATTGCTCACACATTTGGCTCCTTTGTGTTTTGGTGTAGGCTCTTTATTTTTTGGTTCCGAGTGATTTCTATATTACCAGTAAATGAACATGTTTTAGCAGTTCTATGTTTAAATTTTGGGGAACACTTCAGTGGTGGTGTAGATTTGTTCCAAAATGTTTTGTACATAGGGATTTTTGTCAATCTAGGCAATTGTTATAGTTTCACGTGTTTTTAAAAACTTGCAGGTGCTTTTACCAATTAGTTTGAATAGAGAAGGCCCATTTATCACATGCTAATGAGTTGTAATTATGAGTTCCTTACATTTTGGTGAGCGTTGAAGTGGAAATGCAGGTGTCAAACACTTACCCACACATCTCTGGCTCTAAGCTTGCTGCGATGCGAGCCAGTGATTTATAAAAGCATCGTGTTTCAATGAGTAGAACACATATTTCTTCGCATTTCAGTTTTTGTTGCCATTTTCACAATGTGCTTGTCCAACATTCTTTTCATTTTGGTGTAGTCCCTCATTTTTTTGGTCTTATAATACTAGTAAATGTAGAGAAAAACCCTCAAGAAAAGTAAAGACAATACACAAATATAGAGTAGATAAAAACAACAAAATGTTTGTATATATGTTTGTTGCACCACTTTGAGGGGACAATCCTCCTAATAGAGCATAAACTTTAATTACAATATTCAAATGTTTTTTACATATAAGAATCTATTACAATATATAAACAAAAAAGGGTAAAAATTTATTAATCACAAAAGAAGATTACAAAGCAAAAATGGCCAACAGTCCAGCAAAGAACAAAGAATTAGCCATTTCTATTTTCCCCAACTAATTGCTCGAACATATGAGATAAATCCAAATGCAAATATCCTCTTTCTGCAATATTCCAACCCCTAGAGGAGCTATCAATGTTTATCTTCAGAACTCCTCGAGGAGGAAGCCATTGGCCTACCCGATCAGTCTTTCTCTTAGACTGGCCACATCTGTTTCATGTAGTTCATTACAATATATAACATATTGCTGAAGAAATATACTATCATTCCATGAATGTTGAATGGACACTTAAATTTTAATTTACAATATGGATGTCTTACTAATAAGTTTATGCACTTAATCTAATATAAAGTAATAACTAATACATATATAATGAGGGTTCTTAACAATGCTTCTCCCTTCAAAAAATTATTGTCGAAGCTTAACATTAGGACATTTAGATTGAATGCTAACGGGCTCACATGTGTCATCTTCGCGTTGCATGGCTCACTTGTGTCATCTTCGCGTTGCAAGCTTTCCCATTTGACTAAAACCTCTTAAATTGCACAAGTGCACAGTTTCTTGGTGCACTTGTTCAAGATAACATCTTGTTCCAAACAAAAATGGGTCCCTCGTATAATGTGGGAAGTGCTCTAAAGACTTGTGTAATTGGCTCAAGGCAAGAGACGAAAAATTTGGTAGATCTTTAAGGGTAGCGAAGTACAAGTTTTTACCCCACCTAACCTATGTGCTACACTGTTTGATAAAGGTCATAAAATATTAAACCCAACTTGTTCCACAAGGGTGATTGCATATAAAGTTGGAGATGCAGAAAGATGATTGTTTATTAAAGACACATGTTGACCTATGTTGATCCACTTGTTTCTTCATTTTCAGTTTTTCATTTATAGTAAAATGCCCTTGAGGACCTTGAAGGATTTTCCTCATTGGGAAGGGGAATTGTCAATTGTGTGGACCCTTGAAGAAGCTTGGACATAGGGAAGCAACGAATGTAGGGGTTAGACTATAGAGAGCCTCATATGGAGTCATTTTGGATGCACTATGGTAAGTGGTTTCATACCACTACTTTAGTACTCAATCCAATGTACTTGTTGCTTAGATAATATGTTGAACTCATGTCTAATTGAGTGACCTACAACTTAAATAATGCCATCTAGAATTTTCTAATGAAGGCATGATTGTGATCATTGACAATGGAGTGGGGCATGCCATGAAGTTTGAAGATTATGTCCAAGAAGTATTGTGCTATGATTATTGTTGTGTAAGGTTGTGGTGAGACAAAAATGATCGCATCTAGTTAGATGCTTAACAATTGCCAAAATGGTTTGCTTTCCACTAAATTTAGAAAGCCCAATAATGAAAACCATATAATTATTTATTTATGCCATATTTAGAATAGTAATGGTTTGTAAATTTTTGGTAATTTGATTGTCTTCACTTTTTTGCATCGACTCGCATCACACTTTGCCACAAAGTATTTGACATCTTGCTTAATTCCATTGCAAAAGAAATTGTCATTGACACTCTCATGTCTTCAAAAAACTTGAGTGACATGTAGTGGGGAAGAATGAAATTATGATAATGTGTAAGACTTCAATTCGGATTTGTGACATACATAAATGTTGTCACGATATTTCAGTTTGTCTTTGCCATGCAAACCTTGACATTGAATGATTTTGTTCCATTTGGTGAATACTATCATGATGTTTGGAATTAGTTGCTAATTCCTTGAAAGGAAGCTATAGATTGAATGGTCTTGTTCCAATTGGTGAATAATAACTTGAACTTTCAAGTTTACTTGACTTGTTGATGTGTTCTTTATGCACCTCAAACACGGAATAAAATACCAAGGTATCTTATCCTCTCTTGAACAAAATCTCTCAAATGCTATGTTTCATGATCAAATGAGACAACTCCAAGGTTTTGAAATGTCAGGCCTTGACGTGTGGATAAGCTCAATGGTTGATGTGATAATGCTGGAATCACAAGGGGACTTACGTTGCATACAAATGCTTGAATGTTTGAAAGTTACTGGAACTTGGGACTAACTCATCTAACAAAGAAAGAACAAAAGGAAAGGGTTTAGAGAGTCTAATATAATCCTAGGAATGTAGGATGTAGTGAATGACTTGGTGAAACTCTACAAGACTTTGCTTTAACATCAGTGAACAACTCCACAAAGCTAGTGCAATTTTCTAAGGTAAATATATGATGTTCAAATTACCACCAACAACATAGACACCATGAAGGCAATCTATATCAATGTGTGAATAGCAATTGAAGTTAAGCTTGAATAAGGATTCCAGTTGACCACACAAGGCAAGTTTACAATCAACAAACTGCTAGTAGTATGGATATGCAAATCTCACCAATAATCATCCACAAAATCTTCCATTCAATTAACCAACATTAAAACAAACGAGAAGTAGAGACCATGCAACATGTTGAATTAACATGCAAAATTCACCATAACTTCAATGAAAAAACATTTTCTTTTGCAACAAGATCTTGGCAACAATCATTACCTTCTCTCCTAATCTACTTCTACTTTAACTTCTAATTCCTAATTGCCTTAGCAACCATTCTTCTACTTTTCTAACATTAGCTTTTACAAATGAGAGGGTTGAGCCCTTGTATTGGAGTCCTATTTACAATGAACGACTCAAATTGATTCACAATTGATGGCCAAGATCAAAAGATAGAAATCCTAATTAGGGTTTGTTGCAACCACCATTACATTGGCCAATGAGAGATGAGGATAGGTAAGATCAATAATATTTGATGTAGCGCCACGCGTAACTTTTATTATCCTTTAATGAACGCTGACCTGGAACCCTTTTGATTGGACAAATGGTGATTGGAATGCTAGCTTAGCTTTCATTGTAGACTTGATCAACTCTTGAACATTCCTCATGATGTTTGGAATTCCTTGTGATAATGTCTTGGATTTGTCTTTCCCTCATTTGTTTACCATCATGGTGAAGTTTTCTTCATGTTTGAGCTAGTCCTTATCTTTGCTTTTCAAAATCCCTATTTTGAAATCCTCTTCCCATCCTTGAAATGTTGATCTTCCTCATTTGCATTAGTGATGTTGTCCTTGCAATATGCTGGTAGAGTCTTTTTTCCAAATCGTACCTTTATCTTCTTGAATTTGAACTTTGATTCCTCCTCATAACATGTTTAAGTTTCTTCATTCTTGCATTTCACTTGGTTGTCCTCTTGGAGCCGACCCTTCATCATTTGTTGCTTTGAAGTGTTGAGCCCTTGGTACCCCTGCAAGTTGCATCCTCTTTCATCTCAAGCCTTGATCATTGTGCTTCCCTTCCTTGTAGTAGACCCACAAAATAAACAAATATTGAATCAAACACCTATGGGATAAACCTTGTTTCAACCTTAGTGGGAAATCATTCCTTGTAGGGACTAATTCAATCCTTGAAATTTATCATTGTCTTCATGATCAATTTCTCATGATGGAAATTCAAAGGTTACATGGACAACTTGCTCTTAGAAAATTTCACTTCATTTTGATGCCTTACCCTTGAAGTGGAGATTCGATCTCCATAGGGACTCCTTGTTGAACACACAATTATACTGAGAGGTGGGGTGAATCAATGCATTTCATTAAAATCTTCTAATTCCACATTTTATCACTCACAAGTAACTAATCATATAATGCAAAAGAATGAGAAGATCAGTAACACAACACAACATCATGATTTACGTGGAAAACCCAAGATGGGAATAGCCTCACAAATGTGTTAATTAATTACAATTGATTTGAAGGCACCAACCTTTATGAGACACCAATCTCCTTACAATAACTTATTCGGGGTTTGGGACATCAATCCCTCATAAAATTCATGTAGGGTTCCAACCCTTAATCAACATGCAAAACTACAATCTTGATGTAATACACTTAATGTCAAGAAAAATGAACCTTTATAATTCTGCTTTTGTCTCTTCAAAAGTTTGGTTCACACCTTTTCAACTCTGCTGCACTCCCTTTTCTGGTGTTTATATTGATGAAACAATATCTATACACACTCTCTTTTTCTTTCCTACAACATCTGGATTATTTAACTCATAACCGCATCAACACCATTTGTGTCAATTTACATTCTATTCGTATGCATTGTATTCACCTCCATAAAGTCGATCAATACCACATCACAGATCATTCGGGTAGTTGTTTGCATTGTTATGATGCAACATGACCTGTACATCTTTCTATGCTTGCAATAGGTATTGTTCATTGAGTCGGTTTGCATTATGTTCGTGTCATCATAGCATAGAGAATCCATCCCATTTTGTAACTCATCATAGTCTATGTAATTGCGTTCAATATATCGTTGTCTAAGTCAACTTGTGCAAGTTCCTAGAATGCTTTGTTATCGCGCCAAAACAAGTTCCTTTAGATCCTTTAAATTTGGATTGTTGATCATCACTATTTGACTCAAAAGATTTGTCATTTTTACCACTGTGGCGGTTCTACATGCCACTTCACATTTTGGCTTGCACAATCTCCCTGAGTCTTCAACAGTATGTCATGTCGGAGAAACTTGGAAATTCTCTTGTCAATGCATGACACCTAATCAGATTAAAACACCTCATTCAAGTGGGAACAACTGGCACACTCTGTGTCGTGGGACCACATCATGCTGCTCCAGAATTAAGCTTATCTGACATCTTTTGGTAAGTGTGCAATGGCGTTGCAATTTGAGCTGTTCAAGTGTCTTCTTGATGTTGGAGCCTCAACTATCTCGCACCACCAACGATCATATGCATTCAACCTTCGTCAACCACATCAACGTATGGGGTTCACAAGTCTCTCGTGTGCTCTCACTGTCTCAGGTGCTTGTTGAGACACAAAATATGTATCGACAATCACTGAGTACCTCCACATTGTCACTACCTCAGATACTCAGTGAAACACATAATGTGTCTCAACAGTATACCGAGTACCTCCTTGCCACGTGCCACTTCATCTGCCACGTCGTTAAACCTTTCTCTTAGGTGCTCAGTGAGATATGCAATTCATTTCAACGAGCTCCAAGCTTCGCTTCACACATTGGCCTCTCTTCATGGTTGATGTGGCTTGGGCCAATCTGTGAGACCAGAAACAACTCACTCCGATGGCATAGTGTCTCAAACATTGCTTGCCCAAAACACACTCCAAGTCGAGCAACAAAACATGTGAGCCATAGCTCACTTTACCAACTATGCGTCAGGCTATATAAATAGCCGATAGCCTTGCTACATAGACCATGTGGGATATAATCAAGACATAATTTTGTCCATTCAGCGCACACCTTGTTTGAATACACATGGTGTTGTCGACACTTCCCAATACTGAACCTTTTGACATCAATGACAAGATTATTAGACCAAAATCAACACTCCCCATTCCTCATGACTTATGTTCTTCCTTTGTAATTCTACCCTCAAGTGGAAATCCGACACTCATCGGGACTCATTGTCCTTAAATTTTTTGTGTTAATTTGATCACTATTTGATGGAGTGGAAACTCAAACTCCATCAGGACACCGCAATGTTCCTTACTTTGTCCTCATTCCCAATGGGTAAGTTAATTGCTATTCTCGAGTGGAAAATCGAACCTCATAGGGGCTTTTTGCTCCCAAATTTTGTAAAGACCTCCATTGTTAGGGTTCAGGCAAATTCAGAGCAAATACAAATTAACAATCATATGCAGATACAAACACAAAAGATGAAGAAAAATACATAACACAGATAACATAGAGATTTAACGTGGCTCACCCAAGATGGGCTACATCCACATAACACAACAGTCCAATCTTTCTTATTATATAGTAAATTAGTACACCACCATTTCAATGCCTTTACATTCCAATCGCTTATAACATTCAATTTTAGGGCAACATACAAAGTCGACCTTTTTAGGTTTTTTTTTTTTCTTAAAAAAAAGCCCTAAGCCTCGACCCCAAACCCTGGTGAGGATACATTACGAGTGTACAATATTTGCATGATCAGTCGCCACATATTAACAATCTCCCACTTGGAGACTGATCAGGCTCCATACCAAACAATCTCCCACTTGAAGACTAATCCTGGACGACACCACTGCACTTGCAACTCCCATTGGATAAAAGCCCTAGATTTGGTTGTTCCTTAATTTCATGATTTTTAGTCAAGAAGGCCAATAGAAACTGACGAGGAAATCAACTTCTCCTGTGTGACTGCCTTCATGAACATATTTGCCGGATTGTCACTTGTGTGAATCTTCTCAAGCTGTAACTGGCCATCCTCCAAAACAAACCGTATGAAGTGGTGCCTAAGCTTAATGTGCTTTGTCCTCGAATAAAGAGTAGAATTCTTGGCAAGATGAATGACACTCTGGCTATCAGTATACAATGGACTATCCTCCAACATCTGACCCAATTCCTCCAGAAGACATTGTAACCAAATCATCTGCTTTCTAGTTTCAGTAGCAACCACATACTCAACTTCATTGGTTGAAAGTGCAACAACCTTTTGCAGTCTAGAAATCCAACTAACTGCAGTTCCTCCTACAGTAAAGACATACCCTGCAGTACTCCTCCTTGAATCAATATCACCTGTCAGATCAGAGTCAACCTATCCTCGAAGAGCAAAGTTTGATCATCTGAAACATAATGCCTTTGTAGTAGTACCTCAAATACCCGAGAATCCATTTGACAACATTCCAATGTTCCATTCTCGGATTGCTCACATACCTACTCACAACTCCCATTGTATGTGCAATATTTGGCTGTGTGCATACCATCGCATACATTAGACTGCCAACAGTTGATGAATACAAAATGTTAGACATTTTGTTTACCTCTTCCCGTGTCTTTGGACACATCTTCTTAGTCAGTTTGAAATGACTAGCCAAAGGTGTACTAACTGTTTTTGAATTTTTTATGTTAAATATTTTCAACACCTTCTTTATATACTTACTTTGGGACAAAGTTAATGTTTCATTTTTCCTGTCTCGTGAAATCCTCATACCAAGAACTTCCTTAGCTACACCCAAATCCTTCATAGCAAATGACCTTGCTAATTTTTGTTTAAGTTCATTTATATGCTGCATGTTAGTCCCAACAACAACTATACCATCGACATAAAGTAATAGGATAATATTACTGCCATTATCCAGTCTCTTAAAGTAAACACAATGATCAGAATGACATCTATGGTAACCTTGTTCAGCCATGAAACTATCAAAATTCAAATAGCATTGTCGGGGTGCTTGCTTTAGGCCATACAAACTCTTCTTCAACTTGCACACTAACTCCTCCTTACCTTTGACCTCATATCCTTGTGGTTGCCGCATGCAAATTTTTTCCTCCAAATCCCTATGGAGAAAAGTTGTTTTAACATCTAGCTATTCAAGATGCAAGTCTTCTGCAACCACAAGACTTAGAACATTTTTAATTGAAGTCATTTTTACAACTGGAGAAAATATTTCATCAAAATCTATACCCTTTTCCTGTGCAAAACCGTTTACCACAAGTCTGGCTTTATATTTTTTGTCCTTCATCCTCCTTCAGCTTATAAACCCATTTATTTGGCAAGACTCTTTTTTTTGCACGTAATGGGACTAAGTCCCTAGTTTGATTCTACATTAGGGAATCCATTTCCTCTTTCATGCCTAGCTTCCACTACTATTTGACATCCACCTGCATTGCTTCTTCATATCCTTTTGGTTCACTAGAACCAGTTAAATAGAATACAAAGAAGGAGAAAATCTTCCAGGAGGTCTACTTAACCTCGTAGAATCTCTAACACTTGTAGTAGTGTGTGGGATATTTCGTTGTTGCTGAGCATCAGGTACCAATGAAATTTTATTCTCAGGAATTTCATCCAACACCACATAATCCTTTTTGAGTTCATGTTTTTTTTCCTGCATTTGTTCTTTATACATGACCTTCTCATTGAATATAAGATCTCTACTTCTAAGTTTTTTTTTCAAAATCCCATAACTGATAACCAAAGTCATCAACTCCATATCCAATGGAGGTACATTTTTGAGATTTAGCATCAAGTTTGGTTCTATTTTCTTTATCAACATGGATAAAAAGCTTCACAACCAAATATTTCTAAAAAAGAATAATTTACCTTTTTACCAATCCATGCCTCCTTTGGAATGCCACCATCCAAAGGATTTGAAGGTCCTCTGATTATTAAATAAACAACATATACAACATCTGCCCATAAATGTAGGGGCAATCCAACATGCAATCTCACACTCCTTGCAAGCTCCATGATGGTCCTATTTATTCTCTCAGACACACCATTTTCTTGTAGGGTTCCTAGAACCGTCTTTTGTCTTCGAATTCTATTGTAAGAACAATAATCTTCAAATGTTTTTCTCCAATATTCACCTCCATTATTAGATTTGAGACACTTAAACTTTTTTATTGTCTCATTCTCAACAAAAACTTTCCATTTCTTAAAAGTTTCAAAAACATTTGATTTCTGTTTTAGGAAATACACCCATGTTTTTCTTGTTGCGTCATCTATAAAAATAACATAATAACAAGAGCCACCAATAGATGATACCTGAATCGGTCCCCATACATCTGAATGCACAAGCTCTAACTTCTCACTCTTTTTCTCTTTCCCAACCTTGATAAATACGACTCTTTTCTGTTTACCATAAACATAGTTTTTACATAAGTCTAAATCAATCTACTTCAGTCCTGGCAACAAATTTTTAGAGTAAAGGATTTTCATCCTTTTCTCACTCATGTGCCCAAGTCTATAATGCCACAATTTTGAATTTGTCCTTGCAACATCTATTGTAGTTGTTCCTGCAACAACGTTTTTTTGTAGCAGCTAAGGTAGGATAAGTATTACCGGTACACAAATAAAATGTTCCTACCTTTGCACCTTTAGCTACTACTAATGCACCTTTAGTGACCTTCCAAACATTGTTTGAAATGTAACTATGTAGCCTTCACTACCCAGTTGTCTTGCAAAAATTAAATTTGTTTTTAAATTAGGGACATGTCTTACCTCCTTCAACAATCGGTTATTTCCATTCTGCAACTTGATTTTTATCTTTCCTTCTCCAAAAATCTGACAGGGCTTGAATCATCACCCAAGTATACCTGTCCAAAATCACCTTAACATAATATAGAAAATATTATCTATGTGGTGTGGCATGAAATGAAGCCCTTGAATCTATTACCCAAGAATCATTAACATTATCTAAACATAGAATAAAGGCATCTTGTAAAGTATTACTTGCAACATTGGCTTCCTTACTATCATCTTCATTTTCGTCTCTCTTTTTTTTTTTTTTTGAGACCAACAATCTTGCTTCAAATGTCCTGGCTTTCTGCAGTACCAACAATCCTTTCTTCCTTTGGATTGAGAACTTCCCTTGTGACTTCTCACGCCCAGAGCCTTTTCCTCTTTCGTTTAATCTTCCCCTATTCTCTACATTCAAAATAGTACTCGATGATGTTGAAGTCTCACCTGTGCTTTTCCATCACATTTACTCACTTAGGATAACACCAACAACATCATCAAATTTCAAAGTGTTTGGACCAGAGACACAGTTACTTACAACCATAACCAAGTTATTCCATCTTTCTGGCAAAGAACATAAAATTAAGAGAGCCCTAACCTCTTCATGAAAGTTAACTTTTACAGAAGTCAGTTGGCTGGTAATTGTATTAAATTCATTTAAATGATCTACTACAGATCCTCCTTCACTCATTTTCATATTAAATAAATGCTTCATAAGAAATACCATATTTGAAGCTGAGGGTTTCTCCAGTGCTTGCATCAAGTCTGCGGTCGTTGTTGCTTTTGATATATTGAATGCTGCAGACGACACAAGGCACAACCAAATGGTTCCCAGTGCCTTTCTGTCCACAATATCCCAATCTTCATATGACATTGTGATTGGTTTCTTTGTCTTTCCTTTCAATGGCCACCATATATCCTTTTAATACAAGTAATCTGTTGGCAATTGACACTCAATTGGTTGGTTTTAATATGTTGTCATTAATAGCAACATGGCAACTTGTTTCGGCTTCATATTTTAGTTCAATTGTGTATCGACAGACACTTCACAGACACTTCACCGACACTGGTATCGACACCGACAAGTTGAAATGAATTCTTTGGTTACCGACAATGCAGGCCGACATGGTTTAGAATCAGGTTATTGATATTGGAGACCGACATCTTTTGGATCCGACATCGGCAATTGTTTTTTATATTCATGTATTTATGTCAACTAGCCGACATGTATATTGATATTGTAATTATCTTTGTAAGCCGACATAAGGCATGATAAATTGTAATGGGTATATAGGTCCATTGGTTAGATCATTTTGAAATATGGATGGATAAGAGAATATGATAATGTAAAAGAGATGCGAAATATATAAGAGAGATTATGTATGTGAGGATATTTTTGTAAAGGGTTATTCCGATATAGGGTTTAGGGTTTCAGACTGGAACAAACAGAGCTTAACCAAAACTGTATTCAGGCATAGAAGATGCTATCTTTGCAGTTCAATGATTTCTCCGGATTGTAGTCTGGATTTGTATGTAGTTAGTGAGGCTCCTTTTGTGAATGACCAGTGTGCTCTAGGCTGTAAGCCTTCCTGCAAGTGCAGACCCCTATATTTTTTAATATCTCTTCATATGGCCAGTGAATTGATATTGTGGGTCACAAATCCCACCGTGGTTTTTCCTCTTTGAGGTTTCCACATATAATTATATGTGTTATGGTATTCATTTATGTGATTGGCTTATTGGTTGCTTTACTTCTTTCAATTCTATATGTACCGGTATACCGGTTGGTGTATGCATGTTTTAATTAGGTTAAAATTAATCATTCCAATAGAACACTGATTCACCCCCCTCTCAATGTTCTTGGATTCCAACAATTGGTATCAGAGCCTTGTGCCTCGGAGGAAGTTTAACAGCTCGAGGGAGATCCTGAATCCAGAATCCATGGATATGAGTTTGAAAAATCGACTTGAGGTAGCACTTGAAGATTATGATGCTGAAATGATGAAAAACTTGAAGCTACAAAATGAATTAAATTCTGCTTCAGAATTCATTCTTGTCCTACATGAGAGGCTGCCATCTGTTCAAGCTAGGAGGAAGGAATTTTTGCAAAATCAGGATGATGAAGAGAAAAATGCACTTAAGGAACAATGTCAGAAGCTGAGATAGGAAAACATGGTCATGAGAAATGAAATGCAAGCTATAACTATGAGAATGTCTAAGGAGATTGAAGACCAGAAGAAAAAGGAAGAAAATCTTGTTGTATCTTTGAAGAACAAATTTGAAGAATGTCGTAGGTTGGTCCATGAGAATAATATGTTGAGAATTGATTTAGTACAATCCTAGAGTAATGAACAAGAGTTTGAGAGACGAATGATAATTCTGAGAGATGATCTGACTATTGCAAGTGAGTATAAAGAAAAATTCAAGGTTAGTTCAGCACAACTAGATGAGTTATTGAAGAGACAAAGGCAGAATGGAGATTCCAGTGGACTTGGATTTGAACAAGGATAGAGTTCCGGTAGTGCAAATGAAGATCAAAACCATAAAGCATCGGTAAGGTAGTTTAATGCTTATAAATTTAATGCTAGATGCTTTTTTTGTAATAAATTTGGTCACATGGCTAGGCAATGTAGAAATAGAGCAAATCATAACCCTGATTCTGCTCCCAGTCAATGTTCTAAACGTAATAAGAATGGACATAAGACAAAAGATTGTAGAATGAATGTAAAATGTTATGCATGTGGAAAATTTGGACATATGGCTAATCAGTGCAAGTCAAGCAATTATATCGGTTTTAGAAAAGCAATTCAAAAGAACAATGTTACATGTTATGCATGTAATGAGGTTGGACATATTGCCAAATTCTGTAGAAGCAAAAATACACCGGTTGGTAATGGAGGATCAAATGAGAAAGGAAAATAAAAGGTTAATGAAATCCGACAAGATCATACCTAGAGATGGGTCAGGAAGACTGAAGAACAATCTACAGGTGGGAGTGCTTCAGTTACTCAACTGACAGAGGAGGTTGCTCCTACACCGGTAGGAAGCTCATCTGGTAACTGAGGCAGATGCCTTAGGGGTAGGCAAAATTCATGAAGACGCTGCATATGCCCCCGGGAAGAGGTTCTGGAAGATGTTCCAGACATTGGAGATGCTTATCCAACATGGAGATGTTTTATCGAGCTCCCGTACCTTCCACCGAAAGTCATTTATATCAATGATGGATTAAGGTTTCTTGAAGGATAAAAGGTTGAATTCACTTCATTTCTGATCACTTTGCATTCAAAGCAATTCAGAGTGATTCAGAGGAAGTCTAAGGCGAATCAATGTGATCGATATCATCTTGAGCGATTTCACTAGCGATTGGAAGAGGTCTTTAGGGTCTTTCACCAACAACGATTCACATGTATTTATCTTCAATCATGGAAGCAAGATCATCATTTGTACCTATCTTTGTTGCAAATCCGACTGTTGTTGAGGTCAAGGACCGTCCTAGGACGATTTTCAAGCGATATCCGCATATTGCTACCCTAGACGATTCAGTTGGAGCTTTTTCCCATGTTTCGGAAGGAGTCGTGTATGTCGAAGATATAAGATCATACATTCACTGTCATATTGGG
The DNA here is from genome assembly GCF_030272615.1 of Cryptomeria japonica. Classification (NCBI taxonomy): domain Eukaryota; kingdom Viridiplantae; phylum Streptophyta; class Pinopsida; order Cupressales; family Cupressaceae; genus Cryptomeria; species Cryptomeria japonica. The sequence continues at coordinate 20,943,552 of NC_081412.1, forward strand.
GATTTGGGAATGATAGATATCAAGAGCATGTACATGAATGAGTTAATGGGAGATTTTAGAAAGATTAAACCTGAATACTAGCATATTGTTGATCTAGGGTTTACTGACATTCTGGATATTCCATAATTTGAAGATGAAATTGTTAGGTATGTCTTGAGCATAGTGCATGGATAATTTATCTGGTTGGATAGACCATATAAGATTATGAAGGAGGCCATCAGGGAAATCAACGGTTTGCCGTAGATTGGTCAACGTTCGGAAAAGAAGATTTCAAATGATCAGGTTAACAAGCTCACCGACGCAACTTCGGACCGACGATCGATGAGGGTGAGCACCATCACGAATAGAGACATTAGATTCAGAAGCATGGTCATTGGTTATAAGGTAACTCAATCAAACCGACTGAATTCTGTTTCTAGCTCCTGTATTTACACAACTCATAAAATGATGAGGGAGAATGAGAAGTTAGATCTATGTGGTTGGATGTTAGATGAATTATTGATTAACCTAGAAAAGATTAAAGGAGTAAAGAAAGGAACATTCCGGTATGATAACCTAATTGTCTATTTAATGCTATTTTTCATCAACGAGATTCCTAGTTTTGGGAAAAGAAAATGGGCATTCGATATCCTGGTAGGGAGGCAATTAAAACAGTCTATTGCTACATTGGGTAGTCAGAGAGATGACAAAGTATGGGGTTACTTTAAAACATTTCAAAAGGCTATGAATTCTAGGATGAGGATTCCACAACACATTGTTGAGAAGTATTCAGCTGAGATATGCTTTATGGTCAAGGAAGATGAAACTTTGATGGAAGTTGTTAGGCCCCGAAAGATTTAGATTGAGGAAATGGGTTATGAAGTTGATGCATAGATTCTTGATGCTTATGCACAAATGCTAATTGATGCATCGGTAGATGAAACTGTAAAAACCTTTGGCACTGCTAAATAAAAGACATAAGAGGTTGAAACTGAGCTCAACCAGAAGAAGAGAGAGAAGTAGGAAGGAAAGGCAAGTAAGTTTGTTGAAAAAGTTTCACAGGAAATTAAAACATTGATTGATATTGTTATGGAGAAAGGCAGGAAGAGAAAATAACTAGAAATGCTCATTGAACCTATTACAAATGAATCTGCATATGAAGATGACACACCCTGACATTCAAAAGGCTAATAAGGAAGAAAACTGAATAAACTAAGGTACAGACTAAGAAGCAACCAATTAGGAAAGTTACTATCAGGGTACTGACACAGAGAAGAGCACCAAAAGAAACACCTTTAGCCCCATCTGATACTGGAAGAAGGAAGAAAAATGATGACACCGATCTTGCAATTGTATCTGGTAATGTAACTGTTATTCCACCAAAGACTTGTGCAGAGTTAGTTGATGAAATTACTAAAGATGGTATGTTAAAGAATGTACAGTTTTATTATGAACATTTAGATAATGATGAACAAAGAGAAGTACAGGAAGCGGTTTTGTTATATTTGGATATTTATAAGAAAGCCATGTTAGAAATTGAAAACCAAATACTGGCACAGTTGTATGATATGTTAGACGCTAGAAGACTATCAATAATGCAAGAGGACAAGCATATAATATTCAAGAGTTGTTATCTGTTTGTGTTTCTATTGCTCCAGAGGAGATGGATAAGACACTTGAAGTTGCAGATAGGAAAATATTCAACAAGCACATAATAATCAATCTTATGTTAGGAAGGGTGAATGAGATAATCAAGGAGACCCACAAGGCATGGGTTAAGTTCTTTGAAAAGAACTATGGTTTTTATACTTCACCGGAATCTAAGACAGATACTGCAGACATCCTGGTTGAAGGGAAGGGTAAAGGTATTATGGGTACTTCACCCTCAATTTTGAAAAACATTAAGATAGTGGAAATTGAGCCCCCAATAGATATAAATGTACAGACAAATGTTGAGATACCAACAAATACAGAGTGTAAAGGTTGATAATGAACAAGCTACTAATGTTGAGGACAACAGTCCTCTGGATCAGATTGTACAGGATGAGGATAAAGTTCCTAGGGAGGAACCGGCAGTTAATGAGACTACACCAAGTGGCGAAGCCACTAGTGCAAGTGATGAATCTATAAAGGTTAAATCATCAGAGGAGAAGAAAAAGGAATCTGATAGGGAATCAGTAGTGAGTCCATCATTGTTGTCAATGATAACTTTAGTGGCTAATATTCGCCAATTAGCTATTTTTTGAAATTTGGGAATCAAAATTTGGCTAATAAGTTCAACTTCTAAGGTGACCTGGATTGCCACATTTTTACAAATTTTTATTTTAGTGTAATTTAAATCGCCAAAGAATTTATTTTATTAATTTTTTTAACTAAAAGAATCACCACATTATTCAATACATGATTGGATCAAATTCGTCAACTTTTTTATAATTTATTGTAGAAATTTAAATTAATTTGCTAATAATATATCATAATTATTAGTTACTTTAGAGTTATATCAACAATCTTTAGTTGCCACCATTGATTTAAAATATAATCTAATGACCTTCATTGTATTCCATGAGGTAAATTTTACCTACAAGTTGTAATACTTGTAGGGGTTGAAATTGCTTTTGAATTGTTTGACCTCAATGAAAATCAATGGTCTAAAAGAAATTTTTGGCCCCTTGAGTATTACAAATTGTTGGTACATTTTATCTCACAAAATATAAAGAGGGTTATTAGATTATTTTAAATTAATGGTAGAAACTAAATAAAGTAGAGCCTACCATTTAAACTTGTGAATGATTTCCACCTTCAACTCTCTACTTTTCTATAAAAAACTATTTTTTAAATGAAAGGATTCGCAATAGTAATTAATGGATACTCTTATTAGTTTTCAATATTTGCCAATATTTTCTACCCAAAAAAATTGATATAAAAAATTCGCCAATAAAATTAATATTTTTCATCAAAAAAGGAAAGATTAGCTAATAAAAATTATTATTTTCTTTTTAAAAAATTAAAAATTTGCCAAGATTTTATATAATTTTTTGAGAGGGGGTTTCTTAAAGTTTTCACTGAATTTGTTGTCAATTGACACCTCATAGGTTGAAATGAAAAGCATAATTGAGATGAGTTCTACTGAACTCATGATGATGGCTGCACAAAAAATGATGAAGGAAGGATCTATGGATAAAAGTGTTATTGATCAGTCTATCACTTTTTTGCATAGATTTGTCCCAGAGTGTAAATTTGGCAATGAAGCGAGTCCATTCGGCAAGCTTAAGACAATCATTGAACACATTTCAAAAGATTTTCAGTCCTTGCGCAGATATCAAACTAACAAGCACTAGAGAGATTCACACGGGCAAAGAGAGCTACATTTGATCAAATGATTGAGTCTGAAAGGAAGGAAATCAATAATAAGTTGAAATTGATAAATAATGCATTGAGGCAGTGTACAAATATCTGTAGAGTATGTTGTAACATAGGTCTTCTCACAACTGAGTCAGATAAAAAGATTAAGGATATTCAAGAGAAAATTATTGGTATAGCCAATTCTTTCGATGGATTGAATTCATTGACTACATCCATTGATGGTCATATTTTGGTTTTGGAAGCCCAAGTTTTTGCTCTTGAGAAGGAAAAAGACAAAATCATAAGAAGAGCCAGAAGTCTTAGAAGTTTGGTGAGTCCCCGGTTGGATTCACTTAGTGTACATAAGGAGTGTATAGATCTGGTTGGTAAGCCCACACCAACAAAATTAAATGAGAAAGAGTCATTTGCCCATATGCTAAATGGACTTGTATCTATATCCGACACTTTCAAATCTGGTTGGGATACTTATCTAGAGATTTTGGAGAAGGCCTATCTGGATATTTTCAAATACATCTAGCTCCGGTAAGGTATTTTGGGACATATTTATTGTATAGTATTTCATTCTTCATCCCAGTTTTCGGTACTTTTTTTTGGTATTTTTGATGGCATTGATGTCAAAGGGGGAGCGATATTGATGTGAAAAAGAAAAATGGAGTTATATACATTAGGGGAGTATATATAGTTGGAAAACTATGGAAGTATGAAGTATTTTGTATTGATGGATATTCAGCTCAGGGGGAGCAGGTTCAGGATGAAACCGACAGCTGGAAACCATGACCATTTTTCACATGAGTGTTGCCATCAATGCCAAAGGGGGAGATTGTTGGCAATTGACACTCAATTGGTTGGTTTCAATATGTTGTCATTGATGGAAACATGGCAACTTGTTCCGGCTTCATATTTTAGTTCAGTTGTGTACCGACAGGCACTTCACAGACACTTCACCGACACCAGTAGGTTGAAAGGAATTCTTTGGTTACCAGCAATGCACGTCGACATGGTTTAGAATCAGGTTATTGATATTGGAGACCAACATCTTTTGGATCTGTCATCGACAATTATTTTTGATATTCACGTATTTATGTTAACTAGTCGACATGTATATTGATATTGTAATTATCTTTGTAAGCCGACATAAGGCATGATCAGGGATAACTTTAAGAAACCCCCCCAGGCAATTGTGTAAAATCCTGGTGAATCATACATTATTTTCGGGGGGAAATTTTCATATCGATGGCAAAAAAATTTTTTAAAATGAGGAAAAAATTATTTTGTATTGGCGATTTTTTTTCTAGGGTACGAAAATGCCATAAATTTCTGGCAAATAATACCTTGTTCTATGGGGAAAATATTTATTGTGGGAGGCGAATAATTTTTGTTAAAAAGAACAAATATATGATTGTATGAGCGAAAAAGTTTACTCTGAAGGAAAAATTATTTAAATGTATTGGCGATTTTTTTCCACCGCTTGAAAATTATTTAATTTGTTTTGGCAAATATTTTGTTATTTATGGTAAATATATAATTCATTGGCGATTTCATGAATTCATTACCATTAATAGAGTGCCAGGCACATCACATCACATCAGTACATCACATCACCTAATACATTGAGTCCAGACTTTGGACGATGTATCAATAAGTGCGACCTCTTTGACACATGAAGGATGACACATACCTAAAATCTATAAATGATTTTAAACCGTTTGATGATCGTAGATCAATGGCTGAAGTTTTATTTCGGCCCAATTTTCTGAAGAGAACATAGCTCACCAGAAAGTGCCTAGAATGGAATTGGATTCAATAGACACGTATCAAATGTCACGAATCACGATTGATAATTTTCTTCATTTAATATATCTATTCACTTACGGAAATCCACTCTGTCCCCACGACTTCCAATGTGATACTTGCCAATTTGGTACTGGTTCATAGTTGTTTCCGTTTTCCCACAATAGTGCATTTATGGGAAAGATTTGCAGAGATACGAAAGATTTAAAAAAAATTATAGCAGTTAATACGGTTAAAGAAGTAATTATTACAATCAAGAGCTTCAACAATTTATATACGATCTCTGCTTCTTTCATCTTCAATTAGTCTTTGCCATTTGGTAGATAAATTGTCGGAGCTCACGGTATTTTAGGTTTATAGGCTTAGGTTGTTTAATTTGTTAATCTGTTTTCTCAAGATGGACACTCCCATCCGCTTGAGAAACATTTCTGCAGAGGACTAGAGGGCCTTTCTAGGCTCCGTTAGAGACCCAACCCTCCAATTAGTTTGCAAGGAGGTTGGGTCGTTCACCAATGAGGCTGTGCGGATGGTGTTGGACAGAGAATTTCTGTGAAACGAAAATAGGTACCGTGTTAACACGGACATTACATCCCACTTCTTAGCATCTCTTCTAGACCTGGGAGGAGACAAGGTGGATATGCTGATGCTGTTGAGGAAGGTTTTTAAGGAATACTTCCTTGGAGATGACATTACTCTTGTTGTCCTTGCAGAAGTAGGGGTGGGGATCCCTTGGGTGAGTGAATTATCCAAGGTTCTCCTCCCTGACCAAACAGTGCCAGTGGCTAGGCAACCGTTTCTCCTAAACCTGAATGTGGAGTAGTTGACACGTCACAGGAAATGGGCGCGAATTGGCAGGGACTTCCTCCAGAAATGGTTCCTCTTGGACAACTTTCCAAACTACATGTGGATTGAAGAATTCTCTCAGCTTATGCTGTTTGAAGAATTCTACATGGAAGGAGGGCCAGATTCTTAGGGCAAAATTGTAAACAATTTCACTACCTGTGCCCTAGCCCCGCCCCCTTGTAGTTTTTTTTTCCTATGTCCTCGAACCCTAACAGGCTCAGTGCCGATGGCTCACTGATTTTGGCTTTTAAGTTTTTGGGGGACTCAAATCTCACACGAAAAAATTGTAAATTTCAAAAGCATAAATATTAATGATAATTTTTCAAATTCCAATTTGTTTCAGTTTGCCTCTTACAGTCTTATGGATATAAAAATGCTTTCTATAATTCTATTTCATTTTTATTAATTAATTTCTTTCAAATGCTTTTTGTATATGAGCTACGTTATTTCAATTATTTGTTAAACAATGGAAATAAATTTAATACCATGATCTTTTTTATGTAATGCTATAAAAAAAAAAATTCAGTTCGTTCCATTAATTATTTGTACATTGATTATGGTTGATTATAATTTTATAAATATATACTATATAGTCATTCAAAATACAAAATTTCAAAAGTTTCAAGATACAAAAGTTTATCGATAAAGGTTTTTCCATTCTATTAATTCAAAAGTTTTAAGATACAAAATTTGCAGTCATTCATGCATAAACACAGACAGAGAAAACCATACTGCCCACAGCTTATAGCAAGCAGACAAAAAAACCAGTTCATTGTCGATAAGTCGCTCACTCAGTCTCACTATCCCCCTGGGTCGCCTCCTCCCAGTCCCTTCCCTCCTCGGAGGTCGATGCTTTGGCTTTCCCTTTTGCCGCTTCAACTTTCATTTTGGAATGTAGTTTAGGCACCCGAAATTGGGGTCGCCCTCCAAGCTTGCCAATAGCTGTATGGCCCTTCCTTGTTCAGCCCTATCTCTCAATTCCCTACCAACCTCCATCCTTGCCACCACATGCAAAGCCTTCAGGACTTCATCCACCCTCGTTAATTTCACAAAGAGTTTCATCACTTCCCACCCCACTCGGGCTCGTTCACGGCACTGGTATTTGATTTCATCCTTTGGGCCACAAATAAAAGGAAACAATTCCTCCTAGTCGTCCTCTTCCTTAATTCGAATGCCAACTCCCGACACCACCCACTCCAAGATTGAATCCAGGTTAATAAAAAAATCCCCATCAATAAATTTGACCAATGTGAGTTTTACCTTTTTCACCTCCGGTTCGAATTCACAGGCCCACGCTAGAATCAGAGAGTAAAGCTCCATGTTAGTTCGATATCGGTGATTGATATGTGCCAGCTCCTCCGCAAGCATCAGTCGAGCTGCCGCCCACAACTTCTCCTCCTTAAACCTGAACAGTTCTTGCATTCGTTTATCAGATACTTTGCCCAAAAAGGGCACCAACTTCTTGTCTGTTCAAAGTGTGAAATTGGCCTCCATGGTCACCTGCAATTTCAAAAGCACTTCTTGCAAAAAATGTCTTACAGAAGCTACGATTCTACGAACAACAAATTTGTTCTGCTTCAAAGCAAAAACTGGTACATAGATCAAAAGGTAATAAATTCTATCTTCGTCTTATAGGCCAGGTAATGAATGTGCACGATAAGGCATTAATGCCATGAGATCAAGAAAAAGATTTCTTCCCATCCTCCCCTTTCTCCGTTCGTGCGACATGCCACAGACAACTCCTTCTGCAACAATTAATCACCACCTTGGCATTTGTACTTTCCAAATTTGCTCACCTTAACAGGTTGAGAACTGCACATTTTTTTAAATTAATACACTAAATTTATGTTGAACTTTTATATATATTTTTAATCTATTTTTTAAAATTATATATCGTAAACATATTTTCAAAGAATTTTGTTAAACTTTAAATTAATATTTTAGATTTAATATTGAATATTTTCTTTTTTATATTAAACTTTTACCTTTCAAATTGTATATCAAAATTTATATTTATATTTAGTTATTTGTTTTATTCTAGAAACTAAGTTTCATGTTTTATACTATTTTTGAATTTCAAATTTTTACAAATAATATTAACATTATATTTAATAGTTATCTCAAACTATTGCACATCTTTAATTAGAAATAATATTAACATTATATTTAATAGTTATCTCAAACTATTGCACATCTTTAAAATTTAAATGTCTCTTATTATGGGACCGACGACATCTGACAACACTCAAGTTCTCAACAGGTATCATCATCCGTCGGATGAGCAAAGATCAACAGCTTAGGGTGGATTTCGGCCCAAATGTGGGTAGTGAACACATTTGTGAGAACTTCGCTTGGAATTGAACATTTTAAATTTAATTAAATATAATTAAGTCTATAGTTTATAGACTATAAATCTCTTTTTCAGGCGAAATTTTAAAATGATTAAAGAGACTTTAAAAACAGATCTGAAAAGTGACACGAGTATGGTGACGTGCCAAAAAAAGGGCAGAAGTCGTGGGACCCATTTCATCTGAAAATAGGTACCATCGACCGTTGGATGAACAAAGATCAACGGCTTAGGGTGGATTTTGGCCTGAATGTGGGAAGTGAACACCTTTTTGAGAACTTCGCCTGGAATTGGACATTTTACATTTAATTAAATATAACTAAGTCTAGAATTTATAAAGCTTTTTTTTGGGCGGAGGTTTAAAATGATTAAATAAACTTAAAAATCAAACCCGAAAAGTGACACGAGTATGGTGACGTGCCAGAAAAATGGCAGAAGTCGTGGGACCCACTACATCTGAAAAAAGCTACCATCGACCGTTGGATGAACAAAGATCAATGACTTAGGGTGGATTTCGACCTGAATGTGGGAAGTGAACACCTTTATGAGAACTTCCCCCAGAATTGGACATTTTAAATTTAATTAAATATAATTAAGTCTATAAAGCTTTTTTTTGGGTGGAGGTTTAAAATAATTAAATAGACTTAAAAATCAAACCCGAAAAGTGACACGAGTATGGTGACGTGCCAGAAAATGGCAGAAGTCGTGCGACCCACTACATCTGAAAATAGGTACCATCGACTTGATGAATACTAAGAGGGGGGGTGGTGAATTAGTATACCAAAAAATACTGAACTCAAACACTTAAATAGTTTAGCAGTAAACCGGTAAAATAGTTTTACTAACAAACCGGTTAACACAAATGCAAACCAAACAACAAATAAGCCATTCACCCATAGAAGCATAATCACCATAACATAAGAGATTTTGACGTGGAAACCCAAATGAGAAAAACCATGGTGAGATGAAACTCACAAGTAACTATCTGCAGAATAGTAACCAGACCGGTTAAGATCATACAATGTTCTTCACCAGAACAGATCCTGTTAGAAATCTCAATCTCTGTTAGGAGATAAGTCCGATTAAAGACTACCTTGTGAGAGGATTTCAGATCCACAATTGTGAACCACCATGTTAGAGGATTTAAAAAGGCTTTGCTAAGCCTACCCGGTTAAGGGTTTCAGACTTGTCGAAGATGTGAGTAATCAACAAGTGAATGATCTAGCAAATAGCACAGTCTGCTTGGTTAGATCCATGATAGCTCATTGCTAATACATTTCAGCATTACTTCAGTTTTCAGTAAATCCACACTCTGTTACTACGCATAGACTTGATCTTCTCTTTTAAGATCGCACATACAAAAACTTATCAACCACCCAAAAAAACTTAACCAACTCTCTTATCCAAAACTCTAGACATGATGTCCTTATAAAGGAATCTGATTTCATGTCGGTCCAATAGGATTACAATACAAGTTCCTAGGTTCATTGCATCTAGACACATTTGGTAACACGACACAAAATCACCGTCATAGTGTCCGTGGATGGTAACTCATCACAAAAATACCGATTGGTAACTCATCACATAGTATTACCGGTTCATACAACTTTACCGATTACCGGTTGACATAAATGAAGACTGGGAAAATGATAACTGCCGCTTTAGTTCCTTCGTTCCGCTTGAGATCCTCGAACCGCTTGAGGTCTACATACCGCTTGGGTCTTCATACCGCTTGAGATCGGTAAACACTTTCTGTAAAACACCGATAGTCTAAAAACTATAATACATAATACCGGTTTGGAACAAATACCGGTTGAGCATAACTCATACATACAAAAAGTGATCTCAAAGCAAGTGTGTGTCCATCAATGACAATCACAACATAATCATTAAAAATGCCAACAATCTCCCCCTTTGGCATTGATGGCAACACTTAGGAAAATTTTGACATCTAAGTGTTTTACAATAAAAATGTGTCATAATCAAAATTACTCCCCCTAAGCATATACACTATCCCTTTTGCAGAAAATACAATGTATACTAGTCCCTTACAAAGATAAACATGAAAGTATACATAACATGCAACAGAATTTTAAATACAAAATACTACTCTCCTTTGCCAACAATGACAAAGTACAACTGAATAACCCCTGTTCATATTATCAAAAATAATAAGTGTTTATGACAATAAAGAGTGAAACTTGTCAAAAACTGATTTAAAGTCTTGCATAAATGTCTTCATGGATAAGGACCATGACTCAAGCAATGAGGTAGCAACTTCACTTTCCGTTTGCATCTGGGATACCTGTTCCTCCATGGCGTCCAAGGTACTCATCTCTTGAGTGACCATTAAGGCATCCAGGTTGAGATAACATTTCTGAAGTATTTGCAATCTTAGTAGTAGAGCCAGTTGAAGTTCCTGCAAATCTCTGGTCTGGTTGCTGATCTCTAACTCTATTCTTGCAGTCTGGAGTTGAAATTGGTGAACAGTTTGCCCATATGTGGTGAAGGAATCATAGGGCGTCTTGAAGGTGCTTATGTATGTCTGCAAATCAGTTTGCAGTTTATCTTTCTGAGAAAACACATCATCATAGAATAAATGGGGTTGACATATCTTACTGAGTAGTAGATTCCCCTCATCTAGAGCATCCCTTATGTCTCTCTGTGCTTTCTGTAGTTTGGACCGAAAATTTAACTTCTTCACCAAGGCAGTATTCAAAGCCATTTGATGCTTCTTTTGTGCATTGGCTTCAACAACATCTTTTAGGCATTGCACCTGGTCTTCTACAACTGTGCATAAGAGTTTCAGTTGAGCTAGAGAGGAATCGGTACTTAGGAGATTGGTACCGGGAATCAAACTGGTAAGAGTTTCCACCACAGTTTGAATGACATCTTGCTCCTTTCTCCTTAGCACTTCCAGTCGCTCTTGGGCAAGCTTAATGCTTTGCAACAACTCTGATTCATTTGCAGATTGGAGGTCCATGAGACTGGTAATGTCAGCTAGTTTGGCTTGACTACCGGTTGCCTTTGGGGTCTCCACTTGCGTGCTCTTTGTCGCTTCCTCCTCCTTAGCTTTTTGTTTTTCCTCTTCTGCCTTCTTTTGCTCCTCTGCTTCTTTCTTTCTTTCTTTTCTCTTTTTCCTTCTTCCTATCTTCTTCTTTCCGCTTCTCTTCTTCTTTATCCTTCTTCTTCTTCTCCTCTTCCTGCTTCCTCTTCTCCTCTTCTTTTCTCTTCTCCTCTTCCTGTTTCTTTTCTTCTTCCTTCTCCTCTTCCTATTTCTTTTTCTCTTCCTCTTTTCTCTTCTCCTCCTCTTTTCTCTTCTCCTCTTCCTGTTGCTTCTTCTCTTCTTCTACCTGTTTCCTCTTCTCTTCTTCCTCTTTGCTCTTTTTCTCCTCTTCTGTTTGTTTCCTCTTTTCTTCCTGTTTCTCTTTTCCTCCTCTCGTTTCTTTTTCTCATTCTCTGTTTGCTCTCTGTCAGCCTTTTCTTTGTCCTGTTTCTTCTTGTCCATTCTTTCTTTATCAACTTTTTCCTTTGGTGCATCAGGAGTGACATTTTCACTATCCAAGGCATCAACATCAATAGGGTCCATTTGCTCAGTGACCTGTTCTCCTTCACTGTTATACACCTCATCCGGTTTTCCAGTTTTTGGTTCTTGCTCAACCTTCTTGTTGGCTTTGGACACTTGGTGCAACCTCAGAGCGGCTTTGGCGTGAGAGTGGGTATCTTTTACCACTTCAGGGACTTTCCCTTCTAGCAACAAGAGTCTCCTCCTTCTCATGAAGAAGAGGCCTTTATATTTTTCCATAACTTCATAAAGTTCTGAATTAGACACATCAGGAAAATATTGAGCAAATATTTCCTCTCTTATTTCCTATTCTCTTTCTATGACAATGCGCCATTTGTTGTCTAAAGAATTGTATAAAGGATCCGGTGTTACAGATTTAATTTCTGATGGTGATCGGTCATTAATACATAAATATTGAATAACTTCCTGTTCTACTTCCTCTTTCTCATTGTCACTGAAATCATCAAAATAATCTACTAAATCACTCAACACTTTTCTCCTAATATTCTTAATAGTTCTTTGACAATGTGTCAAAGGTTTGTAAGAGAAAATATCAATATTTACCAGTGCTGACGATGTCGGTTCATTGTTGGTTGTCTTTGTCTTCTTCCTTGTTTGCCTAGTCTTCTTAGGCTGTTCTTCAAATTCTGTGTCCTCTGAGTCTGGTGTGTTGCCTTTTGTCTTCCGCTTTCTCTCAAATACCTTGGCGGGTGCAACTTCTGGTTTCTTCTTTATCGGTGACCGCTTGGTCACTTTAGGACTTGCTGAAGTAACCGGTGCCGATACAGATGGCACTGCCTTTCCCTTCTTTACTGAAGGTTCTTCAATCGGTGTAACCCTTTCCAGATAGGTACCGGTTCTCTTCTTCTTAGGATCAAGCGGTGAGGCAAGTAGGGTAGAAGCATACCCGTCTAGCATATCATACATCACCTCATATCCCATAGGCTCCACTTCTTCCTTTCTAGGCTCAACCGCCTCCATTATGCACTCATCTACTTTGATGATAAAGAAGATATCTTCTTCATACTTCTTGACAATATCACCAGATATTCTCACCCTTTGCTTCATCTTGCATCTGAACTCATCAAAGTATTTGTTCATGACTTCAGGATAACCAGTTCCAACCACTTGAAGACTTTCCTTGATTTTCTTTGTAACCAGTTGGTTAGCAGACCACTGAATATCACCGACTCCTGGGAAATAGCCTTGGAAGTAGAAGAACAATCCGACCAATAGCTGTCCAAATTTAAATTTCAAGGCATTGTCCTGTTTAATTGACTTCAGGTTCACCAGAAGTTGCCTTTTCATACAGGTGCATAAATCAAATGAGGCATCTTCCATGATCATCCTATAGGTGGCATTTACCGCTGCAGCAGAGACATAGTTAATTTTGCTAACATAGAATGTCCGGTAACCTATCACCATGCAAGCATATTTGACCAGATCGTCCTTGATGGTATTGATGGTCATTCCCCATTGGTCGCTCACAAAACCGGTGAGCTTGGTCATTTCGGTCTTGATGATCTTCCTTAGGGCTGGCACTTCTCCAACATTACAGAAATCAGTGACGACATGAATTGCTTCCGGTGTGATGTCATGTGTCCGCTCTAAATATATTTTGTCACCATGCACTTTGCTTAGAATGATGCGGATGTGATCATCTGTAAATTCTTCAAGGAAATAGACCGCATTGTGAAGCTTCTTCTTTTCCAAGATGCTGAATTTTGGTTTGATCTTCTTGTCCTTCTCGCAGAATAAAATTAACTGAGAATGGATCACTAGAGATCCTAGGTCTTCAATTTTACAATCAATATAATCTGAAATACCTTCCTCAACTATAACACCAGTGGGTATTTGGGATAGGGCATTATATTTTTCCTTCCGTTGGATAAAATCCATTGAATCAATGGGTGCACTAGAACTAGAGTGCGATGCATAAGCCATGATAAACAGAGAAAAAAAAAAAAAACCTTTGCAAGTTGAGATTTGGGCATTACAAATTACACTTCGCCACACACTACTTCAGTTGTTGGATCACCGCTTTGAGTTCTACACTTGACCGATTGATATTATCTTCTGATTCTTCTTCAAGGTTTTGAATTCTCTTTGAATCGCAAGACAAATCGCCTTTTGTTGCTCTGCACTTGAAAACTTCTTCGCTCGCAAACTGATAAGTGAAAATGACTTGAAAATCCCTTTTAAACTAATTCTTCACCTACCATAATAAATGCTCCACCATTAGGGCATAAACCCTAATTTGCCTTTTACCGTTTTTGGTCTTCTGTCAATTGATAGGTATCTCATACCAGTTAAGGTCTTTTACTAGTGTAAACCGGGGGTTTGAAACATTTCACCGATTTGTTTCCCCCTAAGCTTTTCTGTAGCTTAGTTTGCTGGTTCAGAGATTTTCACACTAGGTGCAGAAACCAGATCTTCTTGAGACACTTCTTCTAGCTTCTTTTTCCAGGTTTTCTTCATATCCACTTGAACAGTTTCAACATCAATCTTTCCTTCCGGAGTGACCGGTATATCATCTGATATATTCTTTCTCATTCTGCAGAATCTTGCTGTATGACCCAGTTTGTTACAATGATAGCAAACCATTCCAGGTGCTCTCCAAGGTCCTTTATTCATGTTTCCATTCTTCTTTCTGCATGTTGCAGCAGTGTGACCACTACCATGACAAATCAAACAGGTTGCCCTCCATCCGGTTGCCACTTGATAGCCACCGCTATCTGATTGATGATTATAGGTATTAAACCGGTTTGGATTCCGGTTCCTAGAGGGTTCAGAAAAAACTCCTTGACTCCTTTGAGGATACCTTCCGGTGTTGTGCATGACAGACTTGCATTCAAATGCTCTATGCCCAAACTTGTTGCATGCATAACAATTTCCATTGAATCTATTGGATCTAGGCTTATTGTTTAGAAAGTAAGGAAAGTTATTATAAGCCTTATTTCTACATACATTAGCAGTATGTCCTTCCTTGAGACAATTAAAGCAAACAGGTTTGAACTTTTGCTTACCTTTATCCTTTGAGGTTGGTTGCTTCTTTGATGCTACATCTTTTGCTCTAGAGGTCTCACCTTCCTCATATTCAGAGAAACCAAGTCCATTAGTATTCTTTACCGGTTTAGCTGATTCAAGCTTTTGCTATAGCTTAACAGTGCTCTTATTGAATTTGGCAAGTATTTCTTTTGACTCAGTGAGTTCTTTGGAAATAATAGCATTGGATTCCTTCAAAGTTGCATTCTCAGAAATAGCCATGTTTAGTTTACCTTGCATTTCCTCTTTTTCCACTTTACTCTCTTGGAGATGAGCGGTAAGTGCACTAATTTCTTGCTTCAGCTTGGAGATCTCATGATCTTTGTCTTTTACCAGATCTTCAGCTTTTCTCCGATTCTCAAGCTCTTGACACATTCTGATAGTCAGTCCTTCAAGTTCCCTTCTTAGGTTAGCATTAGACTCATTCATTTTTTCAACTTCTTCAACTAGGGCTTCCATGTTCACTTCATTAGAGGAACTATTTTCAGTTAGCTCCATCAGTTTCTTAGCATGCTCTCTTCTTTTTTCCATAGAGGCCTTATACTTGACTTTGAGTTCATCATAGGCTTTCTCAATCTGAGTGAGCCGATGAGTAAGTTCCCTCATAGTGTATTCCCCCATATCTCTTTCCAAGTGGTTAAACTTATAGAAAGGTTGGCTCTGATACCAATTGATGAATACTAAGAGGGGGGATGAATTAGTATACCAAAAAATACTGAACTCAAACACTTAAACAATTTAGCAGTAAACCGGTAAAACAATTTTACTAACAAACTGGTTAACACAAATGCAAACCAAACAACAAATAAAGAATTCACCCACAGAAGCACAATCACCATAACACAAGAGATTTTGACGTGGAAACCCAAATGGGAAAAACCACGGTGAGATGAAACTCACAAGTAATTATCTGCAGAATAGTAACCGGACCGGTTAAGGTCATACAATGTTCTTCACCAGAACAGATCCTGTTAGGAATCTCAATCTCTGTTAGGAGATAAGTCCGATTAAAGACTACCTTGTGAGAGGATTTCAGATCCACAATTGTGAACCACCTTGTTAGAGGATTCAAAAAGGCTTTGCCAAGCCTACCCGGTTAAGGGTTTCAGACTTGTCGAAGATGTGAGTAATCAACAAGTGAATGATCTAGCAAATAGCACAGTCTGCTTGGTTAGATCCATGATAGCTCATTGCTAATACATTTCAGCATTACTTCAATTTTCAGTAAATCCACACTCTGTTACTACGCATAGACTTGATCTTCTCTTTTAAGATCGCACATACAAAAACTTATCAACCACCCAAAAAAATTTTTAACCAACTCTCTTATCCAAAACCCTAGACATGATGTCCTTAAAAAGGAATCTGATTTCATGTCGGTCCAATAGGATTACAATACAAGTTCCTAGGTTCATTGTATCTAGACACATTTGGTAACACGACACAAAATCACTGTCATAGTGTCGGTGGATGATAACTCATCACAAAAATACCGGTTGGTAACTCATCACAAAAATACCGGTTGGTAACTCATCACAGAGTATTACCAGTTCATACAACTTTACCGATTACCGGTTGACAAAAATGAAGATTGGGAAAATGATAACTGCCGCTTTAGTTCCTTCATTCCGCTTGAGATCCTCAAACTGCTTGAGGTCTACATACCGCTTGAGATCGGTAAACACTTTCTGCAGAACACCAATAGTCTAAAGACTATAATACATAATACCGGTTTGGAACAAATACTGGTTGAGCATAACTCATACATACAAAAAGTGATCTCAAAGCAAGTGTGTGTCCATCAATGACAATCACAACATAATCATTAAAAATGCCAACACGACCGTTGGATGAACAAAGATCAATGACTTAGGGTGGATTTCAAGGCGAATGTGGGAAGTGAACAACTTTATGAGAACTTTGTCCGGAAAAGTGACACGAGTATGGTGACGTGCCCAAAAACTGACAGAAATCATGGGACCCATGACAACTGACAACAGGTACCATCATCCATTGGATGAGCAAAGATCAATGGCTTAGGGTGGAATTCGGCCCGAATGTGGGAAGTGAACACATTTGGGAGAACTTCGCCCGGAATTGAAACATTTTAAATTTAATTAAATATAATTAAGTCTATAAAGCACTTTTTCGGGCGGAAGTTTAAAATTATTAACAGACTTAAAAAACAGACCCGTAAACTCACAACAGGTACCTTGGTTCCTCATCTGTTGGATTAGCAAAGATCAACGACTTAGGGTGGATTTTGGCCCGAATGTGGGAAGTGAACACATTTGGGAGAACTTTGCCCGGAATTGAAACATTTTAAATTTAATTAAATATAATTAAGTCTATAAAGCACTTTTTTGGGCGAAAGTTTAAAATTATTAAATAGACTTAAAAAAACAGACCTTTAAAGTCACAACAGGTACCTTGGTCCCTCGTTCGTTGGATGAGCAAAGATCAACGGCTTAGGGTGGATTTTGGCCCAAATGTGGGAAGTGAACACATTTGGGAGAACTTCGCCCGAAATTGAATGTATTACATTTAATGTCCTCATAATTTATACTGAAGTAGTGAATGTTTTGTCCTTCGGCATTGAATAGTTATTAATAATAATTAATAAAATTACAACATGATTCTTAATGTCCTCAGAATTTATACCGAAGTAATGAATGTTTTGTCCTTCGACATCGAATAGTTATTAATAGTAATTAATAAAATTACAACATGATTCTAAATATTTTGCCCTTTAGGTTTTACTTTTCTACTTTTCAGAGTTTTCAAAATAAGAGATTCGTAAATCATAATCATCTTTCATTTCTTGGACAAACCTGTAAATCGAGGGAGATTCAGAAACAACTGCTAGATTGAGGAATGCAAGTTGCAACAGAGACTGTCTGCGCCAATCTAGTGAAATAGGAATTCCAATTTTTGGGTAAAATCTAGAACACCTACATCCCACCTTTTTTGCTTTTGGTAATCTTGTGGTCCAATTTGAGGGTTAGCATTTTTTAGGTTTTTATCTAGCATTATTTTGAATTATTAACAATAATAGTGATGGGGAAAACGGGAAGCAATAGTTCAACAAGAAGCCAAGTGAAAAACAAAATTTACCTAACCGAACTGGTTAAAACACTAGGTTTCATTGATGAATACCATGATATTTATGACCCTGCTATCCATGGTGAAAAGCGTATCATAGATATTAGATATACATTGTCTAGTAAGGTGGCAGATGCATCTAGGGCAAAATTTACTATTTTCAACCCAATGTTAAAACAAAAAACAAATAAAATCGAATCATGGGATGTTGGATTGAGAAGCATGATGTTACCTGAAGTATTCCCTTGCCTTGATTTTGTCATGGTCTGCGCTGAAAATTATGATGAAGATAAAAAAGAAATTGTCAATAAAAATACAAAAGAAGAAATTCTATCCATAAGCGAGGGAGAATTTGCTTGTTTGTTGAACCTAGGATTTGAAGCCCAAAACTCAAATGTCCAAATTAACCTTGAAAAGCTGGCAGGGAATTATGAGAGTCTCGATCCAAGTCACAGAGATTCATTTATCAAAGGTCTAATAAAGAGTGGTAGTGGTATTATGTTGGATCAGAATCACAAGCCTCCTTATGATTCTAACATTTTTGTTCCATGGGTTGGGGATACTATTTCCTTGCTATCATTTTGCCTGGGATTGGAAAATGATAGGGAAGTGGGTGCAAGCCTTCTTGAAATGATTTATAATATCCATTGTGTAGGTCAGCCAGTAAGATATAATTTTATTGAGCACATTGTAAAATCCATGCAAAAACAATTACTAATGATCAAAAAAGGTTCCTGTAAGACATTTAGGTTCTCATCCTACGTGTGCTATCTCCTTCTATCCAAGTATCATGCAATATTTGAGACCAACAAGCTTTAAATTGTGAGCTATAAGATTGACGAGAAGACTGGGAAGAGAACATAGTGTCCAATATATGATTGGACGCCAAAGATAAGGATGCATGATAACAAAAAGAACTACAACCATTTTGTAGACTTCTTTTTGGCACCAACGTATAATGAAATTACAAGCACTCCAATGCCTAGGTTGTCTGTGTGTTGTAGAGATTGCATTCAACTCGGAAGTCAAATAGAATTGGCTGGTTCTTCATGGAAAAATTCATTGTGTTAAGGTTTTACGGATCGACAGTAAAACCATACAGACTTCCAATACATGTGACAGAGAGGGTATTTGCATTAGAGTATGTACAGAAATTGGAGAGCACAGATAGGCACTTCCATGGTCAGCAAAAGAAGAGCATATTTCCTTCCTTGCCTTTCTCATGTGGAGGGTTCACATTTGAGAGAAAAGCATTCAATGTGGCACATGATTTTTTGACAGTTTTTAACTTTGGTGATGAGGGTCTCTGGCAGTATGATCCAATCAATGTAGTTCAAGCAAGGCTTAAGAAAAATGGGAACTCTTCAACGTTATGTCAACATGAAAGTAAACCATTGCTAGAAAAACTTAGAAACATGGACTCCTGGGATGAGGTTAAAAAAAAATGGAGAAAATTGCAACTGACAATAACATTTCAACAGAAGAAATTTCATCACAAATTATGGCATTGCAAATGCACACAAAGAGGTCCTACAATTTCTACCTAAAATCTACTAATCCATCTAACAAATCTATTCCCAAATCAATTCTGCATGAATGTAAAGAGAATTATTTCACTCAAACCAAAATAAATGATTTTTGGACTATGAGGAGGAATATCGGTGAACCAAAGACAAGTGCATAATTTGAGAGCATCGACGAGGATGTAGAGTTTAACAAATTGTGGGATATGGAGCAAGACAGGACTGAAGATGATGATGAGCATGAGGTTGCCGTTGAGCCCCCTGCAACAACTACTACAGTCCCAAAAATATTAGGTGGAGTCAGTGAGTCCATGAAAGAAAAATATAGCAAAGGGGCAAACCTTGTGGAAAAAATGGGTTTTGAAGGTGGTGGTCTAGGTGCTAGAGGAGAGGGCATTTGGTATCCACTTTAGGTACAACTTCCATCATAGTCAAAATCAAAAGGTCATCTTAAACCAGTCATTGGACTTGACTCTTCAGATTCATCATGGATAGGTACTACTCATTACCCTTAGGGTCCACCTACATTTGTTTCAGGTTCAAATCCACAACCACCACCACATCATGGTATTCCCATTGGTGGTGAATCAAGTGCCACTGCCACTAGTGGGGAATCTGGGGATAGTATTCCTATTATTGTTCAGTCAAGTGCCGCTATGATTGGTGGGGTTGGCATGGGTACTACTATTGATACTAGTTGTCTTGGTGTTGGACAAGGGCAACAACAAAATATCTCTCGCAAGAGGCCACTAAAGGTAGATACTCAATCTCATACTATTGAGAATCCTATATCAAGTGCCACTAACACTACAAATCAATCATTTGCAGCTTCAGATCACACACCTCAAAAGACTATGAAAACTACACATGAAAGTGTCAGTGGGAGTGGGACAGCATCAGGAACTATTGTTGGTAATCCTGGTCAAGCATTAGTTAAAACCACAGGAATAAGTGGAACTGGAGCCTATGGTATTCCTATGTCACCTTTCAAACATTCAATTGCTTCAACAAGCCCAGATTTTCAATTTCGTGATTACTATGAAAAATATGAACACACAACAAAAGCAAATAAAGAAAAAAAGAAAGCATTTCATAGGGTTTCCATATCTGAAGTTGTAAACAAATAACCTGCAAGGAACAGGGTATTTCCAACATATGACCCACATAAAGATATGATGGAGTTCATGGTTGTTATGCCCCCGACCCCATCTAAAGATAAAAATCCACCACACAGTCAGATAGATCCCTCTCAATTTCAAGTTAGCACTCTCCAAATGGATTTTTCCAAAGTACATAATGTGGACAAAATTAGTGTGTCAAAAAAGACTAACAAAGTGGTCTACACTTCACTGCTAAAGGTGGAGAGAGAAAAAAATAAATTGGAGAAACAAATAGAAAAGTTACAGGCAGACCTGGAAAACGAAAAATCAAGGAGGAAAACAGCAGATAGCAAGTGCAATGATTTACAGAAAAGGATAAAAAATTTGGGCTCTGCAGTAGAAATTATAGAGCAGGAGAAGAACGATGCAGAATTGAAGGACCTGACAGAAAAACTGGCTAAAAGCAATAAAAAAATTGTTGAGGAAAAAGCCAGTTTTCAAAAATTATACAAAAGTTATGAGTCTGTTGCCGCCGAAATGAGAAAATTACAGGACCTCTTGGATCATTGGAAGGAAAAAGAAAAACATTTGCAAGAGAAAGTAGAGGAAGAAAGAAAAAAATGTGCACAAATGAAAGAAGACTTGCAAAATGCAAATGATAAAATGAAAACTTTGGAGGATTGAAAGATAATATGAAAAATACAACGAAGTATATACAAGAAAATATTTGGTGGCAATATTGCAGAGGAGTGAGAAGTCGTGTGAATGGTTTCAATTGATTGAAAATATGAGACTAATTTTTATAAAAATCAAAGGGCACTATGAGAAGAGCACACATGTTTATTCAAAAGAGAAAATGACAAAAAAGATTTTGAAAGTAGTCTACAGTTCCAGTGACAGCTACTTGTCATCCAAGGGAATTAAGAGCCACATTGATGCCACAGTTAAGACATCATCTACCATTCAAAAATACCAAAAGCTAAGGGAAACAACAGAAGTTATGGAAAGTTGTGGAAAAAAGATATTGAAGCTGCAAGAAAAGAAAAATAATTTGATTAAACTTGGTTTGCCTAAGCCTGTTGACACATCAAATAAATTCATTGAAGAAGAAGCTTACAAAAAAAGAATGGAGATAAAAATGAAGTCTGATTTAGACTTGCTTCCAAAGGACACAACTCCCAAAAGCTTTCTGGAATTCATCCAACCATTTACAACTCTAAATTCGGTATTGGATGAAACAGTGATGTCAAGTAAATCTTCTAAATATGGAATGTTGACGAAGTTGGAGTTGACTTTCCATAGTTTACAGAATATTGACCTTCCATCAGACGAAGAGTGGAGCACCCTACAAAAACTGACACATAATTCTTAAGAATCATAGTATGTATTGCACAATTTTCTTCTTTTATTCTTAATTTCAAGGTTTTATGTTTTTTCTGTTTGCTATTTTGCTAATCCAGCCTATGAATCTATGATGCACTCGCTATTGCTATTTTGCTAATCCAGCCTATGAATCTATTTTATGAATAGGAAAAACATAGCACTCGCTATTGCTATTTTGCTCATCCAGCCTATGGATCTATGATGCACTCGCTATTGCTATTTTGCTAATCCAGCCTATGAATCTATTTTATGAATAGGAAAAAAACAACACTCGCTATTGCTATTTTGCTAATCCAGCCTATGAATCTATGATGCACAGTGCAAAACTTCAGCCAGTAAATTTGTATTCTCAAATTCTCCCTTGCTTTAACATTTATGCATTTCTCTATTTCTGATTAGTAGGTTTTAGGCACTGCTATTATCTATGTTTAATTTGTCATGGTGTGAATTCATATTTAATTTTGAACTCTGTTTTTTGAACAGGAGACATCAAACATGTAGCAGATGTTAAATTGCTAATACGACCTGTGATGGCCATATAAATTTGTGCTGAGTTTGTGATTTTGATGTTCAGTCTTCATATGTTGCAAACTTGCAATTCGACCTGAAGCTATTGTTTCTCCCTTGTTTCTATAAAAGGGAATTCAGGGTCATTTACAAAGGGTTCTGAAACTTTGTATTCACTTTTGCATGGACATTGGAGTCTGGAGAATCACACAGGAGTTGTTGTTTCTCTCTTGTTTCTATAAAAGGGAATTCAGGGTCATTTGCAAAGGGTTCTGAAACTTTGTATTCACTTTTGCAATTGGCATGGAGAATCACACAGATTGGTGTATTACTATTGAATGAACTGTATCATATGGCTATATTTTGAAAGAATCAATGAAAATCTAAGTTCTCGACATGTGTATTACTATTGAATGAATTGTATCATATGGTTCTGAAATGTATCACACAGATTTGAGACTCAAACATGTATAAATAAACAATAAACATCTCTGTATCAATAAACACATTATAGTTTTTTTTTATTATGCTATTTTAAATCTGGAAATAGAAAGTTGAAAAATACAATTACAAATCAATATTAAATTCTAATTGCAAAAAGTAATATGCTTTTGTAATATGAATGATGAGATATAGTAATAAGATTAATAAATACCAATCTCTTATAGTTGCCATTCATCCTCATCAAATTTAGTGCTTTCTTGATTCTTATCTGTGGTTTCTTCACTTTGAGTCTGAGTCTGCATATCTTCGCTGAACTGCATCTCAATGCTACCAGTAGGTCCAGTACATGAGTCAATAGTCCCACTGGCACTTTGGTTTGAAGTGTTGCCCAAACCTCTTCTTTCACATTTGGACCTCTAGATTTGCAGTGCCCTATCGTAAGGAAAAGTGTGGACATCATACCTAGATGTATAGAGCCTCAAGCAATTTTCTAAATTTTTGTCTAGTTTGTTTCTTAGCTTTGATTTTAGGAACCCCAAAGCACTAAAAACTCTCTCATCTTCCACAAAATCCAATATCATGGTAAGATATAAATCAACAAGCTTCACATATTCTAGCATTGAATCACGCAACGTTGCATTCTCAGCTATAGATTTCCAAAGCCTTGTTACTGATCCCTCTTCGTAGGGGTTCTCCATTTTGCCATATTGTTCTTTCATAGTGTATGCAAAACGAGATGATTGCTCTCAAAGAAGATTTTCATCTAATATTCCATTTATAGTTACTCCATTCAATTCTCTGGATATGCAAAATTGTTTTATCAAAGTCAATAGCTTACTTTGAAAATCAGTTGCATTATTGAAGCTCCAATAATGAGGAAACACAATAGACACGGCTTCGAGTAGGTTGTCAGAAGGAAATCTGCTTCTAATTTGTGAGGAAAGATCATATGCAATTTTCTTCACAGAAGTAGTGACAGTCTCAACAATCTTGTCGAAATATTCCCTTGTAACTCTTGCTTTTTGCTTCTTGGGACGCTTTCTTGGTTCCTCAGGGTCGACCATGGCATAGAAGTGCATTGGTATCTCAACTCCCCGTACATTGACACATACCTCCCCGTCTGCACTGATTTGTAAAAACTTATTAGGATTGTTCAAATCTGTGAGTGTCCACCACTTAAATTTTTTTTCATCAGATAGTGTTGGTTGATTTCGATAGAGATTGTCGAGGGTCATGCATGTCATCTTACGCAGCGTAGCATATTCTGCAATATACAGAGCTCTTTTTTGGGCAACCTTCATAATATTCCTCATTTCCTCTAGCATGGGCAGAAGAGCTGCTGAAGTTAAGAGTGTCTCTAAATTACTTAACCTGCTAAGAAGTTCAGAAAATTTCGGTTGATCTGATTCGTCGCGAGTTGTGTGAAATAGTCCAATCAAGGATGGATATTCTGAAAACACTCGATGTGCTAGACCATCCAAAGAGATCCATCTAGTATCATTATCCTTGAGAAGCTTATTCCCATCAGCTAATCCATCAACAAAGTGTTGAAATTCCATAAATCGCTTGGGACTTCGACAAAAGTGTGAGTAGAGCTCCCTGATTAAAATTTCAATTTTTTTAACCGAAGCAAACTTGCTCACAATTCCAAAAGCTAGATTCATTCTGTGAGCCATGCAGTGAATTGCAGTAATGTACAGTGCAAATGAAGTTTCAATCTTTGTACAAAGACCGTTCCTATGACCTTGCATTACTGAAGCTCCATCTGCTCCAACACAAACCAATTTTTTGGCTACGGTCATGTCATCCATATCTCCATATTCAATTAAACTTCTCTTTACTAGTTGAAATAAATTTTCCGCTGTCGCACTCTCCTTCATTTTAGCAACAGATAGTAGATGAGGTTGGCGGGTATGATTCTGTACAGTATAAACATGCATGCATACCCATGAAGTATTGTCTACTGCTGTAACTTCGTCTAAAGAAAATGCAATGAAGTTTGACTCTCTTATTTTTTCCTGTACATCTTTTTCAACCTCAGCAAGACAACTTGCCCATTCCCATCCACTGTTTATTGACCAGTGTCTATTAGGATAGTTAGGAACTTTCAAAAACTGTAATAAACCACTAATTGATGGGAAATCTATCATAGCACGCCTTCTGCTCAAAATATGAAAAACAACGCTTAACTGAACAACTTTTCCCAGTTGTTCTATTTGCATTGCTTTTCCAAAAACAACTTCAATAGAACCTTTAACTTCAGCAGGCTTCGTCTGTAATTTCTTATGAAAATAATACTCTTCGACATTCCTCACATGCTTACATTCCTCCTTTGTTTTCCATCTTATCACTGATTTTTCAACCCCATCTATCATTTGTTTTTCATAAACTTTACCCATATGCTTTTATATGGTGTCAAATTTTAGTTGCAACCTAATTTCCTTGTTATGTTTCCAAGTGCAAATCTTACACCTGCATTCTATTGGAGGTTCACCTTCAATTGGTTTCTCCACTAGTTCAATGAATGGATACTTTGATGCCCAATTAATTTGAAAATTCCTCACTGACATATCCCACTCCCGATCCTTTTTTGATTGTGGTTCACCTTTTTTTGATATGGCTTTTCTTTTCCCCTTCCATGCATTATCATCAATGGCATTATCACCAAGTCGATTATATCATTCCGGCTAACTTGGGTATCTACCAGATAATCTTCTTCAAGATCATCTTGATTTGAGATATCAGGTTCGTCTCCGTCTTCAACATGCGGTGCAGGTGGCAAATTTTGTACTTGTACTTGTGATGATGTACCATCCTGATTTTCACCACAATCTTTTCCAATGCCAAAGTACGAAGACAACGTTTTGCTTTTTGTTGGCCTCTCTTGGCCTTCCCCACATTCAGGTTTCCTACCCCTCTTCTTGTTCGACATCTCCAACGAAATAAAGACTGCCAAAAAAATATCAATTTGTTGAAGAAGCAATAATAGACTATAATGTATAATACACCACTTCAAAAATATGATCGCTCACCTTTAGGCTTTAGGTCACTAGCAGTCGCCAATGCAGTCAACAACAATGATTTTCCTTGGTTTGAAACTTCGCTATTGATCAGAATTCAGAGCCTAGAATCCTCCAGATTGTGTTGAGATAGATATGAGCTTTGCATGTATTTATACCAATCCTTATATGGCGAATTCTGCAGGAATTTTATATGGTATACAAATATTTTGCGAATCCCACGTAACTATAACACGACTTATGTAATTTTTGAGGCAATTATAGATCGTCCAAATACGACTTATGTAATTTTTGAGGCGATTATAGGTCGTCCAAATAATAGGTGAATACAATATAGTTGGCGAAAGTTGGGGTGAATGGAGACACGCGTCGACAAGATGTCGGGCGAATTGGGTCCCCCTGGCTAACAAATCTTCACATGCCTATAGGCGAATTAAGGTCATCTATTAAGGCAACCTTGGAGAGTGTAGGCGAAACAATTAAATTTACCATGTGTCCACCATATATTGTATTGGCGAAATCATCGCATAAAAACATTTAATTGCATAAAACATATGGCAATCAGGCTATGACTTTGACGGAAACTGATAATGTTCTGGCGACATGGCCACCCCCAGTCGGTACAAAATATTCGCCATTTCCTACATGGCCGACGTGAAAAATTCGCCATTGGCGAATATTCGCCACTAAAGTAATCTCTGGGCATCATAAATTGTAATGGGTATATAGGTCCATTGGTTAGATCATTTTGAAATATGGATGGATAGGAGAATATGATAATGTAAAGGAGATGCAAAATATATAAGAGAGATTACGTATGTGAGGATATTTTTGTAAAGGGTTATTCCAGTATAGGGTTTAGGGTTTCAAACCAGAACAGACAAAGCTTAACCAGAACTATATTCAGGCATAGAAGATGCTATCTTTGCAGTTCAATCATTTCTCCGGATTGTAGTCTAGATTTGTATGTAGTCAATGAGGCTCCTTTTGTGAATGTGCAGTGTTCTCTAGGCTGTAAGCCTTCCTGTAAGTGCAACCCCTATATTTTGTAATATCTCTTCATATGGTCAGTGGATTGATATTGTGGGTCACAAATCCCATTGTGGTTTTTCCTCTTTGAGGTTTTCCACGTATAATTCTCTGTGTTATGGTATTCATTTATGTGATTGGCTTATTGGTTGCTTTACTTCTTTCAATTCTATATGTACCGGTATATTGATTGGTGTATGCATCTTTTAATAAGGTTAAAATTAATCATTCTGGTAGAACACTGATTCACCCCCCCCCTCCCCCTGCCCTCTTAGTGTTTTTGGATTCCAACATAATCCTCCATTTGCATTTTCCATAACTGATAATTCTGGTCATTGAACTTCTCGACCTTAAATTTGGTTTCTTCCATTGCTCCCACTCAAATCTGAAAGTACCCCACCAATTTACAAAAACACATGACTCTGATACTAATTGTTAGGGTTTAGGTAGATCCAGAGAAAATATGAATTAACGGTTATATGTAGATACAAACACAAAAGATGAAGAAAAATACATAACACAGATAACACAAAGCTTTAACGTGGTTCACCCAAGATGGGTTACATCTATAGAACACAATCGCCCAAGCTTTTCTTATTATCCAGTAAATTAGTACAACACCATTTCAATGCCTTTTACATTCCAGCTGCTTATAACATGCAATTTTAGGGCAACATACAAAGTCAACCTTTTTAGGTTTTTTTCCCCCCCCCAAAAAAAACAACAATTTTTTTTTCTCGAGGGTTGCGCCCCCAAACCCCCACCCGATGAGAATACATTACGAGTGTACAATACTTGCATGATCAGTTGCCACATATTAACAACTCCATATTATTTAAATAACAAAATACACACAATTAGTCATTAATTAAAAATAACTTGTCCAATTAGACTGAATAGATACAAATAAGTTACAACTCGACACAAAATTTAAACTACATAAGCTAAAAGATTTGT
This sequence comes from Cryptomeria japonica, assembly GCF_030272615.1. Classification (NCBI taxonomy): domain Eukaryota; kingdom Viridiplantae; phylum Streptophyta; class Pinopsida; order Cupressales; family Cupressaceae; genus Cryptomeria; species Cryptomeria japonica. Next base: position 20,971,550 of record NC_081412.1, read on the forward strand.
AAATCATAAGAAAATTACTTTTGTTACAAGAGACCATAAGGTTGATTTACAAAGAATATATAATACAAAGTTGAATATCATATTGACAGGGACTCCCAACATCTATCTTCTACACATACAACACGAGCGAGAACATTGCTGAAGCACTTTACCGCCCAACTGCGAAGCACTTATGCTTCCCCAAAGTTCTTCCTGACACGAAGAACTGCCGACCTTGCATGAGGATGCCTAGTGACTCAAAACTGGAAGGAGATTGAATTTGGTGCAACTTAGTGTATCTACAATCTATGATGCTATTGCAACGACACTAAGATATGGAAGAGTGTGAAAATGAAATGATTCACTTAGCAAGCATATACTAAGACATCAATAAAACTTTGGCCAAAGATCTTTTAGGGCCGACTACTGGCAGATGAGTTAAAGTAGAGACTTAAACCTCTTTGGAACTCACCCTTCTCTTTTAACCCATGTTCAACACCCGTCCAATACACACATAATACACATTGATTCACACATCAAATATAAGGGCTCGCAAGAATTAAATGATCACGCATGGTCTTACAAGTTTATAAAAGAACAATCGAGACATTACAAAGTGCATACAAATTAGCATACAAGCATCAAGCCATGCAATATCCATATGTTGATTACTCACAAAATATTGGACAACTATGTACATAATAAAGCATACACATCCCACAAGGAGGCTTGTATAAGTATATAGAGTAAACAAGGGCATGGAAATGCTCATGGAAGCACACAAGTTCATATGACACATACAAGATTGTTTATGTACACAGGATTAGTCATGTCCACTTGCCTAGACTTAAGATTATTGGTAAGAAACTTCAATTACAATACTCTAAAATATCTCCCTATCACCAAGTCAAGACTCATTAAAATCATATCAACTTAATATCTCACAAGATATTTAAGGTAATTAACACCTTATTGAAATACATCCAAATAATTAGGTAAACATAACACTTCTTAAATTAATTCACTAATAAGAGGGGATATTTAGCTTTCTATGCGAGAGTTTTCTCCATTAAGATAATATAATTCACATTATTGAGTTCAATTCTCTCAACACCCAAGTATTATAGGTAGAGGCAACTATCAAGCATTATAGGTAGAGGCAACTATCAATGCATATTTAATAGATTAATAAGCATTAAGAATATATTCTAAAATGATCACAAGGTATTCAATAAGGTAAAAGACGTTCAACATGATTCATCCTAAGATCTTCACCACTTCCAATAATGCATAAAAATTTGAATCCACAAGACAACTTAAAACCTAAGTCTTCTTCTTTTATTCTAGATTCTTTTCAAGCATAAATAAGCATGTAAGCCCCTTTAAGTTAATCTAATTATGAGAAAGGCTTTAACTTCATTTCTTTTAGACCTAGAGTATCCTCAACTTTAGCTCTCACTAGTAAATAATGTTCCATAAAGTAGCTTCAGTAATGTAGAATGATAATAATAATAATAGTTTCATTCAAAATTTACAGCTCAAATCTATTATATTATTTCAATAATATTGCAGTATAAGTTTCAATTACAATAAGTCAATATGAATTTTACTAATCTACAAGAGAAAAAAATGATGGTAAGAGAAACAACCTGAAAATTTAGGTTTCCTCTACAGTAATGTGAACTATTCAGACATCCAGAAGTAATGAAGGAAATCCATCCAAGCATAGCAAAGGATATAAACAAATTGTCTAACATGCAAAATACAAGTGGCTTTACAGACATGATTAAATCTATCAGTTTTGCATGGAAGTTAGGTTAAAACCACACTTTGTCAATAAGGATAACACGAACTGTGTAGGGAATTTCACACTCCAGGCATGATATTAATATATCTTACCCCAAAACTATGCTGGTTTTGTTTTATCACAAAGGCAAAAATAAATAAAGAAACAAAGCTCCCATCTTTATCTCACTCCCTTCACATTTCAAACTAACTAAAGTTCCATGCAAAGATCATACAAAAATTGTTTTGTGATAGGTATTTTGAACAGTTAATTTTCCAGAATTAACTTAGGTTCTAATTTTTAAATGATTTCCAGACTTATTAGCTTAAAATAAAAAAAATTGAAGCTATGAAACCTAATTTTGGAAAATTCAAATTGGATCAAAATCTAGAAATTTCACCTTAAGGAAACTTAATTTTCAGATTTAAGAAAGTTCTGATTTTAGTTTGTAAGTCTGAAAATGCCCTTTCAACTTAGAAAATTGAATAGTGTTACAACTCAGTTTGTTGTCTTAGGTCTGATTTCTGAGTATAAAGGTCTGAAACATCTTTAAAAATCGTATTATATCAACTGGAAATCATCCCTTTCATGGCACAATTCATGTTGTAGGTGCAATATGTGTTTGCTTGGCTGGAAATGATATGTTTTTCAGTCTGAGATGATGGCTAGTAATGGTGTTCTCACCCAGCAATGGCACCTTTGATAGTGCTTCAAATACTTACAGTGGTGGTGCTATTAATGCCTTGGGCAAAAATCTCACCTCTTCCTCCTTAGTTGATTCCAATCCCTCCTTTCTTCCAACTCACCTGGAGTCAAATCAGAAACTTAATGATATAATATTGCTTGCTGGCCTGTGCTTTTATTTAGCATTTCACCTTTCATTGTCACCACACAACTAATGTGGGATAAATAACATGTTACCTCAACAAAGTGGAAAATCGATATCCATGGGGACATTTAAACTTAGCTTTATTTTCCTTATTTCGTCCACCAAATAGAATGGTGGAAAAATGCTCCTCATCAGGATTGATTTGTCCCTAAAAAATGTCATGTTATGTTGATCTCCAGCCCCTTGGTGGAAAATTGATCCTCATCTGGACACTTAAATTTGTTCAAATCCTTGCAAATTAGTCTTAAGTCAAAAATCGACTTCCATTAGGACACAATATTCATGTTGTTTTTGCATCATTTAATCACCTTTCTTTCAGGTGGAAAATCAATCCTCATCTAGACACTTAAAATTAACCTTACCTTGGTCATTTTTCACTCAAGTGGAAAAACGTAGGTCATTCAGACTCATTTTCTTTATGTATTTTCACTCTTGTAGGTCCAGTGGAAAAACAAACTTCATTGGGACTCATAATGTCCTTTGTTTTGTCTTGAGTGGAAATTCTCTAATCATCTGGACTTTCCACAATATCACTTTCATTTGCTTGTTAACTTTACTCTTGGAGTGAAAATTCGACCTCCATCAGGACTTTCCTGATCCTTAAAATTAAATTGGTACCTTCATGCTCAAAATGGAGTGGGAAAATATCCTCCATCGAGACTTTGTCCATTTTCATCTTAATCGCTCAGTGGAGAAACGCCTTCCATCAAGACTTTGTGAATTATAATGTAACTGTTCAGTGGAAAAATATTTTCCATCGAGACTCTCTTGATTTTCATGCTTTTAAAGTCCAAACTTACCCAATTTTATTAATTTATGCAGTGGAAATTCTATTTCCATCGAGACTTTATGAATTTTCCCAAGATTTAAATGGTGGAAAATAGAAGTTCATTGGGACTTTGTGTATTTTTGACTTATTTCACCTTCTAGGAGTGGAAAAATGACTCCTATAGGTACTTTTAACATTTTCACACAAAATTCACATCAATTTGCAACATTTTTATCGTTTTTGCTCACATTTCAAGGCAAAATTAAAACTCAACACTAAGAAAAATAAACTGACAAGCTAAGGCAACTTGACACTTAGGATCATTTCCTTGCAATTTTAACATTCTTTTTCATTCTTGCTGACATCTTCTCATAAACAAAGGTTAAAACTAGGAAAATATTGTTAAACTAAGACAACCTAAGGAAAACACCTATCATAAAAAGTGAAAAAAGTGGGGGTCCCCATTTGCAATGGGGCGATGTGTGAAAAGGTCACAACATGACTATTCCTTGAAAGGAAGGTAGATATTGAAACAAATTTCTATGCACTAATATTTGAGGAGAGAATAATTGATGCAGTCATGGATGGATGATCCAATTAATAATTACCCAACCATGTAGCAAAATTAAACAGCTCACAATTACATAGTGGAAAAATTTAGTGACACAACAAAACAATGATATGATATTTATCCCATAATTAACAATGAATTATAATCTACCACAATATACCTTAGAGGTTTGATTAGAAACATGAATTACAAAACTTGAATGCTCTTTCTCTCATGAAATTCTTGAACTCATGCTTATATATCATCCTCAAGCCTTGTGAATGATTGTAGTTGGTCACAAGACGACACAAAGCCTAATGTATTGATGAAGTGTGTAGCCAACCATACATGTAGGTAAGAACTCTCAGATTGAATGTGGTGATGTAAAATTCGATGTGAATACCAAAAACACACTTGAGTTCAATGTTCACATGATGTGTTTTGTTGATGTTGTAAACTTTGGGAAACTGTTGCAAGCCTTGAATAATGTAACAAGTTTTAGTTACTAGATCGACAAGGTTTAAAAATGAAATTACACCATTTTGGTGATCATAATATTTTGAGATGTAAATATGATGTTGAAGGATCATATAGTCTAAACCATGAGGTGAGATATATAATTGAAGTAAATCCAACACAATTTCTAGCAATTGACCAATGATTGGAAACTTGTAAACAAAGTGAAAAAAAATATTTTTGATTAATGCAAGATTTCTCTTATACCCTAGGAGGCTCTTGCATTAGACACATGGTGTTGTTTAAGAAGGTAAACCTTAGCCCTATAAATTCAACTTAAAATTTTCTTTTGATTTTGCTTTCCACTTTACCAAATATTCCTCATATTGTTTTCTCTTGGTACTTCTTCCAATACCCCTATCCAAAATCTCCTATATCTCCTCTTTTTTCATTGTAATGTTACATCATTAAATCTTTTGAGTACCTGAACTGGAACTGGTTAACTGTTCCAAATCCTCCCAAAATATGCAAAACTTCCAACTTTTTTATTTATCTTCTTTACCTTAGTTCATTAACTATTGGGGATTACTAAATAATTAGGAATGAAAAGGTGGTTCCTTAGGTTTCTAGAACCAAGGAAGATCCCAACTCTTCCCTTTTCTTCTTTATTGTTCCTTTTACACTCTTTGTTAAATGCCTTTACTTTACCCTCATTGAGACTTGGTTAGGTATTGGCTATATAAAGAGGGAAAAGTGGGAGATAAGAGTATGAAATAGAGTGAAAACATGTGTGGAATAATATGAAGTAAATGTATGCGAGAATAAGGAAGTGTGAAATATATATGTGATATATGTATATATGGATGAAACGTGATAAATGAATTATAAGATGTGTAAGACATTAAAATATATGAATATGTGATTTTATGGATGTATATATATGAATGAATGTAATTTATTATAAATTGGTTTATACTTATTGCATATCTACGTTCTCCCATTTTATTGCATTGTACCAAAGTTGACAATATATAACATAATATTAAACCTTAGATTTTGTTCAAGGTTTTTCTATCAAGATTGGTTCTATTGTGGGACCTTGATTGTAATTGCATGAGGGATGTTATAGCAAAGAAGAAATTATTGCTAAAAAATGGAGAAGTGAACATTTTGGATTTTTTTCAAGTAAATATGAATCAATAGGAAAGATTGAAGATAGAAAATGAGGGTTTAAGACATCTAGGATATATTTTATATGATGAAATATTGAAAATTAAAAGGTGTAATTCATAATTTATAACACTAATGAAGGAGTTAGAAAAAGAGAAATATCAATTATTATTGTGGTGAAATATCAATTATTATCTGACAATAATAATTTTGAACAAGAATTGAAGGAAGTTAAATTAGAAAATGGAGGACTACAAGTAAATTTAAATTTGGTTACTCAGTTGGCCTAAAGAGATATAAAAGGGCAAAAAAAACTAGAGAAGGATTTCATATTAAAATTAAAAGAAGAAAATAATTAGTTGAATAAATTGCTTACAACATGTCAAAAGGAAACTACAAAGTTTGGAAGTGTCAAAGGATTTGAAATGGCCTACCCTGCCCTCTTCAATGGCTCTCCTAATAGTGGATGCTCTACTGCTGTGTTCACTGAGAAGTGTCCTTTTGTTGCATTTGTGGCTGGTTTTGATTCCCCCTCCTCCCCCCAAGCTCCCGTGGGTGTTGGATCAAGTGGTCTCCACACTGCTATGGACGATGTTGCTAGGAATATTTTGGCTACTGGTGATGTTGGCAGGGGTGTTGAGGCCTTGAAGGTCCCTCCCATGTCAGTGCTAGTTGGGCCGCCTCCTCCCCTTGCGTGCACACTACTTTTGTTGTTGCTGGTGTCTCGACCTTGGTTGGCCCAAGTGGTCCTTCCTCTATTCCCGTCAGAGGCATTTTAACCCCTGTTTTAAATAGCTTGTGCCCTCTCCCCTCTATAAATTCCCTTCCAGGAGGAGTTACTACTAGTAACAAGGCTTCAAAAAGTGTCCTTTTTATAGGTTCCAAGGGCTCGAAACCTCATTCTACTGGTATGCATAGCTTTGCTTGGGCAGCTAGATCTGCTGTCCAACCTTCCAGAGGGGTTCCTCCTCTTCCCTGTGCCAAGTCCTCCCTTATGGTGGTTAGTGGTCAGGATGTTGTGGAGAACATTGAGTTTACCAACACTGTGCCTTGGTATGCAAGAATCTGTTGAAGTGCTGAATACAATAATGGGCGGCAAGCCAACCCCTTCCGCTTATCCAACGGGTGAATCAAGAAGCTTGGTGGTAAACCAGCCAAGAGAACAACACTCCCAAAATGACTATTTTGCTCCTCTAAATGGATGAGTCACTGCTGATGAGATCAAGGAAGATGAACATAGAATTAGAGAGAAGGAAGCATTTCTAAGTGCCTTGACTAATTCTGAGATGACAAATGCAATGAGACTTCAGACCGTACATGAGATCTGGGAGAAGCTTGAGACCCTATATGAAGGAGATAAACAAGTAAAAGTTGCTAAGTTGCAGAGTTTTGATGGTATGATGAAAGAATAAGTATCTGGTAGATTACTGAAAGGGGGGGGTGAATCAGTAAATAGAAAAAATGATACAAACTTTCCCAATCTCAATTTCAATGACACAAAGTAAACTTATCAATGAGATACCACTGTCAAGATAAAAACTCATAAGAAAATCGGTTGACTGTTGCAACAACTTAACAATAAACAACATCAAACTTATAAACATCCAAATGCTTTATCATATGTCAATAGACTTCATTTCTCAATGCTTCTGGTTATCATGCCTTATCAGAATAGTTAAGCAGTTAATCAGATCAACCATAAGATCATAACCACAAAAACATTCACCATATGACACAAATATTTTTGACGTGGAAACCCAAATGGGAAAAACCACAATGAGATGAGACTCACAAGATAGCTATTTGAACTCTTCTGAAGTTCACCCTATTAGGAGACAAGCCTATTAAAGCTTTACAAAAGTCCTATTAAGAACTGCTCCTGTTAAGAACCACCCAGTTAAGGGATTGATGACAAATGCCTTGTTAGAAGCAATACCCTGTTAGGAGTAACCTCGGTAGAGGATTTGAAAATCCAAGCTAATGGATCACCTTGTTAGAGGATTTGAAAAGTAACCAAGCTTGTTAGAGCTTACCTGGTTAAGGGATTTCAGTTCTGCTGTAATTGTTAGAAAATAACAGGGGTTTGCTTGATCTGTCTGAATAGCACTTCACTTGCTTGATCATATCCTTTTTAAGCTCCTATTCGCCTTTAGTCAAACTGCAGACACATTATCTGGTTCGGCAACCACACACTCAATCGATCTCTGCCAACACCTTCAACAAGACAACTTCATCAACCTTATGAACAAATCAATTAGGTCGACAACCTAAGTCAAAAAATCTCATAGAGATTACAAACAAGTCAGTTCAAGTATGACTGTTGGATTACATAGCAATCTTTGCACATTAATCAAGAAAGCCTTGGTTGCTCTTTGATCACCTCTTTGATCTCTGTAACTCATCATGCGCTTTGCATTAGATGCAATACACTTTGCTCATTCTCTAGACAAAAAGGTTACAACAACACGCCAAAAACATTTTGGCATTGTTTTCATACAATGAACATATGTGTCACCATCATTACCACTCATCATCAGATCATAAACCAACATAACCAATTCAACAACCTTAATTGGTTAGGGTTTAACAAAAACAACTGGTAGGGTTTACTGCTAACATCAAATAGATAGGGTTTAACCTTTTATCGGTTACCGGTTCAACTCACAAACCTGCATACTAGTTTACAATTTCCTTCACAAAGCTCATCCTATCGGTTACAAGACAATATCAACAATAACAACAATATCATTACCGATTAATTGACATCAATGACAACATAACATATCATTAATGCAATCTTCATGCAAATGCCAACAATCTCCCCCTTTGCCATTGATGGCAATACAAATATCAACACCATTGATTGCTCTTGTGATTGTGAATAGGAATCCTGGTTTACATTACCAAGTATTCACCATGCACTCCATGTCTTCCGCTTGTCACTGGTTCTCCTCATAATCACATAATTCTTCTCCCCCTTTGACAACAATGCCAAATTGAAAGTAAAACCTGTAATGTGAAGTTTCTCTGTATAACAACAACAATCTGCAACTTGATGCTCCCCCAATGGAATAAATTCCACTAGTACACCAATCCTTCTGTAGAATTCTACAAGTGGTTCAGGGATTGATGTAGTCAACATCATGCTCAACTAACCTCATGAAGGGGAACAACCCCTAGTTGACTTCTAAGATACTCAAATGTAGTCTTAGGTAGAGGTTTAGTAAAAATATCTGCAAGTTGCTCCTTGGTAGAAACATGCTCTAAGATAACATCTTTTCTCTGCACTTTTTACCTCAAGAAATGATACTTCAATTCAATATTGTTGGAAATGTGCCTCTAATTCACTTGACCTTTGTTCATACTGATCGGGTTAACTCTAGCCGATGAAACAGTGTGAAGAAAATCTGTGAGCTTTATTGGCACAACCTTTGCCGATGAACTCGACATATCAGAGTAGGTATCAGCTATCGGGAGTGATCTCAGTCTACTATACCAATACCCGATGAGTCCTCCTTCCTATGTCTTTAAGTGTAACGGAGCTCAGAGTAGCAGGCTTGAAGTAATCCCGATGACCCGATGAAGTCATCTTCGGTCATCGGGGCATCGATTATCAAATGGACAAAAGGATAAAAGGCATGCAGGTTAGATCTTGATCCAACGATTCTCGCTATATCGCTATGGCAAGATGCACAAAGTTTATCCTCCATGACTTGGCGACCAAGGTGGGGCCCAAAAAAGAAGAGCTTCATTCTGGGCGGTTAGTGAGGCTGTGCTAAGGTGGCAGGAAAGGGACCCTGGAGCCAATCAGGGGGTGCCACGTGGCGGAGTGCAAAAATAGAGATCGAGTAGATCAAGGAAGATCAGATGATCGGGATAGCTATTTGGTTCTCTTGCTAATGACTCGATGGAATTTCCTTTGGTGATCAGGGTATTATCGAAGATCGGGAGAACTGGTTATTTGCTACACCGATACCCTATGAATTCCCCTTCGGCGATCGGGTCTGTCATCAACCATCTGAGATGTAGTTTTGAGGTTACGTTGATACTTGATGGAGTCGACTTGTCTGAGCCGATGTATTTGAATACAAACTGGTTAGATTCCTGGATGCATGTGGGATAATTGTTTTCTCACGAATGCAGACTGACGCAGACAGTTAGATGTCTAACCGATTGGTGCAAACTGATAGTTAAACGATCGACATGGAAAATGTATATGAAGCCAAGAGGAAATTAGAACATAGTTGTTGTTCTGGTGATAAGCCATATACTATGGTGTGTAGCCGAAGTGATCAGAGTGAACATCTGTGCTGTGATAACATACTTTATTGTAAAGATTCTTTGCTGTGAATAAAGTACTCTCGTTGTCGGTGGTGGGTTTTTTCCTGAAAGGGTTTCCCATGTAAATTCATGGTGTTTATCTTTGTGTGTGTTTGAATTTTGATATTGTTTTTGTTTCGTATATGCTAATCTTAGTATTCTGTAAAGCTTTAAAACATAGTTGTCTTATTTCCCCTGCAAATTGACATTAGGGAAGTGTTTTTCTGCACTGTGCTTTCCTTTCAAGTGGTATCAGAGCCTGGCCAGTTGTGTTATCCTTTTTGGGTAGGGTTGGTTTTTTTGTGTTAATTTGTTTCAGTGGGAGTCTGTTAGTGTGTCCACTTGTTTACAGATTAATATGGCAAGCACTTTTGGAAGAATGGATATTGAGAAGTTCAATGGCTCCAATTTTGAGTTATGAAAACTTAAAGTTGAGGACCTGCTGGTTGACTGAGATTTTTGGATTGCAGTGAGTGGACAGAAACCTTCAGGCATGAAGCAAGAAGATTGGGAATTAGTAGACCGAAAAGCCAGAGGACTCATAAGAATAAGCCTTGCAGACTTAGTTCTATTGAACGTACATGAGGAGAAGACTACAAGTGATTTGTGGAATAAGTTAGGAGACATCTATCAGGGCAAATCCTTGGTGAATAAACTCTTCCTCAGGAAGAAGTTATATTCTCTAAAAATGGATGTAGGAACACCCTTGGAAGATCATTTGAATGCTTTCAACATAGTTCTTGCTCAATTGACATCCGTTGGCATGGCTATTCAAGAAGAAGAACGTTGCATGTTGCTGCTATGCTCATTACCAGATTCTTGGGAAAATTTGGTGATGGCCATTAGAAGAACTACTACCCAATTCAAGATGGATACGGTAGTTGCTTCTTTGTTGTCAGAAGAAATGAGGAAGAAATATTCTGAGAAAACTAAAGAGACACTCTTTTTTCAAGGTAGACCAAAGGACAAAGGCAAAAAGAAGGACAAGAAGTCCAAGTCCAAGTCTCAAGAGAGGTCCAAGTCTTCTGGAAATAAGTCTAAGGTGAAATGTTGGAACTGTAGACAAAAGGGTCATATTCAAAAGGATTGCAAAAAGGAGAAGAAGAGAAAGAACTCTTCTGATAATAAATCTTCTCACAGTGATGCAAATGCCTTTGTAGAAGCTTTGGCAGTACCTGCTTCTGACAATGTGTGGTTGATTGACTCAGGGGCATCTTTCCATATGACATCTCACAAGGAGTGGTTCTCAAAGTATGAACCGTATGCTGGTGGGAAGGTGTACTTAGCAAGTGACTCAACACTGGAAATTATTTGGAGAGGAAGACTTAAAATCCAATTTCTTGATGGGAGAATAAAGGGAGTCAATGGAGTTCTACACATACCAGGTTTGGCAAGAAACTTACTTTCTGTAAACAAGTTGAATGATGTTGGAGTCTAGGTAACATTTGTGTCTGGTGGTTGTAAGATGACTAGAGGGTATATTATTTTGGCTAAGGGTAAACACATTGGTACATTGTACAAGTTAGATGCTGAACCTGTGTGCTGTAGTATAGTCACTAAGAAATCTGATAGAACTACCAAGTTGACATATGATGTAAATTCTATGGAAGCTAAAATTCCTGCAGAAAAGACAATGCTCTGGCATTATAGGCTTGGTCACATTGGTGAAAAATGTTTGAAAAATTTAAAAAGTAAAAATCTAGTAGGACTTACTGATTGTAACCTTGAGTTTGATTTCTATTAACATTGCATATATGGAAAACAAAACCATGTTCAATTTTATTCTAACTGATTGGTGCAAACTGACAGTTGAACAGTCGACATGGAATATGTATATGAAGCCAAGAGGAAACTAGAACATAGTTGCTGTTCTGATGATAAGCCGTATACTGTGGTGTGTAGCCGAAGTGATCATAGTGAACATCTGTGTTGTGATAACATACTTTATTTTAAAGATTATTTGCTGTGAATAAAGTGCTCTTGTTGTCGGTGGTGGGTTTTTTCTTGAAAGGGTTTCCCATGTAAATTCATGGTGTTTATCTCTGTGTGTGTTTGAATTCTGATATTGTTTCTATTTCATATATGTTAATCTTAGTATTCTGTACAACTTTAAAACATACTAGTCTTATTTCCCCTGCAAATTGACATTAGGGAAGCGTTTTTCCACACTGTGCTTTCCTTTCAAATATGCTTGGTTTGTGCGTGCAAAACATGATTCTTGGAAATATTTATGGCATTTGTATTATCACATAAAATCTTTATAGGTTCTGAAATCTTCATCTTAAAACCTTCCAAAATGTGCCTCATCCAAATAGCCTGTGTGCAATTCATGCAAGCTGCAACATATTCAACTTCAGTAGTAGATTGTGAAGTACAACTCTACTTCTTACTACATGAAACAAGTCTTCCTCAAAGAAAGAGTGGTGTTGTTCCAGTCATCAACATTTCCTGCCCAATCAGCATCTATGTACACTTTCAAATCAAAGTTTCCTCCATATGGATACCATAATCCATAGTCAACAGTACCTTCCAGGTATCTAAAAATTCTCTTGTTGCTATCAGATATGTTTCCTTAGGATTCTTCTGGAATCTAGCAACTATGCTAACTGCATGAGCTATATCCGGTCTGCTATGAACAACATAGTGCAATTTGCCAATCATTGACCTATATTCCTTCTCATCAACAGACTTGGATTCATCTTCCTTAGACAACTTACAACCTGTAACCATTGGTGTCCCAATTGGTTTACAGTCACTCATGCCAAATGTATTCAAGACCTCTTTCACATACTTAGACCGTGTAATGAAAATACCATTCTTCATTTGTTGTATCTACAAGCCTATGAATTTTTTTATTTCCCCTACTAAAGACATTTCAAACTCATTTTTCATTTCATCTGCAAAACTATTGCTCATGACATCATTACCTCCAAATATGATATCATCAACAAATACTTCACTGACCAGTATTTCATCTCCTTCAGACTTGAGATATATGTTACTATCATCACTGGTTCTCAAAAATCTTATCTTCATCAGATGTGTATGAAGCCTTTCATACCATATTCTAGGTGCCTACTTTAATCCATATAAAGCCTTATGCAATCTGTATACCATGTCTTTCTCATCAGTCAAAGAATAACCATATGGCTGCTCTATGTATACTTCTTCCAATATCCCATTCAAAAATGCAAACTTAACATCTATCTGGTATACCTTGAATTTCTTATGGGCTGCAAATGCAAGTAAAGTTCTAATGCCTTCTAGTCTTGCTACTGGTGCAAAAGTTTCGTCATAATCTTCTCCTTTTTCTTGTGCATAACCTTTGCAAACCAACCTAGCCTTGTTCGAACTACAACACCATCCTCATTGAACTTGTTCCTAAATACCCATTTAGTACCTATTACATTTTTATTTACCGGTCGGGGTACTAGGGTCCAAGTGTTGTTCTTCTCAATTTGATCCAATTCCTCCTCCATAGCTTTAACCCAATGATCATCACCAAATGCTTCCTTAGCAGTTCTTGGTTCAATGGTGGAGATCATGCAAGAGTTCTCTCTTATTCTCCTTCTGGTTAGTACTCCAACATCCTTATCCCCAATAATCTGTTTAGGATTGTGATTCAGTCTCACATATCTTGGAATAACATGATCATTATCTTCAAGTTCAACTTCATCATTATCATCATCTTCTGAATTTATCTGTTCTGGTTGAACAAGTGCATAAGAATATGCTTTGCCGGTTTCAACTTTCACGATTTCTGGTTCCAAAAACAAATGCAAGGATCTTCATCCTTCTTCTCCAAACTGGTTTCCTTTGAAACTTTAGGATATTCATCCACTCGAACATCAACACTCTCAATAATTCTCTGTGTCTGGTTGTTAAAACACTTGTAGGCCTTACTCTTGGTGGAATAGCCAAGAAATATACCTTCATCACTCTTAGCCTCAAATTTTCTAACATAATCACCTCCTTTAATAAAACATTTGCTTCCAAATATTCTGAAATAACTAACATTAGGTGATCTTCCATACCAATATTCATAAGGAGTCTTGTCCTTACCTTTTTTCACCAAAACTCGGTTCATAGTGTAGATAGTTGTGTTGACAACTTCTCTCCAAAAGGTTTTTCGCTACACCTCCTTGTATCAACATTGTCCTAGCAGCTTCAACAACTGACCAGTTGTTCCTCTCTGCGATACCATTCTGCTGTGGTGCAGAAAGTTGCCACTTGATACCGTTCTCTTCATAATACCTAGTGAATTCCTCAGAAGTAAATTCACCACTTGGATATATCCTTAGACATTTTATCTTCTTATCACTCTCCTTCTCAGCTAAGGCCTTGAATGCCTTGAACTTACCAAAATCTTCAATCTTATCCTTCAAGAATGTGACCCACAACATCCTTGAGCAATCATCAGTGAGGATCATGAAATATATGTCACCTTGAATGCTTTTTGTTCTTATTGGTCCACAAAGATCTGTATGAACCAAGTCTAACAAATGCTCCGCTGAAAAGGATTTTCTCTTGAAAGTTGAAGATGTCATCTTTCCTAACTGACATTCTTTGCAAAGAGCATTAACTGATTTGTCTAACTGAGGCAAACCTCTCATTGTCTTGGACTTACTCACTTTAACAATGTTATCAAAGTTTATATGACAAAATCTCATATGCCAAAGTCAGCTATCATCTATCTTTACAATTAAATAGTTACTAACTTTAGGATTAAGGTGAAACAGGTTACCTTTAGTTTTCTTCCTAGTTGCAATCAATTCACCTTTGTTGTCAAAAAATTTGCACATACCATTTTTAAACTTTAGTGGGTATCCTTTGTCATTGATTTGTGCCACACTCAAAAGATTGTGCTTTAGACCTTCAACCCAATAGACATCATCTGCACTGCTCTTCCCATTAAGATAAATAATTCCCTTACCTTTAACCATGCAGGGTGAGTCATTGCCAAATCTTACAACTTCGCCAGCAAATTCCTTCAAAGAAAGAAATTTGCTCCGATCACCGGTCATATGATGTGAACAACCACTATCAATGATCCAATCATCAGATTTATCCATCCTAGACACTAATGCCTTCTGGTCTGATATCAATTCCTTAATAGCTACAAACACAATATCTTTATTAACATCACCATCAAATTCTTCATCAGTGATACCACCATCAACAATGATAAGACAATCTCTCTTGCCTTTACCCTTATACTTCTTGAATTTCTCTCTCTTGTGTTCATTTTCACCATTAGGACAGTTAGCAGCTATGTGGCCAATCTTGTTGCATGCAAAACACTTTAAAGGTAATTTACCTCTATATTTACCAGTGCCTCTAGGCAACCGCTTTGCCAACAATGCTTCAAGCTCCACTAAATTTTCTTCATCATCAACATCTCTGCTGGATCTGGATTCATAACAGTGACTAGTATCTCTACTTTTTCTCACAAATGGGTTAGAAACAAAAGCTCTAAATGCAGACTCAGATTTTTGTACACTACCATCATAACCATTTAATTCAAAAGCAGTAAGTTTGCCAATGATGGAGTCAAGAGTTACCTTAGTTTTGTCTATGGACTTCAGCTCCTGAATAGCTGCAACTCGGATAGCGTAGACCGGTAGCAGGGTTCTTAGTACCTTACTGATCACTGTGGCATCTTCCACTTCCCCTCCTTCACTCTTAATTTCACTGACTATCTCTTTTATCCTTTGACCATACTGTTGGATATTCTCACCTTCAACCATCCACATGTCATCAAACTTTCCTCTTAGACTCTCCTCTTTAGCAATCTTAACATGTTCATCACCGCTATAAATCTCTTCAATTTTTTCCCATACCTCATGTGCAATCTCTAGACCATGAACATCTACATATTAAACATCAGACATGGAATTGATAATGGCCTCTAATGCTTGATGATTTTCATGTTGTTCTTTCTTTTGATCATCAGTAAAAATCCCAGTGGGTGCAACATATTTAGTATTGACATGTTCCCAATACTGACTTCCCAGACTCTTCATGTAAATTTCATTCTTTTGCTCCATATCCTATAGTTCTCTTTGTTAAACTTCAGACCTTCCTTCTTCATCATGATCTGCAAGATCTTTACCTCAAGCTATTAGGCTTAGATCTCAGAGGACCTGAGATGCTCTGATACCAATTGATGGTATGATGAAAGAATAAGTATCTGGTAGATTACTGAGAGGGGGGCGGTGAATTTGTAAATATAAAAACTGATACAAACTTTCCCAATCTCAATTTCAATAACACAAAGTAAAGATCAATGAAATACCACTGTCAAGATAAAAAATCATAAGAAAACCAATTGACTGTTACAACAACTTAATAGTAAACAACATCAAACTTATAAACATATAAATGCTTTATCATATGTCAACATACTTCATTTCTCAATGCTTCCAGTTATCATGCCTTATCAGAATAGTTAAGTAGTTAATCAAATCAACCATAAGATCATAACCACAAAAACATTCACCACATGACACAAATATTTTTGACGTGAAACTCAAATGGGAAAAACCATGGCGAGATGAGACTCACAAGATAACTATCTAAACTCTTGTGAAGTTCTCCCTATTAGGAGCCAAGCCTGTTAAAGCTTTACAAAAGTCCTATTAAGAACTGATCTTTTTAAGAACCACCCGGTTAAGGGATTGACTACAAATGCCTTGTTAGAAGCAATACCCTATTAGGAGTAACCTCGGTAGAGGATTTGAAAATCCAAGCTAATGGATCACCTTGTTAGAGGATTTGAAAAGTAACCAAGCTTGTTAGAGCTTACCAGGTTAAGGGATTTTAGTTCTGCTGTAATTGTTAGAAAATAACAGGGGTTTGCTTGATCTGAATAACATTCACTTGCTTGATCAGACCCTTTTTAAGCTCCTATCTACCTTTACTCAAACTGCAGACACATTATCCGGTTCGGCAACCACACACTCAACTGATCTCTACCAACACCTTCAACAAGACAACTTCATCAACCTTATAAACAAATCAATTAGGTCGGCAACCTAGGTCAAAAAATCTCATAGAGATTACAAACAAGTTGGTTCAAGTATGACTGTTAGATTACATAGCAATCTCTGCACATTAATTAAGAAAGCCTTAATTGCTCTTTGATCACCTCTTCGATCTCTGTAACTCATCACACACTTTGCATTAGATGCAATACACTTTGCTCATTCCCTAGAGAAAAAGGTTACAACAACACACTAAAAACATTTTGAAATTGTTTTCATATAATGACCATACGTGTCACCATCATTATCGCTCATCATCTGGTCATAAACCAACATAAACAATTCAACAACCATAATCGATTAGGTTTTAACAAAAAAAACTAGTAGGGTTTACTAGTTACATCAAATAGATAGGGTTTAACCTTTTACCGATTACCGGTTCAACTCACAAACTTACATACCGGTTTACAATTTCCTTCACAAAGCTCATCCTACCGGTTACAAGACAATATCAACAATAACAACAATATCATTACTGGTTAATTGACTTCAATGACAACATAACATATCATTAATGCAATCTTCATGCAAATGCCAACAAGTTTGAAAGGGAAATATGAGATGTTGAAGATGAGAACATTAATACCTTTATGGATAAGGTAAATTACCTCTTCCTAGGTATCCAATGTGCTGGTGGAACCCTTGAAGAAGATGAAATTGTTGCTAAGGTGCTAAGATCTTTGTCTCCTACTTACAAACATAAGGTAGCTACTACTGATGAGATCCAGAGTGTGACTACTATAAAAAGAGATATGCTGGTTGGAAAGATTGCTGCATTAGATCTGAGCGAATTCGGTGAATCGTATGGAATGTTTGAGACAACATTTAGAGAATCTGTATCCGGAAAGAAGAAGTATGAACCTCAAGAATGCAAAATATTCATTTATGAAAGAGAAAGAAGAGAGATGGAAGAGAAAGAAAGAGAACTAGATAAGCTTGAAGCATTGATTGCCCAGAGATTTCCTAAAGGAACTGGTAAGTATGATGGAAAACTATCCTTTAAATGTTTCTCTTGCAATAAGGTAGGAATTTTTGCTTCTATGTGCCTAGACAGAATGGCTAAGTATGATAGGCATGATAGAAATGATAGATATGAGAAGCATGAGAAGTATGATAAGCCTTACAAGTCTAACTGAAAGTATAAGCATCAGAAGAACAACTATTATGTTGTTGATGAAGGTGTTACAGATGAAGAATTGGGAGAAAATGAAGTTGTATTTCTTGCCTTTAAAGAAGATGGATCGGTACATGTTGATTCCACTAGCTGTACTATTGAGGAAAATGCTTTGGCTGCGAAAGTAGAAGAAAAAGATGAATGGGTGATTGACAACGGTTGTTCACATCATATGACTGGTGATAAAAGAAATTTTGTGAGTATGGAAAGGTATGATGGTGGAATAATGAGATTTGGAGATGACAAATCTTGTGTGATTTGTGGTAGAGGTTCTATTTCCTTTGACGGTAAGAATAATAGGGATGATGTTCTGTATGTTGAAGGTTTGAAGCATAATATTTTAAGTGTTGGATAGATGGTTGACAAAGGTTATGATTTGTAATTCAATAATGGTAAATGTAAAATCCTAAATACCTCTGGTGTAGAGATTGCATCTAGAACTAAGACTGAAGGTAATATTTTTCATTTGAATGCTGGTAAGAAAAAATGTTTGATTGCTCAGATTGATGAAAGTTTGTTGTGGCATAGGAGAATGTGTCATGTTAATTTGATTCAATAATTAAGACCAGTTCTAGTCAAGTTGTTAGAGATCTGCCTAAGATTGTTAAGCTGGCTAATCCAGTATTTAATGAATATCAATTAGGTAAGCAGAGAAGAATTTCTTTCAAGAGCAAGCAGTATACATCTGATGGATTGCTAGATCTTGTGCATACTAACCTGTGTGGATCTACAAATGTTAGAAGTGTGCAGGGTGATAGATATTTTATGTTGCTAATTGATTATTATTCTAGGATAATGTGGGTTGTCTTTTTAAAGGAGTGCGACATCATAAATTGTACACCCTTGCTAGGGTGGTACAATTCTACGCTTAGTTTAGCACCCACCTTAGTGTGTTTGCATCTTGCATTGTAATTTATCTTTAAGAATTTATTTAATTAATTAAATTAAATCTAAAGTCATATTTAATCACTCCCCACAACATAAAATTGGGCCCTTTACCCTAAGTGTGCCCCTTTTTATTTTATTCCTCCAATTAATCATTAAATCATAAACCCTAATTATGTCTTATTTCAACATTTAAGGCCCATTTTCGCATATCAAAACATCTTGAAATCAGCTATAAATTTGGGATTCTCTCTAATATTATCATATCTAACGACCCTAAAAATTTGGTGAAAATTTGGTCAAACCAGGTGCACTTTGCACCAGGTCCCTGACATTTTTCCCAAAATTTTGGGAGCATAATTCTATGATATTATAATGCTTAACCCCAAGAAATCGGTAGGAAATTCAAATGCTAGGTCAGCCTAAAGATGAAATTAAGATATAGGGTTTCATACATAAGAGCTCTCTTTCTTCATTTGAAGGCAACTAAGAGCTACAAAAAAGGAGTTTTTGGCGAAAAGAGCTAGAGATCATAAAGGAGCCTTCTATGTAGAGAAAGAGAAACCTATGTGGAGTCTTCAACAACATTCATCAAGAATTCATCAAGTATTTGTCAAGAATTCATCATCAATTAGGAGCCTTGAAGACATTGAAGAGTGATAGGAGATCACTGACTAACGATTGGCTTGTACCCCTCCCTTGGGGGTTGGGTTTGATTTATGTTGTTCTCATGTCTTTGTATGAGCTTCATTGCATCAATTTTAATATTTACATTCATGCTTTAGATCACTTTGCATCATTGATTTAGAGAATTTACTTTGTCAATTACAAGCATTTAGGGTTTACTCTTTAGGGTTGCTCTAGATTGTTTACATTCATTTTAGGGTCCTGCACACACACAAGATTCCTGCACACACTATTTTACTACACAAATCAGCTATTTGTTGAGGTGGAAATTGTATGCGGGAAAATGTGGTGATGAAAATGAATAAATTGAATCTAAAAGACCCACACACCAATGAGACTCTTGGTGCAAGTATGTGAACTAATTGAACTAGCTCAACTTCCCAAGGGGTGTCCAATTGTTCTCTATCTCACAGGATCCCTAAAGCCAATGTTTTTCTATCAAATCATTGAGAAAGTGACTTAGGAATGACAACTCCAAGAACGAGTGATATTTAATTTATATGCATGAATTCATTCTAAGATATATATGATGTTAACACTATGATGATTAAGCTAGTATGAAGATGATGATATGATAAAATATTAGAAAATTATCCTAGCATGATATACTATCCTAGCATGAATATCTTATGATATGAAAAATATTCTTAAATGCTATGATGATATTCCAACAAAGAGAGGCTAAAATGCTTAGTAAATTAGACTATAATGTAGATGCATTAAACTTGGATTATTTGAAAATGAGGAATGAGAGCTCTATTTATAGGGAAAATAGGGCAATGGATGGTCAAGATTGAATAATCTTAACAAGGGCTAGGATTGAAATTTAATCAATCCATATTTACGATTCTTGTTGAACACAGAATACCACTGAGAGGGGGGTGAATAAGTGGTTTCTAAGCTTTTTGCTTTTCTGATCTAACCTCAGAATATTAGTTATTCACTCAACTACCAAACAGTCATACTGGTAATACAAGAAAGAAGACCAAAGAGATCATTCACACATAAGTAACTTCACAACACCAAATTTATGAGGAAAACCCAATATGGGAAAAACCTCGATGAGAAAAGATGCTGGAGACTAATACTCCAATCTAGCCTCATAGGTAAAACACTAACTTACAAAGATTTTGGGCACCAACCCAAGGAGCACCAACCCCTACACCAAGCTTCAACTTGGTGATGTATATTGAAATACTATTTGAATACAATTAAGGCTTCTTGTTGCAAATGAATTCTGCAAATATTTAATCAAATAACTCTCTTCCGGTTGACAGTCATTTCTCCTTCTCACACACAGTCTCTCAACATACCGTGTCACACTTGGATGCTGCCTGATCTGCCACACCTTGCCGGTTAGGCTCAACTGCAAGATTATAGTTCTGCCGGTAGAATCCTCTCACTAGTATGCTTGCTCACACATATTGCAACTTTCTTATAAATCTCTCTATGGCTCGTAATCCTTCTCCTTGCTCACTCTCTCTTCTCTTCTCCTTCTTCACTAGCATCAACATGTTTTGTCTTGAGCTCTGATTTCTTATGCCGTGATTTCCCACCAGAGCGCAATTCAGAAAACCTGAGCAGTAAGGGTTTCCTCTTTCCGACACAATCTTCATGAGATCCAATCTCACATATCTTGGATCGATCACTTGTCCTTCAAGGATGCACCTGTACATGGTTTCCATTATCCAACACACATTTTTTGGAAATGGGAATCTCGAATCAGATCTTCTGTCATGAAATCAATCGACACATAAAGTGTTTCAGTAGTTTCCTTTTCGATGACTTCCTGAATCGAATTTCCTTTACATTGATTCAGGTGCCAACTACTCCCTGATCTTCCTTGAGTTGCAATCAGTCAGATACAATCCCATGATTTGTGGCTCCTTAATTAATGGCGATTGTTTGTTTCATCGACCCTGTCGATGGGGCTTTACCAACCACAACATGTTTACCACCTTTGCTCCACATGGCATTACAACGATCAAGACATGGCCCACCAACACACAGTCAGTCAGGAAAACACATACCGATACATCCCTTTGCTGGTAGAGCTTTCTTCTTTTGTTTAGCTAGTAGAGCACACTATTTTGGTAGCACAAGTTCCCCTCAATGGTTTGTGACAAATTTCACATTCTTCCTCTTCATCATAAGCAAGCAGCCAACCTTTAGACCGGTTTGCACTTTACCGGTAGGCCTTCAATATTTATGTGAATATCCATCATGCCGATTGACATCAGTGACAACTTAGTGCCAAAATGCCAACAATCTCCCCCTTTGGCATTGATGTCAACTTCTCACGATTCACTCAATACCGGTACATTTCTCCCCCTTTGACACAATGACAAAGGGTACTATGCACTCCCCCTTTGACTACTACCAGCTTCCCCTAAGCCACATAAATCCTACCTCAACAGATGACACAACTCCCAATTTGTGTTGGAGATACTCAAAAGTGCTTACCGGTAATGGCTTGGTGAAGATGTCTGCTACTTGTTCACCAGTAGGAACATAATCCATCCTTACCTCCTATCCTTCAACCTTTTCTCTGAGAAAGTGATACTTGATAGCAATGTGCTTTGTTTTGGAATGCATTACTGGATTCTTTACTATATTGATTGCACTCGAATTGTCACACGGGATGAGAATAGGATCAGTGATGTCCACTTGTATGTCTTTGAGAGTCTGCTTCATCTAAAGCACCTGAGAGCAACATGTAGCAGTAGCAATGTACTCAGCTTTAGTAGTAGATAGAGAGATTGAGTACTGCTTCTTGCTATGCCATGAGGCCAACCGGTAACCTAGAAAGAATGCACCACCACTTGTGCTCTTTCTATCATCAATGCATCCTGCCCAATCAACATCAATGTATGCTTCCAAGATAAAATATCCTTTTTTAGGATACCACAAGCCATAGCTAAGCGTTCCTTGTAGATTGTTACCATTTACAAAGTTGTCATTAGTTTTATGTCCAAAGTCATTCTATATACTCTAGTCGGTTATTACTACCGAAATATTCAGTCGGTAAGCACTAAAGCAGTCGGTTATAAAAGAAAGAAGTCACAGAGTTTAGTATTCACTGAGCTATCTACCGAGTAACATTCTATGTCTATTGAGCAGCAAAGAAGGTATACCGAGTAACCTAAACCGAGTGAAACGTGTTACCAGATTCATTGAACCTAGACACATGTGTGGAAACGTGTTACAAGATCGAGGAACAAAGAACCGTTATCACATAGGAAATTGCACTTCTAGATTGTGTATGATTTTGAGGACATCTATCCAATGAAATAATTTCTAGGGTTATTCATTCAATGAATCATGTTTGTAAGATCGAAGCATAGACAAGATCACCGTTACAAGAGATCTATTTATACAACATGAATTGAGGATTAAAATGTGTGTGTGTGAAGCAAGACTTGTGTGAAAAGCAAAATCATGGGGAAGCACAAAATATTATGATTGTTACAATTGGCAGAGATGCACAAAGGTCACCGAGAAGGATTTCAGAGAACAGTCAAGGAACAGAGTAAATAGAAGGGTTTACCGAGTTAATTTATGGATTATCGAGGTATGCTATAAGCAAGGTAATTTCATTTTGAGCACATAGAATCTGCTACAACATTTCAGATGTGTAGTTGTAGATATTTTGTAAGATTTTTATTGCAATATTTTGAGTTGTAAGAGAAACCTTTAACAGGGTAAAAGACTCTAACAAAGTCTATAAATTGTAAAGCCTTTAACTAGGTGCAACATTTAGTTTAAGTGTTGTAAAATCCTTTAGCAAGGTAGATCTAAAAATCTTGATACTCCTAACAGGGTAAGCTCTCAGAAATAGTTAAACATGTAGCTCTAACCAAGCAACCTTTATTATTGCAGTAGTGAAGTTGCGGGTGCCATCCCCACCGCAATTTTTCTCTCTAACCAGGAGTTTCTGCGTAACCAAAATATATGTGTTATGGAGTGAATCATGTATGATTGTTATTTATTTGTTTTAGCATTATATTATGTTTTAGCTATATTCAGTTTATGCTTAACAATAAAGTTATTGTTGAAGAATAGTTTTGAAGTACTGATTCACCCCTCCCCTCTCAATACATTAGCTTTCCATATTGGGCCTAACAATTGGTATCAGAGCTTCAATCTTGGAAAAGGGTTTAATAGCCTAAAGAGAAAGATCTTATCAATGGAAGGCTATAAACAATCTCGGAGAATTGTGCATCTACAAGAAGAATTGGATCATGCTAATCAAGTGATTGCAGACATGCAGAGACAAATGCAAAAGTCATTGAAAGTCAGAAGAAGGTTATCTGATGATTTACAGGACTCACAAGAGTTGGTGAAACAAATTGAGATATCATCTGAGAACAGTATATCTGAAGAGACAGAAGAAATGGTTGGAGTATTGAAAGAAAAGAACAAAGCACTAACTGATCAACTAAAAGCAATGAAAAGAGAACATGAGCATTTCAGCACATAGATGACTGAAAATCTTGATGCATTGAGGACAACCGAGGATAAATTAAGAGATCTAGAAAGAGAAAAACAACAGGTTGAAGCATTAGTATCTGAAAGGAATGATGAAATCACAAGGTTGACTGGAATTCAACAAAATCTGTCAGATCAATTGGGTTATGCACATCATGAAGCAAATCTGAAAGATGATGAGAATCAAGCATTGAAACTTGAAGTATCAAGGTTGATTGATGAACTTGAAGTAGAGAAGAAAGCCAAAGAATCACTGATGAAAAGTTATGAAGCATAAAAAATGTTGGATGAGCAACTGAATATAAAAAGACCCAACAAAGTTGCAGGACTCGGTTACAAAGGAAAAGAATCTACCAAGAAGGGAATCCACACTACCGAGAGAGGAGAATCATCAAAGCAAGCTGGAAACAAGAAGAACATCAAAGGAAAGAAGCCTATTTGCAACTACTGTGGAAATCAAGGTCATACTGCCAACATATGCCAAATCAGAAAAGGTAAGCAACCGAATGTCACTAGGTCTGATGGTTATTGTTACAATTGCAATAAGTATGGTAACACATCTAATCAATGTAGGAGATTTCTATTAGCAATTATCAGAAGGAAAAATTCAAGGGGTTTTGTAAAAACTGCAATAGATATGGACACAGTACCGAGAAGTGTTGGTTTAAGCAGAAGAACTATATGTGGTCTGCACACCGAGCAAATACTAGAAGCTACCGAACTCACACAGATCCTAACCGACAATATGCTGCAGTACCATGGGATTACAATACAAGGATATGGTGTGAATATTGTGGAAGATATGGACATATAAGTGCCAACTGCTTTATAAGGTTTAGAATGAAAAACCAAAGATCATGGAGAAATCCTGGTATGGCATGTTTTCATTGTCACAAAGTTGGACACTTGGCTGGAGATTGCAGAGATCAACCCAGAGGAGATACCGAAGAAATAAAAAGAAAGTTCTAGATGATTTGAAAAAAGAAGGAAAATGTGTCAACTAATGAAGAAAGCACCTTACCTACCGAGTTAGGTGCATCTATTCCAAATTAATCGGTAAAGGTATGAAGGGACTGCATTCTCTCAAGGTTAAATCTTAACAGTTCCTATTTTATCATGTACTTAATTCCAAATCTGCATAGCTAAGATGCATTAGCAAGTTTGAAAGTTTTATCTAAGTCTTCTGGAGCACTAGAGTAGTCGGTTAATGCAGAAAATTTGTCTAGTTAGTAAAAGCACAAAAAGGAAGATAAATCGGTTTAGTAGAACCGAGTGCATTTAATGTTTTCTGACCTAACCTACACAGAGCCCGATAAGGTAAAATGTGTACTTAAAAGCTTTTGCACAGTCATTTTACACTTACCAAGTTTTTAGAGAGTAGAGCTAAGTGATTCAAAGGTGATCAAACACCTCCCGAGCGAATTTCAAGGTATTTACACATCGATCTCAAGCATTTTTAAGAGCTAGTTAACCGGGCAATATTAGTGTGACTATCTGTTTCATATTTACTAAGTGAAAGCATTTGCTGGTTAAGTTTCAAACCCTAAGCCTTTTTCATTAGTAGATATCCTGAGTTTGTAATGGCTCCAAAGATTCAGGAACCCGTTGTTGTTGAAACTATTGAGAAGCACTCATTGAAATATTCCCTACCTCCCAAAATTGCATTTGGATCGGATGATAAAATGACATTTTCACTCATTCTGGATAGGGTTCTGCTGGTTGAGGATGCTAGATTTTTCACCAAATGTCGTGTTGAGGAACTAGGTCATGTTGAAATCAAGGACATGTATGATGAACTTTGCACCGATGGGAACCTGGATAGCAAATTCAAGCATATCAAAGTCAAGGGATTGATCGAAGCCCTAACCTATCCCCGTGTCTTCAAACCCCAATGGGTCAAGTTTGTTCTGAGCAGGGTTCATGATGATTTCATGTGGTTAGAGGAGAAACCATTCAAAATCACCAAGGAAATCATTCACTTGATCACCAGTTACCCTATTTTTGACTGTGCCCGAGCACAGAAGATGATATCACAGAAAGAATTGATCACCTTAACCGGAGCTGAATTTGATTGCAGAGGTCTAAAATTGAACAATGTTACAGACCCTGAGCTAAAGTTTGCAATTAGAGTCAGAGGTTATTGTTTCTTTCAATCGGCAAGGGAAAATAGTGTACCATGTGCAACTGTTGATTTAGCATATAAAATTGTGAAGAAGGGAATGAAGATTGATCTTTGTGAAGTGTTGTTGAAAAATCTGTTTGAAAATCTAAACACCATAAGGAAGCCAAAGAAGAACAACTCGGCAAACACACTGAAGTTTGGATCACTTTTGGTATGCATGTTTTTCTATTTTGAGAAATTCTTTCCATCAGTCGGTAAAGTAGTTTGGGAGCTACACCGACCAATCACCCATCAAATCAATGACTTCATCAAATGAATAGGTGATAACTTCAATGATATTATGGATGATTACTTTAGCAAATTTCAGGAAAAGATGCATAATAGGCACAAAATACCACCCAAGTTAGTGGAGAAATACAAAGAAGAAATATGTTTTGAAGTGGACACCGACTACTGCTATGTCAATGCGGTAGAACCAAGAACTCAATCTTTGCCGCCTATAGGTTATGAGATTGACTTTGACATTACACAACAACAGATAGATGCCTATCTTGCACTGCCAAGGAATGCTACTGAGCTCAGATACGGTACATATGAAGAAGTCAAAGAAAAAGTGAAAATGAGCATAGTTGTACCGAAGGCAACAAGAAAAGCTACAAAGATGATCAAAATCTTGACTGAAAAATTTGGAGAAGGTTCTACCTCCACTCCTGCCAAAAGTGAACTACTTGCAATTGAGGAAGAGTCTGAAGCTCATGAAGCTGTTGTTACATTGAGTACCGAGTTGCCAAAAGGCAAAATTTTGAAGTGGAAGAAAGAAGACACATCACAAGTATCACCGACTCCTCCAGTAAAGCGACCTAATACTAGATCATCTACAATGTCATCGAGTAAGAAGCAGAAAACTGTTGAACTACCTAAGGTCACAAGGAATTACAAGAAAATGTCTTAGAGACTCATTTTGAATAAAGAGTCAAGTGACACAAAGTCTGAAGACGTTAGCAAATTTCAGATTGTTAAGAGTACAAAGGAAAATGTACGTAGTGTTGAAATTTTTTGTACAAATTTGAAACAATATGGTGTATTTGGAGCATTTAGATATGTCAAATATGACTCCAGAACCGAAGATGAGAAGAGACAAATAGAAGAGGTAGTTGTATGCACACTTCTAAAATTCTGAACAGTTCCATTGGAAGTTACTGGATTTCTTCCAAAAATATTGTATTCACATATTGACAGTAGGTGGCAATATGCTATGGATTCAGAAAAACAGCTTAGAGAAAGAGTTTCGGTACATCTCTTTCCAGACATGTCGGTAGAAGACATAAAGAAACATTTGAAAAACTCTAAGATCAAATTTCAAGTAAAGCAACGAGCCCTGAAAATGATGAATGGACTTTACCTAGAAGTTGAAGATGAAACTAAAGTCAAGTGGCAAGAAATTTTCAAAATCAAGAGTGCAAATGAGCAGCAAAGTGAAGTTGAAATTGTTGATATTACCGAGCAAGATCCTGCGTCCAATAGACAAATTGATGAAAATATCATGGACATCGAAGCACAGGAACAAGAAATGATAGAAGGAAATGCCTATGCCAAACTGGTATCTAGCGAATCAGTTTTGGAACAAGTCAAATCCTATCCTCCGGTAACTCACCTAGTTTCAACCGAGACTCCTCAGGACACTAAACAAGGCAAAGAGGGTCAACAGTCTACAAAAGGAGAAGCTACTTCTTAGGCCATAGGGGAACAAACTTCTCAAGTGCCTGCAAGCACATAAACTATTGCCATCGAGTCCACATGCACAGAACCACTGAAGGAATCAACAGAGGCTATAGGAACCGACAAAAGTGTTGCCTCTACCGAGCAACCTACTGAGGATGATGAAGCCTCCAAAGCCATTGTACTAGTTCAACCACTGAAATCCTCATCTTCCAAAGATAAGAAAATGAAGAAGCATAGCTTCAAGATAGATCTATCTAAGCCCATTGTGTTGCCAAATGTTGACATATCAAAACTGAAAGGGCAAGCACTTATTGAATTCAGAGAACTCTGCAAAGCCAAAGCCGAACAAGAGAGACAAATGGCCATTCAGAAGAAAGACAGAGTACTTCAGAAGGTGAAAGCATTATTAACAGACATGCTACCTGAAGCTTCCGTGACAAAAGATGCAGCCATCCATGTGCAATTGGATGAACTCCTCACCAAATTAGAAGCATCAGGAGTAGATGCATCTGAGTACCTGAGCAAACTGAAGGACAAAGAGCTCACTACCAAAATGATTGAAGAAGTCCAGAAAGCCATTGCTGTTATTAAAGTTAAGCTTGTCAACCTCATTGCTGAGTTGTCCCCTCAACTCACGCATATTCTTTATTTATTTCAGAAGCTCTGTACATTCTCTTTATTCATTAAAGATATCAAGAATAAAATAGAAGTGATTGAGAAAGAGATTACTGATCTCTCCAATAAATTGACCACTGAGCCAAATTCTATTCAGAATTTCTCCACCAAATTGCAAAATCTTATGGCTCAATAGTTAGAACTTAGGAATGAAGAGCACAAAATAAGGATGGATATTATGACTCTTCAAACCTTATTCATTCCACACTTGTCCTCCATCCAAGAACAGATCAACCGAGCTACCTATTTATCTACTACACAAGAGGGAAGCACATTAGATGGTCTAATCTCACTGTTTGCTGACATTACAGCTCATAATTCTTTAATGGACAGTGTCAAGGATGCCCTCTCTATCGCTCTCACTGATGCCAGTACAAAGTATAAATCCATTTTTGACCAGTTGCCTACCGAATGGTAACTAGTTTTGATGTTTGTCAAAAAGGGGGAGTGTAGTATATGAGTATACTGTAGTATATGAGTATACCAAGTAGATCAGAGTATCAACTCGTACAGGTAATTTTGACAGGGGGATCAGTGATCAAAGAGCAAAGAACAAATGCAGTGAACACAGAACATTAAACACCGAGCATGCAAATTCAGAATTATGTATAGTATATTGATAAGGGGAGTATATCTGAGTATACTATTTATTGACTATTGTATATACTGTTAGCTTAGTCAAATTTTGTTAGTATATAGATTTTTTGAGTTATGACTTTAAAAGGAATTTTGTCAAACATTTCAAAACTAATGTCAAAAGGGGAGATTGTTACCATTTACAAAGTTGTCATTAGTTTTATGTCCAAATTCATTCTATATACTCTAGCCAGTTATTACTACCAAAATATTCAGTCGGTAAGCACTAAAGCAGTCGGTTACAGAAGAAAGAAGTCACATAGTTTAGTATTCATCGAGCTGTCTACCGAGTAACATTCTATGTCTACCGAGTAGCAAAGAAGGTATACTGAGTAACCTGAACTGAGTGAAACATGTTACCAGATCATTGAACCTAGACACATGTGTGGAAATGTGTTACAAGATCAAGGAACAAAGAACCGTTATCACATAGGAAATTGTACTTCTAGATTGTGTATGATTTTGAGGACATGTATCCAATGAAATAATTTCTAGGGTTAATCATTCGATGAATCATGTTTGTAAGATCGAAGCATGGACAAGATCACCGTTACAAGAGATCTATTTATACAACATGGATTGAGGATTAAAATGTGTGTGTGTGTGAAGCAAGACTTGTGTGAAAAGAAAAATCATGGGGAAGCACAAAATATTATGACTGTTACAATTGACAGAGATGCACAAAGGTCACCGAGAAGGATTTCAGAGAACAATCAAGGAACAAAGTAAACATAAGGGCTTACTGAGTTAATTTATGGATTACCGAGGTATCCTATAAGCAAGGTAATTTCATTTTGAGCACATAGAATTTGGTACAACATTTCAGATGTGAAGTTGCAGATATTTTGTAAGATTTTGATTGCAATATTTTGAGTTGTAAGAGAAACCTTTAACAGGGTAAAAGACTCTAACAAAGTATAAATTGTAAAGCCTTTAACCAGGTGCAACATTTAGTTTAAGTGTTGTAAAATCCTTTAGTAAGGTAGATCTAAAGATCTTGATACTCCTAACGTGGTAAGCTATCAGAAATAGCTAAACATGTAGCTCTAACCGAGCAACCTTTATTATTGCAGTAGTGAAGTTGTGGGTGCCATCCCCACCGCAGTTTTTCTCTCTAACCAAGAGTTTCTGCGTAACCAAAATATATGTGTTATGGAGTGAATCATGTATGATTGTTATTTATTTGTTTTAGCATTATATTATGTTTTAGCTATATTCAGTTTATGCTTAACAATAAAGTTATTATTGAAGAATAGTTTTGAAGTACTGATTCACCCATCCCCTCTTAGTACATTAGCTTTCCATATTGGGCCTAACAGTAGATATCTAAAAATTCTGCTAACAACATTCATATGTGATTGTTTTGGTGCAGCTTGGAATATGGCCACCATGCACACTGCCTGAACTATATCCTATCTTGAAGTAGTTAGATATAGTAGGCTGCCTATCATGGATATGTACAGAGTCTGATCAACCACTGGTGATTCATCATTCTTTCTCAATTTGCTACTGGTCACCATGGGGGTATTTACCAGTTTGCAATCTTCCAATTGGAATTTCTTCAACATCTCCTTTGCATACTTGACTTGTGAGATAAAAATTCCTTTATCTTGCTGTAATATCTGCAGACCAAGGAAGCATGTCAATTCACCAAGCATTGACATCTCAAATTCTATCTCCATTTGATCAACAAATTCTTTACAAATAGTTTCCTTGTTGCCTCCAAAGATAATGTCATCTATATACATAACCACAATGGTCACGTGGT
Organism: Cryptomeria japonica; assembly: GCF_030272615.1. NCBI lineage: Eukaryota > Viridiplantae > Streptophyta > Pinopsida > Cupressales > Cupressaceae > Cryptomeria > Cryptomeria japonica. The sequence goes on from NC_081412.1 coordinate 21,002,669, forward strand.
TCCCATCTTTCTTTATGTACAAATTGCTATCAACACTCCCTTTTTGAATCCCTTCTCTTTTAGGTACTGATCTAATCTTGAATACCATGCTCTAGGAGCTTGCTTTAGACCATACAAGGCCTTCTTCAACTTGCACACAAATGTCTCATCATCATGTAGCAGAAACCCTTCTGGTTGCTCCATGTACACTTCTTCTTCCAAATTTCCATTTAGAAAGGCAAATTTTACATCCATTTGGTATACTTTATAACCTTTGTAGGTAGAGAAGGCTAGAAACATTCTAATTGCTTCTAATCTAGCTATCAGTATGAATGTTTCTTCAAAGTCATTTCCCTCTACTTGAGAGTATCCCTTTCACACTAGTCTAGCTTTATGCTGAACAATTTTACCTTCTTCATTCATCTTATTCTGGTATACCCATTTTTTGCCAATGATGTTATTGTCTTCCGGTCTAGGCACCAATTCCCAACTTTTGTTCTTCTCAATCTGGTGCAGTTCATCTTCCATGGCATCCATCCATTCTTGTCTTTTACTGGCCTCATTGAATGTTTTGGGTTCAACTTCAGTCATGAGGAATAGGTTGACTTGTTCATCATTCCGGGCAAGTCTTCTTCTAGTCTGCACTATTAGCATATGAGCAGAGTTTGATCACATGGTATGATATTGAATGTTGTCATTGATGTCAATATGCTAAAGTATGAACCGATATATTGAAGAAAGCAAACTGGCAAGCGAACCGGTATGATGATGTGAACCAGTATATGCGAAAAGGTGAACCAGTATGTTGGAATGTGAACCAGTATATGCAAAGTTTGTATCGGGGTTTCATTTGATATGACTACCGGTTGGTAGTCTCAACTTCAGGGTTTCTGGTTGATGCATTCCAAATCTATGTGATTCGACTGACAACATCCTGTGATGAGTTAGCATTGAAATGAAGATCAGATCATGTTGCCACGTCAACCTTATGAGCGTGAAGAATCTCCTTGAGGGTCTTGCATGAAGAAGATTGATTCTATCTACCTCGGGAATGTGCAAAATCTTAGTAAATGGTGGAGAACGCATGATGGGTTATCAGCTTCCAGAAGCAGTGAAGAACGAACGATGGAGAATGTCTTGAGATTTGTTCAAGATTGTTTTACCTTGTGTAATGTGATTAAATGGTCAGGATTGGACCGACTGTATTGTTAACCTAGATGCTTAGGGTTTTAGGTTTTGGCTACCGACCTAATCGTTGTCTATAAGGCCGATGATGATTCTCATTTGAAGTTGTTTGCAAATGAATGTGTGTGAAGTGATTCTTGCTAGACCAGAGCAGTGAGTAGAGATCTATAGAGTATGATTGCAGATGTAAAGGAACTGAAGCGGATCTGCCTTGGCATTAAGTGCTATTATCAGATTAGTGTATTACTTGTTGACTTCTAACCATTTTAGCAGATGGAAAATCCCTTTATCGGGTAGCTTTAACAGGCTTTTTGTAAATCCTTTAACAGGGTGACTCAAAATAATTGAGTTCTTTAAATCCTTTGACAAGGTAACCTTTAATAGGGTTTTAACCTATAACCGGGTATTTAGCCATCCCTTAACCGGGTGATCTCTAGTAGGATCGGTTCCTAGCAAAACCTGTTGTAAAGTCTTTAACTGAACTAGGCTCCTAACAGAGTGGACTTCAAAAGAGTTCAAGAACAACTTGTGGGTATTCATCCCCACCATGGTTTTTCCTAGTTGGGTTTCCACATGAAAAATCAATGTGTTATGTGTGATGTTTTTTCATGTGATGTTTTAGTGTTTTCTATTAAGTGGTAAAAGCATGCTGATCCAATGGTCTTTATATTTTTGATGCATTACCTGCTTAAGCATATGGGTGGAGTTGAGATGAGATATTAAGTTTTGAGAAGATCTAGATGTTACCGGTTTATGTCTTTCACAGTCATACTATGTTTTACCGGTAGTGCCTTGATTTAGATCGGTGATACTGTTTGCCAGTTAGTGCAGTCTTTGCAGTTTAAGTTGTTTAAGAAGTTTTTGTGTGTACTGATTCACCCCCCCCTCTCAGTACATGTTGGGTATTTACTGTTCATCATTATTCATCAATTGGTATCAGAGCATCCTCCAGGTCCTCTATGTTGTAAGCTTAACCACTTGAGGAAAAGATCCTATTCTAATGATGAAGAGGGAAGGTCCTAAGTTCAATAGAGATAACTTTAAGATATGGAATGACAAAATGAAGATATACATTAAAAGCATGGGTGCTCAACACTGGAACTATGTTGAGAATACTTATGTTGTCCCTACCAGTACTCTCACCAATGATCAAAGAAGAGAAATTAGGGAGAATGGGCAAGTCATGGAAGCTCTTATCAGCAGTCTATCTTATATTGAGTTTATAGATGTTCAGGATAAAGACAATCCCAAAGATATATGGGATACTCTAGAGTCTATCTATAGCGGCGATGAGCATGTGAAGCAAGCTAAGGAAGAAAGCCTTAGAGGAAAGTTTGAAGACATGTAGATGGTTGAAGGAGAGACCATTCAACAATATGAGATAAGGATTAAAACTGTTGTTGGAGACATCAAGAGTGAAGGAGGTACAATGGATGATTCCACCATTGTTAGCAAAGTTTTGAGATCCTTATTACTAGTCTATGCAATAAGGGTTGCCGCTATTCAGGAGTTGAGATCTATTGACAAGACAAAGGTATAAGTTGACCGCATATGAGCTAAATAGTTATGATGGCAGTGTTCAAAAGACTGATCAGCCTTTAGAGCATCTACTGCACTATCTAGAAAGGGAAAAGAAGCTAGTACTAGTTGTGAACCTAGACAAAGCAGGGATATGGATGATGAGGAGATCCTGATGGAATTTGAAGCTCTTCTTGCTAAGAGACTTCCTAAGGGAACTGGAAAATACAGAGGTAAGCTCCCTTTGAAATTTTTTTCTTGTAATAGGATAGGGCACATTGCTATAAACTATCCCAATAGTGATAATAAGGACAAACTGGAGAAGTTCAAAAAGTTCAAAGGAGGAAATAGGAGAAACTGTTTTGTTGTAGTCAATGAAGGTGTCACTGATGATGATTCAGAAGATGAAGAAAGCGAAGACATAGTATTTGTATCTGTTAAGGAAGATGTGTCAGACAAGAAGGCTCTTGTCTCCCGCTTTGATAATTTTAATGAGTGGATTATTGATAGTGGATGTTCTCACCACATGACTAGTGACCAGAAAAAGTTTTTGTCTTTGGAAGAGTATGATGGAGGTGTAGTCCGATTTGGTAATGATGCACCATGTATGGTAAAAGGAAAAGGGTCCATCTCTCTAAATGGAAAAAGTGGTGCTGATAATGTGTATTGGGTAGAAGGTCTCAGACATAACCTTCTGAGTGTTGCCCAGCTGAATGGTAAAGGACTCACTCTGGAATTCAAAGATGGAGTATGCAAAATAAAGGGAAAGAGTGGTGAACTGATGGCCACCGGTATGTACACCAAAGGTAACTTATTTTAGTTAAATACAAATATCAGTCAATGTCTAATGGCTAAGTTTGATGATAGTTGGATATGGCATAGGAGACTCTGCCATGTAAATTTTGATAATATTGTGAAGGTCAGTAAGATCAAGGCAATTAGAGGATTGCCTGTGCTGAACAAACCAGAGAATCCTTTGTGCAGAGAATGTTAACTGGGGAAAATGTCTTCCTCAACCTTCAAAGGTAAATCTTTCACAACAGATAATTTACTTGATCTTGTGCATACTAATTTGTGCGGTCCCATGAAAACTAGGAGTGTTCAGGGAGATAGGTACTTTATGATTCTTACTGATGATTTCTCAAGAATGATGTGGGTCACATTCTTGAAAGACAAGTCTAAAGCTTTTGGAAAGTTTAAAGCCTTCAAAGCACTAGTTGAAAAGGAAAACGGTAAGAGAATCAAATGCCTTAGAACCAACCAAGGAGGTGAGTTCACTTCTTGAGAATTCAATAAGTACTATGAAGAGAATGGCATCAAGAGGAAATTGTCTACCCCCAAACTCCACAACAGAATGGCCTAGTAGAAAGGAACAACTAAACTATAGTTGAAGCTGCCAGAATGATGCTGATTCAAGGGAAGGTTGCTCACACTTTTTGGAGAGAAGCGGTGAGCAATGCAGTCTACACTATGAACCGGGTACTCATCAAGAAAGGTAAGGATAAAACTCCTTATAAGTATTGGACTGGTAAGACTCTAGTAGTAAGCTACTTTAGAGTGTTTGGTAGCAAGTGTTATATCAAGAGAAGTGAATACCAGAGCAAGTTTGATGCAAAATGTGATGAGGGAATATTCCTAGGGTATTCCACCAAGAGAAAAGCTCTCAGGTGTTTTAACAATAGGACTCAGAGAATTGTTGAAAGTATCAATGTTAGAGTCGATGAAACCTCTGAGAAACCTGAGGAAACCAACAACGTGTGAGCGGTAGATGAACTAGATGTAACCTTCTGGGAACCGGTTGCAAAATAACCAAGTACAAATAATAGTGCTCCTACACCAGTAGATGTTGATGAAGATGAGGATGAAGAGGAAAAGCAAGAGGAATCAGTTAAGATCATTCCTAGGTATGTAAAGCTACATCATGATCCTAAGCAGATCATAGGGGATAAGGATGCATGAATACTTACAAGAAGAAAGGTCAAAGAGAATTCTTGCATGATTTCTGAATTTGAGCCCAAAACATTTAAAGAGGCACATAAAGATGAAGACTGGATTAAGTCTATGGAAGAGGAACTTGACCAGATAGAAAATAATGGTACATGGTCTTTGGTACCCAGACCTGAGCACAAAAATGTTATTAGCACCAAATGGGTTTTTAGAAACAAGCTGAATGAAGATGGCACAGTGGTAAGAAACAAAGCAAGATTGGTATGTAAGGGATATGCTCAAGAAGAAGGAGAAGACTATGGAGAAACCTTTGCTCCAGTAGCTAGATTGGAAGGAGTTCGAATGCTACTTGCATATGCAACCTTCAAGGGATTCAAAGTGTATAAGATGGATGTAAAATCTGCATTCCTGAATGGAATACTTGAAGAGGAAGTGTATATAGAGCAACCAGATGGGTTTGCCCCATCAGAAGACAGTGATATGGTATGTAGGCTACATAAAGCCTTGTATGGATTGAAGCAAACACCTAGAGCAGGTATGAATGTTTACACTCCCATCTTGTGAAGATTGGATTTGAAAGAGCAAGTGAAGACAACAATATCTATCTGAAGACAAAAGGAGATTAGATTCTGATCTGTGAAGTGTTTTTGATGACATAATTTTTGGTGGAGATGACAAGATGAGCCATGCATTTGTAGCTGAAATGAAGAAGGAATTTGAGATGTCACTAATAAGAGAGATTCAGTTCTTCATTGGACTACAATTTCAACAAGTGAAAGATGGTATCTTTATCAATCAGTCCAAGTATGTCAAAGAGCTGTTGAAGACCTTTGGCATGGAAGACAACAAACCGGTTGGTACACCGATGATGACCAGTTGTAAATTGTCAAAAGAAGATGACTCAACATTGGTGAATGAGAAGGAATATCGATCAATGATTGGTAAGTTGCACTATGTAGTACACAATAGACCGTACATTGCACATGTAATGGGCATTGCTGTACATTTCCAGGAAAGTCTAAGAGAATCCCACTTGGTAGCAGTCAAGCGGATTCTTAGATATCTGAAGGGAACTATAGATTATGGATTGTGGTATCCATACAATAATGATTTCAATCTCAAAGTATTTATAGATGCCGATTGGGCTAGTAATGTGGACGTCCGAAAGAGCACAACTGGTGGTGCATTCTTTCTCAGTGGTAGACTAGTCTCATGGATGAGCAAAAAGCAGAGTTGTATCTCTCAGTCCACAACAGAAGCATAATATGTAGCAACATTTATGAACTGTACCCAGACAATTTGGATGAAGCATGTATTAAGTGGTTTCAAAGTCCTTGTATCTGAGTCGATGAGTATATTTTGTGACAACACAAGCATAATTAATATTTCCATGAATCCGATATTGCATTCTAGAACCAAGCACTTCAAGCTCAAGTATCATTTCTTGAGGGAGAAAGTTCAGAACAAAGAGGTTGTATTGGAACATGTTTCCAGTAAGGAGCAGTTAGCAGATATATTCACCAAGCCTCTACTGAAGGCTACATTTACCTATTTAAGAGGTAAATTAGGGGTGCTGCCCCTTCAAGAGGTGAACTAAAGGTATGTGCTCCACATCAGTCAGGTATTGCATTGTCAAATCTTTTTCAGGATTGGTGTGTTGAAGGATGCCACTCCTCAGGGGGAGCAACATAGTAGATCATGGATGTTTGTGCCTCCACTTTGGCATTGTTGTCAAAGGGGGAGAAGATGTGAAGTAGAGAAGATATCTGCAGTATTGAAGACAAATTATTGAAGAAGATGTAGAGATATCTTTGTATATTTCCATCAATGCCAAAGGGGGAGATTGTTGGCATATGAGCAGAGTTTGATGACATGGTATGATATTGAATGTTGTCATTGATGTCAATATGCTGAAATATGAACTGGTATATTGAAGAAAGCAAATTGGCAAGTGAACTGGTATGATGATGTGAACCGGTATATGTGAAAAGGTGAAACAGTATGTTGGAATGTGAACTAGTATATGCAAAGTTTGTATCGGGGTTTCATTTGATATGACTACCGGTTGGTAGTCTCAGCTTCAGGGTTTCTGGTTGATGCATTCCAAGTCTGTGTGATTTGACTGATGACATCCTATGATGAGTTAGGATTGAAATGAAGATCAAATCGTGTTGCCATGTCAGCCTTGTGCGCGTGAATAATCTCCTTGAGGATCTTGCATGAAGAAGATTGATTCTATCTACCTCAGGAATGTGCAAAATCTTAGTAAATGGTGGAGAATGCATGATGAGTTATCAGCTTCCAGAAGCGGTGAAGAATAGACGATGGAGGACATCTTGAGATTTGTTCAAGATTGTTTTACCCTATGTAATGTGATTAAATGATCAGGATTGGACTGACTGTATTGTTAAACTAGATGCTTAGGGTTTTAGGTTTTGGCTACCGACCTAATCGGTGTCTATAAGGTCGATGATGATTCAAATTTGAAGTTGTTGGGAAATGAATGTGTGAAGTGATTCTTGCCAGACCGGAGCAATGAGTAGAGATCTGTAGAGTGTGATTGTAGATGTAAAGGAATTGAAGTGGATTTGCCTTGGCACTAAGTGCTATTATCAGACCAGTGTATTACCTGTTGACTTCTAACCATTTCAGTAGATGGAAAATCCCTTTACCAGGTAGCTTTAACAGGCTTTTTGTAAATCCTTTAACAGGGTGACTCAAAATCATTGAGTTCTTTAAATCCTTTGACAAGGTAACCTTTAATAGGGTTTTAATCTCTAACTGGGTATTTAGCCATCCCTTAACCGGGTGATCCCTAGCAGGATCGGTTCCTAGTAGAACCTATTGTAAAGTCTTTAACTGGACTAGGCTCCTAACAGAGCAGACTTCAGAAGAGTTCAAGAACAACTTGTGGGTATTCATCCCCACCATGGTTTTTCCTAGTTGGGTTTCCAAGTGAAAAATCAGTGTGTTATGTGTGATACTTTTTCATGTGATGTTTTAGTGTTTTCTGTTAAGTGGTAAAAGCATGCTGATCCAATGGTCTTTATATTTCTGATGCATTACCTGCTTAAGCATATGGGTGGAGTTGAGATGAGATATTAGGTTTTGAGAAGATCTAGATGTTGCCGGTTTATGTCTTTCACAGTCATACTGTGTTTTATCGGTAGTGCCTTTATTTAGATCAGTGATACTGTTTGCCAGTTAGTGCAGTCTTTGCAGTTTAAGTTGTTTAAAATTTTTTTGTGTGTACTGATTCACCCCCCCTCTCAGTACCTATTGGGTATTTACTATTCATCATTATTCATCATGCACACCATCACTCATATTTCCCAAAATTTGCTCTTCCGGGTGATTCAACTGTACATACCAGTTGGGGACCTTCTTGGATGCTACCTCTGGTTCAGTATCTAACTGAACTTCATGTTCATCACTAGAGTCATCATACCGGTTAACCTATGGTTGACATCCTTTGTGCATATCTTCATTAAGTTTTACATGGACACTCTCAACTACTCTTTTTAGTCTTTTATTGTAGCATTTGTAGGCTTTGCTGTTAGATGAGTAACCAAGGAAGATTCCTTCATCACTCCTGGAGTCAAAACTTCCTAGACCATCCATATCTTTCTTGATAAAGCAGTTGCTTCCAAATACTTTGAAGTATTTGACTGATGGCTTCTAGTCATACCACAACTCATAAGGTGTCATTTTTTTGTTTGTTCTTAATTGAACCTGGTTCAAAGTATATGCAGCAGTATGAGCAACTTCTTTCCAATACGTGTCCAACAGATTGGCCTCATTTAACATGGTTCTGGTCATTTCCTTGACTGTCCTGTTCTTCCTTTCTACCACACCATTTTGATGTGGTGTCCTAGGAGCAGAGTATTGCCTTCTAATTCCATGTTTTTCACAATAATCTTCAAATTCATTTGATGTGAACTCTCCACCCCTGTCTGATCTTAGGTATTTTAATATGTACCCACTTTCCTTTTCCAACATCTTCTGAAAGGTCTTGAATCTTTCAAATGCTTATGATTTATCTTGCAGAAAGGTCACCCATGTCATTCTTGAGTAGTCATCAATGAAAAGCATAAAGTATCTTTCACCTACAAGTGCTCTTGTCCGAGTCAGACCACACAGATTTGTATGCACAATTTCAAGTGGTCTTGAGGTGTTGTGCTCCTTTGTCCTGAAACTCACTTTAGTTTTCTTACCTTTTACACATTCATCACAAAATGTGTTTACCGGTTTGATGATGGGTGGAATATTCCTTACAAACCCCTTCTTGCTTACTGCAACTAAGTTATCAAAATTTATGTGGCCTAATCTTCTATGCCACAACCAACTTTCATCTAGTTGTCCTAACATACATTGGGACTCATAGAATTCCTTTAGATTATAAACATTTCCAACTATTCTCTTTCCTTCTACCACAAATTTACCGGTACTGTCTTTCTTTATCTGGCAAACGGTTGAGTCAAAGGTGAATTTGTAACCTTTGTCACACATCTGACTTACACTCACAAATTATGCTTTAGGCCTTCCACATATTATACATCATGTGCCTTCAGTTTTCCATCAATGCTTAGAGTTCCTTTTCCCTTTATTTTTATGGAGGAATTATCTCCAAATCTTACTGATCCACCATTCCAATATTCAAGTTTAATGAATTTCTTTTTGTCACCAGTCATATGGTTTGAACAACCACTATCTACCACCCATAGATTTTTCCTTTCAGCATGCAAGGCAGTTTTTACTATGAGACTTGATTCTACCTTTTCTTTTTCTTTCTCAACCCAAACTGATTTGATTTCCTTCTCTTTGTCAACTGTTGTATTGAGCTCAAGTTTAGTTACCAGCTCTTGATCTGGATTTGCCTTCATCTGCTTGATCTTCTTGTTTTTGCATAATTTTGCTATGTGTCCAAATTCTTGACAGTTATAGCACTTTACATTTTCATTTAAGGGGACATCCTTAAAATTATTGTAGGGTACTGGTTTATTCTTCCTACAATCAAAACTCTTATGACCATATCCATTGCACTGATAGAAGACAACATTCACATCTTGGAGTGCATTAAATGGATTTCTACTTTCATAACTCATATAGGGCTTATTAATTAACCTACGGTCAGCTATTCTATGCCCAAATTTGTTACACCGGTAACAGTAACCATGAAAGTTTGAAACATACTGGTTAGGTTGTCTTGGTCCTGAATGGAACTGCCTCATTGGGGGTCTTCCCTTCTTGTTGTTAAATCTAGTAAATCCTTCATGGTCAATTCTTTCATTTCTCCTTGGGTCTGCATATTGGTGCAAGAAGTGTGTCGTCCGATTCATTGCTGCATACCGATTTGAGTGGCGATTTCCAACAACATTTGCATATGTCATTTTGCTGGTATCCTTGCTTAAAGTGAATGTTTTATTTTCTTCACCTTTAATTGAAGAGGTCAACATTATTTGTTTGTCAGATCTCTCTTTGTGGGTTGAACTTTGACCTCCTTCAAAGCCTAAGCCACTGGTGTCTTTGGATTGCTTTTGTTTGCTCAACATCTTATCTAAGGCCTCAATACTGCCTTCATACTTGCTCCTCATTTTTATTTCTTCCTTACTTTCTTCAAGCTCCTTTTTGTGCTTTACTATCTCTACTTCCAACTCTTGATGCTCCTTTTCTTTCTTTGTCAGATCAGAGGTTGTAGCTTCACAAATCCTCTTAGTTTCTTCCAGCTGCAATTTCAAGTCAGATATGACTTGACCAGACTCATCCAGAGACTACTTCAAGAGATCTTGTTCATTTACTGCAATAAGCTTAAACCTCTTGAGTTCTCTTCTTGTTTCACTCAATTCTTCAAGTGCACTAATAAGTTTTCTCTCCAAATCCACTCCAGCTTCAATATCCTCTTCTTTCTCATCTTCATCATCTGGTCTATCAAGTTTGATGAAGATATTGACTTTTCTGTCATTCTCATGGTAATCATCTTCTGATGCATTTTCATCATCTGTTGTGTCATCCTCAATGGTATATAGAATATTTTGGTTCCAATAACCTCTCCTTCCCTACCGGTAGTCATTCCTTTCTCTGTCTTTGCCGACAGGTCTTCTGAACTCTCTTGACTCATCTCCACTGGTTTCTTTGTGAGAAAAATTTGCAGCAAAGTGTCCTACCTTTCCACAGTTGAAGCATTTAAGTGGTAGCTTTCCTTTGTACTGGTTGGATCCTATTTTGAGCTTCCTGACAAAGTTTTCTACTTCTGCATCAGAGTCTTCACTAGATTCTTTATGAGTAGTAGCTTCTTTGCCCTTTTTGGTGATGTTGAATGCTACTTCTTTCCTTGAGGAAGTATCACTGGCTATTCTCATCTCATAGGTTGTTAGAGAGCCCAATAACTCATCCATTGTAAAATTCTTCAGATCCTTGGCTTCTTCTATGGTTGACACCTTAGTATCATATTTGGGAGTTAGAGATCTAAGTATCTTCTTGACAAGAATCTCATCTGCAATCTCTTCTCCAAGTCCTCTAATAGTATTCATAGTTTCATCAAATCTGTGAAGATAGTCTGCAATCCTTTTCATCATCTTTCATTTTTATGCTTTCAAGTTGGCCCCTTAGTGTTTGCAACTTGGCTTCTTTGACTTTTGCATCTCCATCAAACAACATCTACAATTTTTCCCAAGTCTCCTTTGCTGAAACACAATGCATGACTTTGACAAATTCATTATTAGATAGTCCACTCAAGATAGCATGTTTTGCCTTTGCATTATTCTCATACTCCTTTTTTGCATCTGGATCAGTGGGAGGAGCATTAGGAAAAACATACCCATTCTTGACCGACATCCACACATAAAAACCAAGAGAGGAGATATAGGTTTCCATTCTTCTTCTCCAGAAGACATAGTTGGACCCATCAAACATGGGGGCTTTTGAGGAAGTAGACTCACTTCTTTCCATTGTGTTCAAAGTCCAGAATCTACCCAAGGTTTGAAGATAACTAGGAACCCTTGATCTGATACTAATTGTTGAACACAAAATACCATTGAGAGGGGGGTGAATCAGTGGTTTCTAAGCTTTTTGCTTTTCTGATCTAACCTCAAAATATCAGTTATTCACTTAACTACCAAATAGTCATACCGATAATACAAGAAAGAAGACCAAAGAGATCATTCACACACAAGTAACTTCACAACACCAGATTTATGAGGAAAACCCAATATGGGAAAAAACCTCGGTGAGAAAATCTACTGGAGACTACTGCTCCAATCCAACCTCATAGGTAAAACACTAACTTACAAAGATTTTGGGCACCAACCCAAGGAGCACCAACCCCTGCACCAAGCTTCAACTTGGCGATGTATATTGAAATAGTATTTGAATACAATTAAGGCTTCTTGTTGCAAATGAATTCTTCAACTCTTTAATCAAATAAATCTCTATTGATTGACAGTCTTTTATCCTTCTCACACATAGTCTCTCAACATACTATGTCACACTTGGATGCTACCTAATCTACCACACCTTGTCGGTTAGGCTCAACTACAAGATTATAGTTTTGTCGGTAGAATCCTCTTACTGGTACGCTTGCTCACGCACACTACAAATTTCTTTGAAATCTCTCTATGGATCACAATCCTTTTCCTTGCTCACTCTCTCTTCTCTTATCCTTCTTCACTCTCTCTTCTCTTCACCTTCATGACTAGCAACAACACGTTCTATCTTGAGCTCTTATTTCTTATGCCGTGATTTCCTGCCATAACGCAATTCAAAAAACTTGAGTGGTAAGGGTTTCCTCTTTTTGACACAATCTTCATGAGATCCAATCCCGCCTATCTTGGATTGATCACCTGTCCTTCAAGGATGCACCTGTACACAATTTCCATTATCCAAGACACATTTTTTGGAAATGGCAATCTCGAATCAGATCTTCTGTCATGAAATCAATCAACACAAAGTATTTCAGTAGTTTCCTTTTTGAGGACTTCCTCAATCGGATTTCCTTTACATTGATTCAGGTGCCAACTGCTCCCTAATATTCCTCTGTCATTCCTTCTTCCTCGAGCTGAAATCAGTCAGATACAATCCCATGATTTGTGGATCCTTCATTAATGGTGATTGACTATTTCATCGACCCTGTCGATGAGGCTTTACCAACCACAACACGTTTGCCACCTTTGCTCCACATGGCATTACAACGATCAAGACATGAACTTGTGGATAGCTTAATTTGGATCATTAATTTCATATCTGATTTAGGAACACATTTCACTCATTAATTTAATTTTCCTAAGTCAACATTTAGAGTGCTTGCATTGGTTAAAATTGAACATTTTCTTCTATTTTGCATATGTTATCATTTGAAAGAGGAAAATATTTGTCATGATGCATTCATTTCATAAATATGATAATGGCTTAGCTTCCATTGCTTCAATTTTTCCACCTCTTAAAGAACCTCCTCCTATCTATGACAACATTTTAGTGCCTAAAAGAGTTGTTACCAACTCCTTCAAAACTCTCCCATGCTCTAAGGATGAAGAGTTGAAGAGTGATCTTGACAATTCTCCTAAAATGTACCCTTCCCATTTAGCTATCTTAGAGGAAGAGGATGATATCATAAACACCTTTCTTAATGTTACTTTACCTTCTTTACATGATGCCTCTCTAAGTGAAAAGTTATTGATGGACATTGACTTATCTTCTCCTAAATTTGGTCTTATCAATGGGGGCATGTTAGTGCAACAAGAAGTTATGATCACTTCTTTCAAATATCTCCTTCCTAAGCATGAATCTTTGGAGAAAGATGTTCATCTCCATCCTAGAGAATACTCCCCTTAGGAGGATAATTTTATGCAAGAAGATTGTATTGTGCCTTTTTTTACTAGTGATGACATTTCCTCTTTTGACTTCAACAAAATTCCCACTAGAGATGATGCATTAATGAGAAATGATTCTCCTTGCCTCGAAGCTTGTCTTACCCATAAAGATGCCTTAGAAAAAGATCATAATCACTTTCCTTAATTCTCTCTCCCCTAAAGATCCTATTGAACACATTTTGAGGCAAAAAGATGATTTAAACACATGTAGTGATGCTCTCCCTCCTAAGGATGAAGAATTAATGAACAATGTTATCCCTTCTCCCAAAATTGGCAATAACAATAAGGACATCTTTGTGCAAGATATTTCTAATAATTTTCTCAAAGACCTCACTATTTGGGATGAACCATTAGAAGAAGGTGTTGATTATTCTCTACTATATGAGAGTAACCGCCTTGATAGTATCTCACCTTTCATGAATCTCAATCATTTTTCCTTTAAAGGTAAGGCATCTCCTTCTCCCCAAATGGGTTCTACTCATAAGGATACCTTAGTTCAAGAAGAAATTGTTAACATATCTTTCAAAGGTCTCCCTCTCAAAGGTGAAACTTTAGAGAGTAACATTGATCCTTCTCCTAGAGAGTCTATTCCTCATGTAGGTCCTTTGATGATAAAGGATGATATGACCTTTCCTACTAATACTCTTCCTTCTAAAACATCAATGGCTACTCCTAGTCTACCTCCTAATATTGATCTTATCCATGATAAAATTTTAGTGCAAGAAGAGACTATCAACAATTCTTCCAACAATCTTGTCCATTCTTCTTCTAAAATTCATAAGGACACCTTTAATACTCCCAAACCATCTTCAATGAATTTGATACATGTGAATGAAACACCTAATAAAACCCTCTTCATAGTTCAAGGTGATTCTCCTTCTCAAAGTTCTCAATGTAAGCCTGTCTTAGTGGTTCAAGGTGGTTATGCTAATGATTATTTTTTCACTCCTAAGAAACCTATTATTAATGTGCAAGGAGGTTATCCTACTAAGAGCCCTTATGTGTATTCTAAGAAAATAACTGAAGAGAGTTATCATATGATTTCTCATACCTACAACACAAGAAACAATAGGCAACCTAATCCTCCTTCAGTTATCCCAACTTCACTTCCTCGCTCTCGATCTAGTTTTCCACAAGTACCTCGTATATCATAGACTCTTAGTAAGGAGTATGATCTCATTGAAAAAATTAAACCTACATCTTCCAAGATTTCTATTTGGGATTTGGTTCAAGCTTCACTTGCTTATCATGGGATGTTATAAGATTTTTTGAAAAAATTAGATGTCCCACCTGCAGTGACACCTAATAACATGGCTTCTTTGATTGGTCCTACAAAAAAACCCAAAGCTCAAATTGTATTCACACAAGATGAGTTACCTTCTCATGAAATCCAACATCAATATGATCCTCTTATGATTGTGGTTATTATCAACGATACTTCTATAAGACGAACCCTTGTGGACAATAGATTTGGCCTTAATGTTTGCGGTGTGGACTTATTGGATTAGAGTGGATCGTTCTCTGATTGAACTTGCTTGTATTTCTATTCAAGGCTTTGATAATGTTGCTAAACAATCTTTAGGTATCATAACCTTTCCTATTAACGTGGGTCCTATTACTTTACCTACACCTTTTCATGTCATGCCTGGTAAATTGACATATAACCTTCTATTAAGGAGACCTTGGATTCATAGCATGCAAGTTGTCCCCTCAAATTTGCATAGGCAAGTCAAGTTAATTTACAACAATACGACACACATCTTATTAGCTGATACCAATCTTCAACCTCCATTAAAATCTGGATCTTAATGTTCAAATATTTCCCATTCTTCTCTAGATCTTCCTACTTCTTCCAATACATCTATTTCCTTCAATAATCATGTTCCTTCTAGTACTCTTGATTCTTGTACTCAATCAAAATCTCCTCCCAAAGATATCTTTTCTCCCAAAGGAGTTTTGTTAGATGATGATTGGGATCTCTATACTTTAACCCTACTTTTATAAGAGAGTATAGAGTATCTTGGAAAGAATCTAAGACTGAGAAGGAGAAATTTAAGGAGGAACCTAAAGAGAAACCCACTGTGTCTAAACAACTAAGTAATCACTTTTTGGCTGCTTCTAATCCAAATAATTCTTCAAATCCTTCCTCTAATTCATATAGCACTAAGACCTATGAGGTGCAACCATCTCTCTCTAATTTGGCATCCCTTTATGGTCCTGGTTTTCACATTTTAGCTACGAGTGGCTATGATGGCAATGGTTATGGCACAAATGAACAAGGAATTAAAGTTCCCTTAGAACATAACACACATGAAGCTTCATTTGGACTTGGATATAATCCTTCTAAGCCCACCAAAGAATCTAAAAGAACATCTCTCAATGTAAATGCTATATTTAGTAGTGATGATGACCTCATTTCAATTAAACCATCTTCTACTTCTTTCAACACTCATCCCCCTCATAAGGAAATCTTGGTGATGAACAAATCTCTTTACGAATCTCCTCAAGAGATTTCTAATCCCACGTATGAGACTTTATCTTCTACTTATTCTAAAATCCCTTCTTCTAGGAATAAGGCTCTAATTAATTACACTTATCCCTCTCCTAAGATTTCTTGTATGCAAGAAAAGTATGACTTAGTGACCTATTCTTCTCCTATAAACTTCCCTCTTTCTAAAGACATTTTAACATTGATCGTCATATAAATGTTTTTAATCTCACTTATAGTAGATCATGTTAGGATAATCGGTGAACAATTGAGAGTAGGGGGTGAATCAGTTGTTAACAAATTATAACATTTAATCCACAATACAACCTTAAACCAGAGCACATAAATATTCAAATACCGGTAAAGCAGAAACAAATGCCGGTAGACATAGATACAGGTAAACAATGTAACTCAACAATTAAAAAGATAATCAATGCTAAGCAACCATACCACATAACTGATGGAATTTTTGATGATTGATATTGTGATTGTCATTGATGGACACACACTTGCTTTGAGATCCATTTTTGTTTGTATGAGTTAAAGCTCAACCGGTATTTGTTCCAACTGGTATGATGTATTATAGTCTTTAGACTATCGGTGTTTTGCAGAAAGTGTTTACCGGTCTCAAGCGGTATGAAGACCCCAGGCGGTTTGAGGATCTCAAGCGGTATGAAGGAATGAAGCGGCACAACTCATATTTCCCAGTCTTCATTTTGTGAAACCAGCAACCGGTATTTTGCTTAAACCGGTATTTTGTTTGAATTGGTAATACTCTGTGATGAGTTGCCAACCGACATTTTGTGATGAGTTACCATCCACCGATTGTTTGGCGGTGCCAACACTTTGGTGGTGCATTTGTGTCGTGTTACCAAAAATGTCCAGATGCATTGAACCTAGAAAATTGTATTGTAATCCTATTGGACCAACATGAAATCAGATTCCTTTTTAAGGACATCATGTCTAGGGTTTTAGGGTCTGGTTGCTAGGGTTTAAGGTGGTTGATGAGTTTTTGTAAGTGCGATCATAGAAGAGAAGTTCAGGTCTGCGAGAGAAGGTAGAGTGTGAATGTGTTGAAGACTGAAGTAATGTTGGAATGCATTAGGAATGAGCTATCAAGGATCTAACCAAGCAATCTGTGCTATTTGCTAGATCACTCACTTGTTGATTACTCACATCTTCGACAAGTCTGAAGCCCTTAACCGGGTAGGCCCAAAAAGCCTTTTGTAAATCCTCTAACAAGGTGGTTCACATCTGTGGATCTAAAATCTTCTAGAAAGGTAGTCTTTAATCGGACTTATCTCTTAACAAAGATTGAGATTCCTAACAGGATCTGTTCTGGTAAAGAACACTGGATGACCTTAACTGGTCTAGTTCCTATTCTACAAATAGTTACTTGTGAGTTTCATCTCATCATGGTTTTTCCCATATCGGTTTCCACATCAAATATCTTGTGTTATGGTGTTATTGCTCCTATGGGTGAATGCCTTATTTTCTATTTGGTTTGCGTATGTGTTAACCGGTTTGTTTGTAAAACTATTTTACTAGTTTATTGCTAGACTATTAAGGTGTTTAAGTACAATATTTTTTGGAATACTAATTCACCCCCCCTCTTAGTATTCATCAATTGGTATCAGAGCCAACCTTTCTATAAGTTTAACCACTTGGAAAGAGATATGGGGGAATACACTGTGAGGGAACTTACTCATCGGCTCACTCAGTTTGAGCAAGCCTATGATGAACTTATGGTCAAATATAAGGCCTCTCAGGCAAAAAGGAGAGAACATGCTGAAAAACTGATGGAGCTAACTAAAAATAGTTCCTTTGATGAAGCAGACATGGAGGCCCTAATTCAAGAAGTAGAAAATTTTAATGAATCCAATTCCAACCTAAGAAAGGAGTTGGAAGGACTGATTATCCGAATGTGTCAAGAGCTTGAGAACTGGAGGAAAGTTGAAGATCTTGTAAAAGACAGAGATCATGAGATCTCCAAGTTAAAACAAGAAATCAGTGCCCTAACTGCTCAACTCCATGCGAGCAAAGTGGAAAAGGAAGACATGCAAGGAGAACTGAACATAGCCATCCTCGAGAATGCAAACTTGATGGAAACAAATGCTGCTATTTCCAAAGAACTCTCTGAGTCAAAGGGAATACTTGCTAAGTTCAACAAGAGTACTGTTAAGCTAGAGAAAAATCTTGAATCGACCAAACCTATCAAGAATACTGATGGACTTGGTTACTCTGGTCATGAGGAAGGTGAGACCTCTGGTGCAAATGCTGAAGCATCAAAGAAGCAACCAACATTCAAAGGTAAAGGTAAGGAAAAGTTCAAACATGTTTGCTTTAACTGTCTTAAAGAAGGACATATTGCTAATGTGTGTAGGAGCAAAGCCTACAATAATTTTCTTTACTTTATGAACAATGTACCTAGATCCAATAAGTTCAATGGTAATTGTTATGCATGCAACAAATTTGGGTATAGAGCATCTGAATGCAGGTTTGTTATGAACAACACTAGAAGATATCCTCAGAGGACTCAAGGAGTTGGTCCGGAACCTTTTGTGAACCAGAATCCCAATCGGTTTAATACCTTTAATCATTAGCCAGGTAGTGGTGGCTATCAAGTGACAACCAAATGGAGAGAAAATTGTTTGATTTGTCATTGTCATGGTCACACTGCTGCAACATGCAGGAGGAAGAACAGTAACATGAATAATGGACCATGGAGAGCACCTGGAATGGTCTACTATCATTGCAACAAACCGGGTCACATTGCAAGATTCTGCAGAACAAGAAAGAACATATCGGATGACATACCGGTCACTCTGGAAGGAAAAATTGATGTTGAAACTATTCAAGCGGATATGAACAAAACTTGGAAAAAGAAACCAGGAGTGTTGCAAGAAGAACCGGTTTCTGCACCTAGTGTGGAAATTTCGGAACCGGCAAACTAAGCTACAAAAAGCTTAGGGGGAGCAAACGGTGAAATATCTCAAACCCGTAGTTGATACCGATAAAAGACCTTAACCAGTATGAGATACCTGTCAGTTGGCAGAAGATCGGAAATGGTAAAAGGCAAATTAGGGTTTACGCCCTAATAGTGGAGCATTTATTATGGTAGGTGGAGAACCTGTTTAAAAGGAATTTTCAAATCATTTCTCACTTATCATTTTTTGAGCGAAGAAGTTTTTCAAGTGTAGAGTGAAGAAAAGTGATTTGCATTGCGATTCAAAGAATTTATCAAAATCCTAAAGAAGAATTTGAGGCAATCATCTATTGGAAAAGTGTAGAACGCAAAGCGGTATTTCTGCAATCGAAGGAGTGTGTGGTGAAGTTCAAGTTGCGAAGCCCTAAATCTCGATTTACAAAGGTAATTTTCAAAATTCTCTATTTATCATGGCTTTCGCATCACATGCTAGTTCTAGTGCACCTGTTGATTATGTTGATTTCATCAAACAAAAGGCAAAATACAATGCCCTATCCCTAGTACCCGCTGTAGTTATAGTGGAGGAAGGAATTTCTGATTACATAAACTATAAAATTGAAGACCTAGGGTCTCTTGTAATCCATTCCCAGTTGATTTTGTTTTGTGAGAAGGATAAGAAGATTAAACCAGAATTTAGCATTCTGGAAAAGAAGAAACTTCACAACGCAGTCTATTTTCTTGAAGAATTTTCAGATGATCACATTCACACCATTCTGAGCAGAGTGCACGGTGATAAAATGTACTTAGAGCGGATGCATGACATCACACTAGAAGCGATTCATTCTGTCACCAGTTTTTGTAACACAGGGGAAGTGCCAGCCCTAAGGAAGGTCAGTAAGACTGAAATGTCCAAGCTCACCAGTTCAGTGAGCGACTCACATGGAATGACCATCAACTCAATGAAGGATGATCTGGTCAAGTATGTCTGCATGGTGATAGGCTACTAGACGTTCTCTGCTAGCAGAATTAATTCTATCTCTGCTACAATGGTAAATGCTACTGACAGGATGATCAAGGATGATGCATTGTTTGATATGTGCACTTGTATGCAAAGACAACTTCTGTTGAATCTTAATTTGATCAAACAGGACAATGCACTAAGATTTAAGTTTAGAAAACTACTGGTTGGGTTGTTCTTTTACTTCCAAGGCTATTTTCCAGGAGTAGGTGACATTCAGTGGTCTGCCGACCAACCGGTGACAAAGCAAATCAAGGAAAGTCTACAAGTGGTAGGAACTGGCTATCCGGAAGTACTGAACAAGTATTTTGATGAGTTCAGAAGCAAGATGATCCTAAGGATGAGGATATCCAGTGACATTGTCAAGAAATACAAAGAGGACATCTGCTTTATCATCAAAGTGGATGAATGCATAATGGAGGCCCTTGAGCCCAGACAAGAAGAAGTGGAGCCTATGGGCTATGAGGTAATGTATGATATGCTGGATGGGTATGCTTCTACCCTAATTGCCTCACCCCTTGATCCTAATGAAAAGAGAACCGACACCTATTTGGAAAGTGTTACACCAGTTGTAGAACCCTTTGTAAAGAAAGGAAAGGTAGTACCTTCAACATCGACACCGGTTACTGCAGCCAGTCCCAAAGTGACCAAGCAGTCACCAGCTAAGAAGAAACTGGAAGCATCACCTGCCAAAGTCTTTGAGAGGAAGCGGAAGACAAAAAACAATACACCATACTCAGAAGAAACTATGTCAGAAGAACTGCCTAAGAAGACCACGCAAATGAGGAAAAAGACAAAGAATTAACCGACAACATCTGCACCGGTAAATATTGATATTTCTTCTTATAAACCTTTGTCACACTGTCAAAGGACAATCAAGAATGTTAGAAGAAAATTGCTTGGTGATCTGAAAGAATACTTTGATGATTTCAATGACAATGAGCAAGAGGAAGTAGAACAGGAAGTTATTCAATATTTATGTGTTAATGACCGGTCACTATCAGAAATTAGATCTAAGGCACCTAATTCTTTGTATAATTCTTTAGATAACAAATGGCGCATTGCCATAGAAATGGAACAGGAAATAAGAGAGGAAGTATTTGCACACTATTTTCCTGATGTGTCTAATTTAGAACTTTTTGAAGTTATGAAAAAATACAAAGGTCTCTTCTTTATGCAAAGAAGGAGACTCCTGTTGCTAGAAGGAAAAGTTATTGAAGTGGTTAAAGACACCCACTCTCATGACAAGGCTGCTCTGTGATTGCACAATGTATTTGAAGCCAACAAAAAGGCTGAGCAAGAACCAGAAATATCAAAACCAGATGAAGTATATGATAGTGAAGGGGAACCTGTCACTGAACAAATGGAACCCATTGACGTTGATGCCCTAGGTGGTGAAAAAGTTACTCAGGATACACCATTAGAAGGAACAGGACATGAGAAGCAGGTAGAAGAAGAAAAGAAGCAACAGGAAGCAGAAAAGAAGAAACAGGCAGATCAAGAGGAAAAGAGAAGGGAGGAGGATAAGAGAAAAGAAGAGGAAAATAGGAAAGAGGAAGAGGATAAGAGAAAAGAAGAGGAAAAGAGGAAAGAGGAAGAGGATAAAAGAAAAGAGGTAAAAAAGAAGAAGAAGGAAGAGGAAAAGAAAGAAGAGGAGAAGAAGAGAAGAGAAGAGGAAAATAAGAAACAAGAGGAAGAGAAGAAGAAGGAAGAGGAGAAGCAGAAAGAGGAAGAGAAGAAATAGAAAGAGGAGAAGAGGAAGAAGGAAGAGGAGAAGAAGAAGGATGAAGAAGAGAAGAAGCAGAAAGATGAAGAGAAGAGACAAGAAGAAGCGAAAAGAAAGAAAGAAGAAGAGGAGCAGAGGAAGGCTCAAGAAGATAAGCAAAAAGCCAAGGACAAGGAAGCAACGACAAAGAGCACACAGGTGGAGACCCCAATGGCAACCAGTAGTCAGGCTAAACTAGCTAACATTGATAGTCCCATTGACCTCCAATCTGCAAATGAAATAGAGTTGCTCCAAAGCATTAAGGTTTCTCAAGAATGCATGGAAGTGATAAGGAGGAAAAAGGAGCAAGATGTGATCCAAGCTGCGGTGGACACTCTTACCGGTTTGATACCTAGTACGAACCTTCCCAGTACCGATTCCTCACTTGCACAATTGAAGCTCCTATGCACAATTGTAGAAGATCGGGTGCAAAGCTTGGAAGAGGTTGCAGAAGCAATTGCCAAGAAGGAACATCAAAAGGCTCTGAAAACTGCCTTGGTGAAAAAGTTAACAGACCTCCGGTCTGATCTGCAGAAGGCACAGAAGGACATTAGAGATGCAATGAATGCGGGCAATCTACTACTCAACAAGATTTGTCAATGTCATTTATTTTGTGATGATGTGCTCACTCAGAAGGACAAACTGCAAACTCATATGCTGTCATTTATTAGCACCTTCAAGATGCCATATTACTCCTTCTCCACATATGGACAAATTGCTCACCGGTTTCAACTTTAGTATGCAAGAATAGAGGCAGAGATAAGCAACCAGACACATAATTTGCAGGAACTTCAAATGGTCCTACTGCCATGACTACAAATTCTCCAGAAATGCTACCTTAATATAGATGCCCTAACGGTTACTCAAGATATGAGTACCATGGATGCCATGGAGGAGCAAGTTTATCAGATGCAAACAGAGCATGAGGTTGCTACTTCATTTCTTGAATCATGGTCTTTATCCATGAAGACATTTATGCAGGAATTTAAACTAGTTTTTGACAAGTTTCACTCTTTATTGTCATAAACTCTTTAAATCAGTTATTAATGTTAACAGAACAGGAGTTATTCAGCTATACTTTGTCATTGTTGGTAAAGGGGGAGAAGTATTCTGGTATTTAAAATTTTGATGCATACTATGTATACTTTCATATTATTTCTGTTAAAGAGTAGTATACATTGTATTTTCTGCAAAAGGGATAGTGTATATACTTAGGGGGAGTAATTTTGATTATGGCATATTTTTGATGTAAAACACTTAGATGTCAAAATTTTCCTAAGTGTTGCCATCAATGCAAAAGGGGGAGATTGTTGGCATTTTTGATGATTGATGTTGTGATTGTCATTGATGGACACACACTTGCTTTGAGATCACTTTTTGTTTGTATGAGTTAAAGCTCAATCGATATTTGTTCCAACCGGTATGATGTATTATAGTCTTTAGACTATCAGGGTTTTGCAGAAAGTGTTTACCGGTCTCAAATGGTATGAAGACCCCAAGCGGTTTGAGGATCTCAAGCGGTACGAAGGAACGAAGTGGCACAACTCATATTTCCCAGTCTTCATTTTGTGAAACCAGCAACCGGTATTTTTCTTCAACCAGTATTTTGTTTGAACCAATAATACTTTGTGATGAGTTACCAACTGACATTTTGTGATGAGTTACCATTCACCGATTGTTTGGTGGTGCCGACACTTTGGAGGTGCATTTGTGTCATGTTACCAAAAGTGTCTAGATGCATTGAACCTAGAAAATTGTATTGTAATCCTATTGGACCGACATGAAATCAAATTCCTTTTTAAGGACATCATGTCTAGGGTTTTAGGGTGTAATTGCTAGGGTTTAAGGTGGTTGATGAGTTTTTGTAAGTACGATAATAGAAGATTAGGTCTGTGAGAGAAGGCAGAGTGTGAATGTGTTGAAGACTGAAGTAATGCTAGAATGCATTAGGAATGAGCTATCAAGGATCTAACCAAGCAATCTGTGCTATTTGCTAGATCACTCACTTGTTGATTACTCACATCTTCGACAAGTCTGAAGCCCTTAACCGGGTAGGCCCAAAAAGCCTTTTGTAAATCCTCTAACAAGGTGGTTCACATTTGTGGATCTAAAATCCTCTAGTAAGGTAGTCTTTAATCGGACTTATCTCCTAACAGAGATTGAGATTCCTAACAGGATCTGTTCTGGTAAAGAACATTGTATGACCTTAACCAGTTTGACCTTAACCGGTCTAGTTCCTATTCTGCAGATAGTTACTTGTGAGTTTCATCTCACCATGGTTTTTCCCATTTGGGTTTCCACATCAAATATCTTATGTTATGGTGTTATTTCTCCTGTGGGTGAATGCCTTATTTGCTATTTGGTTTGCATATGTGTTAACTGGTTTGTTTGTTAAACTGTTTTACCGGTTTACTGGTAGATTGGTAAGGTGTTTAAGTACAATATTTTTTGGAATGCTAATTCACCCCCCCTCTTAGTATTCATTAATTACACCATGATTTGTACGTTGAAAACCTGGAAAGGAAAAAACCACGATGGGAAGCCTACCCATAGTCAGATGATACTTCTGCAAAAAGTATGTGTTACAATGAGGGACCTGCACATGCAGGAAGGCAAACTACCTAGAGCATACTGCTCATTGCAAAAGATTCTCACTGACTATAGAGGTTAAAACCACCTCAAGATAAATGGACAAAAATCCGATAGAGTGAATTGCCAGAGATAGCATCTACCATGCCTAATTATAGTCTCGGTTAAGCTCAATACCAGAGGCCTTTGACCTCTTCCTTAATCCCAATTAGGTCACCTATGATCGACCCAATCCTTTGCATAAGATATTACAATTCATGACCACGATACCTGATCTACAATGAGATCTTACAATCATTTATACCAACCCTAAGACCTAAACCAACTAGGTTGGCCACCTAAAAGATATTACAATAAGATCATAAATCCATTTTACAATGATATGCCATGTTGTCTTAAGACCAAAACAACAATTACAAATCCATAAATCATCCCAAAACATCTCGGTAACATGTGGAGTACATGTTAACATGATACTGGTTCATAACGTAGATAGGCACTAGACCTATTCTGAGTCCACCACGCTAAAGCAATATCTTCAAGCAGTTGAAGCATGATCAAAGAACATCTTCAGAATCATAAAATCCATCTAGAAGCTGCACCAACACTACTTATGCATCTTGTCATGATTCCTCAGTGAAAGCTCTACTGGTAAAACCTTAAACCAATGCTAGTAAGGGTTTAAAAGAGTGTATGATAGCATATGATTACCAAGTCAATACCAATTGACCAAAACATGCTCTAGAAGCATGTATCACATGTAACCAAATATACTCCATAAATAGAAACATGTCGGAAGTGTTCAACAGATAATCTTCTATTGGTAACACTAGATCTTCTATCGGCAACCAAAACCTATGTGTCAGTAACCATCCATAACAACTAGTGCTGGTAACCAGCCATAATAGCTAGTGTTGACATCAATGACAAAACATCAATGCAACACATAATAAATTCATCTATAATGCCAAAAAATCTCCCCCTTTGGCATTGATGACAACACTAGATGTGAAAAACATCTAAGTACCAAGAAGTGCCAAACAAGCCTCCCCCTATGGAAGACAACCAAGAATCTGTGTGAATGATATCTCTGTAAAGTTCTGAATAAATCTCTCCCCCTAATGTATACAACTCCTTTTAATTTTTTTTCATATCAATATCTTCTCCCCCTTTGACATCAATGCCAAAAATCTGACAAAAAAATCAAAGCAATAATGTAAACCTCAAAATCACAAAGTTGACTACTCCCTCTGAGTAGTAGCACCACTCATCAATGCCAGAATGAATAATATCTTTGATAATTCATGCCAGACTGATGACAAATTGCATCAATCAATTCTCTGCCGGAGGGGCAAAAATCCCTAACCTGTCTCTCAAATACTCAAATGATTCCTTAGACAGTGGTTTAGTGAATGTCTACAATTTGTTCTTTAGTGTTCACATAAACCAATTTGACTTCCTTTTCTTCTACCTTGTCCTTCAGAAAGTTATACTTTATTGATATATGCTTAGTCTTAGAGTGAAATACCAAATTCTTAGACATGTCAATAGCTAAAAAGTTATCACAGTAGATAACTACCAGTTCACTATAGTTTACCTTGATATCCTTCAACATTTGCTTCATCCACAAGACAAGTGCAATTAGTTGCTGCTGCAACATACTCAACTTCTATAGTAGATAAAGAACTGCATGACTGTTTTTTGCTGGTCCATGAAACCAGTTTCTTTCCAAGAAAGAAAGCTCCACCAGAAGTTCTCTTTTTGTCATCAGTATCACCTGCCCAATCTGAGTCAGTATATGCACATAGAGTGAAATCATCATTTTTAGAATACCATAAGCCATATTCTATTGTTCCTTGCAAATACGAGAATATCCTCTTTACTACACATTCATGATTTTCTTTAGGATTACTTTTATATCTTGAAACAATACTTACTGCATTCGTAATATCCGGTCTAGTCTGAGTTAGATATAATAGACCACCAATCATAGACATGTACCTTGTCGGATTTACCGATTTAGAAGCATCCTTGATAGATAATTTCTCACTTGTCACCATAGGAGTACTTACTGGTTTGGAATTATCCATACAAAACTTCTTCAACAATTCTCTCAGATACTTAGTTTGACAGATAAAAGTGCCTTTGTTAGTTTGAGTAATCTGCAAACCTAAGAAAAATTTCATCTCACCAATCATGGACATTTCAAATTCATTTTTCATATTGTTAGCAAATTCCATGCACAATTTATCTTCTCCTCCAAAAATGATATCATCAACAAATACTTCAATAATCAAAATATCATTATCAGTGATCTTATAGTATAAATTACTATCAACACCGCCTTTTGTAAAATCAAGCTTCAAAAGATATTTATCCAACCTTGCATACCAAGCTCTAGGAGCTTGTTTCAAACCATATAAAGATTTCTTCAATCTGCAAACCATATCTTTATCATTTGTTAGTGAAAATCCATCAAGATGCTCAATGTATACTTCTTCCTAAATTTTACCATTCAAAAATGCACATTTAACATCCATTTGATAAACCTTATAGTTCTTATAAGCTTCATAGGCAAGAAATAGTCTAACAACTTCAATTCTAGCTACAGCTGCAAATGTCTCACCATAATCAATTCCTTCCATTTGAGAATATCCTTTACAAACCAATCTAGCCTCGTTTCTTACAACTTGACCATCCTCATTCAGTTTGTTTCTACAAACCCATTTAGTTCCAATAACATTCTTATTTTTAGGCCGGGGAACTAAAGTCCAAGTTTCATTCTTCTTTATCTGATCTAATTCATCTTCCATAGCCTTTAACCAATGTTTATCCTTACAAGCTTCAATAACAGTTGCCGGTTCAATTTGAGAAATAAGACATACCTCTTCATTAGCTAGTCTCCTTCTAGTCATAACTCCCTTGTTCTTATCTCCAATGATTTGATCTTCAAAATGATTTAATCTTACATACTTTGGTGTCTTTAAAAATTCAGGTTCACTACTCTGATCATCAGTCACAGTTGAATTTTCTGATGGTGTTGATGTAGCTATCTTAGCTTCCTGTACCAGTTGAGGCATTGTTGGTGCAGTTATGATCATTTCCACTATCAGTTCCCTGTTGTATGATATAGAATTATTTCTGTACTTCTCATCCACTTTCACATTAGCACTCTCAACAATTTTCTGCAATCTTTTTTATAAAATCTATATGCTTTTCTCTAAATTGAGTATCCAAGAAATATCCCTTCATCACATCTAGGATCAAAATTTCCAGTTTAATCATCTCTTTTGATATAGCATTTACTTCCAAAATTTTTGAAATACTTAACAGTAGGTGTATGTCCAAACCATAGTTCATAAGGGGTCTTACCAGTTTCACTTTTGATGTGAACTCTGTTGAATGTGTAGACTGTTGTACTCACTTCTTCTCTCCAGTAGATATGAGGCAATTTGGCTTCCATCATCATAGATCTTGTTGCATCCAGAATGGTTTTGTTCTTTCTTTCCACTACTCCATTTTGCTGATGAGTCCTAGGTGCAGATAGTTGTCTCCTGATTCCATTTGTCTCACAATAACTGCTAAATTCATGAGAAGTGAACTCACCTCCTTGATCTGATCTTAGACATTTGATTTTCAAACCAGTTTTAGTTTCAACCTTTGCTTTAAAGATCATGAATTTCTTAAAAGCTTCAGACTTCTCCCTTAGAAAAGTCACCCACATCATTCTAGAATATCAATAATAGACATTAAATACCTATCACCTTGAAAGCTTCTAGTCCTTGTTGGACCACATAAGTCAGTGTGAATCAAGTTAAGTACATCATTAGATTTATCATGTATGCTCTTAAAAGAACTTCTAACTTGCTTACCCAATTAACATTCCTTACATACCAAATTATGAGGCTTCATAATCTTAGGTATATCTCTAACTGCCTTAGTTGAACTGATCTTAACAATACAATCAAAATTAACATGACACAACCTCTTATGCCATAACCAACTCTCATCAATATGAGCAATTAAGCATGTCTTATTACCAGTGTTCAAGTGAAAGATATTACTTCCATTCTGAATACTGGTTGCAATCTCCAAACCAGTCTTGTTAATGATTTTGCATTTTCTATGTTTAAACTGAAGTTAGAAACCCTTGTCCACCAATTGACCAACACTCAAAAGATTGTTCTTTAAACCTTCTACACAATAGACATTATAATTATTATGCTTGTCATCCAAAGAAATAATACCTCTACCTTTGATCATACATGCTTTGTGATCTCCAAATCTGACTTGACCACCATTGTATTCTTGTAGGGACAAAAATTTCCCTTTATCTCCAATCATATGATGTGAGAATCCACTATCAATAACCCATTCATCCTTATCTTCAACTTTTGCTGCCAGGGCTTTTTCTTCATTCTTGATATCCAGTTCTGGTTCATCTTCCTTCAAAGCATAGAACACCCATTCCTTTCCATTGCCAGATCCACTAGAAGAGTCTTCTACCGGTTCATCCCTAGAGTCATCAGTTACTCCTTCCTCATCTACTATGTAGCATTGTTTACTTTTCTTGAATCTATATCTATTTTGGTTAGGCTTAAAAGTTTTCTTAACTCTTTCCTCAAACCTTGCATTCCTTTCAGGACATCTAGATAGAAAATGTCCAATCTTATTACATGCAAAACATTTAAAAGGTGCTTTTCCTTATACTTACTTCCTATAGGTCCTTTAGGTACTCTTCTAGCAAATAAGGCTTCAAGTTGCTCAATTTCTTGATCTTCTTTCCTCATGTCCTCCAATTATTTTGCATATAACACTTTCCAATCACTTTTGCCGGTAGATGATGATGATGATGCATGAAAAGAAGGTTCAGAATTTACAGCTCCAGAAGATCCAAATTCTTCAAGCTCAAAAGAAGATAATTTCCCAATTAGAATGTCTTTGTTAACTAAAGTGTTTGCCATTGTTCTTAACTCATTAATTGCAATTGCCTCCATCTTGTAAGCCGGTGGAAGGGCTCTCAAGAGTTAGGAAACTATTTCATCTTCACTTAGAAATCCTCCACAACATTGAATTCTCATAAAAATATCATTTACTCGTTTAGTAAATACAACAATTCTTTCATTATCTTCCATTTTGAAGTTTTCATATCTTACCCGGTAACTATCAAGTTTAGCAATTTTGATAGTAGGGTCACCTTCATTTAGAGTTTTCAATTTATCCCACATAACCTTTGTCGATGATTTATTAGTCAATCCCATGATTTTCTGATCAGTAAGTGTACAGAAGAGGGCTTCTATAGCTCTACAATCATTTTTAATATTCTTATCCAAGTCTGCAGGAGCAGGATTGCCAGATGCCAGATCATAAGGTGTGTATCCTTTCTCAGTGATCTCCCAAATATCCTTTCCAAGACATCTAAGATGAGTCTCCATTCAAATTTTCCATATCTCATATTTTGTTCCATCAAGCTTAGGGATTTCTCTTCTGAAAATAGTTGTCGGTGGATTAGAAGTGTTAGCTTCCATAGGATCTACCTCAAGCGGTTAAGCTTGTACAAAAGAGGACCAAAGCTTTGATACCAATTGTTAGGATAACCAGTGAACAACTATGAGGGGGGCGCGGGGGGGGGGGGGTGAATAAGTTGTTAACAAATTATAACATTTAATCCACAATATAACCTTAAACCGGAGCACATAAATACTCAAATATTGATAAAGCAGAAAACAAATGTTGGTAGACACATATATCGGTAAACAATGTATCAATAATTAAAACCCAGAAAGGGAAAAACCTCGATGGGAAGCCTACCCACAATCAGATGATACTTGTGTAGAAAATATGTGTTACAATGAGGGGTCTGTACATGTAGGAAGGAAAACTGCCTAGAGTGTACTGCTCATTACAAAAGAGTCTCACTGACTACAAAGGTTAAAACCACCTCAAGATAAATGAATAACAATCCAATAGAGTGAACTTCCAGAGAAAGCATCTACCATGCTTGATTACAGTCCCAGTTAAGGTCCATACCGAAGGCCTTTGACCTCTTCTTTAATCCCAATTCGATCACCTATGATCGACCTGATCCTTCGCATAAGATATTACAATTCATGACCACAATACCCGATCTACAATGAGATCTTACAATCATTTATACCAACCCTAAGACCTAAACCAACTAGGTTGGCCACCTAAAAGATATTACAATAAGATCATTACATAAATTTATTTTACAATGGTATGCCATGTCGGCTTAAGACCAAAACAACAATTACAAATCCATAAATCATCCCAAAACATCCTGGTAACATGTGGAGTACACATTAACATGATACTGGTCCATAACCTAGATAGGCACTGGACCTATTTTGAGTCCACCACGCTAAAGAAATGTCTTCAAGTAGTTGAAGAATGATCAAAGAACATCTTCAACATCATGAAATCCATCTAGAAGCTGCACCAACACCACTTATGCATTCTGTCATGATTCCTGAGTGAAAGCTCTACCGATAAAACCTTAAACCAATGCTGGTAAGGGTTTACAAGAGTGTATGATAGCATCCGATTACCAAGTCAATACCAGCTGACCAAAACATGCTCTTGAAAGCATGTATCACATGTAACCAAACATACTCCATAGATCCAAACATGTCGGGAGTGTCCAATAGATAATCTTCTGCTGGTAACACTAGATCTTCTACCAGTAACCAAAACCTATTTGCCGGTAACCATCCATAACAGCTAGTGTCGATAACCAACCATAATAGCTAGTGTTGACATCAATGCAACACATAATAAATTCATCCATAATGCCAACAAATCATTTAACATATCATATTCAAATACCTCATTCATTCTATCATGTCTTTAAATAACATTAATAGCCCTTATGTTGCTCATCATTATGTGACATTGGCAGCTCACTTACTGGGGGCTCATTGTCATTCATGATGGTACAATTTCAAGTGCAATCATACTTTTGGAAGCAACAAAATATCCTATTTCTATCTCATCTCTTCTCCCTATGGGGGGCAAGATTGATTTCAAACATCTCTCCTACTTCAGATTAAAATTTCCCCTTTGTGAAGTAGTGTCTTCTATAAGGATTTATTATTGATTGTAGAGGTGTATTCATATTTGAATTCCCCCTCTCATATTGGAACATGCATCCCTAATGGGGATCTTAAGTACATATCCTTAATTGGGACCTCTTCCTTGGTGTTGGAAGTCTTTGATCATTCATCAATTTCTTTTTCTTCATTGAGTAGTATCTTTTATTATAAACCCTTATATTTTGTGAACGTGCATGTCCCTAATGAGGATCTCTTGCCTTCTTTAGAAGAGTATTTCTATAAATAATATCTCTTTGATTTCATTTCAATCCTCCATTCTTTTCCAATTTCCTTTATGGAGTTATATTTTTGGATTATATTTCTTGCATTTGTTTCCATTTAAGTATTTCATCTTGTGTTAGAGAGCTCTCAAATCCTCACACTCTTTATTGTGTTGGAATTGAGGTTTGGTCATCTTTCTTATCAAATGGTTCTCCATTAGTTTTTGATCTTGTATCAATCTTCTTGTGAGCATTTATCATCAATCTTCTTTCACAATTCGATGTGGTAAACATGATACCCTATTTCAACTCACTAAATTAGTAAGCCGAAACAAGGGGGGCGATATAGCTACCCTCTATTTTTCATCACCTTAGTAAGCATTTAGGTGATTTTGTGATTTCATCTAACATGTGGTTTTGTAGGGTGTAGTTCTTAACTGTGTACTACAGATACCGGTGGGGGCTTCATTCGACATAACTTGTGGATATATCATTTTTCATGAATGTTTACTTTCCTTTACTTTAGCTTGCATATGCACGTAGTGTCATATGACCGCTAAAGTGGGGGCTAAATGTAGCATCGTAAATTGTACACCCTTTCTAGGGTGGTATAATTCTACGCTTAGTTTAGCACCCGCCTTAGTGTGTTTGCATCTTGCATTGTAATTTCCCTTTAAACATTTAATTAATTAGTTTAATTAAATATAAAGTCATATTTCATCACTCCCCACATCATAAAATTGGGCCCTTTACCCTAAGTGTCCCCCTTTTTTATTTTATTCCTCCAATGAATCATAAAATCATAAACCCTAATTATGTCTTATTTCAACCTTCAAGGCCCAATTTCACATATCAAAAGATCTCAAAATTAGCTATAACTTTGGGATTCCCTCTACTATCATCACATCTAACGACCCTAAAATTTTGGTGAAAAGTTGGTCGGATCGGGTGCACTTTGCACTTGGTCTTCGATATTTTTCCCAAAATTTTGGGAGCATAATACTATGATATTATAATGCTTAACCCCAAGAAATTGGCGAGAAATTCAAATCCTAGGTCAGCCTAAAGACAAAATTAAGATCTAGGGTTTCATACATAAGATCTCTCTTTCTTCATTTGAAGACAACTAAAAGCTACAAAAAAAGATTTTTTAGCGAAAAGAGCTAACGAGCATAAAGGAGCCTTCTATGTAGAGAAAGAGAAACCTGTGTGGAGTCTTCAAAAATATTCAACAACATTCATCAAGCATTCATCAAGTATTTTTCAAGCATTCATCATCAATTGGGAGCCTTGAAGACATTAAAAAATAATAGGAGATCACTGACTGATGATTGGCTTGTACCCCTCCCTTGGGGGTTGGGTATGATTTCATGTTGTTCTCATGTCTTTGTATGAGCTTCAATGCATCAATTTTCATACTTACATTCATGCTTTAGATCACTTTTCATCATTGATTTAGAGCATTTACTTTGTCAATTACAAGAATTTAGGGTTTACTCTTTAGGGTTGCTCTAGATTGTTTGCATTCATTATAGGGTCTTGCACACATACAAGATTCATGCACACACTATTTTATGACCAAAATAGGGGTCTGACTAAGGCAAAACCATACATAGCCACCCAAACCCTCTCTTTTTAGTTGCAGGTGCAGAAACAGGTACTCGAAAGGCTTCCCAGATTAGCAAAAGGCACAAGGACAGTCCCAGGGCTGCAGATTGCCCCAAATCCATCAAGGACGAGGACGTGGAACTTTGGTTCTTCCTAGGGTAAGGGTGGGGAAATTTGGTCCCCCTTAGTTTTAGTGAATTTTGATAGGGTGAAAGTTCAAGATTGTAGGATTGCAAACCTATAGTTGTGGCTCTCTGTCAAATCATCAAGGACAGGGGCATGGCACCTTGGTCCTGGTCAGTTTGGCTCAGTTTGGCTCAGTTTTTAGCATCAATTACACATCCAAATTCCTCTCCCTTCTCTACTTTCAGTATCTCAATTTATAATTTGCAAGTGTATTCATTTTTAGTTCATATATGCTTCACTGTTCATCTCAGAGTCTAGTTGATCAATTTTTCACATCTTATCTTCATATACAACAAGAGGATTAGAAAACCTAAGAGATAATCCTTGGATTTCTCTTTCTCACAAGAAGTAGCCAAAGTGATCTATCTCCCTAGGCTCTTTAATATTCCCAATGTGTTGGCTAAAGTGGGATTAGATCCTAGTCGCTCGGTCTCACTTTTTCCCCTCCACAATGAGAAATATGAAGTATTAGACAAATTCAAGATATTGAAAGAAAATGTTGAGACCGAGTCAGGATTAAAGGTGAAATGTATGAGATCTGATAGAGGTGGATAATTCTATTCCAGTGAGTTTGATTCATTATGTGAGAAGAATGGGATTAGAAGATAATTATCTTCTCCTAGAACTGCCCAACAAAATGGAATTGTTGAAAGGAAGAACAATATTGTCTTTCATGTTGCAAGGACTATGTTGATTGAAGGGAATGTTCTAAAGATCTATTGGAGAGAAGCTATTAGCACTGTTGTTTACACATTCAACTGAGTTCATATTAAAGGTGATATTGGTAAGAATCCTTATGAGCTATGGTTTGGTCATGTTCCTGCTGTGAGATATTTCAAAATATTAGGTAGCAAATTTTATATCAAGAGAGATGATGACATAGGAAATTTTGATGCAATAAGTGATGAAGGAATTTTCTTGGGATATTCTACAAAGAGAAAATCCTACCGGTGCTACAACAAGAGACTGAGAAAGATAGTGGAAAGTGCAAATGTGAAGGTGGATGAGAACCTTGGAAAAGAAATCAGAGCTTGCAAATATGATGATGGTCATCACATGGTTTTGAATCCTATTCAGTCTGAAGAGTCAAAGCAGAATGATCCAGTAGAGATAGTTAATCCAGATGTTGTCATTGCTAGTGGAGAGGTGCAGGAACCTAAATTAGAACAATCAGAAGACTCCAAGGTATGTAAGATTCAATCTTTCAGAAAATCAGATTATTGGAGATAAAAAGAAAGTCGTGATGACTAGAAGAAGGCTAGCTGTTGAAGAGGTATTTTTTATTTCTAAAATTGAACCTAAAAATGTTGTTAAGGCTTGCAAAGATGAAAATTAGATAAGAGCTATGGAAGAAGAATTAGATCAAATTGAAAAGAATAACACATGGGAGCTTGTGCCTAGACCTAAAGATAAGAATGTTATTGGTACTAAATGGGTATTCAAGAATAAATTAAATGAAGTCGGTGAAGTTGTTAGAAATAAGAAAGATTGGTATGAAAAGAATATTCATAGAAAGAAGGAACTGATTATGATTAGACTTTTGCTTAGGTAGCCAGACTTGAAGATGTTAGATTGTTGCTTGTATATGCTGCTTATAAAGATTTCAAGATATATCAAATGGATGTCAAGTCAACTGTTTTGAATGGTGATCTTGAGGAAGAAGTCTACATTGAGCAACCTGATGGATTTTCATTATTAGATGATGTAGACATGGTATGTAAACTAAAGAAATCTCTTTATGGATTCAAACAAGCCCCTAGAGCCTGGTATGCTAGATTGGATAAGTATTTGTTGAAATTAGTATTTAATAAAGGGACTGTTGATAGTAGTCTATATTTTAAGATTGAGAATGATAGCATCTTGGTTGTTGAAGTCTTTGTTGATGATGTTATCTTTGGAGGAGATGATAACTTGAGCATGAAGTTTTCTAGTGATATGCAAAAAGAATTTGAGATGTCTATGATAGGAAAGATGATTTTTTTCTTAGGTTTGCAGATTTCACAGACTAGAAAAGGTATTTTTATATCTCAAACTAAATATGTGAAGGAATTGTTGAAGAAGTTTGGGTTAGATGAATCTAAATTGATTGGACCTCCTATGGTGAGTGGTTGTAAACTGTCTAAGAATAATGAATCTTTGAAAGCTAATTAGAGTTTGTAAATATCTATGGTTGGTGGACTGTTATATCTTACTCAAACTAGGTCGGACATTAGGCACACTATGTGCATGGGTGCTAGATACCAAGATGATCCGAAAGAGAGTCATGTCACTATTGTAAAGAGAATATTCATATATTTGAAGGGGACTGTGGATTATGGTTTGTGGTATCTGAGGAATGATGATTTTTGTTATGTGCTTAAACTGATGTTGATTAGGTTGGTGATGTTGATGAATGGAAGAGTAGCTTTAGTGGTGCTTTCTTTTTGGGTAAGAAATTGGTTTCTGATGAATACTAAGAGTGGGGGGGGGAATTAGTATACACAATAAGCTTAATAAAACCTTAAACAGTTTAACTGCAGACCGGTGAAGCAGGTTAAACAATAACTTGATTAGAACAAAAACAAGCCAGATAGCAAATAAAGAATTCACCCACAAAAGTGCAATCACCACAACACAAGATGTTTTTGACATGGAAACCTAAATGGGAAAAACCATGGTCAGTAAAACTCACAAGTCAACTATCTACAGAATACTAACCAGATCGGTTAAGGTCTTACAATGTTCTTCACCAGAACATATCCTATTAGGAGTCCAGATATTTGTTAGGAGATAAGTCCTGTTAAAGAATACCCTATTAAAGAATTTCAAATTCACAACTTTGAACCACCTTGTTAGATGTTTTACAATAGGCTTGGCTGGGCCTACCCGGTTAAGGGTTTCAAACTTGTCGAAGATTTTAGTAATCAACAAGTGAATGATCTAGATAGGAGCACATAATGCTTGATTAGATCCTTGACAATTCCTTGTTAATGCATTCAAGCATTACTTCAGTCTTCTATGTTTTGCACTCTCAATCTCAGTCACGAGATACCTTTTCTCGATCAAACCTAATATTTTTACAAAAGCTTTGCACACAACTTCTCTTCTCTATATCTAAAACCCTAGACATGATACCCTTATATAGGAACTTGATTTCATGTCAGTCCAATAAGATTAGACTACAATTTCCTAGGTGCAATGCATCTAGACACATTTGGTAACACAACACAAAAACATCGCCATAGTGTCGGTGGATGGTAACTCATCACACATTACATCTATACCGGTTAATTAAATATATCGATCACCAGTTAACAAGTGAAGACTGGAAAACTAGAACATAGTTGTTCTGATCAAAAGATTAACTTCCGCTCGAGGTCTTCGTTCAGCTTGAGATCTTCATACCACTTGGGGTCTTCGGTAATACTAAGACTAGTAAGCATTTTCTGTACAACACTGATAGTCTTTAACAAACAAAGACTATACATACAATACCAATTAGAATAGCTACTAGTTGAGAATAATTCATACTTCAAATAAGTGTGTGTCCATCAATGACAATCACAACTAAACATCATCAAAATACCAACAAGCTCCCCCTTTGGCATTGATGGCAACACTTAGGAAATTTTTTGACATCCAAGTGCTAAAACAGACAAAAAAAGATGCCATGAGCAAAATTACTCCCCCTAAGAATATACACTACTCCCTTTGCAAAAAAAAATTACAAGTATGTGCAAAATACTTGTCAAAATTTGATAGATACACTACTCCCCCTTATGTTTAGTACAGATGCTAAGCTTAACAAGATGAGAGGGGGGGGGGGTGAATCATACAAACTTAATCTTCCATAATAATAATAGATTCCACCTTGGTAAACTTTATTAGAAAAAATTGTAAAGCATGCAGACTCATAAACAGATAAGATCACACAACATATAACACCAGATTTAATGTGGAAACCCAAATAGGGAAAAACCACTGTGGGATTTCAGACCCACTAAGAAATATACTCTTCTAGAGTATGCTCAGTTAAAAGCAAATCCTGTTAAAGATTACAAACACATTGCTAGATGTGACCCGATTAAGGGATTTCCCTCAGATCTGTTAGGATCTTCACCTTGTTAGAGGTGGCCTTGTTAAAGGGTTTCAAATACTCAATTTGAATGTCACCTTGCTAGAGGGTTTTACAAATAAGACTGTTAAGTCCACTCGGTTAAGAGATTTTTTGTCACTTCACAAAATAACAGTAATAAAATATATCTGCAACTTCACATCTACAAATGCTAAAGCAGATTCTTATTTGCTCAATATAATCTTAGTCATAGGACTTATCTTGTCTCTCTACTGGGCTCTATACTCTGTTATCAAAATAGATCTTCAAGCTTCTGTGCTCAGTAATCACTATGTAGCATTCCTGTGCTTGCACTTGCCCACATGCATTGTTTATCAACAGTTCTTTATTTATAAACAATTTGCCAACCATTTAATCTCCTTGATCACATTTCCCATGATCAATCATAGCCATCAGATCTTCAAACTCGACCAGGTTCAATGTATCCTTCGATCTGAAAATGTTTTACCTTGCCTTGGAACTTGCATATATTTTTTGGAACTTGTGCTAAGGTATTGCGGTTCAATCTGAGTTGTAGATCTTCCTGTCGATCTTTCATTGCCATAGATTCTTTAACAAACTTCATGCATGGCTTACCAATCATTTAATCAACTCCAACTCATCAGCTTCCTTCATTAAATAATGCTTTTATACATTTAAAGCATTCTGTTATTACTCGGTAGACATTTCTGCCTTCATTAACCGATAGCGATAACCTTAGGGTTTATCGACTAGGTTTTTTGCTCGGTAACATAGTATAGTATTAACCTTACAAACAATAGCATATGTAGGATATCAAAACAATCTAAACATCATGATCTCATCATTGTCTAACTCGGTAATAGTTGCCCATTGAATAACTTATTCCTCCCTTTATTCATTACATTCTTTCTGTGTCTTTTACCGACATCTTAACTCTTTTCAAAACATACTTCTTAAGATATGGCAACATCATACTGAATCAGAAAATCAATTTCTTGACATCAATGAAAAAATAATAATGTTAAGACAGTGAACATCCTTAATCAATTATATCCATAGTCATCAACAACCTTCTCATTATCCTTATTGAAATACCAACAATCTCTTATTGTAATTGGAATGCCAACAATCTCCCTTGTCTATTATAATACCAACAATCTCCCCCTTGGGCATTGATGGCAAAACCAATTGATTTGACTTAAATGATTTGAATTGCTATGAAATTCTAAAATGCTGAAATACTCTCCCCCTGTCATTAGTCTTCTCCCCGATTCTGAAATGTAGTCTTCTCCTTTGGTCAGTAGACTTCTCCCCCTTTGACAACAATGCCAAAAATGAAAAGAACTAAAACATAATTTCTGTTGCTGAGAAGTGAATTCCTTGCTGTCACGTATCTACTAAGTCTCGATCTGAGCATTATGTCTTCAATTCCTGTTCCCTATTATTATTTCCTGCACACCTTTAGAAAACTTCCTAAAGTGTGTAAATCAGCATCAACTCTTTAAAAGATATTCTGTAGAGTCATCAAATTGATGCTTTCACCAAACTCGGTCAGTGAATAGAAGATAGGGGTAGGACCCCTAACTGACTTTTGAGATATTCAAAAGTGTCCCTTGGTAGTGGCTTGGTGAAGATATCTGCTATTTGCTCCTTTGTGCTAACATACTCCAACACCACTTTCTTCTCTTGAACTTCTTCTCTAAGATAATGATATTTGATAGAGATGTGCTTTGTCTTAGAGTGCATCACAGAATTATTTGAAATGTTTATGGCACTAGTATTATCACAGAATATGGTTACTGGCTCGGTAACTTGCTCATTTATGCCTTCCAACAGTTGTTTGATCCATGCTATATTAGTACAATTCAATGCTGCAACAACATATTCAGCTTCTGCTGTTGACTGTGAAACAAATCCTTGTTTCTTGCTAAGCCAACTCACTAGTCTTTCTCCTAAAAAGAAAGCTCCTCCACTTGTTCTTTTTCCGTCATCAATGTTGCCTGCCCAATGAACATCAGTATAGACTTTGAAATCAAAGTCATTTCCTTTCTGATATACTAAGCCATAATCTTCAGTGCCTTTCAAGTATCTGAAAATTCTTTTGATTGCTGTCATGTGTGTTTCCTTGGGATCTGCAGAGAATCTTTCAACTATTCCTACTGCATGTGCTATATCTGGTCTGCTTTGAACAACATATTGCAACTTTCCAATCATAGATCGGTAAAGTGTCTCATCAATAGAAGCAAATTCATCATTCTTTTATAGTTTACAGTTGGTAGCCATAGGAGCACTTACTAGTTTTGAATCCTCCATTCCAAATTTCTTCAAGATTTCCTTTATGTACTTGGATTGGGTAATGAAAATTTCATCTTTCATTTGCAGTATCTGTAAACCTATAAAATACTTTATCTCACTGATTAATAACATCTCAAATTCTTTGCTCATTTCATTTCCAAAGTTTTTGCATAGAGAGTCATTTCCACAAAAAATAATATCATCAACAAATATGGCTGAGATCAGTATTCCATTCTCATCATTCTTCATGTACATATTGTTGTTTTCACTTGTTCTTATAAAACCAATTTTGATCAAATATGAATGCAAGCTTTCATACCATGCTCTAGGTGCTTGTTTCAAACCATATAAAGCTTTATTCAATTTACATACCTGATCATTATTTTCTCGTTCAACAAATCCTTCAGGTTGTTCAATGAAAACTTCTTCTAATATACCATTCAGAAATGCAAATTTGACATCCATTTGATATACCTTGAAATTTTTGAATGCAGCATATGCCAACAATGTTCTTACTCCATCAAGTCTTGCCACAGGTGCAAAAGTTTCACCATAATCAATTCCTTCTTCTTGAGCATAACCTTTGCAAACTAGTCTTGCTTTATTTCGAATAGCCTCACCTTTTTCATTTAGCTTGTTTCCGAAAATCCACTTTGTACCGATTACATTTTTGTCCTTTGGTCTTGGGACCAGTGTCCATGTGTCATTCTTCTTGATTTGATCAATCTCTTCTATCATAGCATTTATCCAATCTTCACTATTAAATGCCTCTTTCACTATCCTCGGTTCAAATTCAAATATCAGACATGTGTTTTGTCTCAGTTTGTTCATTGTCATCACTGGATCATCCTTATCTCCTATAATTTGACTTGATGCATGATTCCTTCTGACATACTTGGCTAATACAGGCTCGGTAAACTCTGTATGTTCTTCTTCATCACTTGGTAACTGGATATTCTCTTCATTTCCTTTAGCAGTCTTCTCGGTAGGACTTCTCGGTTGAACATAGACAAATCCTTCATAATCTTCTGGTTCTTTGGAGTTTCCTTCATCATTTCTGTCTGTAAATTCATCAATTTTCACATTTGCACTTTCTACTATTTTGTTAGATGATTTGATCAAACATTTATATGCTTTGCTTCTAGAAGAATAACCTAGAAATGT
Source organism: Cryptomeria japonica (assembly GCF_030272615.1). Lineage (NCBI taxonomy): Eukaryota > Viridiplantae > Streptophyta > Pinopsida > Cupressales > Cupressaceae > Cryptomeria > Cryptomeria japonica. Next base: position 21,043,609 of record NC_081412.1, read on the forward strand.
TCCTTCTTCACTTTTCTGATCAAACTCACCATTTCTATCATCTTTGTGTACATAGCATCTACTTCCAAAGATTTTAAAATAACTTACATTGGGTTTCTTGTCATACCAGATTTCATAAGGTGTCTTCAAAGTTCCTTTCTTCAGTTGTACTCGGTTCAGGGTGTAAACTGCTGTGCTTATTGCTTCTCTCCAAAATGTTTGTGGCACTTTCTTTTCAATCATCAAGGTTCTAGCACAATCCACAATAGATCTGTTTCTCCTCTCAGCTATTCCATTTTGTTGTGGGGTTCTCGGTGTAGAGACTTGCCTTTTAATATCATGATCATTGCAGAACAAGTTGAACTCATTAGATGTGAACTCTCCTCCTCTGTCTGATCTAAGACATTTCAGTTGTCTTCCTGTCTCATTTTCAACTCTTGCCTTGTACCATTTAAACATTTGAAAAGCTTCTAATTTTTCTTTTAAAAACATTACTGACATCATCCTTGAGTAATCATCCACAAATAATATAAATATTTATCACCATACTAACTCTGAACTTTCATAGGACCACAAAGATCAGTATGCACAAGATCTAAAAATTCCTTAGAAGTGTAGGACTTACTTGTAAAGCTTGATCTTGTCATCTTTCAAATCTAGCATCCTTGACACATAGCATTCTCAGGTTTTTCAAGACTCGGTAGCCCTCTTACTCGGTGCTTCTTACTTATTTTGATCAGATTGTCAAAATTTACATGACAAAACCTTTTATGCCATAACCGGTATCATATATCTTTGCATATAGACACTTATTCCGAGTTGAGTCAAGGTGAAATATGTTACCTCTTGTTTGTGTCCCGGTAGCAACTAACTTTCCATGCTTGTCATGAACTTTGACAATTCCTTTTTGAAACTCTATTCGGTAACCTGTGTTGTTTAGTTGTGCTACACTCAACAAATTGTATTTCAAACCTTTAACCTAATAAAAATCATTACATTTAGCATTGTCAAGAAGTGTTATGGATCTTTTACCTCTTACCAGACATGGTGCATCATTACCAAATCTCACATAGCCTCCATCATAATCTTCTAATATAACAAACTTGTGTTTATCACCTATCATGTGATGTGAGCATCCACTATCTATGATCCAAGAATCATTAGTATTTATATGAGATATTAAAGCCTTTTCTTCATACCTTTCTTCATCTGATCCATCTTTGATAGCCACATAAACAACTTCCTTTGTATCAGTTTCATCTGATTTATCATCATTAGATTCCTCATCAGCTATTAGGCATGTCTTTTTATCTCTTCTCCTAAAGTCTTGGTGTCCTTTGTAATGATCATCTTTCTGTCTATCATCTCGGTAATCTCTCTTTTCACTAGATTCTTTGTCAGGACAATTAGAAGCCATATGTCCAATTCTATCACAGTTAAAACATTTCAAGGGTAACTTTCCTTTGTACTTACCTTTTCCTCTCGGTAACCTTCTAGCTAATAGTGCTTCAAACTCTTCTTGCTTTCTAATTTCCTCATACAGTTTGTGTACCTCCTCCATGTTTTTGCGAAATCTTTCACTTGCTCCACAGTGATTCCCTTCAGAATACTTATACTTTCTATCATTGTAATCATTAGATTCATCAAGATGGAAAGAACTAAATGCAGATTCAACTTTATTTACCGATGACCCACTGTTATCAAAGTTACTTAACTCAAATGCATGTAGCTTACCAATAGTAGCATCTAGAGAAACTGGCATATTAGGTACAAACCTCAATTCATTGATTGTAGAGACTCGGATTGCATAAGCTGGTAGAAGGGTTCTTAACAACTTACTTGTTACATCCTTTTCTTCAATAGTTCCACCTGCTCCTTTGATTTGATTGACAATCTCCTTTAGTCTTGTACTGTATTGGGTTATGTTCTCACCTTCATTCATCCTCATAGATTCAAGTTGTCCTCTTAGACTATCCACTTTTGCTCTTTGAACATGTTCATCTCCACCATACACAGATATGAGCTTATCCCACATTGCCTTTGCATCATTGCAACCTTCTAGGTCATTAAACTCTGAGTCGGTCAATGCAGATGTTATTTCAATCATTACTTGGATATGTTCTTGCTTTTCCTTTATCTCTTCCATTGTCAATGGATAGGTGCTAGGTGCGGTGTAGTCATTCTCTACATAATATGCAACATATTCTCCAACTCCTGATAGGTGCAACTTCATCCTTTTCTGCCATGTAGAGAAACTAGACTTGTTCAACTTCGGTGCATCCCTCTTATACATCTTTGGATCTTTGCCTCAAGTAATTTTAAACTTTTTCTCCTGGAGTCCAAAGCTCTAATACCAATTGATAGTTCTGATACTAATATGTTTAGTATAGATGCTAAGCTTAACAAGATGAGAGGGGGGGGGTGAATCATACAAACTTAATCTTCCATAATAATAATAGATTCCACCTTGGTAAACTTTATTAGAAAAAATTGTAAAGCATGCAGACTCATAAACAGATAAGATCACACAACATATAACACCAGATTTAATGTGGAAACCCAAATAGGGAAAAACCACTGTGGGATTTCAGACCCACTAAGAAATATACTCTTCTAGAGTATGCTCAGTTAAAAGCAAATCCTGTTAAAGATTACAAACACATTGCTAGATGTGACCCGATTAAGGGATTTCCCTCAGATCTGTTAGGATCTTCACCTTGTTAGAGGTGGCCTTGTTAAAGGGTTTCAAATACTCAATTTGAATGTCACCTTGCTAGAGGGTTTTACAAATAAGACTGTTAAGTCCACTCGGTTAAGAGATTTTTTGTCACTTCACAAAATAACAGTAATAAAATATATCTGCAACTTCACATCTACAAATGCTAAAGCAGATTCTTATTTGCTCAATATAATCTTAGTCATAGGACTTATCTTGTCCCTCTACTGGGCTCTATACTCTGTTATCAAAATAGATCTTCAAGCTTCTGTGCTCAGTAATCACTATGTAGCATTCCTGTGCTTGCACTTGCCCACATGCATTGTTTATCAACAGTTCTTTATTTATAAACAATTTGCCAACCATTTAATCTCCTTGATCACATTTCCCATGATCAATCATAGCCATCAGATCTTCAAACTCGACCAGGTTCAATGTATCCTTCGATCTGAAAATGTTTTACCTTGCCTTGGAACTTGCATATATTTTTTGGAACTTGTGCTAAGGTATTGCGGTTCAATCTGAGTTGTAGATCTTCTTGCCGATCTTTCATTTCCATAGATTCTTCAACAAACTTCATGCACAACTTATGAATCATTTAATCAACTCCAGCTCATCAGCTTCCTTCATTAAATAATGGTTTTATACATTTAATGCATTCTCTTATTACTCGGTTGCAACTCGGTGAATACTAAACTTTACTCGATAGACATTTCTGCCTTTATTAACCGATAGCGATAACCTTAGGGTTTGCCAACTAGGTTCTTTGCTCGATAACATAGTATAGTATTAACCTTACAAACAATATCATATGTAGGATATCAAAACAATCTAAACATCATGATCTCATCATTGTCTAACTCGGTAATAGTTGCCCATGGAATAACTTATTCCTCCCCTTATTCATTACATTCTTTCTGTGTCTTTTACCGACATCTTAACTCTTTTCAAAACATGCTTCTTAAGATATGGCAACATCATACTGAATCAGAAAATCAATTACTTGACATCAATGACAAAATAATAATGTTAAGACAGTGAACATCCTTAATCGGTTATATCCATAGTCATCAACAACCTTCTCAATATCCTTATTGAAATACCAACAATCTCTTATTGTAATTGGAATGCCAACAATCTCCCTTGTCTATTATAATGCCAACACATAACACAAGATGTTTTTGGCGTGGAAACCCAAATGGAAAAAACCACTGTGAGTAAAACTCACAAGTCAACTATCTGCAGAATAGTATCCAGACCGGTTAAGGTCTTACCATGTTCTTCACGAGAACAGATCCTACTAGGAATCCAGATATCTATTAGGAGATAAGTCCTATTAAAGAATACCCTATTAAAGGATTTCAAATTCACAACTTTTAACCACCTTGTTAGAGGTTTTACAATAGGCCTGGCTTGGCCTACCCGGTTAAGGGTTTCAAACTTGTCGAAGATATTAGTAATCAACAAGTGAATGATCTAGATAGTAGCACATAATGCTTGATTAGATCCTTGAAAATTCCTTGTTAATGCATTCAAGCATTACTTCAGTCTTCTATGTTTTGCACTCTCAATCTCATTCACGAGATACCTTTTCTCGATCAGACCTAATATTTTTACAAAAGCTTTGCACACAACTTCTCTTCTCTATATCTAAAACCCTAGACATGATGTCCTTATATAGGAACTTGCTTTCATGTCGGTCCAATAAGATTAGACTACAATTTCCTAGGTGTAGCGCATCTAGACACATTTGGTAACACAGCACAAAAACATCGCCATAGTGTCGGTGGATGCTAATTCATCACACATTACATCTATACCGGTTAATTAAATATACCGATCACCGGTTAACAAGTGAATACTGGAAAACTGGAACATAGTCATTCTGATCAAAAGATTAACTTCCGCTCGAGGTCTTTGTTTAGCTTGAGATCTTCATACCACTTGGGGTCTTCGGTCATACTGAGACTAGTAAGCATTTTCTGCACAACACCGATAGTCTTTAACAAACAAAGACTATACATACAATACCAATTAGAATAGCCACCAGTTGAGAATAATTCATACTTCAAATAAGTGTGTGTCCATCAATGACAATCACAACTAAACATCATCAAAATACCAACAATCTCCCCCTTTGGCATTGATGGCAACACTTAGGAAATTTTTTGACATCCAAGTGCTAAAACATACAAAAAAAGATGCCATGAGCAAAATTACTCCCCCTAAGAATATACACTACTCCCTTTGCAAAAAAAAATTACAAGTATGTGCAAAATACTTGTCAAAATTTGATAGATACACTACTCCCCCTTTGCCAACAATGACCAAATAAATGCCAAATATTGTCAATTTGCATAATGTAAAAACAGAGTATGTGTTCATGACAATAAAGAATAAAAAATTTCAAAAAGAGATTTAAAGTTTTGTTGAAAGTTCTTCATATCTGAGGACCATGACTCAAGAAGTGAGGCAAAAATTTCACTCTCGGTTTTCATTTGGAAGGCTAATTCTTCCATCACATCCATGCTGCTCAACTCCTGTGTCACAATTATAGTTTCTAAGTTCAGAAAGCATTTCTGAAGAACCTGCAATTTTGGCAATCAGAGAAATTGAAGCTCCTGCAAATCTCGAGTTTGATTGCAGATCTTTGAGTCAAGCTTTGCAATCTGATGCTCATAATGATGAACAATGTGTCCATAGGTTCTGATCAGATCATAGGGCAGTTTAAAGTTGCCGATGTACTTCTGCAACTCTGTTTGTAATAGTGTCTTTTGCTTCAGAGCATCTTCACAAAATAGGTGAGGTTGACAGATTTAACTCAAGAGTAGGTGACCTTCACCCATAGCTAAACTTATATCACCTTTTTGCTTAATTAATTTTGCCCTGTCTTCATTCATGTGTTGTACTAAGGCAACTGTGAGTGCCTTTTCATGGCTTTTCTTTGTAGTGGCCTGGGCAACATCTTCCAAACATTGTACCTGGTCATCGACTACTATGCAAATAAATTTTAGCTTAGCCAGCAAGGAATCGATACTAGGGAGATTAGTACCGGGGATTAGATTGGAGAGGGTGTCAACGGCAAACTGAATGACATTCCGCTCTTTCTTTTTCCTTAGTTCTTCCAATCTCTCCTGCGCTAATTGAATGCTTCATAGTAGCTCAGTTTCATCAGCCGATTGGGTTAGACAAGCAAGAGTCAAATTAGTGGAACTAGTGGAATCAACTTGCTTGGCTTGATCTCTAGTTGCCTTAGGAATCTATTCTCCTTCTTTAGTCTTGACCTCCGCTTGTCTTCTCTTCTTCTCTTCTTCTTTTTCTTGAGCTACCTTGGTAGCCTTTACTTTCTCCTCTTGTTTCTTCCTCTCTTCTTCTTTCTTTTTCTCCTCTTCCTTCTTCTTCACTGTTTCTTTCCTCTTTTCCTCTTCTTCCTTCTTTTTCTTCTCCTATCGTGCTTTCTCCGCTTTCTCTTTTTCAAGTCTCTCATTTTTCACTTTCTCTTCCTTTTCTTTCTCTAATCTTTCTTCTTCAGCTTCCTCCTTATTTGGAGTGGTATCCTCTATATCTAGTGCATCAACATCAATGGGGTCATTTTGTTATGCTATTCTTTCTCCCATACTGTCAAAGACTACATCAGGTTTGGCTATGGATAGATCAAGCTCTTGCTCAACCAACTGATTAGCTTTGTATACTTTTTGCATGTTGACAACAATTTTCACCTTCAAATGGGTGTCTTTTTCCACTTCAGAAGATTTGCCTTCGAGTAGCTGAAGTCTTCTTCTTCGCATGAAGAAAATGCCTTTGCTTTTGTCAATAATTTCAAACAATTCTAAATTAGAGATATCTGGAAAGTATTGAGCAAAAACCTTCTCCCTGATGTCTTGCTCTTTTTCAATGACAATGTGCCATTTGTTGTCCAAAGAATCATACAAAGATTCAGAAGTAACAGATTTAATCTTAGAAGGTGATTGATAATTAATGCATAGATATTTAATAAGTTCTTGTTCAACATCCTCTTTTTCACTATCATTGAAATCATCAAAATAGTCATTTAAATCATCAAGGACTTTTCTTATAATATTCTTTATGGTCCTTTGACAATGTGTCATAGGTTTTTAAGAAGAAATATCTAATTTTACCGGTGTAGAGATTGTTGGTACATTACCGGTTGACTTCATTTTCTTGGTCGATTGCCTTGTCTTCTTTACTTCTACCTCTGATTCAGAGTCTTCTGTATCTTGTGGGTTATTCTTGGTTTTCCTCATTCATTTGAATACCTTTGCTGGAATAGCCTCCAGTTTCTTTTTAGTAGGTGACCTTTTGGTCACTTTGGGACCAGCAACAGATGTAACCGGTGCCGATGCTGATGGCACTACTTTACCCTTTATCTACTTTGGTACCTCAGTAGATTTGATCCTCTCTAAATAAGTACCAGTCCTCTTCTTTTTGGGTTCCAGTGGTGAAGCTAGTAGGGTTGAGGCATATCCTATCAATATATCATTTACCACCTCATAGCCCATAGGCCCAGCTACATCTTTTCTGGGTTCAACCGCTTCCATTATGTAGTGATCTATTTTGATGGTGAAACAAATGTCATCTTCATATTTCTTAACTGAATTACCATATATTCTCATTCTTTGGTTCATTTTTAGTTTTAATTCATCAAAATACCTATTCAAAGTCTCTGGATATGCAGTTCCTACTGCTTACAGACTCTCCTTTATTTGTCTAGAAACCAGTAGATTCGTTGACCATTGAACTTCACAGACTCCAGGAAAGTATCTTTGAAAGTAGAAAAATAAACCAATAAGTAGTTGACCAAACTTAAACCTTTGAGTTTTATCTGATTTGATCGACTTCAGGTTATCTATGAGTTATTTCTGCATACATGTACATAGGTCACATTCTGCATTTTCCTTTATCATTTTGTGAGCGGCATGCACCGCTGCTGAAAGAACAAAATTCATTCTGCTAGCATAGAATATTCTATATCCAATTACCATACATGCATATTTCACCAAATCATCTCTAATGGTGTTGACAATTATTGCTCGTTGGTCACTCACAAAATCGGCGAGCTCTGTTACTTTGGTTTTGGGGATTTTTTGAAGAATGGGCACTTCCCCAATATTGCAGAATCTGGTCACGACATGAATTGCCTCTGGTGTAATGTCATGGGTTTGTTCAAGGTACATCTTGTCACCATGAACCCTACTAAGGATGATCCTAATGTGTTCCTCTGTAAATTCTTCGAGAAAGTATATTGCATTGTGCAATTTCTTCTTCTCTATTATGCTATATTTAGGTTTAATCTTTTTATCCTCTCCATAGAACAGACTCAATTGGGAGTGAACTACTAGGGACCCTAGGTCTTCTAGTTTGCAATCAATATATCCTGAAACATCGCCTTCGACAATGACTCTAGCGGGAATTTGAGATAGGGCATTATATCTCATCTTAAGAAGCCCAGGTGTGTCCTCAGGTTCAGTAGAACTAGAGGGGACATTAGATGCAGATGCCATATCAAACGAATTCCAAATGATAATAATGTTTCAACAAGAAATACCTTTATTCTCCAAGCTTAGGGTTTGTCGATATCGAGTAAAATACACTTCTTCGATCGCTTGATTACCACTTTGACTTTCACACTAATAGCATGAAGTGGTTGCAAGATTTTGTGCAAAATTCCTTTCTGAATTCTTTCGAATGCAAGATGAATCGCTCTGGTTGCGATTCTCAGGTTAAACAAAGTTTCTCATAAACTAGGTAAGTAGAAATGATGACAAAAGTCACTTTTAAACATGCTCCCACCTACCATAATAAATGCATCACTATTAGGGTTCAAACCCTAATTTTACCTTTTACTGCTTCAATTTTTTTGTCAATTGACAGGTAACAACTATCGATAAAAGTGTTTTACTGATATACTCCAGGGGTTTCTAAATATTTATACTGATATGTTCCCCCTAAGATTTTTGAAGTTCAGTATACTGATTCAGGGATTTCCACACTTGGTGTGGAAATTGGTACATCATGTGGCTTCTCTTCAAATTTCTTTTTCCAAGTTTTGTCCATATCCGCCTGAACGGTTTCAACATCAATCTTCCCTTCAGTGTTGATTGGTATGTCTATCGATGGATTCTTTCTCAGTCTACATGCTCTGGCTATGTGTCTCAGTTTGTTGCAGTGATAGCATACCATTCAAGGTGTTCTCCATGGTCTAGTGTTCACATTTCCATTCTTCCTTCTGCATGTTGCAGCAGTGTGTCCGCTACCACAATAGATCAGATAGACTTCTCTCCAACTAGTTGCCGCTTCACAACAATTTGACCGATGGTCATGGGTTCTGTACTAGTTTGGGTTCCGGTTCATAGGAGGTTTCGGGACAACTCCATTGGATCTTGGTGGATAATTCCCAGAGTTGTTCATAACCGACCTACACTCAAAAGCTCTATGCCCAAACTTGTTGCATGTATAACAGTGACCATTAAATCTACCAGGTCTAGCCACATTGTTTTGAAAATAAGGAAAGTTATTGTAAGGCTTGCTCCTACATACATTGTCAGTATGTCCTTCCTTAAGACAGTTAAAGCAAACATGTTTGAACTTTTTCTTACCATTACTTCCACTGTTGTTCTTAGGTACTGATTGCTTCTTCAGTGCATCATTCTTGGTTCTAGAGGTCTCACCTTCCTCGTATCCAAAGAAACCAAGTCCACTGGTATCCTTTGATGGCTTTACTGATTCCAGCTTTTTCTCTAACTTGACAACACTCCGGTTGAACTTAGCAAGTATTTCTTTTGTCTCAGCAAGTTCCTTGGAAAGAGAATCATTGGTCTTCATCAAGGTCTCATTTTGAGAGATAGATGCATTTAGTTCAACTTTCATTTCTTCTTTCTCTTCTTTACCCTCCTGTAGATAGGCGGTAATGGTACCGATTTCTTGCTTTAATTTAGAGATCTAATAGTCCTTGTCTTTTACCAAATCTTTAGCTTTTCTTCTATTTTCTAGTTCCTGACTCATCCTGATAGTCAGTCCTTCTAACTCCCTCCTCAGGTTAGTTTTGCATTCATTTAATTTCTCTACTTCTCCAACTAGGACATCCATGTCTTCTTCATCAGAAGAGTTATTTTCAGTAAGTTCCATCAACTTCTCAACAAGCACTCTTCTCTTAGCTAAAGAGGCTTTAAACTTGATCTTGAGTTCATCATAGGCTTTCTCAGATTCAGCCAACCAGTGAGTGAGTTCCCTCATGCTGTATTCCCCCATATCTCCTTCCAGTTGGTTAGACTTATAGAAAGGTTGGCTCTGATACCAATTGATGAATACTAAGAGGGGGGTGAATTAGTATACACAATAAGCTTAATAAAAACTTAAATAGTTTAACTACAAACTGATGAAGCAGGTTAAACAATAACTTGATTAGAGCAAAAACAAGCCAGATAGAAAATAAAGAATTCACCCATAGAAGTGCAATCACCATAACACAAGATGTTTTTGACATGGAAACCCAAATGGGAAAAACCACGATGAGTAAAACTCACAAGTCAACTATCTACATAATAGTAACCAGATCGGTTAAGGTCAGACCGGTTAAGGTCTTACAATGTTCTTCACTAGAATAGATCCTATTAGGAATCCAGATCTCTATTAGGAGATAAGTCTTGTTAAAGACTACCCTATTAAAGGATTTCAAATTCACAACTATGAACCACCTTGTTAGAGGTTTTACAATAGGCTTGGCTGGGCCTACCTGGTTAAGGGTTTCAAACTTGTCAAAGATATTAGTAATCAACAAGTGAATGATCTAGATAGTAGCACATAATGCTTGATTAGATCCTTGACAATTCCTTGTTAATGCATTCAAGCATTACTTTAGCCTTCTATGTTTTCCACTCTCAATCTAAGTCACGAGATACATTTTCTCGATCAGACCTAATCTTTTTACAAAAGCTTCACACACAACAACTTCTCTTCTCTATATCTAAAACCTTAGACATGATGTCCTTATATAAGAACTTGATTTCATGTCAGTCCAATAAGATTAGACTACAATTTCCTAGGTGTAGTGCATCTAGACACATTTGGTAACACGACACAAAAACATCGCCATAGTGTCGATGGATGGTAACTCATCACACATTACATGTATACCGTTTAATTAAATATACTGATCATCGGTTAACAAGTGAAGACTGGAAGACTAGAACATAGTCGTTCTGATCAAAAGATTAACTTCCACTCGAGGTCTTTGTCAGCTTGAGATCTTCATACCACTTGGGGTCTTTGGTCATACTAAGACTGGTAAGCATTTTCTACACAACACTAATAGTCTTTAACAAACAAAGACTATACATACAATACCGATTAGAACAACTACCGGTTGAGAATAATTCATACATCAAATAAGTGTGTGTCCATCAATGACAATCACAACTAAACATCATCAAAATACCAACAGTTTCATGGGCTAGTAAGAAACAAGATTTAGTGTCCTTATCTACTGCTAAAGTTGAGTATATTGTTGCTGCTAGTAGTTGCACTTAGGTGGTTTGGATGAAGCAAATGTTGAAGGATATCAAAGTTATCTATGATGAGCCTACTATCATATATTATGATAATTATAGTGCTATTAACATGTCAAAAAATTTGGTGTAACATTCAAAGACTAAACATGTGTCAATCAGATATTATTACTTGAGAGTAAAAGTCAATGCAGAAGAAGTGAATTTGGAATATGTGTCTACAAAGGAACAAATTGCTAATATATTCACTAAGACTTTTCCTGCAGATACATTTGCCTATTTGAGAGACAATTTAGGGGTATGCACCCCTTCTGATGAGAACTAGATGCATTGAGTTGAATCAATCCAGTGGAATTAAGAGCCTTATCTTTATATCCGGATTGATGAGTTGATGTTGATACTCTGTTAGTGTAGTCAATGAGTGTTTCAGGTGATCAGTTGTGAGTTTATCCTAAGGGGGAGATTATCCTTCTTAGAGGATGTATTTTGGGGAGAGAAGCATAATCTATTTTCTATCTTTGGTATTGTTGTCAAAGGGGGAGAGAAGCATGTGAAAAAATGTTTTATCTGCTTAATCTAAGGGGGAGTTTTCTGGAGTTATTTTCTTTCTTTGCATCAATGCCAAAGGGGGAGATTGTTGGACATTGATGTTGCTAGGATATGTTGTTGTCATTGATGTCAATATATTCTTGCTCTGGTGATTGCAGATTGGTTTATTGGATGTATAGTTTGGTTTATCGAGTATTTATAGTATCACTATATTATTCTGTATTGGTTTTTGTAATCCGAGAAGCTTAATTGATCATAGCATATGATCCGATTTTGTAGTTTGTTCTTCTGATCAATGCCTTGTAGAGTTTAGTATTTCCTCTGGTATATTCTGGTGTGATCAGACCTTGTACTGATATTTTGGGATATTATTTGGGATGGTCTTGTGTATCTTCATTTCAGATGGTTCATGATTTGGTACTCTGCAGGTTATCTTTCCTCATGACAATTATTGTTGTTTGAGTGTTCTTGAAGTTCAGATGTTGATCGATGAATATTTGATAAGTGGTGTTGGTGTAGTTGTTTCTGATGATTATAATGTGCTTACTCGTATTTCCTAATTGTGTCCTATTTTTTTTATGATCCACATTGATCATTGTGTGAGTTCTTGGTGTTTTAGCTGATCTGGTGATGTTATTCATGTTATGCTATATTTTTGGTGGTGTAGCATGTTGCAGTTGATCATGACATGATTTTCGATGGTGTTGCATGTTTGGAGATTTGATTTAGGTCCATTTTATGTCATGTAAATTATTATATTGGTTCACTGGTTGATCTTTGTATTGTGTGATGTAATTTTGTAATTGTGAGTTGATGGTTTAGCCAACCTTGTTGTCAAGGTTGATGAATTATATATAGGTGATATTATCATGCAATCTAGGTATTGAGGTTATGTCTACATTATTAGAGAGTGGTGTATGTGTGAACAAGTTATTCATCCTTTGGAATTGTGATTAAGCAGTGATTGGTGTTGGAGAGCATCCAATTGTGCTTAACCAGAACTATCATCAGGCATGTGCAGATGTTGTTATTGCAGTTCATTCCTTCTAGATTGTAGTCCAAATCATTTTGTAAGTCCGTGAGACCTTTCCTGAGGGTTGTAGCCTTCCAGGTCATTATCTTTGAGAAGTGATCCCTAGGAAATGTGCCTGAATGCATGTGCATTCCCCATTGTAATATTTACACATACTACTACAGAGTATCATCTTATTATGGGTAGTCCCACCGTGGTTTTTCCCTTAACTGAGTTTTCCACATCAAAATATTGGTGTTGTGTGTTGTTCTTTCAATTTGTTTATCTTTTTTATTGCTGTAGTTTATTAGATCTGTATTTGTGACTAAGTTTGTAGATCCGATGAAAATTGATTCACCCCCCCTCTTAGTTTTCGTTCTTCATTGTTTCTTAACATGGATTGCTATCAAGGCTTGTAGTAAGGCTAGGAACAAAACCATGGATGTGATTGGGTGATTTTATTAATGTTTGATGTTGGATAGTTGGAGGGTATAGATAGGATTTTCATGCAATGGTGGATTCTGAGGAGCATATGGATTTATTGGATGGATGGCATTGGATTGCATGGGGGTAGCCTAGAGCTAGATACTAATAACAAGGGAATTATGAGAGGTGATGAAGATAAGGATTTAGATATGGAAGCATTATGGAATGATAATTGGGAGATGGAAGGATGAGAGATGAAGGGATGGAAGTAGATGAGAATTGGGAGAGGATATGATTATGGATGAAGGGATGGAGGAATTGGGAGATAAGGATTAATGGATGGATTGTGAGTGTGATAAGGTTTGTAAGGACTATGTCACATAGAAATAAGATTTACCATGCTAGATATTTCTTGTGTGATGAGGCATTAGGAGGAGTATGATAGGATGATATGAGAATGAGAGAGGTAGATGGAAGATAGGGTGATGGGTGTATAAGAACTATGAAGGTATATAGAAGGATTACATGGATGGGAGGAAGAATGGTTGAATAGGAGTTTAGATCGAAACTATGATGGAATAAATGGATTCCAAGAGGTGGCCAAAGCATGCATACATGATGGATTTTATGTTTTATCAAGATCCAAAAGGGGATGAAGTGAAATGGATAGGATATGATGAGTATGGTAAGCAGGATGGATGGAGAAAATTATGGAGAGATAGATAGAATAACTTGAACCCAAGTGTGGTGAGAAAAGCAGGGATTATGCATGATACCTATTTTCCATATTTTCATCATGGTATTTTCCAAAGATGCTTGTTTGCTAAGTTTTCAACATTAGACAATTTTTTTCTTTTTCTTTTTTTTTTTCGGAAATTTTGGGAGAACTTTAATGGATAGATAAGGATGTGGATAAATGAATTTGGAAGATAGGTGATAAGGACATGGATGGAGGAATCAAGCATAAATTTCCATATTGAGGTAATAAAAGCCCATTTGTAGTGATCATTGGATGTTGGTACAACCTTATTAGGATGGATGGATTATACAAAGGTATGGATTAGATGGTGGTGATGGGGGGTATATGTGGTATAAGAGATATGGCAATATGAAGTGTTTAGATGGAATGATGGAAAAGGAATGTGATGGGGGATGTTGTCAGGACCATCATTGGCAAATGTTATGGGGTGTGTTGAATGAGTGGAAGAGAAATGGATGGAGCATTTGGATATGATGGAGGAGTTAGGTTAGGGAATTGTGGGACATAGGGACCCAAAATGGATTTAGGAGATGGAGGGGAGGAAGGGGATGCTAAGATAGATAATGAGCAACTTTGGCAACTTTGGATAGCACTAGGGATTTTTCTTTTGGATGCATTGATTTTTTTTTGGGGATCCACATTGTTTTTTATTTTCCTTTAATGGGTCTTTGTGGCCTTTGGGATTTAATGCATTTTTGGATCATATTTTTCATTGTGGGAGTATGCCTATATGAGTGGACATAGTGATATTCAATTTTTTGTGGACATTTAGCTTTGTTTTATTTGGCATCCAAATTACTGCTAGTAACATTGGGAATAGTTTGATAAAATGTATAAGGTGGAGGGAATATGAATAGAGTGATGGAGGTAGGATGTTGGATAGGATATGTGGATATGTTCCTTTGTTGATCCTAATTGAGAGTTAAAAGAGTGAGATGTTTATGATGGGTGAATGGGATAGTGGATTGGGTGGATGAGGGGATGAGTGGGATAAGATGGAGGATGAAATGTTGGTATATAATGGCCCAAAATGGATTTAGTAGGTGGGGGATATGCGATGGTTTATCAAAGGATATAGGGACCCAAAAAGTATTTAAAGAATGAAGTAAGAAGATGGATGTGTCAGCAGCAACAATGGAGGAAAATTGAGGGGGGGGGGGGTGAATCAGTTTTCATCGGATCTACAAACTTAACCACAAAAAATAGATCTAATAAATTACAACAATAAAAAAGATAAGAAAATTGATAACACAACACACAACACCAAGATTTTCATGTGGAAAACCCAATCAAGGGAAAAACCATGGCGAGAAACTACCCACAATAAGATGATACTCTATAGTAGTATGTGAAAATATTATAATGGGGAATGCACATGCATTTAGGCACACTGCCTAGAGCTCACTGCTCAAATGATAATGACTCAAAAGGTTACAACCCTCAAGGAAGTCTCACTGACTTACATAAAGATTCAAACTATAATCCAAAATGAATGAACTACAATGATAACATCTTAAAATGCCCGATGACAATTCCAGTTAAGTACAATTGTCTTCTCTATAACACCAATCTCTCCTCAATCACAACATCAAAAAATGAAACTTTGTTTGCACTTGCACCACTCTCTAATAATGCAGGCACAACCTTGATACCTAAATTACATAGAAATATCACCTATATATACAATTCATCAACCTTGATAACAAGGTCAGCTAAACCCTTAACTCATAATTACAAAATTACACCACACGATACAAAGATCAACCATCGAACCAATATAATGATATGTATGATATAACATGGACCTAAATCAAATTCCCAAACACGCAACACCACTGGAAATCACGCCATCAACCACAACACGCTACACCACTAGAAATACTGCATAACACGAAGAACATTATCAAATCAACAAAATCACCAATAAATCACACAATGATCAATGCAGATCATCAAAAAAATAGGACACAATTAAGAAAAACTAGCAAGCACGTTAGAATCATCAATAACAGCTACACCAACACCATTTATCAAATCTTCATCGATCAACATCTAAACCTCAAGAATACTCAAACAACAACAACTGTCACAAAGAAAGATAACCTGTGGAGCACCAAATTATGAACCATCTGAAATGAAGATACACAAGACCATCCCAAACAATCTCCCAAAAAATCAGCTCAAGATCTTATCACACTCGAATATACTGGAGGAAATATTGAACTTTGCGAAGCACTGATCAGAAAATTAGACTGCAAAATCAGATCGTATGATATGATCAATTAGGCTTCTCAAACTACCAAAACCAATACAGAAGAATATAATGATACTGTAAATACTCCATACACCAAACCATAGTCACAATGAACCAATCTGCAATCACTGGAGTAGGAATATGTTGACATCAATGACAACAACATACCCTAGTAGTAGCAATGTCCAACAATCTCCCCCTTTGGCATTGATGGAAATATATGAATGTGAAAAATGATCAATGCAAAGAAAGAAACATTTCCAATAGACTCCCCCTAAGATCAAGCAAATATAACAGCTTTTCACATGCTTCTCTCCCTCTTTGACAACAATGTCAAAGATCTCAATTGAAAACCAAACTCTCCCTCATAAATAAGAAAATCATGATTCTCTCCCCCTTAAACACATAACCAGACTACTCCATCAGAGGAGCAACACCAACTCATCAATCTAGATAAAAAGAATAAGACTATGAAGTCCACCAGATTGATGCAACTCAATGGATCTAGTTCTCATCAGGAGGGTTGGATATGTAGAACACAAGATATCACTAAGGGGGGTGAATCAGTGATTATAAACTTTTCAAACAATGTGTGCAACTGATAGGATAATGAAAATGCTAACAAGCAACCACACACGAGATCACATCACATAACACTGGATATACAAGGAAAACCCAATGTGGGAAAAACCTCGGTGAGAAATGTTGTTGGAGATCTACTACTCAAATCCAACCTCACAATGAAATAGCATGTTTACAAAGTTTAGGGCACCAACCCCTAGCAATTTATGGGCACCTACCCAAAGGAGCACCAATCCCTAATCTATTATGAGAACCAACTCAAGGAGCACCCACTCAGTGAAATACAATGAGATATAAAATCAATACAATGATAAACACCTAGTTACAAATGAGTTTTGTAACATCTGGAAACTATTCACTCTACCTATTGAACTCTTTTCCACTACACTGCTTCTCTTCTCTACCGGTTCTCTGTTCACTCTATCTGAATATTTTTAACTTAGTTTCTTCCTTGCCAAATCTCCTCTCACACTCTATCTTCTCTCCTTCACTCTCTGATTCTATCTTACTGGTTTAGACATTGTTGGTTAGATGAACTGTTACACTCGGTAACTATCTTTTGGTTACCTTCAACCTTGCCGATTAAACCTTCCTTACCAGTTCTTCAAATAACACTCAATCACTTCAATATTTTGCTATCAACACTCAAACTGATGAACCTTGTAGAATCACACTTTCTCATCAATCATCTAGCATCCTCTCTCTTACAACTTAAGTTTTTGATCTGCATATTTATATACATGCTCTCCTGCTAAAACAAAAACAAAAACTCATACTTCATGCGCTTAGGGTTTTTTTCACTGACCACAATCTATATCAAATCAGATCTCATCTTCTTGAATTGACAACCTACAATAGCTCAACAAAAAGCTTTTTCCTCTTTTTTATTCTTCCAATAAACGTTTACTATATTTAGCAAATTGGACTGTATTCATTGGTCTTGATTTTGTCGATCACAATAAATGATCTAACTATTTCTTTCTCTAGATCAACAAGACAATCAGATATACTGCTTTGATCATAATGTCAAAGAATAAAATATATGCCCTTCAATCTGATTTGAGCCGCAATCCTCTACAATCAATTCGTGATTTTTCACAGTCTTCATTTAATATCGACCTAGTCGGCAACTACCTCGCTAACGCATCATTCACCTACCGCTGCATGTTCTCCACCTAGATTCCACATGACATCTCTATCAACATCCAAATCACTTTATTGTGTCAATTCAAACTCAGTCACTGACCAAACATGCTATTAGTATACACTAACCGGTTAGCCTCCATATCGTGCACTTCTCTATTTTGTCAGTTAGGTCGTGTTATCTCGGACCACACTTACTGGGTTTTCTTGCTTACCGGTTGATAGACTTACCAATTGACATCAACATGCCAACAATTTGCATACGGGTTAACTTCCCATATCGGTTGATATCTCATACCAGTTGACATCCCATACCAGGTGACATTAATGAAAACACAATGCCAACAATCTCCCCCTTTGGCATTGATGTTAACACACATTTTCTTCACAATCCGAGCTCTTTTCTTCACAATTTGGGCTCTTTCTCCCCCTTTGACAATAATGACAAAGTGCTCAGATATCAGTAGTTATACTCTTTCTCCCAGCAGTCCAATTGTGACTTTTGTAGATAGAAAAATTGAATAGACAACTTGTCAAAGTATCAAACTTGTTGGAACTGCAACACAAACACTTGATCTCCCCTTATGTCTAGCATATGGTCCAAGAGTCAAAAAAATGAATGGTTGTGAACTCCCAGTGAACCACAGATCTCCATACACATTTAAGTGCATAAAGTTGGTGGGACTACTCCTAACTTGTGTCTTAGATACTCAAATGTGTTTTCCGGTAGAGGTTTTGTGAAGATATCAGCATCTTGTTCACTTTTAGGGACATATTCTACCTTTACCTCTTTCTCTGCAATCTTCTCCCTAAGAAAATGGTATTTGGTAGAAATGTGCTTTGTCCTTGAGTGCATAACTAGATTCTTGGAAATGTTGATTGCACTTGAGTTATCACACTAGATTGAAATAGGGTCAGATATTTCTATCTAAATGTCCTTGAGGGTCTTCTTCATCCATAACACCTGAGAACAACATGTAGTAGCAGTAATATATTTTGCCTGAATAATAGATAAGGAGACTAAATCATGCTTCTTGTTGTGCCATGAAACTAACTGGAAAATAAAAAAGAATGCTCCACCACTTGTTCTTTTCTAGTCATCAATGTAGTCTACCCAATCGGCATTAGTATAGGCATGTAGAGTTAAATATCCTTGCTTCGAATACCATAAGCCATAATTAAGTGTTCCTTGTAGGTACCTGAAGATTCTTCTAACTACATTCACATGTGATTATTTAGGTGCAGCTTGAAATCTTACCACCATACATATTACCTGCACTATATCCGATCTTGAGGCAGTAAGGTATAAAACTACCAATCATGGATCTATATAGGGCCTGATCCACTTCTAGTGAATCATCAACCTTTCTCAACTTGCATTTGGTCACCATGGGGGTACTTATTGGTTTATCTTCCATCTGAAACTTCTTCAATATGTCTCTGACATGCTTGATTTGAGAGATAAATATTCCTTTATCTTGTTGTGAAATCCGCAAACCAAGAAAATATGACAGCTCTCCAAGCATTGACATCTCAAACTTTGATTTCATTTGATCAACAAACTCTTTACACAAGATATCCTTGTTGCCTCCAAATATGATATCATCCATATATACAACAACAATAATCAAGTGATTTCCATCTGCCTTGATGTACAAATTACTATCTGCACTTCCCATTCTGAAACTTTTCTCCTTAAGATACTTATCCAATATTGAATACCATGTTGTTGGAGCCTTCTTTAAACCATACAATTCTTTCTTCAATCGACACACAACATTTTCATCATCATGCAACAAAAAACCTTTTGGTTGCTCTATGTAGATTTCTTCTTCCAAATTACCATTCAAGAAGGAAGACTTAATGTCCATTTGATATACCTTGTATCCTTTGAAGGTAGAAAATGCTAAGAACATTCTAATAGCCTCAAGTCTTGCAACTGGTGCAAATGTTTCTTCAAAATCAATTCCTTCTACTTGAGAAAACCCTTTGCACACTAATCTTGCTTTGTGCCTAACAATCTTACCTTCTTCATTCATCTTGTTCTGGTAGACCCATTTAGTACCAATGACATTTTTATCCGTTGGTCTAGGAACTAATTCCCAAGTCTTGTTCTTTTCAAATTGTTGCAGCTCTTCTTCCATTGCATCCATCCATTTCTCACTTTTGTTGGCCTCATTAAATGTTTTGGGTTCCATTTTAGTCATGAGGCAGAAGTTTATTTGCTCATTTTTTCGAGCAAGTCTTCTTCTGGTATGTACACCATCATTTTTATTACCTATAATCTACTCTTTTGGGTGATTTTTTTGCACATATATGTTAGGGGTCTTGTTGGGTGTTTCTCCCAGTTCACTTTCTGATTGAACTTCATCTTCATCACATGAATCATCATACTGGTTTACTTGTGTTTGTCTACCTTTATGCAAATCTTCATCAACTCTTACATGCACGCTCTCAATGAATCTTCTTAGTCTTTTATTGTAGCATCTGTAGGCTTTGTTGTGAGTAGAGTAACCCAAGAAAATACCTTCATCACTCCTAGAATCAAAACCACCTAAACTATCTTCATCTCTCTTGATGAATCATTTACTTCCAAAAACTGTGAAATATTTAATTGATGTCTTCCATTCATACCATAGTTCATAAGGTGTCATTTTTCTATTTGTTCTTAGCTGAATCCGGTTTAGTGTATATACAGTAGTATGAGTTGCTTCCTTCCAGTACATATCCGATATGTTTGCTTCATTCAACATAGTTCTCGTTATCTCCTTGACAATCCATTTTTTCCTTTCTACAACACCATTTTGTTGTGGTGTTCTTGGGGCTGAATATTGTCATCAGATTTCATGTCTCTCATAGTAGTCTACAAACTCATTTGAAGTAAACTTACCACCCTGGTCAGATCTTAGATACTTCAGATTGCATCCAATTTCCCTCTCAACCATCTTTAGAAAGATTTTGAACCTCTCATACGCTTGTGATTTGTCATGTAGAAAAGTGACCCATGTCATTCTTGAAAAATCATCAATGAACAACATGAATTATCTCTCATCGGCTAAAGCTCTTGTTCTGGTTGGACCACACAGATCTATGCACAAGTTCTAAGGGCCTTGAGGTATTACGTTCTTTGGTCTTGAAGGTTACCTTAGTCTTCTTACCTCTTAGACATTCATCACAAAAGGTGCTTTTCAGTTTGATGATCGGTGGTATATGTCTCACATAACCTTTCTTGCTCACCTTAACCAGATTATCAAAGTTTATATGGCCTAATATTTTATGCAATAGCCAACTCTCATATACTTTTCCCATCATGCATTGGGACTCAAATAATTCCTTCAGATTGTACAAATTTCCATCTATCCTTTTACCTTTTGCAACAATTTGTCTGGTACTTTCCTTCCTTATTTGACAACTGATAGAGTTAAATGTGAATTTGTATCCTTTATCACACATCTGACTCACACTTATCAAATTATGTTTTAGGCCCTCCACATAGTATACATCATGTGTTTTTAATTTTCCATCTATGTTTAGAGTACCTTTGCCTTTTTATCTTGATGGAAGATTTGTCTCCGAACCTCACCGAACCTCCATTCCAATCATCAAACTTGATGAACTTCTTTTTGTCTCTGGTCATGTTATTCGAACATCCACTATATACAACCCATAAATTTCTTCTTTCTGAATGTAGGGCGGTCTGTACAATTAGACTTGATTCTTCTTTGTTCTTATTCTTCTCAACCCAAACCTGGTTAGCTTCCTTCTTGTTAGCTACAATTTTCTGCTCCGGTTTTGGTACCGGTCTCTAATCTGGTACTGACTTCTTTTTCTTAGATGTCCTGAGTTTGCAATGCTTTGCAATATGGCCAACAATTTGACAATGATATCATTTCATATTGACATTGAAAGATGAATTTGAACAATTATTGTAGGACACCAAAAAATTTCTCCTACATTCATAACTCCTATGACCAAACCCATTACACTGATAGCAAATAAAATTCATTTCCCAGAGTGCTGAAAATGGATTTCTACTTTCAAAACTAGTAGGGGGATTATGCATCAAACTACAATCAGCAATTCTATGTCCAAACTTATTACACCAGTAACAGTAACCATGGAATTTGGGTACATACCAACCTTGACTCTTGGGATCGACAAACCTTTGTCTCACCGGGTGTCTTCTACTCATGTTATTGACTTTAGTGAACCCTTCATTATCAACCTTGGGCTTGCCTTTAGGATCTACATTCTAGTATAGTGATTTAACCTTCTGGTTCAAGGTTTAAGAATTTCAGTTCACAAGCTAATTTGTTGTGGCTTCAACATAGGTCTTTTTCTCGGTAGCTTTGCTGATAGTAAAGGTTTGTTTTTCTTTACTTTCACTAGAAAAAGTAAACTGTATCTCCTTGCCTGATGTGTCTTTATTGTTGGAACTTTGTCCTTCTTCAAAACCTATACCTCTGGTATTTTTTGATTGCTTCTGATTACTCAACATTTTGTCTAAGGCTTCAGTGTTGCTCTCATATTTTCTCCTCATCTTTAATTCATTCTAGCTCTTTTCAAGCTCCTTTCTAAGCCTTATAATTTCTTCTTCCAGATTCTGATGCTCCTTCTCCTTCTTTATCAAATTAGAGGAAGTAACTTCACATATTCTTTTAGCTTCTTCCAATTGGAGTTTTAGATCAAAAATTGTTTTCTTGGTCTCCTTAAGTGACTGCTTCAAATGATTTTGTTCTTCTGCAGCAACACACTTAATCTTTTTGAGTTCCCTTCTTATTGTACTCAACTCCTCAAGAGAACTTATGAGCTCACCTTCCAAGTCCACTTCAACTTCAATGTCTTCATCTTCATTAGCTTTATCAACTAATTCATCTTGTGCCATAAGGAGATTAGTTTCTCTTTCATCCTCATAGCAGTGATTTTCTAAGGCACTTTCTTCATTTGTGGTATCATCTTCAAAATTATACAGGTTGTTCTATTTCTGATAGCTTTTTCTTTCTTGTTGGTAGGCTTTCTTCTTTTTATCCTTACCTAAAGGTCTATTGGTGCTTTGTTTCTCCTCTCCAACATTCTCACCTTAGGGACATTTTGAAGCAAAGTGTCTTATTTTACCATAGTTAAACCATTCGAGAGGTAATTTTCCTTTGTACTTACCAGATCCTCTTTTAAGCTTCCTTACAAAGTTTTCTACCACTGTGTCTGAGTCTTCACTAGACTCTCCATGAGTAATTTCTTCCTTACCCTTTTTGATGGATTTGAAAGCAGCCTCTTTCTTTGAAGTTCCTTCACCGGTTATTCTCATCTCATGAGCGATTAGGGACCCAAATAACTCATACATTAAAAAGGTTTTTAGATCCTTGGATTCTTCTATTACAGAGACCTTTGTATCATACTTAAATGTTGTAGTGTCATAAAATTGTGACCCCTGCAATTTTAACCACATTTTTGGGTCCTCACCTTGGTGACGATATCTCCTTCTCTAACTGAGACCTATTTCTGCATTTTCACCCTTCACCCTTCTTCCTTCATATCCCGTGTCTACTCTAGACCCTGTCCAAGCCTCAAAATAGGGCAGGACAAGGGTGTGGCACCCATGTCCCCCTAGGATAGGGGTGTAGTGCCATTGTCCTCACCTCTTAGGGTGACCCTATGTCAGGTCTGCCCGATATCCTATGCACAATTTGTCTTTGGGGTTTTCAATTCCTCCTTGTCGGCCTTCAATGGTTGAAAGTTAATCCTTCACGAATGTATAAAAAGGAATTCAATACCCTCATTCATGAACAAAGAGACTACGAAAAGATAGATAAAGAGCATAAGGAGAAGATACACGATTTCAAGGTCATCATCAAGCATTCAAGTCTTCTTAATTCATCCATTGGAGTAACATTACAACACTCATTTGCAAGAATATGTGTGTGTTAAGTTTTTGTCATGTTACATTCCATTTCATACAACATTTGTGATTACATTCAAGAAGCAAAGCAATCATCATCAACGAGTTGCAGATCTACAAGGTATACATTTCCATTATTTACATTCAAGTATTTGCAATTACTTTCTTTCAAGGTTGATTCCTCGACTTGGGTTTGACTGAGGAAAACCCTTATCCACAACCATTCTCCCTCTCTTTTATGTGTGTAGGTTGCAGGTGCATAGCTGTAATTGCAGGTTTGAGCTTCATTTGCAGAGACGGAAGAACCCTTTTCATTTTGTGGATTTTGTGGTGGACCATGTACATTCCCGCCACAATCCCAACAACTTTTCTCCAAATTTGCAAGGCAAATCTGCATTAGTCTAATGAGCTCAGATCCGAAGTTACAACGCGATCCTGAATTGGTAGCTTCTCATTTCACTCATTTCTTCTCCCTTTTCCACATAGTCAACAGGTCAATTTTCTCATTTACAAAAGAGGGTAAATGACACTTCAACCACTTGCAATCCACTCAGAATTCACATCCTTGTTTCCCTTAGATTTGGATCTAGTAGATTCAACCCCCCTTTTGAATGTAAAGTTCCTTTCTAGGTGAAAATCATCCTAGTGGCTTCCTTTCTCTCTCTCCTAGGTGGGGAGTCACTAGGATCCAATTTTTCACTTTACATTTTGGTGAACCCGACGTCTTACATATTAATTCTGATTTCTCATTCTTAGATCTGATTAATTGCAATTTGAATTTCAAATGTTTCATTTCAAGTTTGATCTATTTGCAAATTTTAGAGGTTAATTGCATAAAAACCCTAATTTTTCATTTTGAGCAAATTAATCTTGTTAAGTGCAAAATTGTAATTGCTTGTTTTAGATTTGATTTCTATTTTAAAATTGCAATTCAAATCTGTCATTTTATTCTGAAAATTCAGTGATTAAATCATAAAACCCCAATTTTTAAGATCTTTTCATTTTTTATTTTTGACTGCAATTTTGACTGATCTAGACATCTCCAAATCAGCTATTTTTTTGGATTCCAAATTAAAATCATAATCTCTATCATCCTTGAAATTTTGAAAAAAGTTGGTTGGACCATGTGCGTTCCCACCATGGTCCTCTTCTTTTTTCCCAAAATTTTGGGAGACAAAATTAACTGTATTTTTCTGCTCAGATCCAGAAAATCAGCGTACTTTATCAATTTTAACACTCTAAGGTCAAACACAAATTCAAAATTCATCAAATTCATATCTTAAAATTAATTTTCATAAAAAGGTCCTAATTTTATATTTGCTTTTCCAGCAAATTCAGATTTCACTTAAGAGACTTTCAATGACAATTAATAAATTGGATTTACTTTCTCTTTCGCATGTGATTACATTAATTTTTGCATATATTTATCATGTGTTGGATAAGAGTTTCTTCCTTTTTTGTTTCTTCTCTTTCTTAATAGCACTTGTTCATATTGTGTTGTTATGATTTCCAAATTATTTTCTTTTCAATTAGATCTAAAAGCTTTCATGTGTCATTTATGTCTCATTATGGTAATGTTGTTAAGAAAATGCATTTCCTATGTTAATCACCTTAAAGCTTTTGTAGATCCTAAATCTAAAGATCCTAACCCTTGTACCTCTCCTAGGGTATCTTGTGTGGATAAAATGGGATCTAATGCTTTACCCAATGATCTTTCTACAAGAGAGAAAGCATTGGAAAGTAATATGGATCCATCTTCTTTTTCTACACATACCCTTGAGAAAGGGGGGCAATATGACAACATCAACATTCTTACATCTTTAGATCCTCCTTATTTTCCTAAGACCTGTCTTCAACATCAAAGTCTATGTGTAGAGGAATATGTCATTAATTTTATTCATGACCTTTCCCATCACATAGAAATTACTAAAAATGAGCTTTTAGATGAAGAAGATGTTCTTCCCCAATCTTCCAAAAAGGATAAGGTTGATAAAGGCAAAGAGATTCTCATTTCACATGATACTCCTCCTTCATTATAAATCCTTTTCTACCTCCTTACACATCATATTTCAAAGAAATTCATGATCTTGTTCCTCCATCTAGTCAATTGCAACATTCTTATAGTCGTGGCTTTCATATAATTACAAAACAAGGTTTTAAAGGACAAGGAATTGGGAAATTTGAGCATGGAATTCGTGTCCCTATAAACCCTCCTACACAAACTACTACAAGAGGCCTAGGAAGTGGTACCCCTCTTTCTATGGAAGAATTCCTTAGGCTTCAAAACTTTAAAGATTACCTTCAAAAACAACAAATCAAGAGAGCCCACAAGAATGCTTCTTCTTCAAAGAGTCCTTTTTGTTCATTTCATCAAACCCATGACCATAATGCTAATGATTTCCCTGATTTTCAAAAATCTATTCAAGATGGCATAGATAGTGGCAAAATTAGAATTATGTATAATGAAAATTTTGCTTCTAACAAACCCTCTCCTTCATGGAAAGACGGTATTTACCATCCTGACAGATTAGCTGCAAGAATATATTGAAAGTTGAAATATGACGAGAACATTTCCTTTCCTCAAAATAAAAATAAATATCTTAAGCAAGTGAAAGGTATTGAGTATTGCAATTTTCATGATTCATATTCACATTCTCTTGGAAAATGTTACACATTTAAGAAATTTGTTCAACTGCAGTATGATGTTACGCACATTTGTCTCACAACAGATCTAGCTGTATTTCTTGGTAGAAACACTGTGCCTTAGCACTTCTTTTCCCTTCATGTTTCTCTTCACCCTATGGCATAATTAGCCCATTTACCGAGGTCTCTTTATCATTAGTAACATACTTTGGGGCAGAAACATGAAGTCCATTTTTCTTCTTCTTTCTATACATTTATCTCTATCTTTGTGCATTATTCATTATTAGAGCTCTTTTCTTGCATAGGGTTATTCTTATGTGAGCTTATAATTATTCTTTGGTTTTCCTCTTTAATTAGAGATGGGAATCTTTAATGAGTACTACACTTTTTCTCTTTCCTTCATTCTCTTGGAAATCTTACCTCTTCTATGGTTTCGATTATTTGCAAGTATGCTATGCCCCTTAGTAGGGAATGATCCCTTGAGAAGTGTGTATCCCTTCCTTGAAAGGATTTTTTCCACTAGGACATCATATCACTTGAAATTAATCACCATTAGAAACTATGTAATGTTTATCCTTGTTCTCCTCACTTGGGGAGCAAGGATTTTCACTCCTTTTCCTTTTCTTTCTTATCATTATTTCCTTTAGGGGCTGCATCTTTCATATGTGATTATCATTTCTTACAATGGTATGC
Organism: Cryptomeria japonica; assembly: GCF_030272615.1. Lineage (NCBI taxonomy): Eukaryota > Viridiplantae > Streptophyta > Pinopsida > Cupressales > Cupressaceae > Cryptomeria > Cryptomeria japonica. Next base: position 21,070,787 of record NC_081412.1, read on the forward strand.
TTCTATGATTAATCCCCCTTGGGAAATCTATGATACAATTCTCTCTTCTTTTCGAAGATTACCACTTCTTGAGATATGTATTTTACATTTACTAATGCCTTTTCTTGCATGTATTCATGTAAGTTCATTGCACATTTTCTTATGTTTAATCTCTCTCTAGTAGATTATTTAAGCTCTTCTCATTGTCCCTTAGCTTGGGGGGCAATGATCTCTCTCTCTCTCTCTCTCTCTCTCTCTCTCTCTCTCTCTCTCTCTCTCTCTCTCTCTCTCTCTCTCTCTCTCTTTCTCTAGGGATCAAATTTTTCCTATTAAGTGGATGGTGTGAATTGTATTACTTGATGTCATTCCTTGTACAAAATTGTTGGTTACTGGCTCAAGGATTGTCTCTTATACAAGAGGTGTAAATCCTTGATTAAAACCTCTCTCACACTTGGTAATTTACATCTATGATAAATTCACCCATCCCTCTGGGGGCTAAAAGTGAGTCATCCCTCACCAAGAATCCCTTTTCACCTAGAAATAGGAGGAAGGATTGCATTCTTGTTCTTTCCTTTTCTTGTTCTAGAAGATGTTATATTTGTCTAAGACAACTCCTTTTAGGGGTAGATGTCTTTTTGAACAAAGATCTCTTCTCCTCCAAGGATCACCTCTACACTTACAACAAGATATCTCTTTTCAACTATCTTATCCTTTCTTGAAGAGTATTCCCTCTCTTTCTTGGATTTATGACATTGTTGCATAGCGGATATCTTTTTTGTGATGAAGGTAGGTATCCTTGTTCTTCTTTCCTTAAGATATCAACATCAACCTATGTTGACATCTTAAGGGGGGGCACCCACACTGCTCCTTTGTATCATACTTCTCTCATGCATTGAACAGTGGGACATTCTTGGAACCAAAGGGAAATCTCTTAGAGAAAGATATCATCACTTTTTGTATAGTGGATCATTCTCGAAATTAGAGGACAGTCTCTTAGAGCGAGATGTCTTCACTTCTTTTTGTCTTGTACAGTGGGACATTCTTGGAACTAGAGGGAAACCTCTTAGAGCAAGATATCGTCACTTTTCTCTTGTACAGTGGGTCATTCTCGAAACCAGATCACAGTCTCTTAGAGAGAGATGACACCACTTTTCTTTTATGCGGGGTGATTATTCTCGGAACTAGAGCACAAACTCTTAGAGTGAGATATCACACCTTTCTTGACACTTGTACTATACATTCTATACATGTTGTAGCATACTCAAGCATAGACTCCTATGAGGCACTTCAAACCTCACTTGCACACACATGCATGAGGTTGAGTGGAACTAACGGTGTTCTCACTCTCTCTCTTTACATGGATAACCTAGGCAGGCTCTAGGGGCGAGATTTTCCATTTCCTTCTCTCCATGGATCACTAATTTTTAGGGGCGAGACATCCATGGTTTATTTATTCTTCACCTTTCTTCTCATGGATCACCAAAGTGTGTATTCATCTTCTCTCTCTTCTTCCTTTCATGAACTCATAGGTTTACTATTGATAGTTCATAGATGATGTCAGCTTTTCTCTTTTATATGATCGCTCATGTTTATGTGATGCCATTGGTCTTTGTGTCCTGATTAGTTGTTGAGATATTTGAGCTCGAGATCTCTTCGGCTAGTTAGTTTGTCGTCTTGTGTCTTGTTCTTGTTGTGTATCTTTTTGCGCTTTGTCTTTGTTTTTATGTGTCTTGTGCCTTTTTGTTTTGTGTGCTCTTGCATTTGTTGGCATGAGTTGAGACCCTAAGATTGGGGGCTTTTTTCTCCTCAATTTTAGTGGTGTCTTATACTCCTTGTGGCATCTCTCCATGTTTCTCATCTTCATCTCTCTCTCTTTTCTTCTACTTTATTGACAATAGTGGCATAAGCCATACTCCCACTAAAGTGGGGGCTAAATGTAGTGTCATAAATTTGGGACCCCTACAATTTTAACCATATTTTTGTGTCCTCACCTTGGCGATGACATCTCCTTCCCTAACCGAGACCTATTTCTGCATTTTCACCCTTCACCCTTCCTCCTTCATATCCTGTGTCTAATCTAGACCTTGTTCGGGCCCCAAAATAGGGCAGGATAGGGGCATGGCACCCCTGTCCTCACCTCTTAGGGTGGCCCTATGTCAGGTCTACCCGATCTACTATGCACAATTTGTCTTTGATGTTTGCAATTCCTCTTTGTCGGCCTTTGGTGGTTGAAATTTAATCCTTGAGGCATGTATAAAAAGGAATTCAATACCCTCATTCATGAATTGAGATACAATGAAAAGATAGATAAAGAGCATAAGGAGAAGATACAATATTTCAAGGTCATCATCAAACATTCAAGCATTCAAGTCTTCTTCATTCATCCATTGGAGCAACATTACAACACTCATTTGCAAGCATGTGTGTGTGTTAGGGTTTTGTCATGTTACATGCCATTTCATACAACATTTGTGATTACATTCAAGAAGAAAAGCAATCATCATCAACAAGTTGCAAATCTACAAGGTATACATTTCCATTGTTTACATTCAAGTAATTGCAATTAATTTCTTTCAAGGTTGATTCCTCAATCGGGGTTTGACTGAGGCAAACCCCTATCTACAACCAATCTCCCTCATTTTTTGTGTGTAGGTTGCAAGTGAGCAGTTTTAATTTCAGGTTTGAGCTTCATTTGCAGAGACAGAAGAACCCTTTTCATTTCATAGATTTTGTGGCAGACCTTGTACATTCCCATTACGGTCCCGACGAATTTTCTCCAAATTTGCAGGGCAGATCCACATCAGTCTAATTAGCTTTGATTCGAAGTTACAGCGTGATCCTATACTGGTAGCTCCTCATTTCACTTATTTCTTCTCCCTTTTCCACATAGTCAACAAGTCAACTTTCTCATTTACAAAAGAGGGTAAATGACACTTCAATGACTTGCAATCCACTCAGAATTCACATCCTTGTTTCCCTCGGATTTGGATCTGGTGGATTCAACCCCTCTTTTGAATGTAATTTCCTTTCCAAATGAAAATCATCCTAGTGGCTTCCTTTCTCTCTCCTAGGTGGGGAGTCACTAGGATCCAATCTTCCACTTTACAGATGTGAGAGATCTAATTACCTTTTTGACAATGACTTCATCAGCTATATCCTCTCCAAGTCCTCTCCAAGTCCTCTAATAGTGTTCACTATTTCATCAATTCTTTGAAGGTAATCAACAATCTTCTCATCATCTTTCATCTTCAAGCCTTTAAGCTAACCTCTTAGTTTTTTCAGCTTAGCCTCCTTAACCTTGACATCTCCTTCAAACAATCTTTTCAACTTATCCCAAGTTTCCTTGGCAGATGAGCAGTTCATAACCTTAACAAACTCATTATCAGAAAATCCACAGAGAATAGCATGCTTGGCATTGGCATTGTTTTCATACTCCTTCTTAGCATCTAGATCTATATGAGGATCATTAGGGACAGTATACCCATTCTTAACAGACATCCAAACATCAAAACCTAGGGAGGACATATAGGTTTCCATTCTTTTGCTCTAGAAGGAATAGTTGGTATCATCAAACATGGGAGCTTTCGTGGAGGAGGATTCATTCCTTGCCATTGTGTTCTTAAACTAGAATCTACCCAACCTAAAGAAAGCTTTGACAAACAAGGAACCTAAGCCTCTGATACCAATTGTAGAACACAAGATATCACTATTCCACAATCATACCTTTCCATACTCACAAATTTTATTTTATCACCGGTCATATGATGTGAAAAATCGATGTCAATCACCCATTCATATTTTTCTTTAACTTTAGTAACTAAATTTTTCTCCTCAATAGTGAAACTTGTGGAATCAACATGTACCAATCTATCTTCTTAGATAGAAATAAATACAACTTCATCTCCTTCTGATTCTTCATATGTAGCACCTTCATCAACAACATAATAACAGTTCTTCTATTTTTTTATATTTCTGGTTAGACTTATAAGGCTTATCATACTTCTCTTGCTCCTCATATCAATAATTCTTATCGTACTTATCAAATTTATCATGCCTATCATATTTAGCTATTCTCTTCGGGCATCTAGAAGCAAAATTTCCTATCTTATTACAAGAGAAACATTTCAAAGGCAATTTTCCAGCATACTTACTATCTCCCTTAGGTAATCTTTGGGAAATCAATGCTTCAATCTCATCTAGTTCTCTTTCTTTCTCTTCCATTTCTATCCTTTCTCTTTCATATCTGGATATTCTGCATTCATCAGGATCATACTTCTTCTTATTGGATATAGATTCTCTAAATGCTATCTCAGACTTTCCATGTGATTCACCAAATTTGCTCAGCTCAAAAGCAGCAATCTTTCCAACCAACATATCTCTTGTCACTGTAGTCACACTCCAGATCTCATCAATAACAACTACCTTATGTTTGTAAGAAGAAGGCAAAGATCTCAGCACCTTAGCAACAATTTCATCTTCTTCAAGGTTTCCACCAACACATCTGATACCTAGGAAACGATCATTCACCTTAGCCATAAAGCTGTTTATGATCTCTTCTTCTCCTATCTTCAGCATCACATATTTTCCTTTCAAACTCTGCTACGTAGCAACTTTCACTTGTTTATCTCCTTCATACAAGGTCTCAAGTTTCTCTCAGATCTCATGTGCAGTCTGAAGTCCCATTACATTTTTCATCTCTGAGTCATTCAGGGCACTCAGCAATGCTTCCTTCACTCCCATGTTATGTTCATCTTCTATGATCTTATCAATAGTAATTAGTCCGTTCGAAGGAGTAGAATAGGCATTCTTTATAATCTTCAAGTAATCTTCTCTAAGACATCTCAAGTGCACTTCTATTCGGTTCTTCCATATAGCATAGTTACTTCCATCAAATCTCAGACTCTCCTTCTTAAAGATAACACCTCCAATTCCAGTTGCCATCCCAGATCTCCTTAAGTGGTTAAGCTTCTTCTAGAGGATATAACTCTGATACCAATTATTAGCAGCAACAATGGAAGAAAACTGAGGAGGGGGGGGTGAATCAGTTTTTGCTGGATCTACAAACTTAACCACAAAAAATAGATCTAATAAACTACAACAATAACAAAGATAAGCAAATTGATAACACAAAACACAACACCAATATTTTGATGTGGAAAACCCAATCAAGGGAAAAATCACGGTGGGAACCTACCCATAATAATATGATACTCTATAGTAGTATGTGAAAATATTACAATGGGGAATGCACATGTATTTAGGCACACTGCCTAGAGCTCACTACTCAAATAATAATGACCTAGAAGGTTACAACCCTTAGGTAAGTCTCACTGGCTTACAACAAGATTCATACTACAATCCAGAATGAATGATCTGCAATGATAGTATCTTCAAATGCCTAATGAGAGTTTCAGTTAAGTACAATTGTCTTCTCTACAACACCAATCTCTCCTCAATCACAACACCGAAAGATGAAACTTTGTTTGCACTTAAACCACTCTTTGATAATGCAAACACAACCTTGATACCTAAATTACATAACAATATCACCAACATATACAATTCATCAACCTTGATAACAAGGTCAGCTAAACCCTTAACTCACAATTACAAAATTACATCACACGATACAAAGATCAACCACCAGACCAATATAATGATATGCATGAATAAACATGGACCTAAATCAAATTCCCAAATACACAACACCACCAGAAATCACACTAAGAACAACCGCAATACACTACACCACCAGAAATATCGCATAACACAAATAACATTACCGGATCAAAAAAAAAACCAATAACTCTCACAAAGATCAATGCGGATCATCAAAACAAATTGGACTCAATTAGGAAACACCAACAAGAACATTAGAATCATCAATAACAACTACACCAACACCACTTATCAAATCTTAATCAATCAACATCTAAACCTCAAGAATACTCAAACAATAGTAACTATCATGAAGAAAGATAACCTGCAGAGCACCAAATCATGAACCATCTAAAATTAAGATACACAAGACCATCCTAAATAATCTCCCAAAAACTCAGCTCAAGATCTGATCATACAGGAATATACCAGAGGAAATATTGAACTCTGCAAAACACTGATCAGAAAAACAAAGTGTAAAACCGGATCATATGATATGATCAATTAGGCTTCCCAAATTACCAAAACTAATATAGAAGAATATAATGATACTATAAATACTCCATACACCAAACCAAAGTCCCAATGTAACCAATCTACAATCACCAGAGCAGGAATATGTTGACATCAATGTCCAATAGGATGGTTGTTTTGGCTTGATGTGATGGAGGAGGGAGGATGGAAATAAATTGTTTGGAAGGGTGATAGGAAGATGTGATGGTGGGTTGGGAAGCACACTTTAATTTTGCATTAGTTGTACCAGCATTTTTTGATGATGTGCCTTGTAAAATGTATCCAAGACCATGTGATCTTAGATGTGCTTTGACATGGATAGGTTATAAAGTACCCTTCTCGTGTAGGCCTAATCCTTTACCTCGATAGTTCAATTTTCTGAGCATTTTATCCAAAATAGGATACTTGTTCTTTAGGTAACAAGACATGAGTTTGTTATCAGATGGAAGAGGATGGGTGGTGAATATGAGTTGTTCTTCTACTATGAATGATCTACCATGGATGAATGTAAGAGAACCAAGGGGATAGCGTGATGGTGATGGGAGGGTTCGGATGAGAGGTGATAAAGGATCAAGAAATGGATTTAATGGGATGGGAGGTTCTTGACTTGGATGTGGGGATGATAAGGTATCATGAAATGCAATAGGTGGGATTGTAGGATCTTTATATGGATGAGGGGATGATAATGGATCTTGAGATGGAGGAGGCTGGATGGTAGAATCTTAATTTGGATCGATGGATGTTTCAATATTCTTTGGAACAAGATCTTGGCAAGATGAGAATAGTGTCATTGGCATGATGAAATATGAGAGCATAGACTCTTCAAATGGAGTAGATGAAAGGATGGGAGGTTCTTCAATTGGGATAAATGGAGTAATTGGAAGGATGAGAGGCTCATTAGATTGAGTTTGAATGATGGTAGGAGTGGGATATGGGGATCGTGGTTGGATGAAATCAACAGATGGGATGATTTCAATGCTATTAGGAGATGGAAGAAGAATGATCAATGTGGGAGATAAATTTCCTCATCAATAGTAGCCTCACATGGTGGAGTGAGATGACATGAATAACTAACTTTAGGAGATGGATTTTATATTAGTCCTTGGAGGGCATCTGGAGTGAGATACTTTCTTATTTGAGGTTGTGGTGGATGTTTATCATTTATAGATGGTGGTAAGACAAGATAGTTCACATATGAAGTTGTGGGAGTAGCTCATGAACCTAGTTGAATTATGATGGTGGAGAAACAATGGATAGGGACATACCATAGGAAGTGGATTGAGGGATGTAGGTGGGTTGAGGAATGGGATTTGGTGGATTGAGATAGGACAAATTGGATGGCAGATTGAGATAGGATGGAAGCTTAGGATTGGATGAAAGATATGGAGATGGTGGATTGAGATAGGATGGAATAGATGGTAGACTGAGATAGGAGAAAGTGGGAATCTAAGGAGGGTTAGGATTAACTAGAGGAATAGGGATATGGATTGTAAAATGGATTGGCAGATATTGAGATGGCAGACTCAGATTAGGGATGTATGTGGTAGTGTTGTTATGAAAAGATGAAAGTTGGGATATGAACATGCGAGAAGGTGGAGGCATGGATGTCGCATATGGAGGATATGTGAGTGTCATATAAGAGGGATCTGTGGATGGGTGACATAGTAGATTTCCCTTGTCAAAGGTATGATGTATTATGAGTGGGTATGTGTAAATGGATGATGGGGTAGCTAGGATGGACAACTAGATCTTGGTATTTGACGCTTGGTGTAAGCTTATCAAGAATGATGGAATCATTTTTTTTTATTTCATACTCATCTTGATTAGAAAGACTCTCAGATCATCATCGGAATGGGGTGGAGTAGAATAAAAATTAGGATGGATAAACTCATCAAAATAAGATTGCGACATGGCAATTAGTTGATGAGTTAGATAGGGACAAAGGATGAAAATGGATGATAAACTAAATCTTAGATTAGGATGAATGATAACCTCGGACTAGGATGAGGATACACTTTGAAGGTGATGGAGAGATAATGAGGGTGACAAAAATGATTTTATATGAAGGATGGACTCTTTGGATTTTGGATGAGGGCAGATTTTCCAAAAGACAGGATGAACCCATTAGACTACAGGCCAAAACTGATAGAATGGCTTAACATTGACTATGCTATATATTTAGACCCACTCAAAAATAAAGTGATTCTACTAAAGTACAAGGAAAACCTATCAGATGGTGAATAGGTTTGAACTAGGAAAACCCACCAAAAGACATGGCAAACCCACCAAACAATGAATGGACTGGGATTAGGCAAACTCGCCAAAAGACATGGCAGGCCCACTAGACTAGGGAGAAAAATCATTGGACTGAGGAGGAAATCCATCAAAGGATGGGTTGATAAGGCAAGGTGAATCCACTGGATTAGTGGGCAAAACTATTGAAGGATGGACTAACTAGGAAAAGAAAACCCATTGGACTAGTGGATAAATCCATCGAAGGATGGGCTGATAAGTCAAGGCGATACCACCAAAATGAGTAGCAAATCTGCCAAAATAATGGCAGACCCACTAATACATAGGGCGATCCACCAAACCAAGGGATGGTTGAATAAAAAGACTAAGATGGCAAAAGGACTGAAGATAACAAACAACAAGATAAAAGATGACTAAGATTTAGACTGATTAGAGGTAATCACTAGATATCTACAAGAAGACACACTGCAAATGCTCAGAACTTATGCTAGACAAGTAGGAATACCTGTTGCTTTAGGCTCATAGCACAAGCACTAATACAAAAGAGGGTGGATAGCTAGATCTTTGAACCTATAAATAGATTTCCCTTTACTCTCTCTCAAGGAGGCTAGATAAGTGTAACCAATAGATTCCTATCTCAACCTAAATAAGTACATCATGAATAATTTTGAGGTACAATATTCATCCTCGCCACCAATTTAGTGGTGGTCAAAGGATTCTAGCTAGGTTTATGTAGGCAACCAGAGGTGTCCTTTATATACCACAAGGGCACATGAGGAACATTCATGAACACCACTCCATTACAAGCGAGGGCCATGAAGGTTAGTTAAGCTCTTCGAACCATCCCTACACCCCTATCTTGGTATCACCCAAGCTTCAGGATTTTGCTAGACATGATGTGAGATGGATTGAGCTACATCTTTTGTTCTCACCCCTTTATATACCCCATTGGTTCATGTGGTTGAGGTTGTCCTTTGGGGTGATCAAATCCTCAAACAGGCCTCCTAACAAAATAAAAAGGAGATAGCATGTCTTTCTCTTATACCCAAGGTCCACGAAGGCAAGGGGAGAGAATACATACACTCTAACTTGGATGAAAAAAAAGAGTCCAAGCACATAGTCAGAGACAAGATAATCATAAATTACCTAATGAAATTGAATTGTGAGCTACACTAAAAAATGAAAACACCCCCTAATTTACCTTTGCAACAATTGCCAATATTTTTTGTTTCTCATCCACTCTTTTCTACATTATGGTCCTATGAAAACAAAGATTTAGGAGGTTTTAAGGGGTATTTGAAAAGAGAAGTAAGTATAAATAAGGTTCTATCAAAGTCACAACAAACAATAGTTAGTAGTTAGTATCAAAAAATATTTCTAGAAAATGTATTAAAATTCAAATCTGCTATTACACAGATCAATTCTACTATTATACTAATAACCTTGTTGAATGTAGAGTGATTTTTCTACTCTTGATGCCCTATCCATCAGTTAATGATTGCTTCGTTAGCAGCAATCAAGAAGGAAGACTAAGAGGGGGGGTGAATCAGTCTTCACCAGATCTCAAAATTAAACTTCAAGACATAAACTGATAAACTGCAGCAATAAACAGATAAGCAAATTAACAACACAACACACAACACCAATATTTTTGATGTGGAAAACGTAGTTAAGGGAAAAACCACGATGGGAACCTACTCATAGTAAGATGATACTCTACAGTAGTATGTGAAAATATTACAATGGGGAATGCACATGCATTCAGGCACACTGCCTAGAGCTCACTACTCAAAAGATATTTGCCCGAAAGGCTACAACCCTCAGGGAAGTCTCACTGAATTACAATATGATTTGGAGTCGATCCAAAAGAAATGAACTGCAATGATAGCATCTACAAATGCCTAATGACAGTTACAGTTAAGCACAATTGTCTGCTCTACAACACCAATCTCACCTCTACACTTCACTAAATGATAAATCTCTTGTTTTCACATTCACCTCTCTCTGATAATGCAGACACTATATCGACACCAAAACTAAGTGAATAACTCACCTATATATATATATATATATTTCATCAACCTTGATAACAAGGTCGGCTAAACCCTCAACTCACAATTATAAAAATTACATTACATGATACACAGATAAACCACCAAACCAATATAATGATTTATATTACATAGCATAAACCTAATTCAAATTCCCAAATGATCTCATCCACCAGAAATCATGCCAAGATCAGCTGCAACATGCTACATAAAAAATACTGCATAACATGAAAATCAATACCGGTTAACAAAAAACCACCAAAAAATTGCACAATGATAAATGTGGATCGCCAAAACAAATAGGACACGACTAGGAAAAACCAACAAGCACATTAGAATCATCGCCAACAGTTGCACCAATACCTCTTATCAAATCTTCATCGATCAACATCAGGAAGCTCAAGAACACAACCAATCAACAACTGTCATGAAGAAAGATAACTTGCAAGGCCTAAAATCATGAACCATCTGAAATAAAGATACAAAAGATCATCCCAAACAATATCCAAAAACCTCAGCACAAGATCTTATCACATCGGAATATACTGGAGGAAATATCGGATTCTGCAAAGAAGTGATCAACATAACCAAACTACAAAACCGGATCAGAAGATCTTCCCAAACTCACCCGAATAAACCATAGGAATATTTTGACATCAATGACAACAACATATCCTAGTAGCAGCAATGAACAACCATCTCCAACAACTCCAACATGCTTCCACCTAAACACAGAGCACATCTGCTAGTTAACATAGTCAATCCGTTGAAAGCTTCACTGAATATCTTTATTCCCACAAATTTGTTAGACTATATTTCTTGTTTACTAAAATAAAAGCGCATTCGCTAGATAATTCTAGAATCGACTAAAGTAGGGCTCAAATTCACCAAAATGAAGAAAAGGATTGCAATCGAAGTGACAAATCTACTAACTAATAACATAAATTTGTGGATTTTTATCATTTTCAATCGTTTAAGGAGTGTGTTTGTCAGTTTATGTTATGTTTCCATGAATCGTATGATAGGTATTTATTAGTTATTTACCATAGCATTTATGTCATATGTTGAGTGCAAATACATTGATCTATAGAGTGATTCTACTCTTCCACATAACAAATCCACTAATCATTGAAAGAACTACTTGCGAGATCTAGGTTACATTTTTGTTGGTCCAGGATCAAGTCTACCAAAGTGTGGGAATATCCACCAATTTGCAACCTGCAAGTTGAAAGAATCTTAGAAAACACAAAGATGATTAAAAGGGAGCCTATGACATGGGTCCCACCATGCATACTAGAATGTGTGCAAGGAAAGAAGAGATGAAAGAAGACTAAATAAAAACAATGTGCAAAATGAATTTATCACAAAGTAGTCTCCTTGATGCAATGATTTGTCCTTTGATACTGGATTGGATGTGTGCTCACTCAAGATTTTGGCAACATAACAATGCTCAAATGCAAAATGGGTGAGCGAGGTAAATATGTTTAAGGGTTGTATTTATAGGATTTTGGACGAGATAAGATTAATTTTTGATATTAATTGATTAATATATATGGTGGAGGATGAAGGAGAGGAATAAAGAAATTAAAAATTCTTTTTAGGGTACTAGAAGTGACAAGCTCGTGTACTTGTGTAAGAAGTCCATGTGCTTGATATGATGGGATGAGTTGATCTTGTTGGAAAGAGACACTGCATAAGTGTAGATAAGTGTATGGGATTTGTCATTGATGGAAACCCAACTCAGATATTCCATCTGCACTATATAGATTCATCCTATCGAAAGTATGAAGTCAAATTTTGCTTAAGTTTGGAAGGTGGAACACAGTAGTGGACAGTATGGGAGTATTTTGAGTATAACTTCATTTTGGTTGTATATTTTTCTTTATGGTGATACAGGTAGTTGGTTGGATGTCTGGAGTAGCTTATTATAGAATCTTAGCCTTCGGTGTTGTCTTTTGTGCGTGTTTGAAGATCCAGTATTCGGTATTTGAGGAAGAACAGTACTATTTGGCTGACTAGTGATGTAACATGTTGTGCGAAATTATTGGGATAATTTCAGTGATTTATTTTATGTTCAAGGTTGCCTAGCCAACATGTGGGAAGTGTGTAGTCAATTTTGTTTGGTCAGCATATGCATTTATGATCAGATTCTGGTGACTCATCTTACACGTTTCATATTTTGCAAGTGTTGTTGAAGCCGACTTGTTGGCGAGCTAAATTCATGTTGCGGGTATATAAGTTCATTTTATATATCAGAGAGTGTGGGAATGTTGTGTATGTGTGATTGTGTGCAGTTCCATGTACACAATTGAAGGATTTTTGCTCTAGATTAAAGCAAATCAGCAGAACAAAGTAGTGAGACAATTGTATTTTGTGCTTAAACTAGAACTATACCAAGCATTTATAGATGCTTATTTATAGTTCAATCTTGTTGTTACCTTTTGTAATTCCTTTGTAAGGCAGCGAGCCTTCTGGGGTTGTAGCCCTTAATGTAATTTGACCAGTGATCTCTAGCCAGTGTGCCTGAATGCATGTGCATTCCTATGTAAACTTTTCACATACTTCTAATAGAGTATTATCTTACTGTGGGTAGGATTCCCACCCTGGTTATTCCCTTGACCAGGTTTTCCACGTTCAAAATCTTGGTGCTATGGTGATATTTTTGTGTGTGTTTTTCTTATGCTTATCTCTCTTATTCATTTGCATTAAATGGTTTGAAGAACTGGTTAAGAAAGTTAAAAGTTGCAGAATACTAGTTCACCCCCCTCTTAGTGTTCATTGATTCCAACAGATCTTACTTAATCAAAGACTAAGTGTGCAAATTCTTAGTAGAGTGGGATTAGATGGAGATTAAGATTACGATTAGGAGGCAAGTGGGATAGGTAGGAGGATACAACTAGATGCGAGAAAAAAAGGATTTTTGAATTAAGTTTTATATCACATCAAAATGGTTAGTCAAGATTAGTAAGATTAAAAATCATTACAAATAAAACCATTTTAGATGCAATATCAAGAAAGTATGAAAAAGCATAAATGAGAAACGTGAACATAAAGAAAGATTTCACTCATGATGCTCCCTACACCATTTTGGTCTTCCTTGTCCTCCTCATCTCCAAGATCCTCAAGTGCACCGAAGTTGACAAATGAAGAGTGATAAATTAAGTGTAATTAAGTGTGGAATGCTCTCAACTAGCATAAAAATATGGATGAGTGGATGTGGATATGATGGATCAAAATGGGGATTATTATTGTGGATGAAAAATAGATCTAGGATCAAAAAGGCATTATAAGGCTATGATGAAAAGTGGATAAACAAGGATAAAGACTAGTAGCATGATTCCCGAATCACCAGGAGGTTGAGAAAGGATGATGAGGAAGCCATGGTATGCCCCCTCGAGAGGACATGGAACACCAAAATGGCATAGGGAGCATCATGAGTGAATTATTTCTTTATGTTCATGTTTATCATTTATGCTTTTTCATACTTTCTTGGTATTGCATCTAAAATGGTTATTTGTAATGGTTTTTAATCTTACTAATCTTGACTATCCATTTTGACATTATACATTTGGTGAAACCATGATACTAATGGTTTTTTTTATATAACTCATCTTCGAATAGAGGTAGTTGGCATATTATGTCAAATAGTTTCTACACATTATCTATGCTCCATATTTGTAGTATATTTAAATAACAAAGCAAGATATATCTATGATGCATATTTTATCTCACCTCACACTTGTTGCAACATGATATTTATTTCTACTTGTTTGTTGGTCTATTACAAAATGTTGTTATCCTTTATGCTTCGATAGATGTTCATGTTTTGTTTTAGTGGTTTTTTTGATAGATGTCCAATTGTTGCCTCTTTGTCTTTAAGAATTATGGTGCCATCAATTTTTCTATGTTGAATACGTTGTCATTGGAGACACTCTTCTAATCTATCATGTAGCTTTGTGATAGTACCATACAGTGGCTTGTTATGTGCAGTTAGATATGACTTCATTTTTCATTATGTTTTGCAGGCAAGGAGTGTGGAATTGGGTTTTATACCTGACTCATTGCATATTGATGCTATACTAGACACTGGAATTCTATCAAAACACAAAAACAACATTTTCATTTTCAACATAGGAAGGGAGGACTACACAGCACAAGTAGGGAGGTTGCTAGTATATTTGTAATATAAAAAATCATGCCTTATCCAATTCAATGTAGCAAATGGGACTTTCCTCCATGTCATTAAAGGTCATGGATCACCACCTTTGTCCTTTTGTCTAGTTGGATCACCCAGTCAGCTCTAAGTAGGTATTTCACCAACTCCACCAACCTTTCACCTTCAAGGACTAGGGCACAATGTAAAGACGTCTGCGCAGTGTGCTAGCATCCCACGAATTTGACTATACCTGAAAGGAATTGTAATGCTCCTGCATGCGCCCACTGATGTCCATTTTCCATCTAGAGCCTATATTCTCCAGTTTGAAGGAATTTTAAGGATCTTTTGTCATTTTGAGACCACTCTTTGTAGGTTGGAGCTCTCGGTGACTTCTTGGAAATTCATAGCTTCCCATACCAAGACCACCATTGTGGTAGCTCTCAAAATAGTTTACAACATCATCACCATGAGCACTTTGAAAAGGGGAATTCACTTATTCTCTTTCCCATCTTTACTTTACATATCTCTCTATTTATCGTTACTTTCCAATTATCTTTATCATCTATTTTCCTTGTGGCTTTTCATTTGGATTGTTCATGGAGGTGGAAACACCAAAATGAGGGTTTGACTTAGGCATGCTCCAAAAAACAACCCTAACATTTTCCCTTCTTGATTTTGTGTAGGTTCTTAATCATGGAAGAATAGTCACTTTGCGGGAGGCTCCTATCATGGATCATTTGTGAGTTCCTTTCATCTCTTCTCTCTTATTCCATCCTAGTTATTTTGTATTTTGTGATTACTATCTTAGTTTTATCATTTTCCACGTTTACATTATAATATAGTCGCATCTATTACTTTCTGTAGGACTTTTGTACCTCATCTGTATAGGACAACAGTGCATCATGTTCTTGTCCTAGACCTATGCACTCATCCTCTGGACAAAGGCTACGAAGAGTCATATGAGAGCCTTAAATTATGATCAATTGTTCTAATTTATTATTTTCATCCCCTTGCTCACCTTAGCGCCAGTTCGAGTGAGGTATCAGAGGGTCAATTTGTTCCCTAGGATCCATCATCCAAGAGGTAACAAATTTCCTCTATTACATTTTGGTGAACCCGACGTGAAATATTTTTATTTTTACATTGTGTATTTATCATTTAAGTGTATTTCATAAATCTAAAAATCTAAAAATCTAGTGTAAAAAAAAAGAAAAAAAACATAGTTTTTGCATCATTGTTCTAGCATTCATCTTCTTGACTATCAAACTTTAGACAAGATCCTTTGTGTACCTATAGTGTAGTCTTAGCATTGGAAGACTTGTCTATGAGCTTTATGACCTAGACTGCCACAGGAGTCGTAGTCAACAAGTCATCCAAACAGAGATTTCCTCCTGATTGTTATAGTCCTCCTTTTCCCAACATGATGTTTAATGATCAGCTTCCTGACCCAAATTATTTCTTGGTTTCTCATCCCCTTAAGTCTATTTTGATAGGGGACCCCTCTCCACCTGGTTCGCAATCCAACTCTCAGAGTAATTTTTTGAGAAATTCTACTCCATCTTCCCCTCCTATCGTTGATCATAACTCTGTTCTCACTATTGATTTTGAACAAATTAACATGCTTGAGCAGGATCTGAGAGACTTTAACGATTTCCTAAATTAGGAGAATATTCTCCCCCGGGCTGGAAATTTGATCAATGCTCTGAGACATGTTGATCTCAAATAGGAGAGGCCTATAGATGTTGATGAAATTATCTATGATTGTCAAGAACCATGTGCCTTTGACTAATGCTCCTCCTCAAGATGGCCAATCCATTACCTGTGGACCCCATCTTAGTGTCGGTATGCCTAGTTTGACAGTGCAGATGGTTGATCCTAGGCCTACTATTCCTAGTATCACTACTTCATCTACCCCCTTGGGCTATATAGGTATGTCTAGTGGCTCAACCTTTTCCTTCATTGTAGCTCAGATGTCTATGATTAGCACTAGCACTACATCTATTGTTGGCATTGATCCTTCTAGAGGTTTCAGTGGAGGTGGTGGTAGATTTGGTCCACCTCCATCTCCTCCGTCCACTAATTCAGTCTTGAACACCATATTACAAAACATGGGCCAGTTATAGTTATAGTTAACCAAATTGGCCTCCGCCTCTGGTCAGTCATCCATGCCTGCATATTATAGGAAGAGTCCCCTCAATATCACCATCTTGAACACTATCCTTCCTACCTTTTTTGAGTCATTGAAGTTCAATAGGTTTAATGGTGATGGGGACCCTAATGTGCATGTCAATTCCTTCATGACCATGTGTAGAGACTATCATAATCTAGAATTTGTTTTGCTTAAACTATTCTCATGGTCCCATAAAGGAACCACATTAGAGTGGTATAGCTGCTTCTCAGACTATTCCATTCATACCTTTGACCAGATCATGGACCTTTTCCTCAAGCAGTTTTAGGCCAACATTGGTAGCAGGGTCACCATCATTGACCTTGTTCATTGCAAGTAGAATCCCAATGAGAAGATCACAGAATTCATCTCGAGGTATCAGTCGATCTCCATTAGAATCCCCTTTGCTCTACTAGATAGTGATCTGCAGAGGATGTTCATTGGCAATCTGTAGCCAGTATTTAGGGAGAATCTATCTCTTAATTGATATCAAAACTTTGCTAACATGTGTTATGTACTTATGGACTACCAACACATCATGTCATAGTTTGGAGATAGTAGTTCAAACCCTTGCGGTGGGTCCTTTATAGGCATGTCCACTAAAGGGTCTAGGAAGAATAAGGTAGTAGGTAATGTCGTGGTTGTCCCTCCGATAGCTACTAAACAAGGCTCGCAAAAAAATAGAGTCTTCACAAAATTTAATGACTCTTATTTGAGAATAATGCAGTGATTGTTGAGAGACAATCTAATTACCCTTCCTGAGATTATACTATTGTCTGATAGAAAACCCTATTTGCAGTGGTACGATGGATCCAAATTCTGCCATTACAAATGTGTGTCTGGTCATGACACTGAATGATGTTATCATCTTTGACACATTGTCTAGGACCACATCAATATTGTTGCAGTCAAATTTGATGTGCGGAAACACAAGTTGAACAAGTTCGTTGACAAGACCAATAGTGACTTGCAAATCTATACCAATCCCTTTCCCCTGCATTCAAAATATTTCATCTCTGCATCGGATCCTTCTTTAGATGATGGTCCATTCGTGAATATGGTCACCATCACTCCCATTTTATTGCCTCCTAGCTAGAAGGGAAAGGTGTCTGATGTGTCTTTATCATTCACCCTTCTGGATGCCTCATATTGTGGAGAGCCTGCTCCTCTATACATCCTTGCCAAGTTGAATGGTCAAACTATCATAGGTGTGATGATTGACCCATCATGAAGAGTTGATATTATTATAGAGGAGACTCTATTTGTAAACGGTTGGCATAGGCCTATGTATGATGAGTGTCAAGCAACCTTGAGGACACATGATGGGTTTTATATCCCTCCTTTAGGTAGCATCACCTTGGAAGTCCTTGTGGGGCCTAAGGTTCTATCTTCTACATTTGTGATAATTCCTGAGTCGGACCTATTCCGAGCTAAGCTAGGCATTCCTTGGTTGATTTCCATGGAGGAGGTCCCTTCATTAATTCATAAATGTCTAAAGTTTCCCCAAGAGGGTTTAGTGCATGTCATCCAGGATATTGGATATTGACCCCTAGTAGCCAGTGGAGACTTTTCGCTAGACTATTTTTGGCCTACTCCAGTGGGGCCCATGCTTCCCTTTGGTGACTTGATGTACTTCACATACTATCAATATAAGATGGGGGAGTCAGCTCCTAAATCAACGCAACCTATTTTTTCATTTCCCCTTCCTGCATTGACCTCTACTCCATCTATTTCGGTCTTGGAGCAGGTGGTGCCTCATGTCTCCTCATCATCAAGGATCAAGGCTAACCTTACTCCCTCGAAAAGACCTCTGCGTCCACCTAGGATTGCATATCCTCTAGTAGTGTCTTCTATTCCTATGGTTGCAGGTAGTGCAGATAAGGGAGAGACACCTATGTTGTCAAAGTCTATGGCCCACCCTCCCTTTGAGCTTCCGATCATGGTCAATATCCCTCGGCCCTCTCGTTATGAGAAAGGGAAGTGTTCCTCTCAAGATCATTTGTCACCACTTGCTCCTTCTTCATAGCCTGCGTTGGCACCCTTTGTTCCTCTGACTGCTCCTTGAGTAAAGTGAGGTAGGGTTTCCATTGCTATGAATGTGGTGCCTATCCCAGATGCACCTCCTATTTCATTGATTGGGACTTTTCCTATCCCTAACATAGTTCCGGAGGCCTCTCCTATGGAGCATGATGTTCTTGAATCCTCTAGAGCCTTGGTTGGTGGTCCTCACCTCTGTCATAATCAGTGTGCATGTTAGCATAAATGCTTTCAATGATCCATGGCTCAACAACATGATGTCGCTCTACAGTCCATTGGTGCCTCTTTAGCACCTAATTCTTTTGTCTCATAACTTGTTTCTTTAGATGTCCCTATCTCTACAACCTCTTTAGTTTTTCTTCCTACTTATTTAGAGCCCATTGATGAACCTCCCCCCTAAACAGGTGTAGATTTTCATTGCTCCTTCTTTAGAGTCACCCCTCATCACTTCTTTGTCAGACATTCCTCCATTGTCATGACCCATTGATATGTTGCACACGCAGGTGGTGTCTAGCACAACTTTGTCTACTCCCCTTGTCTCACAACCATTCTAGCATCAAATCTTTCCTGGAGTCCTTCAGCCTGCTACAATTGATAGGAGACCTACTTCTC
Source organism: Cryptomeria japonica (assembly GCF_030272615.1). Lineage (NCBI taxonomy): Eukaryota > Viridiplantae > Streptophyta > Pinopsida > Cupressales > Cupressaceae > Cryptomeria > Cryptomeria japonica. The sequence continues at coordinate 21,090,213 of NC_081412.1, forward strand.
TTGTCCAGCCCAAAAGCAAGCTTGAGCAGGGCCCTGTCCTAGAATTTTGATGATAGAAATCCTCGTAGGTATGTTTCTCACCCTCTTCTATTCCTATTTTAGTGCATGTTGTTTTGCCTTTTTCTATGTGTGTGATTGAGAGGGCTCTTCCTTCTCCAGAGTTTCACTGCCCCTCTTCCCGAGGTTTGCAGTCCTGTTGTGATTTCATCTTCCTTGAGTGACTCACATGCTTCCTCTACAAAGGCTTGCATATTTGACTCCTTGGAGGACATCCCGACCTTGTCCATGATCTTCATGTGATCATTGACCCTTACCTCCTTTGAGCCTATGGACACAAACATTGTTGTTACTTCATCCCTTGCCCTCATTACTAGTGAGGTGCCCACTGAAGCTCTTGTGGTGATCCCTCTCTGAGTTCATCCTCCTTCTCCCTATGATCTAGATTGGGAAGATGATGATCTCCTATGAGATGACCTTTAGGATGTCTACCTCTTACCTCATTCTTTTTTGTGTGTGTGCGATTGATTGTGTTCTCTCGTGCTTTCTTTACATGTTTGTTCCCTCTTAGAGGACCCAAGTTACTCTATAAGTACTTGGATATGGGAGGTTGACTGTCTTTATCCATTGTTCTCTCTTGGAGGACCTGAGTTACTCTATAGGTGCTTAGATATGGGAGATTTTATGTCGTATATATTCCTCTATTTATCTCTCTACTTCTTCTATTTGTTGTGCCTTTCTTTTTCAATATTCAGGGATGATGCAAAGCATTGGGAGCATCTTTCACCTTCTTCCATGTTGATCAAATTTTTTATTTTATCTTTATCTTCATGTACTCTTCTTTAGATTTGAGAGATTTTGTGCTATGATGATATACCCATATCTCAATTGTATTTCATATCTCCTGATGCAGGAGCATCCCTGGTTCTTGGCAATCTTGCAACAACCAAAAATATTTCATTTATGTTTTGCTTTCTGTTTTGCAGTTTCAGTATTTCATTATGCATTTTCTGGCATTGGCTCACCAGATCTTGAGGAGTTAGATTTTTCTTGAGGACTTGATCATCTACCTTATTCCCAAACCATAGAGCATTTGGATCGTTTTCCAGCAAGTTATCGATTCCAGTTTCCAAGATAGTTTTCTGGCATGGGAACCGGTTGGACCTATTTTCTTTGGTGAATCTATCGGATCCCTTTTGTAGCTTGCAGAGTCCTGAGCATTGATTTTGATGTTCCTTGGTGTGTGGTCGACCTTCCCTATGATCCACACTTCATCCTTTGGATTTTTCGGAGGAATTTCCTTGGCGGAGGTCGACCTTGTTTTTTTTACACATTAGGTCTTGTTCTTCAGAATTTGATCCCTTTTTGGGCCGACCGAATCCCTTAGATCGTATAAATCATTGTAATTAAATATTAGAATGCAGATCAAAGGTGGTAGACATGACATAGAAGCTAGATCTTCAGATTTGAGGTCCCTGTTGTGAAATGTTTTGTAATTGAGCATGTTTTAGTAGGCCAGTGAGCTAGTTTCTATAACCCAGATGTTACCGGTTGATTGTAATCGATTTTCATGATATAATTCATAATTGTTCTGCATTGCCTCCATCATATCCTTGTGTTTTCACTGTATTTACTCTTGCTGACTAGTTCAGACTGATCTCTTTGACGTCCCTTTTAACCGGTGACTACACCAAGTGGTATCAGAGTGAGATTTCATTCCAGAGATTGTGTTGTCCTAAGAAATGTTTTTGTAGGGTGGTGAAATATGGATCCAACTTGCAACTGTAGAGGACTGGTGTGAAGATGGCATGAAGAGGAAATAGGAATGGTGGAGCATGTGGGAATGTAGACCCTATTGTGATAGAAATATTGGTAGGAATTGCATCCCGATTGGAAGTCATTGAGACAACACAGAGAAGAGGTTGACATATTGAAGATGTGAGTGAAGATGAAGGAGAAGAAGCACTGGCAGAACAAGTAAACCCACTAGTAATGGATCCTGATGAAGAGAGGTTTTTTAGGGTTTTGAGTAGGGCAAATACTAAACCTTATTTTACCCCATCAGAATATGATGCAAAGTTGTATTCAAATGAATTGATGGATTGGATATCGGATATGGAGAAATATTTTGATTTTGAGAACACTGTAGAAGAAAGAAAGGTGAAATATGTCTATACCCAATTGAAAGGACATGCATCTCTTTAGTGGGAGCATTTTTCAGGTTGATAGACAAATAAGAGGTAAATAGAAGATCAAGACATGAGATCACATGGTTGCTAAGTTGAAATCAAAATTTATGCCAGGTGATTATCAAGTGAATCTATTCTTAAAGTTACAAAATTTGAAGCAGAGGGAATCTAGTGTGAAGGACTACACCAAAGAATTTTACAAGTTGAATATCAGATCCAGACATGTTGATGATGAAGTTGAACAAGTTTCAAGATATTTGAATGGATTGCATATATCTATACAAGATGAACTTAGTTTGATCAAGTTGCAGAGTGTTGAAAAGGCTTATTAGTATGCCCTAAAGGCAGAGGTAGAGGTGGAAGGTTTTACAAAGGAAGATTTCAAGGAGGAAGAGGATATACCAAAGGTAAAATAATCTATACAGATCAGTGTTGGCCGCTTGGTAGGTCAATGCCTCCTATGGATTCATGACATGGCTTTCTGCCCCCTCTCGTGGATCCGTAACTCTGTCCGCAAACTCGTTCACTGACAATTCAAGCTTTTGGTGTAACAACAATGCTGATTCCAATAAATGGTATCAGAGTGCCAGGTCACAGATTTGAATCCCTGGATTTTCCCTTGGAATCCTCAGTAGTCATTGAGGGGGGGATTTTTGGTCGTTCGACGAGTCAACACCTCCTGTGGATTCGTGACATGGATTTCTCCTGCCTCTTGTGGATCCTTAACTCTAGATACACGCCCGTTCATTGATAGTTCAAGCTTTTGGTGTAATGGCAGTGGTGATTCCAACAATTAGAACAAGGACAAGGAAGTAAGAAAATATGGTGGGTCATACCAAAAGGATGATAGAAGTTTCTATGAGAGAAGAGAACTTGATGGTTACCAGAATGAGAATTTTGGAAAAGATGATAGAAGACAAGACAAGAGAGTGTTTAGAGGAACTTTCTTTAAGTGTGGAGGAGAAGGACAACATGCTTTTGAGTGTAAGAAGGCAGACAATATCGGGAGAATAACAATGGTGGAAGAAAGCCCCACTAGATGAGCTAATAAACTGGAAGATGGAGAACTGTTAATGATGAGGACAAATTTCTATCATACTGGAGGAGATGAAGAGCCCTTGCAGAGGAGGAATTTGTTCAAGACTAGATGTAAGGTATCTAATAAATGTTGTAAAGTTGTTATTGATAGTGGTAGTTCAGATAACCTTGTTTCAGAAGAGATGGTGACTAAGTTGAATTTGGAAAGACTGAACACCCTAAGCCTTATCATATAGCATGGATTCAGGATGAACATAAGTTGTTGGTAAGTGAGAAATGTTTGGTGAAATTAAAAATTCAGAATTATCATGATGAAGTCTTGTGTGATATTATGCCTATGGATATTTGTCACCTTTTGTTGGATAGACCTTGGCAGTTTGATAGATAGGCAATACATGATGGGAGAAAGAATACATACACTATTGTGGCCAATGGAATGAAGCAAACCTTGTTGCCCTTGGAGGAGCCTTTGAAGAGTGAAGTTTGTATGAATGTTATTATCTGTTTGGTGGATGGAATGAAATTCTTAGATTGGATGAAATGTGAGAATGTGTTTTTTTCCTTAGTTTCTAAGAAGACTGAGAATCCTGAGCATGAAGAAGAACAACCAGAATAGATAAAAGAGTTGTTGAAAGAGTATGAAGACACCATATCAGATTATGTGCCTGATGGATTACCACATGTAAGAAGTATTAGTCATTGCATGGACCTGATTCCTGGAGCTAGTTTGCCTAATAAAGTTGCACATCGGATGACATCGACAGAGAATGAAGAGCTGAATAGACAAGTGTAGGAATTGTTGAAGTAAAGTTTGATCAGAGAAAGTTTGAGTCCTTGTGCAGTACCAACAATATTAGCACCTAAGAAGAATGGAGAATGGAGGATGTGTACTGATTCCAGAGAAATAAACAAGATCACAATTAAATACCGGTTTCCTTTCCTAGGATGGATGACATAATGGATTGTTTGAGTGGAGCCAAATACCTCACAAAGATAGACTTAAAGAGTGGAAGATAGCATTCAAGACAAATGAAGGACTGTATGAATGGTCAGTGATGCCTTTTGGGTTAACTAATGCACCAAGTACTTTCATGAGGTTGATGAATGATGTATTGAAGAAATTATTGGGTAAGTTTTTTATTGTATATTTGGATGACATTCTAATTTTCAATAAGACAAAAGAGGAGCATTTGTTACATTTAAGACAAGTTTTGCAGAGGTTGAGAGAAGAAAAGTTGTTGATAAACTTTAAGAAGTGTACTTTCATGAAGGAAGAGTTAGTATATTTGGGATTTGTGATATTTGAGGATGGTTTGTAGATGGACCCTGAGAAAGTAAAAGCAATTTTTGAATGGCCTACACTGGAAAGCATTGGAGAGGTAATATCATTTCATGGATTAGCTAGTTTCTACTGGAAGTTTGTTAGAAATTTCAGTTCATTTTGTAACCCTATGACTAAGACAATGAGGGGAGATATGAAGGAATTAAAGTGGACCACCAGAGAAAACAAAAGTTTTGAACTATTGAAGCAGAAAGTGACTGAGCAGACTGTGTTAGCTTTACTGGATTTCAATAATGTTTCAAGTAGATTGTGATGCAAGTGGAACATCAATAGGAGCAGTCTTGAGTCAGGAAGGGAGAGAAGTAGCTTATTTCAGTGAGAAATTGAATGATTCCCGGAGAAGATATTCAGTGTATGATTAGGAACTTTATGCCATAGTTCAAGCCTTGAAGAAGTGGAGACATTACTTGTTGCCTAAGGATTTTGTGTTCTATACAGATCATCAAGCTTTGTAGTATTTGAATAGCCAAAGTAAGTTGAATTAGAGACATATGGGATGGGTAGAATTTTTGCAGAGTTACACCTTTGTATTGAAGCACAGAAGTGGGAAATCTAACAAAGTTTCTAATGCAATGAATAGAAGAAGGAATTTGCTGACAGAGATGAGAGTGATAGTATTAGGATTTGAGGATTTGAAGACCTTGTATGATGATGACCCAAATTTTGCAAAACCTTGGAGATCATGTAGAGAACTGGTTATGGTAGATATAAGCAAGTGGTTGGATTACTTCATTCAGGATGGGATGTTATTCAGAGGAGTTCAGTTGTGCATACCTAAGAGCTCTATGAGAGAGAATCTGATAAAGGAGAAGCATAGTGGAAGATTAGCCGGACACTTTGGTGTTGATAAAATAGTAGCATTGGTGAGTTAGCATTACTTTTGGCCCCAAATTCATAAGGATGTTAGGAAATTTGTGCAGAGTTGTAGAGTTTGTCAAGTTGCAAAAGGTAGTAGTCAGAATGTGGGATTGTATAAGCCTTTGATAGTACCAGAGAGACCTTGGGAGGATATAAGCATGGATTTCATACTTGGATTGCCTAAGACATAGAGAGGAAATGATTGTATATTTGTGGTGGTGGATAGATTCTCAAAGATGGCTCATTTCATATGTTATAAGAAGACATCAGATGCAATGCATATAGCTGACCTATTTTTCAAGGAAGTGGTGAGATTGCATGGATTAACTAAGAGAATAGTTGAGATAGAGATACTAAGTTGGTTATTTTTGGAGAAAACTTTGGAAGAAGATGAAGATAGATTTGAAGTTCAATTCTATTTTTCACCCATAGAATGATGGACAGACATAAGTAGTTAACCGGAGCTTGGAAAATTTGTTAAGATGCATAGTTGGAGACAAAACTGGAAGTTAGGATTTGACTCTCGCACAAGTAGAGTTTGCCTACAATAGTTCAGTAAATAGGAGTACTGGAAGATCACCTTTTGAGATTGTTACTGAAGCACACCCTAGAGGTATATCAAAAATGAGAGATATCAGTAGTGAAGACCAGAGAAGTTCAGAAGAAGAAGAATTTGCAGATCACATAAAGGACTTACATATTCAAGTTAAGCAACATTTGGAGGACATGAATAGAAAGTATAAGGAGAAAGTATATGAGAAGAGGAGACATAAGGAATTTGAAGTTGGTGATGAAGTGATGGTGTATTTGAGAAAAGAAATATTCTCGGTTGGAACTTATAACTAGTTGCAGACGAGGAAGTTTGGACTTGCAAGATTTTGACAAAGTCTAATTCCAAAAATGCATATGAAGTGGAGTTACTGGATAGTCTAAGTATTTCACCTATATTTAACATTGTAGATCTACATCAATATCATGAACCATAATTCAATGAGGATAGTATTGCAGAATTGGAAAAATAGTTGCCCCGAAAGGAACCGGATCAGATTGAAGAGATTTTGGACAGTAGGATTGGGTGTAGTACCTAAAGCAGTCAGTATAAGGAGTATCTTATGAAGTGGAAAGGTAGGAGATTTGAAGATTCATCTTGGATTTCTTAAGAAGAGGTAGATTGTCTGGGTTTTCCTCTGACCCCAGCAAAGTGAGAGACTCACTTTTTCAACAACCCCAGATGTTTGATGCAGGAGCATCCCCGGTTCTTGGCAATCTTGCATCAACCAAAAATATTTCCTTTCTGTTTTATAGTTTTAGCATTTCATTATGTATTTTCTAGCATTGGCTCATCGGATCTTGAGGATTTGGATTTTTCTTGAGGAATTGATCATCTACCTTATTCCCAAACCTCAGAGCATTTGGATCATTTTTTGACAAGTTGTCGATTCTATTTTCTGAGATAGTTTTCTAGCACTGAAACCGATTGGACCTATTTTCTTTGGTGAATCTACCAGATCCCTTATGTAGCTTATGGAGCCTTGAGCATTGATTTTGATGTTCCTTGGCATGTAGCCGACCTTCCCTGTGATTTTCACTTCATCCTTTGGATTTTTCAGAGGAATTTCTTTAGCGGAGGTTGACCTTGTTGTTTTTACACATTAGGTCTTGTTCTTCAGCATTTGATCCCTTTATGGGCTGACCGGATCCATTGGATCATATAAATAGTTGTAATTAAGCATTATAATGTAGATCAAAGGTGGTAGACAAAACACAAAAGCTAGATCTTAAGATTTGAGGTCCCAGTTGTGACCTGTTTTGTAATTGAGCATGTTTTAGTAGGCCAATGAGCTGGTTTCTGTAACACAGATGTTACTGGTTGATTGTAATCAGTTTTCTTGATATAATTCATTATGTTTTGCATTGCCTCCATCATATCCTTATGTTTCCATTGTGTTTACTCTTGATAAGTAGTTTGGACTAGTCTCTTTGAGGTCCCTCCTATCCGATGTCTACACCATCTCCTCTCATTGCTATGGGTTCTGATGCCAAACTATTGGATCCCTCTGTCCTCTTTCCTTTCATTATTTATCTTTCTCTTCTCCTTAGAATGACATTCCTTTCATGCATATCATTCTAAGAGGGGGCCGTCATATCTACATTTTTGCATAATATGTTTTTTTCGTTTAGTCTTTTGCATTAGTATTTCTTGTTTATCACTTTTCCTTGTTTGCATAGGTGGGGGCCAAACCACTTGATCTTTTGCTTTATCTTTTTTTCCTAGATGGGGGCCAAACCATTTGATCTATCTCTTTTTTTTGCCTTGGTAGGGGCCAATCTACTACTTACCAAATCTATCTTTGATCACCCAATCACATGGCTATCTAGCGTATCGCTACCCATGCTGACAAAATCTATCTATCCTATCGTCCTATTGTATGGTCATCCATACTATCATGTCTCATCATCCTATTGTATGGTTATCTAGCGTAATGTACTTTTCTATCCATACTAATGCATCTTATATCATGGTGACCACTTATCTTGTATCTTTTTGGTAACTAGGGGCTTTCCTCCAAAGTGAGGGTCATTTTTGTTCCACTATCTTACCAATCTTAAATCTATCTTTTATCTCACCATCCAATATACTAGACTGCAGCTAGCATGTTTGCGATGAATCAATTAGAAATATTTATACCAAATCTCATCTGTATCTTGCTAGGGGCAACCTCCTCTGATCAACAAAAATTTGCCTCCCTATCACAACTCTCTATCTTCCTCTACTTTAGCTTCGCATCTCTTGACAAAGACATGCTCGCTAAAGTAGGGACAAAATCTAATATCAAAAATCATGCCTTATCCAATTCAATGCAACAAATGGTGCTTTCCTCCATGTCATCAGAGGTTGGGCATCACCACATTTGTCCTTTTGTCCACTCAGATCACCTTGTCATCTCCAAGTAGGTATTTCACCAACTCTGCCAACCTATCACCTTCGAGGACTGGGGTGAGGCACGAAGATGTTTGTATGGCACACTAGCATTCTACGAATCTAATAGTTGGCAGGTGGTCATTTGAGTGTTACGCTTGCGCCTGGAAGGAATCGTAAAGCCTATGCCTAGAAGGAATCATAATGCCCCTGCATGCACCCATCGATGTCGGTTTTTCATCTAGAGCCTATGTCTCTCCAATTTGAAGGCATTTTGAGGATCTTTTGGCATTTTGAGACCACTCTTTGTCGGTTGGAGCTCTTGGTGATTTCTTCGACAATATTCATAGTTTCCCATACCAAGACCACCATTGTGGTAGCTCTCAAAAACAATTTATAGCATCATCTCCATGAGCACTTTGGAGAGGGGAATTCACTTATTCTCTTTCCCATCTTTACTTTGTATATCTCTCTATTTATCTTTACTTTGTATATCTCTCATTTTCCATGTTTACATTATAATATAGTCTTGTTTGTGACTTTTTGTATGGCTTATGTACCTTGTTTGTACAGGACAATAGCGCATTGTGCTAGTGTCGCAGACCTACGCACTCATCCTTTGGATAGAGGCTAGGCAAGTTGTCTGAGAGCCTCAGATTGCGATCAATTGTTCTAATTTATTATTTTCATCCCCTGGCTCACTTTAGTGCCAGTTCGATTGAGGTATTAGAGAGTCAATTTGCTCCCTAGGAACCATCATCTGTGAGGTAACAAATTTCCTCTGTTACAATATCATACCTTCTCCATGCCCTACAACAATGCTTTTATCATAGTCTATTGTTGTTTCTGAAAGATCTATGTGGTAGATATTAAGACATCCACACACTCTCATGAGTTGACATCTCTTTGTTGCATTATATCACACTATTGTCTATGATTCCATTCTTTTCCTACATGTTTACAAGAGCACTTTCAACTAGAACGTGACAAAAATTTGCTTTCCATTTGGCTTTGTCTGTTGTCCTCACCTTGTTTTCCAGCTCCCATCACCACACAAGTTGGACATATTATAACAAAGGTTGTCGCATTTACTTATATTCTTTACATTTAACTGTATGCTTGCACCTAGCAAAGCTTCCATCACACCACATGTAGGGAGGACACTGACAAAGGTTGTGGAATTTGACTTTCCACCTGAAAAATTGCTAATGCCTGAAACTTTCTATGGGATTTTAATGAGAAGATGAGAAGAAGAGGTGAGAAGGATGCTGGAAAAAGTTGTGAGGTAGGATTTGTAGCTACCGGGAATATATCTTTAAGGGTGTCGAAATCCATTTGAGAAAATTTATTCCGTGCATTTCATAAAAAAAATCGTCTGCCATTTGCATTTTCTTGAAAGATTTTGTTGCATTTTCTTGAAAATTTTTAAAGCCTTTTCTACAAAATTTGTTTCATACATATTCGACAAACACATAGTCTAGGTGATTGACATCTCTTTGAGGCTTTTCTGTCGAACAAACTGCTAACAATAGATGTCAAATTTGAACTTTCCACATGCGAATTGTATTTGTTTGATAACTTTTAAACATCTTTTTATTGAATCTATTATGTGCATGGTGTACAATCACTATAATCCATGAGATGACAACTCTTTGAGATGTATTGTTAAAACAAATCGTGCCCTCACTAATGTTCCAAAGCTTGTCCATTGAACTCTTTGATGACTTATCACTAACATTTTTTGTGGTTCCTTTATGCTTATAGAATTCATAATTTGGAGTGGCTTATTGGAAATATTTCAAAAGGACAAGTGCTTGAATTTTGTCTAGTCGGAAATAATATAGCACTTAATTGTAAAGTGTCTTTTTCATTACATGCGCTTCAATATAAAGTTCCAAATCACAAAGGGGGGATAAAAGATAATAATTTTGCCTTGACCATTTGATTTTTCACTCATTTCTTATTTTGGGATTTCTCACATTCAAGCACAAAGAAGGAAGAGACAAGTGAAAGAAGTAAGGAAATTTGTGCGATATGAACCACATATGCTTTGTAAGTTCTATCCTTTTACTAATTCATTTCAGTTGATTTTCACTAACAATTGTATAAAAAAGTGCAGTTGCAAGACAAAGCGAGTTTTCTAACAAATTGTTTTGCAGGTATTGAATACTTCAAATTTTCACATTTTTTCCAACATGTTTTAATTGGGTCAATTGATCAATCCTAGGATAGTCATATTCATTTTGCTACAATCTTGGTTAAAAAGAACACTTCATTTTACTATCTTGGCTAAAAAGAACACCATGGTTGTTGGAGCAGCTTCTCCAAGTAGAAAATTTGATCATATTGCAATGATGAAATAAAAAGAACAAGTGTCTTTTGTGACTAGCACGCTTGTGCAAATTTGTAGAGTGGACCTACTTCTAACACACACTATCCTCTCCCTTGGCTCTCATGGTCTTAGGTGCAAGAGAAAAGTGTTAGTAACACTCAAAAAATTTCTCTTTTTAAGAGAGGCCTACCAAGGGACACATACACCCTTGGGATGACCTTGAGTGGTAAATCTTTCAAGCCGCTATATAAATCAGGTGAGAGATAAATCTATAACCTTAGGTGTATCTGTTCCTACAATGTAACCTGCCAAAAGGACATATAGGCCCCATCATGAGTTACTAGGCTCTTAAGTGAGTCACTGCAAAATGAACTTACATCTAAAGACATTGAACATCACTAAACACCTCTTATTCTAGAAGCCCACTCATTCTATTGATTGAGGATATTTGCAAAAAGTTTAGTGCAAGAGCATAGAAGGTTTTTCTCTCAAGAAACTCACCATACATATTTCCTTGAGTAGAAATAGGAATTTTTGAAAAGCTATTTGAAGCTTGATGAAAGTGGAGGCTCCCCCATCATAGGGACCACCTATTTTTTATGCCCGTGCAAGACTTAGTATATCACATCCTTATCTGCCACAGTGGGATACATAAGGTATAATATCAAGATGTGCGTTGAAAATATTACAATTGGCCATTTCCTTAGGGATAAAAAGTGTTTGAGTTGTCTTCATCGTGTTTCATACCAGTGAAACTTTGCGCCGACTTTAGGCCTATGGTCATACATGCATTATCAGGGTCAAAAAATTCATGAATGGGTTGATTTAGACCCACAACTTTTGTGCCATTTTTGAAAAAGCAAAAATATTTGCTTGTGTGCTTGACGTCTCTTCTTGTCAAAAAAATAAAACATTTGAAACAAGTTACACCCCAACAACAATCTAAAACAAATAAATCACCACAAGATTTATAAATGTGGCATATCATCAACTCCCTCAAGCATATCAATAAATCCATCTATCGTTGTCTTGAGAAGAAGAAATCTAACCAAAAAGAGATCTTAAAGAAGAGAAAATTTCTCTACATAAACCACAAACTCTCGTTCAAACATCAAACATTACTTCACCATTTTCACAATTACCTACATGGTCATGGAAATGAGTTTGATAAGAAATCTTTAAAAATGTGTGTCTTTCAACAAAGATCCGCCTTGTCCCAATCTCTCAATAGAAGTGGTAAAATCTCAATGTCATATCTACCTCAACAAGAAATCACCTATTGAGTCATTTTTTATTCTTTCATTAAAACACAGAAATTCCAAGGTTTCATAGTTCCTCTTCTTCATCATCATTCTAAATACACATCTTTCATATTTTCGACCAAAAATCAAGGATTACACCCATTTCAAAACATCAAAATTCCATTCAACTCTCATACACAAAGAGGTTTTGTCCTTAGATATTTTGGATATTTATAATCACAAAAAAAACAAATACTCTCTAGTGAGTCTCTAATATAGGATTATTCATCTTAAGGGGCATTAGTAAGCATCATAAATAGGTTAAAACTATCTTTTGAGTGCATCCTCTCATGGTTAGGTAGCTTGTGACTTGTAACAACACAAATATTGCTACACCTCATCTCATAATTGATGAAAACCAAGCAATCAATCTTAAAGAGGAATTTGTAAACATCCAACCCTTAGTAAAAGAGATCACTCATCCATAAAAAAATTGAAACTCATTATCACCATCATCAAATTTTGGAATCATAAGAGGGGGATCAACCACCCACTTTTCACCCACCTCACTTCCACAAATACAAACTTCAAACATGGCTAGGACTAGGCCTCAAACTTAGAGACACCTGCAAAAGGATATATGGGAAGAGGAAGACGAAATCAACCCCTTTGCAAGCAGACAAGACCCATAAACTCCTACATAAGTAGAAATCGAGGAAGCGACTAGTAATCCTAGGTTCAACAGACTCTTTGATGAGATTATTAAGGGGAATGATAATGCTCATTTCCTAAGACTTTCTCAAGAGGGGGCAAAACTCCCTCTTGACTTTTACGTATCACAAATTAGGGATGCACCAAAACAAGTCCAAAATAGTCATCAGCAAGAAAGAAATCAAGATAATATGAGGGCGAGGAATATCCACAATTATGATCACAACAACTATCAACAAGGGAATGTCCCACCTCCTCCCACAGAAATGGATATGTTGAGACAACAAGTAAAAGACCTTGTCCAACAATTAAATTCAAGGAAGGCACAAAAGAGATATGCTCTCGAAGATATATGTCCTTATCTATTTGATAGGAACATGGTCATGCCCCCTTTCTGTCAAAATTTTGAAACTCCAAAATTTGACAAGTAAAAAGGAAAGGGAGATCCAAGGGACCATGTGAGATAATTATACGCCTCTTTCTTAGAGGTTGCATATGAAAAAACATACTTAATGTGCCTCTTTCCCCAAATTTTAGGAGGCTCCGCTATGCAATGGTTTTCACGCTTGCCTGTCGGAATCAGGACATTTGATGACTTAGTACAAGAATTTGTCACTCATCATGGACATAACATAGAATGTGATATCTTCATGGCTAATTTATACAATACTAAACAAAATAATGGAGAGTTATTCTCAACATTCTTGCAAATATGGAGACACCTTTCTAGCAAACATTCCTTCCCCATTCTAGAGGAACAATAATTAGTTGAAATATTTATTTCAAACTTAAATTAAGAGATGGAATTCTACTTAGAAGTCAAATGTTCAGATTATTTCAAGAACATAATAGCCCAAGGACTCAAAATTGAGTATTCCCTTATCAAGAGGGGACTTGTCAAAATCTACAAAGACAACAAGGACAGTCCACGACCATCATATAATAGTGACAAGCCCAAGTTTTGATCCAAGAAAAAAAACATCATTAATGATGGTGTGGTAGATGCAAGCACTGTGAAGATCACCCAACCTATAATCAAAATTATAGGTCAAGTGGATAATCATAACAACCATGATATCAATTAAGTTCATCCCCCAACCAATTAGGGAAATCAAGCTCCCAACACACGACAAGAGGCACCTAAAAATAGGTACTCTACCTACAAACCAAATGGAGCATATAAACCCTTGCAAGAACCTCTTGAAAAGATATTACGAAAACTTATATCTTCTGATCTCATCATGTTTCATAAAACATCAAACTACAAACAATGGTTCAAACCTCCATGGTGGAGAGATAATGATTATTGTGAATTTCACAAGGGAAAAGGACACAGAAGGAACAACTTCCTTCGGTTAAAAGATATCGTTCAAGACCTCGTTGATCAAGGTGACATAGAAGTGGATGGACACAATGTGAAAAGTTCCAATACAGATCATACCATGTTCAATAATCCACTCCCATCATATGAGAAAGAGGGTCCCTCCCACCAAGGGAAGAACCAAGATAGCACGATGAATTATACACATTTACCATATACCTATACCATAAATAACCTTTATGAAGCTAATGAACAAGTTGAAACCATTACAATAAAAGGAAAAGATCCTACATTAAATGTTATTAACCATCATAGAAAGATTACCGTACAAGGAGCACCTTCAAGAGTGACATAAGTGCCCAAAAAATATAACCTTATGGACCAATTGGATAAGATGCCAGCACTCATCTCCATACTAGAGCTTTTGCGCCTATCACCCTCACATTAAACCATCTTAGACCAAGCTATCCAAGAAGCATCAATTCCATCCAACCTAAATGCAAATCAATTTCAAGCCATGGTTGGAAGTCTCAAATCATCACCATGTTTCACTTTCACTGAGAATGACATGCATCCACTCAACAACTACATAATACCCCTCTCCACATTAAGGGATTCATAAATAAACACATAATCAAGTGAGTCTTGATTGACAATGGAGTTGGCCTTAATATTTTCACATTGTAATTAATTACAACATTAGGGTATACAGAAGGAGTAGTTGATGCCAGAAAGAGGATCACCTTTAAGGCCTATGATGATGCAGTACGCTCCTCTAAAGGGTGTGTTACTCTACCAGTAAGGATAGGACCTGTGGTGAAGAATGTGGTGTTTTAAGTCCTAGATCTCCCTCTTCCATACAATCTCTTGTTGGGAAAACCATGGATTCATGCCATGCAAGCGGTACTATCCACTTACCATCAGTGCATCAAATTTCCACATAACGAAGTGGAGATAAGTATCCTTGGTGATGCTAACCCATTTTCCTTTAGCAATAATATCAGACATCATCCCGAGACTACTGTTCCCAACAACAGAGAAGGCACCACCTCATCATCATATGCCAACCCAACTTCTCTTACCAGTACATTGATCCGTACACCCAAACAAGACAAACTAAAGATGAAGGTAAAAGATGAAGGCCCAGGAGAATATAACCTTAGCCATCTTTTCTATGTTGGTCAACAACCTCTCTCACCATGGACTCATGGAAAACAACAAATTTCACTCAAGACACCTATTACAACAAATACCTGTACACTTGATCAATTCACCCCAAGTAGATCAAAAATATAGGAAACTATTGATGAAGACTTGGTAGGATGGATTTACAAGGACCCTTCAGATAAAGGTAAATAATAGATCAAGATCCCTATAGAGAAGTATGGCAAAGGTTTTACCATGATGCAAAAGATGGGCTATGATGGCCATAGTGCATTAGGATCTCATAAATAAGGTGTACAAGAGCCATTACAACTTTTGTTAACACCAAGAGATAAAACAAGACTCAGATTTAATTCTAATTCAGGGGGCTCTTCTAAGCTCAAGTTTACTAGCAAACAAAAGAAGCCAACTTTTAAATCCATCACTCTCAGAATCAAACTAATGTCAATTACAAACAAATCTATAGCCTCAAAAAATATAAATCACACAATCACTTCTTAATCATGGTCCACACATACAATAAATAAACAAAAGAGTTGTATTACAACCACCCCAAGGTTAAAGATCTTGTCCATTTTAGACACCCAATCAACACCAAAAACCCTGTCAAATACAACACCTATAGCAATTGTCACCAAAACTTTCACACTTGTAGCCATCCCTCTAATATATAGTCACAGAGTTTTGTCAAGTGACTTTGAGATGGATTCATAGGAATACAAATTGGTTTCTTTATCTTCACATAAATCTGAAGAGGATTCTCTTGACACTTTTGAAGATAAAGGAGTTGAATGAGAGGCATGGATCAAAATCTTTTGGGATCCAGATAGTGAAGATACTTCTAGGAGAAATAGGTCACCTCCTGATCCTGATTACGATGGGGAGAGTACTGACGATGACCTCAATACCTTCATCCTAACCATAACCGATGCATCTTATGAACTCAACCTAATTAATGAAGCAATGTCCATCATCTAGCCTATACTCATTAACTGGGAACAACAAAGTCCCCCATGCCTTGACACCTTCCAAAATGATGAGCCAATCATAGATTTTCTCAAATTATGAGATAACATACCAAAAGGGGATCAAAAGGTTGGATTCTCTATTAAAATAAACAATGTGTCTTATTTTAGAGAGGATGCCAAACCTTTCAATCATAAAAATATTACAATCAAAACAAAATCTTCAAGTGAAAACCACACTGTGGCACTTTTAATCCCAAAAAAGTAAAAACAAAGGACACATCTAAAGGTGAAAATCTCTCTTAGGCACCTGAAGATGAAAGGTTTGACATTCTCCCCTTCAATGTGAATCAAGAGATAATCCATTCTCATAGAGGACACCAAGGAAGTCAATTTGGGATCAGAGAGGAAACCTCATAAAATCCATTCAACAACATTCTTAACTCACATAAAGGATCCTCACTTTGTCATATGCAAACAAACTTGACAGTAGTAGTAGGAGCGGCAAATAAAATTTTCTTGGTCATATGAAAACATGTCAGGAATAGATCTTGATCTAGTAATGCATCACTTGACAGTAGCAGTAGGAGCAAAACCGGTAAAACAAAAGCTAAGGAAGATGCATCCTCATATTGCACTATTAGTTAAGGTAGAACTCAAAAAATTGTTAGATGGTTTCATTAGACCAATTAATTATGCAAAATGGATATCCAACATCGTACTAGTGGCAAAATTGACTGGGGGCATCTGTATCTATACATATTTTTGAGATCTCAACAAAGCATGTCCTAAGGATGACTTCCCTCTACCCAACATTGATATGATCGTGGACCTAACAACATGACATGCAATGCTATCTCTCATAGATGGATTTTTCAAGATACAACCAGATTAAGATTGCCCCAAAAGGTCAACATAAAACTTATTTCACATACCCATGGGGAACATATTGTTGAAATGTGATGCCAATTGGTCTCAAAAATGCAGGAGCCACATATCAAAGGGAAATGACTACCATATTCCATGACATGATGCATACACTAATGGAAGACTATGTGGATGATTTACTAGCTAAATCATTGACAAGAGAGGGTCACTTTGTAGTACTAGACAAAATCTTCACCAGACTAGAACAATATAATGTCTGCCTCAATCCAAAGAAGTGTGCCTTTGGAGTGACTTCCAAAAATCTCCTCGGATACATTGTCGAACAAAGGAATTGAGGTTGATCTTGCAAAAGTAAAGGCAATCATGGAGATGCCACCTCCTAAGAGCATCAACCAATTGAGAATATTACAAGGAAGGCTACAATCAATCCATCAATTCATTGCACAATTGATCGATAAATGTCATCCCTTCACACATCTGCTACATAATAATGTCCGCTTCAAATGGGAAGAGAACTGCTAGCAAGCATTCTAACAGCTTAAGGAATACCTGATGACACCACCATTACTAACACCACCATCTTCAGATAGGCCCTTGCTATTATAGATATCAGATACGGTTATGGCACTAGGGGTCTTACTAGCACAACATAATGTCGAAGGAAAAGAATGCACAGTATACTACATCTCCAAGATATTGGTAGGGTATGAACTCAATTATACACCTATCGAACGAGCTTGTCTCAAAGTAATTTTGGCAGCAACCAAATTGAGGCACTACATGTTGACGCATAAGATACAACTCATTGACAAGATAGATCCACTCAAGTATTTACTTAGTAAAGTAGCATTAACAAGCCTCTTGACAAAGTGGGTTATGAACCTCAATAAGTTTGACATAGAATATGTGGATCGTAAAGTAATCAAACGATAGGCTATTGTAGATCAGTTGGCTATGTGAGATTTTGCCAAGATCAAGAGGCAATGGAAAACACAAATAAGAGAGAACAAAATATATGATAGAAATAAATTGTATTCTATCAAGATGAAAATATGATCAACTGGATCATCAAATGTTTTTCAATAATTACATACAATGAATATGAGCCTGCTTATATAGGCAAGGCTATATGGATATGTGAGCACACAAACATGACATGTGGCTCAATAAGAAATAAGGGCAGGTAGGAAATAGGTGTTGTAGGTAGGAGAAACAATAAAATATTCCACATGAGGTGGATTACCCACCGAAGGTGGAATTATCACTCCACAATAAGTGGATATGATAGAGTAGTAACAATATCAACACCATAAAAGGTGGAAATTCTCCTACACACACTATCCCAATGTGACACAAACACCCAAGTGTCTCATACCCAAACTACTATGAAATGCATTTCCTAAGTAAACTTAAGTAAGGTGTAATAATATCCAACATGAATAATTATTTACACCACTACCCCCCCTTAAGTGCAACTTAGGGGAATGCACTTAAGTCTACAATGCAACTAAGCAATGCAAGATGGGTCCCGACTACTAGGCCATGTTAGGTACCCATGTACAAATGCAAATGCATGCAAACCAATGCAATGAAATCTCTCACAAAGCGGGGAAAGAGAGAAAAACCCAGTGGGAAAAAACCCTCCCCCAAAAGAGAGATGAAAACTAGATACAAAGAACTCTCATAGAAGTATGTGAAGGACAAAACCCCATGTGAGGAAAAAGCCCCCCCATATGAGAGAAGAAGAAGAGAGACTAAGAAGCCCCCCCTCAATGTGGAATCTGCACCAATGATAGAAGCTCGATGATGAATGAAGAAACTGCTCCATGAACATCGAACCACGTTCCTCCCCTTAGGAAGAAACAAAAACAAAGGTGTATCCATGAGGTCTCCCCAACCATGAAGGGCAGATGTAGGAAAAATTCTCATGATGAAAGGAATCCTCTGAAAACTGCACAAGTGTCCCCATGTTGATGCTAAAAGTTACCCCCTCCAAAGGTGATAAACTACGCCACACTGCTGAAAAAGGCACTCTAAGATCTAGTGGAGAAAAATATAGAACAATATCCAAAGACTCACATGTCTTCTCAAAAGATAAAGAGACCTCCTCCAAATGTTGGACAAAAGTATCCACAATAATGTCAACCTCTAAAGATTGATCATGTAGAGAATGCACAAGAGGGTCAGAGTGATCCCTCGCAACAATCAAAGAAGGATCATCTTCATCAAAGAGAAGATGAATGTCATCAATGATGTCTCCCAAATCTGCAATGTCAGACTCCACAAACAAACCTACAATTTATGTCAAGTAGGCATCCCAATCAACTGAAGTTGGAAGACATGGATTATCCTGCTGCACTGAATCACAAGAAGGCAAAACTATCGCACTAGCTGCATCATCAGGTGCAATAGGTGGTGTGATATCAAGAGAAGGAGATGAAATGCAAGACTCAAGAACGGGATCACAAGTGAGAATCCCCAAGTTCAAATGCCCAAAGTTCTCCTCTGAATCATCAACATAGGAAGAATCAACCTCATCAATAGGACCAAAATGTGAAAAAGAGTACAACCAAGATGCATGATCAACCACCCCAGTCGCAATGATAGCTCCACTCTCCAAGTCTCTAATGATAACTGAATCAGGTGTGAACTCCACAGTTTTCCTAGTTGCCCCATGTGTGATTTGATAGATGAAAAGAAGATTGTTTGTCAAGTGGGGTACACACAACACATCATTGAAGGAGTTCTCCCCAATGGCAATAGATCCTTTCCCAATCACATCCATGTATGTATGATTGCCCATCAAAATTTGCGGCATGTGGCAAGGCTTAAATGTAGAAAACATAGACTGTGAAGTTGCCATATGATTAGAAGCCCCTGAATCTAGAAGCCATCTCCCTGAATCATGACTTGTAGTAGCACAAAGAGCTTGTCCCTTTCCTTTATCCTTGGAAGAAGAAGCCGATGTAGACATTCTGGAAGGTAGGTTGATTTTTTTCTTCTCAAGAAGATTCTTCAACTCATCAATATCCTTCTTGTAACAATGATGTTCATCATGTCCTGACTTCTTGCAATATCCACAAAAAAGATTTTCCTTATATGATTTCCTCTTAGATGAGAATGGTGAATCACCTTGTTGTGGAGAGGAATATTGTGCTCCATCTTGTTGTGGTTTTGACTTAGGTTGCTTTTTATTCTTGCCTTTTCCTTGATTACTTAGATTCCCTTTGTTAGCCACCAAAGCTTGTGACTTTGAAGATTTGAGAATCCCCATCATGGTCAACTTAGATTGCTCAAGTATCAACATCTCCATGAATGAATAAAATGAGGGAGAAGTGTATGAGGAACCTTGAGCTAACCTATGGGTGTGAAAGATAGATACAAAGGTTGCATACTCTGAAGGAAGCTTGTCCAACAAGTTATAAACCAATTGAGCATCCTTTTTGTCAATTCCACAATCCTTTAGCTTTTCTCTTAACTCAATTGCTTTTGTGACATAATCTTGGATTGTTTCAAAATCCTTGGGATCCAAAGTTGTGAGTTCACTATCAAGCTTGTAGCCCTTAATCTCATCAACTTTACCATACACTTTCTTAAAAATATCCCAAGCCTCTTTAATTGTTGTACACTTATCAATGTGAAAAATGATGTCATCTGATACATACTTTCTAAGAGTTCCAATTGCCATAGCATTTTTAGTGAGCCATTCAAGTTGAGCATTAGGATCAACCTTAGGATCAAGTGGTGCTATAATAGTTCCAGTTACATAATGAATGAGTCCTTTTTCCATTAGTTTACTCCATGCCTTAATCTTCCATGATGCATAATTATGAGGAGTTAAAAGTGGAAATTTAGGAGAACCCATAGCACCAAAATGAAAAAACACAAGATAGAGAGAGGCACAATCACACAAGACACCCCCCAAAAATATTCAATCAAGAAACACCCCCCCCCCCAAAAAAAAAAAATGGTGATTTGGAACTTTATACTTGGTGCATATACAATGGGCCACTTGCAAAACAAGGCAAAGTGGACTTCTGATTTCAATTTACAACTTCTCAAAATGAGATATAAGAGGCTTCAACAAATACTGCTAGTGATCTAAACTGAGATCCAAGCGAAATACAAGTACCAAATAGGCCAAAAAATGAGCAAATACTGAAAGTATAATTTCTACTAATAATCATTACAAATAAATGGTAGATTATGAAAGTAGACAATAAATTATGCACTCTAAAAAAAAATAGCACCTGAAAAGGAGTCCATATGAGCCCAAATGAAGTCTCCAAAGTTGTAAAAATTGGGATTTCATGATTTCCAAAAAACCTATATCCGAAAAACAGTAAACTCCTGCACCACTATATAGATCACAAAATTCTACCCCAAAACAAAAAAAAAATTGCTCGAAAAAAGGAGTCTGGATGAGTGAGATATCACTATTTGAAAATTGCCTGCAAAATTATAAATTCTAGAAAATTTTCGTCGCAACTTCAAACTTCAAATGCATTTAGATTTTGCCTCTAAAGTCCAATTTGGATGAAACAAAAGGCAAAACTGACTTTCTTGGACCTCCTCAATGCAATGGTGACCTCAGATTTGACCCAACAAGCTCCAATAAAAACCTACAATAGAAAACTCCAAAATGCAAACCCCAAATTTCTCTCAATTGGCAAACCAATGGCACTCTAATGGCTCTGATACCATGTGATATTTTGCCAAGATCAAGAGACAATGGAAAGAAAAAATAAGAGAGAACAAAATATATGATAGAAATAAATTGTATTCTATCAAGATGAAAAAATGATCAACTAGATCATCAATCATTTTTCAATAATTACATACAATGAATATGAGCCTGCTTATATAGGCAAGGCTATATGGATATGTGAGCACACAAACATGACATGTGGCTCAATAAGAAACAAGGGTACGTAGGAAATAGGTGTGGTAGGTAGAGAAACAATAAAATATTCCACATGAGGTGGATCACCCACCGAAGGTGGAATTATCACTCCACAATAAGTGGATATGATAGAGTAGTAACAATATCAACACCATAAAAGGTGGAAATTCTCCTACACACACTATCCCAATGTGACACAAACACCCAAGTATCTCATACCCAAACTACTATGAAATGGATTTCCTAAGTAAACTTAAGTAAGGTGTAATAATATCCAACATAAATAATTATTTACACCAACAAGCTGAAGCGCCACACATAGGAGACCATCCTCTCATCTCAAATTTTCCAGATGAGGAAATATTCACACTCATGCCAGCACAGCAATGGAAGCTATATTTTGATGGGTCATATACTAAGCATGGTTCATAAGTTGGAATTATTTTTATCACACCTCATGGTGATAGAATTCTAAAATCATACAGGCTCACATTCTCTTGCACGAACAACATAGAAGAATATGAGGCATTGATCATGAGACTAAGAATGGCCATACAATAGAACTTGAAGGAGATACAAGTATACACCGATTCCTAGCTAGTCATCTGACAAGTTAATGGTGATTACCAAACTAAGGATGATAAGATCATGCCTTATAAGAAAATGCTTGATAGTTTCAAGGAATTACTCATGGCTATCATCTTCGATCAGATTCCTTGAGAGCAGAATAGAGTTGCAGATGCAATGGCTACAATAGACTCTCTTCTTGATCTTCCACAAAACTCAACACGCCACGAGTTCCTAGTCGAACAGCTTTGGATCCTCGATTATGATATCATGGAAGCCACAATGGTATGTTAAATCATCAGTTTTGATTCCCCATGGTATGGTGAGTTTTAGGCTTACCTACAGGATCAAAGCCTTCCACAAAACCAATCTAACAATCAACAAAAAACCTCCTTATGCCAATCCGCCTGATACATAATCATTGCCAAAACCCTATACCAATGAAGTCTCAATGGTACTCTCCTTTGGTGTTTAGAGGAAGGTGAGGTGACCATAATTTTAGATGTACATGAAGGTATTTGTGGGGCTCATTCAAGCAGCCCTTCATTGGATAAAAATATCATGAGGACATGATACTATTGGCCTATAACAGAGAAAGACTCATATTACTTTGTCAGAAAGTGCAAGAAGTGTCAAGTACATGAAGATTTGATACATGCACCTGCATAAGATCTGCAACCCATCGCAACACCATGGTCCTTTTGTCAATGGGGACTTGACCTTGTGGGTAAAATCCATCCATCTTCATCTGCTGGTCATAAATTCATCATTACCGCCACTGAGTACTTCATAAAGTGGATCGAAGTTATTCCATTCACCCAAGTCACTGACAAGAAAATTGTCTCATTCATCCTAAATTACATCGATTGTTGGTATGGTGTACCCATGTCCATCATAACAGATAACGGGCTTCTATTCAAGAATTAGGATGTCCAAGAACTCTGTGAGAAGTTTCATATCCAACACCATTTATCCACCCCATATTACCCACAAGGAAATGGTCAAGTAGAAGCCTCAAACAAGAACATATTAAGGATCTGAAAAAAGATAGTCAATGATGTGGGTAGCGATTGGCATATTCATCTAAATCTCGCACTATGGGCATATTGAACTAGAATTCAAACCCCTACAGGTGCAACCCCATACTTGTTTATGGAGAAGAAGCTATCTTTCATATTGAGGTTGAATTACCATCTCTACGGGTCTCCTTGCATAATTTGATTAATGATGAAGAGTATCGAGTCTCCCATCTTCAAGACTTGGAACTAATTGATGAGAAGTGACAAGTTGTCTACAATCACCTTAAGGCATATCGGCAACACATGAGAAAAAGATACAATCATAGGGTCATACCTTGCACATTTGAGGAAGGTGATCTTTCTCTTAGAGAGAATCCCCACAATCAACCAAACAGAGAACACTGAGACAAATTTGAATCCATTAATTGGATGGGTCCATATGTCATCATTGTTGTCTTTAGGACTGGGTCATATCAGTTAGCAACTTTAGAAGGGGATCCACTGGCATCTCAAAAATTTCCATACATAGGTTGTGTAGAGAATCAGGCTCATACAATTTCAAAAAGACCAAAAACATTCAAAAAAAGTCTTGGAAAAAGTACAAAAAATACAAAAAAGTGGAAAAAGCAAGAAAATAGTAAAGAAAAATCATTCATCCAAATGGTGAAAACCACTTTTTTGGCACCTTGAATAAGTATGGTGGTGAAAACCTAGCAAACAGGTGCTATTTGTAAAGGTTGTGGCTGCATTGTCTTTCAGATTTGTTGTGATCACATCCATTGGCATCCACACATACATCATATCTATCATGGCTTGTTATTGATCTGCAATCAAGGTTATTGCCTCATGCATCCCACATCATGCTTTTACACTGCCACCTAATCGGGGGAATCTTTTTAAACCTATATGATGGGAGTGGATTCTCAATACTAGTGATTCACCGAGTAAAACATTCAAAACTGGTCAAACTATGATAAGGATTCTTGATGTCCTTCATGGAAAAATTGATCGACTATGATAAGGGCAGAGTTAATCTAGTGGTCACTAAAGTTATAGAAAACTGGTCAAAGGGCTCCTTCAAAATTCATGGGGTTAGGTTTAAGCTAGATGCGGAACTTATTTCAACGGTAACATGTATGCCTCATTTTGGACTTAACTTCTTTAGAGACTTGAAAGTGTCGAATAATGTTGTTAAGATTTTCCCGCGTAAAGAGAAGGAGAGGGGGAAAATAGGTAAAGAAATGGGGGGATATTATGATGCTTCTAATATCAAGAAAATTTGGGGTTGGGTGCTTAATGCAATCATGGAATACATTACTATGGAGGGCCATTTTTCTAGGGTCCACACATACCATTTTGTGCTTTTAAATCATTTCAGACATGAGAAGAGGATTTCTTTGCCCTATTACCTTTTTAGGTCTTTGTTGCGATCTCTGAATAAGAATAGTAAGAATCCAACTTCGCCTATGCTTCATTGCAGCCTCATTTTGCTCATTTATGAGCATTGCAAGATTCTAGCAATCTAGGAAAATAAGAGATTGTCGGTTTCGTCGGGGAAAGGTAAGAGGAAGATGGAGGAAGGTGGGCCTAGCAAGGAGTTATCACAGACCAAAAAGAGTAAAAAAGCTACAGTGGAGAAAATTCAAGAGGATATGGGAAAACAAAAGGAAATAAAGGTGGATTATGAGGATTTGGCAAAAGAGGGAAGTGATATGGAGACCGATGAGTTTGATGGAGAGGAGAGCTAAAAGGAAGAGGAAATGGGGGAAGAGGAAGGGGGAGATGAGGATGTTTCCAATCAGAATAGCCCAACCCATAGTGTGAGCACAAGTAAAATTAATAGCCAGCCTATGGAGGTTCAGGACAATCTCAATAACGAGGAAAGGGATTTAGAAACTGAGCAGGAGAAGGAAAAGGAGAATTCAAGCAGGGAGTAGGATAAATCTGGAGAGGGAATTATTTTGAATAAACTCAAAAATCAGTTTGAGGCTCGTATGGGATTTGACAGGTGGATATATGAGAGAATTAAGTATCTGGAAAAAATTGATAAGCAACAGGAGGAGAAGGGAAAGAATATGGAAAGCAACCAGGAACAGTGGCAAAAGGGTATGGAGGAAAAAGTGGAGAAGATGGAAGCTTAGATTAGCAATCTGGAGGAAGGAAAAAATGCAATGAAAAACCTTCTGGGTATGATTCCGGATATCCTTTCCTCTGTGACTCAGAATTTAGAGGAAATTGCCAAGTTTATTGAAGGTTCCAATACTTCCAAACCTATTGTGCATCTCGACATTGATGAGGATGCTACTGAGGTAGGAACTGTGGAAAGTGCTCCTAGTGGTGCGGCAAAAAGAACCAAGGCAAGCATGAAAAAAGAAGCTTTGGCCTCTTCTAAGGATATCCCCAAGCTAAGGGATAATATTACAGACTTGCAAGGGATTAGTGGAAATTTGGCTAATGCCCTTAAAAACATTAAGTAATCTATCTTTTGCTTTCTTTATGTTTTAGTTGGATGTTGCTCATTTTGCTGGTTTTGTTGGGCTTTTTTATTGGATATTGCCTAGAACTTTGTTGGTATTTTGCATTATGTTTTTTCTTGCTTCTTAATGCTTTTATCTATTAAGTATCTTTTGTAATAGGGTTTCGGGATCCCTTCAAAACTTGTTTTTCCCATTATAAAAAACATTCAAAAAATGTCCTGAAATAATCCAAAAACATTCTTAAAATCTTAAAAAGACCAAAAACATTTGCAAAAATATCCTAAAATAATCCAAAAACATTCGTAAAATCTCAAAAAGACCAAAAACATTTGGAAAATTTCCTAAAGAAAAAGAAAAAACATTCAAAAACAGAAAACCCAAAAACATGAGAAACATCAAAATCAATCAAAAACATTATAATAAACTTGTTCCTTGCACAGAAACATCCAGTCAGACACATAAAAACATTTGAGCTACCTAAAAGATGACCAACTATTAGACCAACAAACTTTTGGGCAAAACATACGCAAGATCGTCTTAACAAGGATGCATCCTTCCTTCAAAACAAGACATGGTGACATATCTCTTTGACAAGAAGATGTTGTTTTCTTTATAAGCACTTTTCAGGTTATTTTTTTTATATCGTTTCTATGATACTCTAGGATATCCACAAGTGATTAGACTATCCAAGATGGTTCATAATATATTTTTCTTTGTTTTCTATCTGTGGATTGTTCCAATGAAGTTTTGGAACATGTACTAATGGTGTCTACGTGGGAAGTTCACTAAGCTACAAGATCTTATACAAAAATACGATCAAGAATCGCTATGGCTTGTTGACTACAAAGTATACCTCAACCATCAGTATGTGAACTAGAATGGAGGGGAATATTCCTTGTCTGTAATCTGTCTATTTACAAGTGTAAAGATCAACCTTGGTTTCTGATACCTCCGTCAAGATCTGAAGCAAATAAGCACTATGAGAAACCCAAGATCCATCCATTTCATTTCATCTAAACATATCCTAGCATTGCATTTTGTCACATTTTATCCATTCATAAATCCATATCGTTGCATATCATTCATACATAGCTAGACCCCCCTCACCCTTGTTCAGAAAATGGTGTTGTACACCTTGCATAATAATGTTTCATTGTTGTATTATTTTATTATTGTGTGAGGTGGACATGGAATTATATTATAATATTATATTGTATTGTTGTACCTAGGAGCACCTAGATGGACGTGCAACATGTAGAGATTCCCTTGGAATATTGTTGTAACCACTTGGTGAGTTGTATTGACACATAGGTATTATTATATTATATTTATTTAATATTGGGGAACGCAATTGTGATAAAGTACCCTATATTAAATGTGGGTCAAGGTAAGGTAGGAAAAATATTATATTTTATTGGCACATGGTTTTGATGTAATACCACTTGGTGGTTTTGTGGGAGCTTGTGTTTATAAAAGCACCACAAAGATAGTTGTTTGGGTTAGCTAGGTTAGGATTTGTGAAGGAGGAAGCATGGCATGGGATGTGTGGATTCATGCTTCATCATATGGAGTGTTTGGCTATGGTTGGGTTTTGAAGGCTTTCCATAGTTGTATTGTAATAGACGCATTATTGATAATACATGGTGGATGATTCTTTTGGAGGTTGTGTTTTTTCCTCATGAGGGTTTTCCCAGGATATATCTTGTGTCACATTTTCATGGGTATGTTGTCTATTCTTTGCATATGGCTTATATGTGTTTATTTGATTAAGATCTCAATTGGGTTATGTGGAAATTGTCATAAAGTTGGCTACAAGTTTCCTTAAAAGTGGTATCAGAGGTATTGGTTTAATGGTGTTTATAACCCTAGTTGGAATCCATGAAGGAATGAAAATACAAGACAAGATATATGGTTTTGTAGGTTGTTATTGCAGATCTATGTTATTTGGGTTTGTTGTTATGATGGATTGTTTGCAGATTTGGGGTTGGAAGAATGTTGGTCAATCTAGGGCATTATTGAAAATTTACTTTAAATGAGGGTTTTGGAGGTGAGCTTTCAGATTTGGCCCCATGTCACAAAATGGACCTCATGGATGAATTCAAGTTGGTCAGGAGATGAAAAATGATATATAATTTGCCTTATTTTGGTCACACACTAGTACATTTGGGCCTAATTTCTGACGACTATTTGTCGGAAGTCTGATGACACCACGTCAGACTTCCGACCAACTTAAGCATCAAAAAATCATCATCAGTCTTCCCGACGATGCCATTTGTGTCAAACGTCTGAAGATGTTATGAACTCTTCCAACGACAGCTATATTTGCTCCCTTGGTCAAAAATTTTGATGGATTACGGTCGGAATTCCGATGGATGCTATGTTTTCTCCTCGACGACTATCTGACATGGAAGTGATGTTGGATATACAGCATCCTTGTCGAATGTTTTTTTGTTGGCATCGGAATTCTGATGGTATCAGATTATGTGGGTTAGACAGCTTTGTCGTCGGTGCATGAAAGCATTGAACGAGTGCTACTTTTAAAAATTGCATTAAACATTTTTTATTTATTTGATTCAGTATTATTTGCAAAAAAAGATTATCAATGATGTTTCCTTTCTCCAAGAATTGTCTAGGATCTTTTTGTCAGATAATATGTAACATCCAATGACTAAATATTTTCTTTACAAATGCTTATTTTATTTAATTATCATCTAAGCATGAATTAAAATTTATATCTGTGCGGAAGCGGAACATACAAGCTGAAGACTCATGTGCAAGTAAATTTCATAAAAGAAAGCAAGTAGGCATTATCTTGAATGACATGGAAACAAGCTCATTAGCTGCCTAGAAGAGAGCAATTGGAGAAAAGCAGAGGAAAGTGTTAAAGGGTGATAAATACATAGAGAGTATGCAATACAAACAAACAATGTCTGGAGTGTGTGATGTGAGTTCTCTAATTTATGTCCAGAGGGACTAACTGGTTTTGGAGTTCCTGGGAAACCTATTGGGCCACTCTTGGAGGAAATCAATGTGTTCATGCAAGGAGCACCTTTTTTCTATTATGAGAATGATGCTTTTGCACCGAAGGATATTTGGAAGGCAATATCCGAAAATTTCTATAGTGTGGAACTAGAGTTGTCTTACTCGAAGTACTTTTCAGCTTCCAGAAGACCAAGAGGTTATGTACACAATCTCCCAATAGAAGGGAAATTTCAAGCATTACCTCTCCTCCCATGACTATTTAGGAAGCACTTCCTCAGAGAAAGGACTATTGGCCTCCATGGGATCAAAGAAAAAAATTGAAGCATAGACTATAGATGATGTGGTGGTATCCTTTGTGAATAACTCTGCACTATAATTGAAAATTCATGAGGGAAACTGTAAGATAGTGAATAGAAATACATTCTTGAAAAGTGGGAAGAATGGATCTTGGTTTGGGTGGGGCCAGGTCAGGTGGCTCCTCTAGAGGTTGACAAGATAGAAATCATATTAGGATTTGAAAAAGATCACACTCGTGGAACTTCGTGTGTGACTGATCGATTACACTATTTGGGTAATGCATTCCAAATAGATACAGTTGCATACCATTTATCTATCTTGTTTAAAGCCTTTTATCCTGATGGCATTAAATTAAAGTCCTTTCTCTATTTTCTGGTGATCTCTGGAGCAGAGGTTGCTTTGCATCGACCTGGGATACATTTAACTTGTGTTGTATCTACGGAAATATGTATCTTATGTCGATGCAATGCAACCTCTGCTCCACCAATACTAGATAGAAGAGAAAGTACTTTAATTTAATGTCATCAAGATAAAAGGCTTTACTCAAGACAGATAAATGGTATGCAACTGTATCTATTTGGAATGCATTACCCAAACAACACAATCGATCAGTCGCACATGAAGTTCCATGAGTGTGATCTTTTTCAAATCCTAATATTATTTCTATCTCGTCAACCTCTAGAGGATCCACCTAACCTAGCCCCACCCAAACCAATTTCCATTCTTTGCAGTTTTCAAGAATGTATTTCTATTCACCATCTTGCAGTTTCCCTCATGAATTTTCAATTATAGTGCAGAGTTCTTCACGAAGGACACCACCACATCATCTATAGTCTAGCAATTCAATTTTTTTCTTTGATCCCATGGAGGCCAATAGTTCTTTGTCTGAGAAAGTGCTTCCTGAATAGTCATGGGGGGGAGAGGTAATGCTTGAAATCACCCTTCTATTGGGAGATTATGTACATAACCTCTTGGTCTCTTGGAAGCCGAAAAGTACTTCGAATCCCCCAACTCTGGTTCCACACTATATAAATTTTTATATATTGTCTTCTGAATATCCTTTGGTGCAAAAGCATCACTCTCATAATAGAAAAAGGTGGCCCCTGCATGAACACATTGATTTCCTCCAAGTGTGGCCTAATAGGTTTCCTAGGAATTCCAAAACCAGTTAGTCCCTCCGGACATAAATTAGAGACGTCACATCACACACTCCAGACATTGTTTGTTTGTATTGCATACTCTCTATCTATTTATCACCCTTTAACACTTTCCTCTACTTTTCTCCAATTGCTCTCTTCTAGGCAGCTGATGAGCTTGTTTCCATGTCATTCAAGATAATGCTTGCTTGCTTTCTTTTACGAAATTTACTTGCACATGAGTCTTCAGCTTGTATGTTTCGCTTCCGCACATATGTAAATTTTAATTCCCGCTTAGATGATAATTAAATAAAATAAGAATTTTTAAAGAAAATATTTAGTCATTGGATGTTACATATTATCTGACGGAAAGATCCTAGATCCAATTCTTGGAGAAAGGAAACATCATTGATAAAAAAAATTGCAAATAACACTAAATCAAATAAATTAAAAATGTTTCATGTAATTTGTAAAAGTAGACATCATGCAATGCTTTCATGCACCGACGACAAAGCCGTCTAACCCACACCATTATCCATAATAGAACAAATCACTATAATAGGCTATTATAAAGAATCTATACAAAAATATGAAAGAACATTAAATTACCATTACAAACCCATAAACCATTAAATAGTGAAAATAGATATAAATTTGTAAATGTCCCCCTACAAACACAAAAACAAAACAAATTCTTACCCGCAAAAACTAAGTAGCTGGTGAGTTGCAAGTCTACAACATCTCTCAGATGATCGAACCATTTCTTAAATTTTGTTCTTTTGATTAGTCAATGGATTTAGTTGCATGTACAAGTTTTCTATTTGAAGCCTTCCATTTCCTTCTACATCATTCTTCATGTCTATAGTAATGGATAGTTGTACAATTTGTGATGCTATAATATCTATTTGGATACAGTTGCATACCATTTATCTGTCTTGAAATCCTTTTATCCTGATGACATTAAATTAAAGTTCTTTCTCTATTTTCTAGTGATCTCTAGAGCAGAGGTTGCTTTGCATCGATCTGGGATACATTTAACTTGTGTTGTATCTGCGGAAATATGTATCCTAGGTTGATGCAATGCAACCTCTGCTCCACCAATACCAGATAGAAGAGAAAGTACTTTAATTTAAAGCCATCATGATAAAATGCTTTCAAGACATATATTAGGTATAAAAGGAAGCCTAACCTGTCATTTGAAGGGGTTTACCTACAATTCAAGTGATCTCTTAATTATAAAATCAATTCAATTCCAAGTGAACAAGCAATCAAGCATTCATCAAGAATTGAAGGAGAATTCAAGTTAAATCACACCATTCTGCATGACATCCTAAAACCTTGTGTGAGGATTCAAGAAAGATTCATCAAGGTATCATGTTCAATTTTAAGAATTTTTAGATTAGATCTATCCTTTGCCTCAAAAGGAAAACATTATACTTCAAGGTTAATTCACAACCCGAGGTTTGACCTAGGAAAGCCCCCATCAACAAACCTATTTTTTCATCATTTTGTGTGTAGGAAATTGATTTGGGAGTTACATGTGAAGAATTTGGAAAAGTAAATGATGACAATAAAACTCAAATTTTGATGGCATGAAAAGCATAAGAGTAGGCCATTTCACACCTCCTAGTCCCAAGAATTTTTTACAACCTTTTGATAGTAGATTCTGTGTACCATCCTAATCCAAAAAACATTCATTTTGTCTACATCCGACAGGTGGAGGATCTGGTCGATCCATACCTCCTAGTCCCAACAATTCTACTTGAACACTTTGTCACGGGAGAAGAGATATGACTTCTAGGTCTACTAAGGAGATCCTTACTATTAGTCATATGATAAGACAAAATAGAAGAAACATGAATACTACTAGCTAACAAGTTGTGTAATTTTGGGTGATTCATGTTACATTATGGATTTCATTGGCTAGAAAGTTGTGTTATGATAGGTGATCTATGATAGAGAAGATTAACAAACAAAACCATTTGTTCACAAGGCAATCCAAAAACTCTACTACAAAATGGTTGTTGTAGTGACACAAAGCACAAACAACAATAATAACCAACTCTTGCAAAGGTGTAAACAACAACAATGGTCACACTAGCATTAATCCATGCTATTCCAAGTAATGAATCTCAAAAAAATAATAACCATGCCCTAGGGGGCGCTTTGTACCACAACACTTCTAGTTTGAGGATATAACATAAATGAATTAACACGAGAAAAAAGGAGAGCTCATATGCCTCCCCTTAAGATGTCAACATACCTCTAGGTTGATATCTTAAGGTAGATAGCAATCAAGGCCGATAAGCACCTTCAACACCAAGAAGATACCCTTGATAAACATGTTGGCATTATGTGAACTGGTATGAGGCCATGAACCGGTATGAGGACATAATGACATTGTATGTTGTCATTGATGTCAATATGCTGAAGAAGAGAGAACAGATATAACATTGTGAACCGATATATGTGCCAAAGTGACACGGTATGTTTCTTCAAGGTGAACCGGCATGTTGATATGAGAACCGGTACATGGAAGCTTTGTATGACTATCAGTTGGTAGTCTCAACTTCAGGGTTTCCAGTTGAAGTGCTTCAAGCCTGTGTGACTCAACTGGGACTTTGTGTGATGAGTTATCTTTGTAATGAAGAACAGATCATTTTGCCACGTCATCCTTGTGCGCGTGAAGGATCTTGTATGAAGAAGATTGTTCCTAACTACCTCAAGAATGTGCAAAGTCTGTAAATGGTGAAACACGTGATGGGTTATTAGCCACCATGAAAGCGGTGGAAAATGAATGATGGAGAACATCTTGAGATCGGTTCAAGACTATTGCATTTAATGCAATGTGTTCAACGGTCAGGATTGAACCATTTGAATTGCTTAACCTAATAGGTTTAGGGTTTAGGGTTTATGCTACTGACATGTCTATTTCCTATAAGGTCGATGGTGTGTCTTCTTCTAAGGTTGTTGGCAAAAATTTGTGTGTGTGTATCCAAGTGAAGTGATACGTGATTCTTGCCAGACTAGAGGAGAGAAGTGATACCTGCAAAGTGAAAGTGCAGAAGGTGAAGAGGAGCTAAAGCGGATCTGTATTGGCATTTAGTGCTGTTACTAGGTCATTGTAATACTTGTTGATCTCTAACCACTTCAACAATTGAGAAATCCCTTAACATGGTAGCTTTAACCGGCTTACTGTAAATCCTTTAACAGGGTGACTCAAAACCATTGAGTTTTTTAAATCCTCTAACAAGGTAATGTTAGGCCCAATATGGAAAGTTGATGTACTAAGAGGGGAGGGGTGAATCATTACTCCAAAACTTTTCTTTGATAATAACCTTACTGTTATGCATAAACAGAATAGTGTAGTAACATAAAATAAAACTAAAATCAACAGATAACAATCATACATGATTCACTCCATAACACATATATTTTGGTCACGCAGAAACTCTTGGTTAGAGAGAAAAACTGTGGTGGGGATGGCACCCACAACTTCACTACTACAATAATAAATAATGCTCGGTTAGAGCTACATTTAGCTATTTCTGATAGCTTACCCTGTTAGGAGTATCAAGATCAGTTAGATCTACCTTACTAAAGGATTTTACAACACTATACAAGTGTAGCACCTGGTTAAAGGATTTACAATTTATAGACTTGGTTAGAGTCTTTTACCCTGTTAAAGTTTTCTCTTACAACTTCAAAATATTACAATAAAATCATTACAAATATCTGCAACTTTACTTCTGAAATGCTAAAGCAGATTCTATGTGCTCTGAATAAGATTACCTAGCTTGTAGCATACCTCGGTAACCCATAATGAAACTCGGTAAACCCTTCTTTTTACTCTGTTCTTTGACTGTTCACTGATAACCTTCTTGGTGACCTCTCTATGTCTCTGTAATAGTCTTCCTTCATGCATACACACACACCTTATCACATCTATTGTATCTAACCCTAAAATCATGCTGTATAAATAGATCTCTTACAGCGGTGATTTAATTCATTGCTTCAATCTTACAAAAAGATTCTTCGAATGAATAACTAAACAAAATATCTCATTGGTTAGATTGACCTTGTAATCATACACAATCTCCTAATGCAATTTCCAATGCAAAAACGGTTAGATGTGCCTTGATCTTGTAACACGTTTTCATGTGCATGTCCAGGTTCAATGTATCTAGTAAAACGTTTCACTCGGTGAATATCAACTCGGTGAGTTAACTTTACCACTCAGTAGCCATGAAACTTTACTCGATAAACAACTCGGTGAATATTGCGTTCTGTGACTGCTTTCTTCTGTAACCGACTAGACTATTCATACCGACTTCTCTATGTGTACCGACTGCATGATTCGGTAATACTAACCGACTAGAATATATAGTATGACTTTGGATATGAAACTAATGGCAATTTGATAAGTAGTAACAGGTAACCTTTAATCGGGTTTAACCCTTAACTGAGTGATCCCTAATAGGATAGGTTCCTAATAGAACCTATTGTATCAGTCTTTAACCGAACAAGGCTCCTAATAGAGTGGACTTCTAAAGAGTTCAGAACAGCTTGTGGGTATTCATCCCCACCGTGGTTTTTCCTAGTTGGGTTTCCACGTGAAAAATTTGTGTGTCATGTGTGATGTTTTCATGTGATGATTCAGTGTCTTATGTCTGACTGTAAATCATGTTGATCTAGCTGTTCATATGTTTTTGATGATTGATTACCTGTTCATGCACTAGGGAGAAATGGAAATAAAGCATTAGATTGTATGAAAAGATAAGTGTCAACCGGTTTATACTTGTCTCAGTTATTCTAGGTTTTGCCAGTTGTACTCTATTGAAGACCGGTGTTACTGTTTGTTTATCAAAGTGCAGTGTTTGCTGACAAACCGATTTTAGGAATGTGTTTTTGTCTGTATTGATTCACCCCCCCCCCTCTCAGTACCGGTTTGGTACTATCCACTCATCACTGAGTTATCAAAACATACATGCATTCCAAACTAGGAAGAAAGATCCTTGTACATGCCTCATTGCTATAAGAAAGGAAGAGATAGTTGTAAAAGAGATATTATGGAAACATTAAACATAATTTAAATGAAGGGAACCAAAAGAATGCAAAGAGATAAAAAAAAATTGTAGAGAAACTATTTTACATACCTCAAATACAAAATTGTAGGGTGGAACAATAAAAAATGGCAAATCAAGGAAAGAATGAAAGATCATTTCAAGACCAAGTGCCACAAGAAAAGGGTAAATCAAATGGAAGGGCCTGCTCCTCATACACAACTAGATGCAAATCTTGTTGTTGGTATGGATATGCCTAACAATAGACCAAAGTTGCAGGATACTGCTTTTCCTATGTCATTTTAACAAAAGGTAAGCATTAAAATGTAAGGCAAGACTTTATCAAATATTGTGGAAATACCATATTGAAAGAAGTCAGAAAGGGTTATCTTTACTGTACTTATAAGATTTGTGCTCCACTTTCTGTATTGATTGAATGACACACCTGGAATGGATATAATTTGGAGCACATAATCTACAACATGTTAGAAGGGAAAACTGGAGGCCTTATACATAGTAGCATTCCATTTATACAACAAACTAAAGTGTTTATGGAATTCAATGGCAAAGGTTTAAAATTAGAAAAAAAATGGCAAATTAAAAAATGATGCAAAAATGAAAAAAATGAGTACTTATAAGAAAATGACAAACTTTAATGAATAACCCAATTTTTAAATGTGGGATATTCATTCTTTTCTGCAAAACAGTGTGACACTTACCAATGGTCCCATTTTTTTGGCATTTTTTGTGTCTATGGTCTTATATATTGTTATGATGCTTATCATTACAAGTTTAAAATTTCTTTGCTTTCATTGTATACACCAAAGTTTGAAAACTCAGACTTGTTGTGGACTTGGCAGCCTAAAATAGGCCTCAGACTCATGACTTGGCAAAAAAACTCGACTAAAAAGAAAACCATAGTTTACAAAAAAACAAAAAGAAATTAATGCATTTAGAGAAAATAAGAGCCATAATTCAAACATTACATGTCATATGATCTTCAAACACTCAAAATTTGAAATTTAATGATTCATGAATCATAATCAATGATCATACTCATAGTTTCAAGTTTCAAGTTTCAAACTTTCAAATATATAACATAATAACAACATCATAACTATAAAGTTTATAAATATTTACATATTAGTCAATGTCAAAATAAATGTTTACATCATCCTCTTTCCTCTCCTCATGTTGTTGAAATAATAGGTAGCTCGAATACCTATCTATTGTATTTTAATGTTGTCAATGACAATTAAAATACACATGTATTATCTATTATGTAAATCGAACTTAGGGCTGGGCCCAAATACATGCAACTTGTAATTATGTCTTGCTTGGGCAAGACCTATATATAATTTAACTTGTGGATAGGACAAGCCCTATAAATGTAACTTGTAATTTGGTCTGACCCTAATTGGGTGATGTAACTTGTGGTCCTATATTGAATGTAACTTGTAGATAGGGTAGGTCCAATATGTATTTTGAGCAATTATGTAATTGGGCTGGGCCCAAACTCATGTAGCGTGTGATAAAGGAAATCAAGCAATAACGTCTTAATAGGTCAAGATCTTGCGAAGCTAATGAAGGTTTGCCTTGAGCGAATTTGATGCTGATGATAAGGGCTGCAATCTCTATTATTATATAAAGAGAAATTCAGATCTGCTATCTTGCTGGTTGAACATCAATCTGAGATAAGCACACTTGCCTTGTAATTGCCTACATTTAAGATAATACACATTGTACTTTGTGGCTGGGTTTTTCACCTCCAAGAGGGAGGTTTTCCCAGGGTATTGGTGTGTCTTGTTTTGTGTTTTTATTGTTGTTACTGTTCTGTTATAACCTAATTAGTTAAGATTAACATCTGATTGCTTAAAATTCACTCAAGGAAAGTCTTCATTAGCTTCGCAAGATCTTGATAGCATCACCTAACAACCAACCTTCACACAATGGATGAGGAGCATGAGTTTCTTAAATGTGTGCAAATGGAGATTAGATAGGCATGAGTTGCTCAAATGTGTGCAAATGGAGATTAGATAGGCATGAGTTGCTCAAATGTGTGCACCACAATTGTAAATGATTCAAATACTTAGAGTATGAAAATGATGGAACATTGTGGATAGGGGACAATTATCTTTGGAGTAGTCTCACACGCCGAAGTAGTTAGTTGCTGAAGATAGGGAAGTGCAATGCTTTGATGTTCTTTGTTGAGCTGCTAGCCCTTCTTGCTCTGTAATTCTCATTGTGTTTAATAAATTTTTATCCCTTTGGTGAAAAAAAGGATGTTGATGATAAATATGTATGTTGTCTATTAGTTGATTCCCATGCCAAAACTTATCACACAAGCTGAAATATGATAATCTTGGTTAAAAAATCTCATACAAAAGAATAATGAGTTATGTCTTAAGTTTCATTGCATGGTGTTATGTGAAATTGGATAAGTTCGCTACTGTTAATCATGAAAGATTATGGACTAATCATGGATGGTGCTGAAATTGTTATGACAAACCCAATGGAGTTGTGGTTTACTCACAAGGTTGATCAATATGAAATTTCAAGCAGCTTCCTAGGTTCCATAACAATTTCAGCTGTGGTCTACTTCACTCAAATGTCATGAAAACAAAAAGTGTTAAGATCAGATCAAAATTAATAGGTGAATTTGATGAAATATATACTCCTCAAACTTGGCATCTGAGTTAATGAATGTTCGTGATCTGTAGGTTATTCCCCTAGGATGTATTTCTTAAATATAGTTCCCAACAAAAAATGATTACACAACAATGGTACGCCCACAAATACATGACAAGCATGATGAATCTGAGCAATAAACCTATCCAGGGAGATGGCCATGAAACTTATGGATATGGCAGCAATGAGATACATTTTCAAAATCATTTTATAACGTCAAAGGTTATTATATGAAATATGTTGATGGTATGAATCTTCTTCATTGGTGTGTACACCCAATCATATGTGCCCCTAAGACCTTGGAAGTATAGTGTTGAACTGTTGTATAATTCAAGTGCAACTTTTTTATCTTATGTATATGTATAGATGTCACCTTAAATCTGACCTCTTTAGTCACTCAATTTTTAGTTATAAATAATAGGGTCTCACTTGCATGCTTGTCTACTTGCCTATTCATTGGAAACCGACTTAAAAAGTTATTTCTCTTTGTATATATGGTTTTGTGAGTAATATGGCTTCGTTGTTCCATGTGGGTTGTATGTTGTTTATTTGTAAATCACAAGCAAACTCTTTGGTTAAAGAGACGAATAGAGGGATGTGCCACAAAAAACCATTGCATGTCAAGCCTAAGTTCCACTCTTGCTCAAGGCTTCAAGATGCAAGTGATGCCATTATGTGCCTTATGTGATTGGAAATAGAATGTGAAAGCATAAAGTGAGCTACTCATGAAGAGGCCACAATTTGTAAATTGCACTATGACATGCTAGGTTTAACCGATGGTCTTCTTGTCCTTCCCTAGCAATGCACTTGAAGTGATTCACATATAACAAGTACATTACATTTCCTAAGAACTTGGGTACAATTGAATAATTTCTTTATATTAATAAACTATCATTACATGTTTCGTGGTTTTGTCTACTTAAGAGGGGACCATTAATATGGAGAACACATAGTAAATATACACCATAAGTGTGATCAAGTACTAGAATAAGAAATGAGAAACTCCAGAAGTACATCTGGAAGGCAAAAACACCCTGGTGGCTATCCTTGGAAGTTCAAATTTCACTGCAAATAATGGTTGTGAATGTATATGGAAATTGAAGATAAGATTTAGTGCCATGATTATCAAATTGAAGGAATTAAAAGTTTGATATTTGTTCATGGTAAAGGAATTTATAGATTTAACAAACAATGTGTAAAATATGCAATAAACTCAAAAAAGTTAATTCTTGGTTAACAATATGTGTTGCACTTGCAAATTAATGTCAAAATGATTAACTTTTGAAGTCGTTATGCTCTAGTTAGGCATAATATGTTTTTCTGATACAAGTAAACCGAATTCGAAAAACTAACAGATAACTATACTTGCTCTACTATATTCTCAAGGTCATGACCCAACTTGTTGAGAGCAACAACATATGCATCAGTAATGCCAAGGTTTCCAATTGCATTTGTTAGTGCACATCCTTGAAGATATTCCATAGAAAGATAATATGTTTGCTTTCGGTTTTTAATCTAAAAGAGATTACTTCTAGGTTTATTGTAGATTTTGATCTACTTCAACCCGCCTCTGCCCATCCCATGCCTCTACCCCTGTCCCTCTCTCCCATGCGGGTCCTCTTTGAGGCCTAGATGATCATAGCCCATAGCCACAGGAAAGACTAGCAATACTACATTATCTTTAGCTCACTCTATTCACTCTGTATGCAAATCCTCCAACAACAGTTCGAGATATAAAACCCACAAGAACAAGAGCCTCGTTAATTTAGTATGGTTTTGAGCTGGACCGAGCGAAATGAACAGAAAAATCTAACTCGCTGCATTCATCACTATCTATCTTTGTTCCTGGCTTTCACCAGGATTCCCTTCCTAAACAAGGGTAGAAAAAGGTGCGAGGTAGTCAGCTTCATTGGATTGATCGGCTCACTCGAGAAAGGTTATGACTCCATCCTCCCAAAAAAAACCGGTCGTGGCATTACGCAGACACAACCTCAATAAAGTTGTTGGGGTTTGACAGAGGTGGAACTGTGGGCAGGACTACGCTGCTGGGGTGGCAACGTGAGAATGGGAAGAGGCCATGAAAATGATTTGAAATGTCTCGGTCTTTTTTTTTTTTAAGTAATGCCCGCTGTCATCGAAATTTCGATGAAAGAAGACACTTTTTGTAAAAAACACAAATGTCGTTGCCAATTCCTTCTCTGCTGAAAACATATATTGAATTATCGTCAGAATTCCAATGCATGTGGGCAATTTTTTTTTAAAAATCAAATTTTAAAAAAAATCAAATTTGTTCACAATATACCTTCTCCGTCGGAAACCATCATTGGAATGTTAGGGTAAATGTATTAGTGACAGTTGAAAATATTGCAAAAAAAAATTTGGTCAGCTACGACAACCGTCAATTTTGTGACAGGCGTCTGCGGAATTAAAAAACTATGTATTCCCATCAAAATTTGAAATATACCTGCAAAATTAAAATATATATACATATAGTCAAGGGGGAGCACTTTTGAAAAGCGAATGAAAAAAATTTAAAAATAACATATATATATATATATCACGGGCTCCTCCCTCGTACTCTCAACCACACCAAGTCTGTGGTACTGATAGGGACAGACCCTGTTAGTACTCGTAGGTACTAGCAAGGTCGGGCCCTATCAGCCTCAACAACCCCACCGGTGACAGGGTACCACCAACAGTGCCCCCGCCACCGTGCGGTGGTAAAAATCCCACTGCATTTCTTTGAAGCCGCTAGACCGGTGGGGATTCTTGATCGGTGAGACCATCGGCCCTGGTTGAGGGTGGACCCCACACGATCACTTCTCCATTGGTATTTTCAAACTTATTTGGTCATATGTTTTAAAATTTTGTAATGTGGCATGTGGTTTTCATTAAATATTATTTGTTAAATATTAAAATTGCCACATAAAATTAAATAATTGTCACATATGTTATTTTTTGTCGAGAGATGTGTGGGGTCTAGCCAGTGAGCCCCACCCAAAGATTTTATAAGTCTAATTGGAAAATAATTAAAAAAATGGAAAATGGATTTAAGGCAAAATTGGAATTTGGACTTTGGAAAAATTGATTAATTTTTAAGTTCATGTGATCTCCATATAGTGAAACTGGGCTTTTTCTTCCAACTAGCATAACTTTCACCCAGGGAGTATGTTTTTCGACTTCGTATACTCATTGGAGAGGTGATTCTGAGAACTACAATTTGGTATAGATTTGTTTTAGTGAATTATTTTTTTTGACATGTTTTGGGAGTGTGGAAACCTAATATTCTCCTCGATGCAGTTTTGGTTATATCTTTTGCATACATGATCGGTTTTTCAATTTCGAATAGGTGTTGCAGAGGGTGTCCAGTGTACTTGAGTTTGATGTTATTATTGTATTAGTTTGATGAGTATGGATAGGTTTACAAGTGTGTTTCAAAGTTGGAATTTGATGGCTACAAGTGCCCAGTTTGTTCTTGGTTTGAGGACATGATTGGACTCGGTTTGAGACTTGGAGTTTTATGTGGGTGACAGTTGGATGTAGGTAATGATTATGGTGTCATGGGTATGTAGGTACATGTTTTGAATTGACACAACATAGTCATTATTGTGGTAATTTGGTTTGATATTAGGAGGTTATTCTTATCTCCTTGATGCTTATTTAGTTCCTTTGACTATGGTACTAGTTTGTGGACATGTTTGGCAAATCAGATTGGATGTTGATTTGGTGTTTGAGTCATGTGGTCTATAGGATTATTCTCTTTGATATCTTAGTTTGTAGTTTAATAATGTGATGATGAGTTTGCATGTTTAGTGATTGGATCTATGAGTTATGTAGGTTGTGGATTAGCTACACTTCACTTGCAGTGGGATGACTCGGATGTGGATTATCTATATGTACCAGGTTTGATTCGTTATGGTGCATACTTGTTAGTTGACCTTGTCTATGGTCATTTGTGCATTGGTATGGTTGTTTTGAGATGAGAGGATGGATGATGTTATAGTACTTGGATAGTTGGTATGGGACTT
Source organism: Cryptomeria japonica (assembly GCF_030272615.1). Classification (NCBI taxonomy): domain Eukaryota; kingdom Viridiplantae; phylum Streptophyta; class Pinopsida; order Cupressales; family Cupressaceae; genus Cryptomeria; species Cryptomeria japonica. Next base: position 21,132,339 of record NC_081412.1, read on the forward strand.
GTAGCATGTATTTAATCACGATGTCATGATAGCTTGGTTAATTATTTGATTACACTTTTAGTGGGAGCTTTTAACAGTGATGAGTTGGCAGTGTAGGATTGATTCCTGATTGGTGGTTTGTTGGTGGTTGTATGTATCTTCTTGAGATGGAGTTCATGGTTTACTTGATATTGTTGGAATTTCAATTGGATGTGTGTAGACCTAGATGTTCTTCATGTAGGATATGGTTATCACGATTCCATGTGTGACTCGGTATCACGGTTTAGTGAGAGTTGCTGGCAATGATGTGTATTCACCATTGGATGGTGGATGATCTTCTTAATGTATAGGTGTTGGAGGATGCCTTAGATCATGTTGCTGCAAAAGGGTTCTCTTGCATTTTCGGGTACACTATTAAGAGATGGTTATCTTCATGTTATTTGAGGATATTTGCATCTTGAGGACTCATGGAGTTCTTGGTATAGATGTGGTTTTATGTTTTCATTTTACATGTTTATCCTTGTTGTTTGGATGGATTATATTATGTCATGGTACACTCTTGATGCACATTCAGAGTTTTGGCATGATATAGTTATTTGATATGTTCATATGAGTCATGTTATCTCTTTGAGATGAATTAGATCATGTTGTCATGTTTATGTTCATGATTTCATGGTTGGAGCTTTGACATTGATATTGGTGGTTATCCTTGATTTGAGTGTATGGTCATTTGATTGATTACTTCACGATGGTGCTATGTTGCACTGGATCTTGGCATGGATTGATTAGTTACAGGTGCTCATGAATACTTGGAGATTTCGATGATGCTAGTATTCTCTTGTGATTAGAGATATGTGTTGGGACGGTTGGTTATTTCAGTTGGACGTCCGAGGAGCATTCACCTAGTATGGACTTGAGAGGAGATTGTTCTTAGTGTGAGTCATGATGACTCGGATATCTTGATGAGAATTCTCATTCCCCACTCTTGGTCTACTCAGTGGTTTACTACTTGAGAGGTATTGCCCATTGTTTCCCTTCAGGTGCATTGTGTTTATGCTTATCTTTCATAGATATGGATCTTGAGCTATGAATAGATGGTTAGTTCTGGATGATTTAGTTTGAGAGATGTATGGCATTGGTTATCTCCTTGTACATTTGAGTTATTATTATGATGGTGGTAGTCATTGATATTAGTTTGGGAGATGGTTTATTGGGTGTATTCCCTAGGCTTGGGAATGGATATTTAGTTTGATCTTCTTATGAGAGGCTTACATCCATGTTGATTATATGTTATATAAGTTGGTTTAGTCCAAAGGACTAAATGGTGTTTGGGTGTTGTTATTCTTTTCATGTAGGGTTCTATGGAGGAGATCATACTTGACACAATTAGCATTTAGAGGTGTGTGTAGAATGACATACTACAAGATTTGATTTGCAGTGTTTCTCTCTTTGTTTCAATCATCTTCTTGGATGTTCGTATTCACATTACATTGGATGGAGGTTGTGTGGAGCTATGTGTTCACTAGTTTTGTGTTCATATGTTGTCATGTGGGAGATGACATAGAGGTTCCTTTATCTCTTTCTTTTGTTGGTGTTGAGAACATGGGACAATGTTGAAGACATGGTCTGAGAGTGGTACTTGCGGGTTATCAGTTTATATGATGTTCATATTGATGTGGATGTTCTTGATACTACATGGCTACACTTCTATGATATGCTATTAGTGGATTCATTTCTGATATTGACATTACCTATGTAGTGTGAGTTCCTTGGTGTACATATGTAGTAGGTATTGTACTTGGGGCTTATGGTTGCATGTTTCAGGTTGCATATGTTGATGAGATGTTATTCACTTGGTTTCTATGCCTTGGAGGCATGTATAGTTGATGTGTTAGCACTTGTTATGGGTGTTATTTCAACTATGTAAAAAAATACCTTTGCATTGGATACCTTTGGATTAGTTTTTGTGTTCGGATATTAGTTGGTGCAGGACTTATCATTTTTTGTGACAGATTGTGTGCCTTTCTGTTTGGGTGGCCTTTTCATGTCCAGTGGCAGTGGCATGATGGAGGGTGGGAGAATTCATGTATGAGATGGTGGTCACTTTATTTCTTCTTGCAGGTATCTTGATGGAGCATATAGAGCACTTAGATTCCATGATGCTATATGTGCGTGGAGAGACCAGTCTCTTGTTCATGTGACGAATTACTTCCTGGCCCATATGCAATGTATACAACAAGTGGGAGAATGTTAGGAAAATGGTGTTATATACCTTGCATAATAATGTTTCATTGTTGTATTATTTTATTATTGTGTGAGGTGGATATGGAATTATATTGTAATATCATATTGTATTGTTGCACCTAGGAGAACCTAGATGGACGTGCAACATGTAGAGATTCCCTTGAAATATTCTTGTAACCACTTGATGAGTTGTATTGACACATTGGTATCATTATATTGTATTTATTTATTATTGGGGAATGTAATTGTGATGAAGTACCCAATATTAAATGTGGGTCAAGGGTAGGTAGGAAAAATATTATATTTTATTGTCACATGGTCTTGGGCACATGGTTTCGATATAATACCACTTGGTGGTTTTCTAGGAGCTTATGTTTATAAAATCACCACAAGGATAGTTGTTTGGGTTAACCAGGTTAGCATTTTTTAAGGAGGAAGCATGGCATGGGATGTGTGGATTCATGCTTGATCACATGGAGTGCTTGGTTATGACTGGGTTTTGAAGGCTTTCCATAGTTGTATCGTAATGGACTCATTGTTGATAATACATGGTAGATGATTCTTTTGTAGGCTAGGTTTTTCCCTCATGAGGGTTTTCCTAGGATATATCTTGTGTCACATTTTCATAGGTATGTTGTCTATTCTTTGCATATGGCTTCTATGTGTTGATCTGATTAAGAACTCAATTGGGTTATGTGGAAATTGTCATAAAGATGGTTGCAAGTTTCCTTACAACCCTCCCTATCCAAGTCATCATCACTGCATACCCTACATCATTTCCCATCAAATCGATCAAGTCGTGTACATCATAGTTTAGCTCTTAAAGGATGGTCTATGTAACCTATGTCATCTAGGTCATCTTGTACACAACCACAAGTTGTGGTGTCTGCCTTTTAAACCCAATTTTTATTTGGTCTGTTAGCAACAACAATGGAGGAAAACTTAGAGGGGGCAATGAATCAGTTTTCACTGGATCTACAAACTTAACCACAAAAATAGATCTAATAAACTGTAGCAATAACAGAGATAGGAAAATAGATAGCACAACACACAACACCAAGATTTTGACATGGAAAACTCGATTAAGGGAAAAATAATAGTGAGAACCTACCCACAATAAGATGATACTCTACAGTAGTATGTGAAAATATTTCAATGGTGAATGCACATGCATTTAGGCACACTACCTAGAGCTCACTACTCAAAAGATAATGACTCAGAAGGTTACAATTCTCAAGAAGTCTCAATGACTTACAACAAGATTCAGACTACAAACCGAAAGAAATGAACTCAAAGAATAACATCTCCAAATGCCTGATTATAGTTCTGGTTAAGCACAAATATCTTCCCTACAACACCAATCTCTGCTCAATGATAATTTCAAAGGATGAATCACTTGATCACACATACACCACTCTCTAATAATGTAGATACAACCATGATCCCTAATTTACATGACTATATCACCTATTTATACAATTCAACAACCTTGACAACAAGGTCGGCTAAACCCTCAACTCACAATTACAAAATTACATCACACGATACAAAGATTGACCACCAGACCAATATAATGATATACATAACATAACATGGACCTAAACCAAATCTCAAAATATGCAACACCACTGGAAATCATACTAGGATCAACCGCAACATGCTACATCACTAGGAAAACTACATAACACAAAGAACATCAGCGGTTCTGCAAAATCACAAAGAACTTGCACAACAATCAATGTAGATCATCAAAATAAATAGGACACAATTAGGAAACACCAACAAGCATGTTAGAACCATCAACAAAAGCTACATCAACACCACTTATCAAATTTTCATCGATCAACATCTGAAACTCAAGAACACTCAACCAACAACAACTATCATGAAGAAAAGATAACTTGTGGAGCACCAAATCACGAACCATCTAAAATGAAGATACAAAAGGACATCCCAAATAATATCCCAAAATATCAGATCAAGATTTGATCAAACCGAAATATACCGAAGGAAATACTGAACTCTGCAAAGCATTGATCAGATAAACAAACTACAAAATTGGATCATCTGATATGATCAATTAAGCTTCCTGGATCACCAACACCACTACAAAAGAATATAATGATACTAAAGATACTCCATACACCATACCATAAACCCAATAAACTAATCTACAATCACCATAGCAGGAATATGTTGACATCAATGACAACAACATACCCTAGCAGCAGCAATGCCCAACAATATTCCCCTTTCGAATTGATGGCAACATATGAATGTGAAAAATGATCAATGCAAAGAAAGAAACATCTCCAAAAAACTCCCCCTAAGATCAAGCAGGTAAAATAGTTTTTCACATGCTTCTCTCCCCCTTTGACAACAATGCCAAAGAAAAAATATAGATAATGCTTCTCTCCCCAAAACTCATCCTCATGAATCTCTCCCCCTAAAACACATAACCAAACTATTCCACTAGAGGAGAAGCACCAAATCATCAATACGGATAAAGAGATAAGATTGTGAAGTCCACTGGATTGATGCAACTCAATGCATCTAGTTCTCATTAGGAGGGGTAGATACCCCTAACTTGTCTCTCAAATAGACAAATGTATCTGTAGGCAAAGGCTTAGTGAAAATATCAGAAATTTGTTCCTTTGTAGATACATATTCTAGCTTAACTTTCTCTTCATTGACTTTCTCCCTCAAGTAATGATATTGGATTAACATATGCTTAGTTTTTTAATGTTGCACCGGATTCTTTGACATGTTAATAGCACTAGAATTATCACAATATATAACATTAGGCTCATCATAGATAACTATGATATCCTTCAACATTTGTTTCATCCAAACTACCTGAGTACAACTACTAGCAGCAGCAACGTACTCAACTTCAGCAATAGACAAGGACACTAAATCTTGTTTCTTACTAGCTCATGAAACCAATTTCTTACCCAAAAATAAAGAAACACTGGATGTACTCTTTCGATCATCAAAATTGTTAGCCCAATCAGCATTAGTGTAAGCACATAACATGAAATCATCATTCCTCGAATACCACAAACCATAATCCACAATTCCCTGCAAGTATCTGAATATTCTCTTGACAACAGTGATATGACTCTCTTTCAATCATCTTGATATCTAGCAACCATGCACATAGCATGCATAATATTTGGCTTAGTCTAAGATGTAGCAGTCCACCAACCACAGACCTATACAAGCTCTGATTAGTGTTTGATGAATCATCACTGTTAGATAATTTGCAACCATTCACATAGGAGCACCAACTGGTTTGGAGTCATCTAAACCAAACTTCTCCAGCAATTCCTTCACATATGTAGTTTGAGATATAAAGATACCTTTTCCAGACTGTGAACTTTGCAAACCTAAGAAAAATTTCATCTCAACTATCATAGACATCTCAAATTCCTTTCGCATATCACCGACAAACTTCATGCTCAAGTCGTCATTACCTCCAAAGATAATATCATCAATAAAGACTTCAACAATCAAGATGTTATCATTTTCAATCTTAAAGTACAAATTACTATCAGCAATCCCTTTATTAAATCCCAGTTTCAATAAATACTTATCCAATCTAGCATATCAGGCTCTAGGGGCTTGTTTCAAGCCATAAAGAGATTTTTGCAGTTTCGATACCATGTCTCCATCATGTGATAATGAAAACCCATCAGGTTGCTCAATGTAGGCTTCTTCCTCAAGATCACCATTCAAAAAGGTAGATTTGACATCCATCTAATATACCTTTAAATCTTTATAAGAAGAATATGCAAGCAAATGTCTAACAGCTTCAAGTCTGGCCACTGGAGAAAAAGTCTCCTCATAATCAATTCCTTCTTTCTGTGAATATCCTTTGCATACTAGTCTTGCTTTATTTCCGACAACTTCATCAACTTTATTCAATTTATTCCTGAATACCCATTTAGTACTAATCACATTCTTATCTTTAAGTCTAGGCACAAGCTCCCATGTGTTGTTCTTTTCAATCTAGTCTAATTCTTCTTCCATAGCTCTCATCCAATTTTCATCTTTGCAAGCTTCAGAAACATCTTTAGGTTCAACTTTAGAAGTCAAATATACCTCTTCAGCAACTAACCTTCTTCTAGTCATCACACCTTTAGTTTTATCACCAATAATTTGATTTTATGAATGATTCAATCTTACATACCTTAGAGTCTTCTAATTGTTCTAATTTTTAGGTTCCTGCACCCCTCCATTGGCAACAACAACATCTGGATTAATAGTCTCTACCAGATCGTTCTAATTTGATTCTTCAGTCTGAATATGATTCAAAACAACATGCTGACCATCATCATATCCACAAGATCTAATCTCTTTCCCAAGGTTCTCATCCATCTTCACATTTATACTTTCCACTATCTTTCTCAGTCTCTTATTGTAGTTGTTACCAAAAGTTCGCACTAGCTAAAGCCTAAACAAGCCTTACATATTGCACTTGAAGAAAGGTACACAATTTTTTTTTTAAATTTCTTCAATTTTTCACATTATGGTTTAAAAGCTTAAGTTCATTTCATATATGTAAGTGTTTCAGACAAATAATAGTATATGATTACATAGAAACAACTTTTGTATTACAAAAAAGTGTAATATGTCCCACGCAATCCGTGAGAATAGCTCACATAGCTATAGACATACATTCTAATACAATCATGAAGAAAAACTATATAAGCAAATGAAAGAATGAATGTAGCAGTAGGGTGACCTATCATTGCCTAGAATGATGAGCCTAAGCTTGAAGGAGTGGTTGAGTCTTCATCTACTCATCCATCTTCAGCTGCTTCCGCTCTCATTCCATCAGTACCTGCAAGAGAATTGAAAAACATGTTAGAGAAATGAAGATAACTATACTATCACACTCAAACTCATTAGAATACATAGCCTATTTGCACAAGAATATCTAAATATACGTCTACAGCTATCAGAATGGCAGATTCAGAAACAAGGAGTTCTTTTTCTTTCCTTAGCATGATTGTGGACTATTTTCAGACCCTTTCATGCTAAAGGATGGCATTGTAGCTCACATTTTTGAGTTTGTAACAGTGGCAATTCCTTTATTTTCAATAAAATAATAGCAGATTACTTCTCGATACTTCTTCTCTAGTGTTGAATGAAAGATACTAATGATTTTTCTATGATTTATTTTTCGAATCTTATAGTTTATGTATACTAATGAAGGATACATGTTTAATGCAGGTTATAGTTTATGTAATCTAATTTTGATGGGTTTGTAGTTGTGAAGATACTTTATTTTCCTTCCAGCAAGCTTTCTAATCAAGCCCTTTCTATGAAATATTTATGTATTCACATGTTCAGTTGAGATGTGAAACTTTAAAAGTTATTTATTGAACATTTTGTGTGTTAAGCGGTTGCAGTTTTCAGAAAGCAATATTTGGTGCATCACCTTGTAGGATAGGTTTATTTTTAGTATTCTTTCTATCTCTTTTCTCAAGAAAGTTTGCAGGAGATTCATCAGACAGGAAGTCGGCCTGATCTCCAAAGGTCTCCTTTCATGATAGGCATACCCATAGGCCTGAAAGTATTCCCATGTTTCACAGGATTGTTGGGTTTTATACTTAGCCATCACGAGTGCAATCCTTCGTGACAACAATTTTTGGCACGTCCGATGGGACATCTTTAGATTGTTTCAATCCAAATCTTTTCCACAAAATTCTTATTTTGGTGTGAAAATTAGAAATTTCAGCCTTTGGAGGCAAGATTTAAACACACCTAGTGACTCAGAGTTCAAATCTACTAGTTTCAGTAGTCAATAGACAAAGTGTTGGTATGTTTAAGAAAAATCACTTATTTTCAGTTTCCAGTTCTATATATGAATAAAGATGTCAATTTTCAGGGACAACATGCATAATCGCCTCCATATTATGAGAAACTTGTACAGGAAGCTTCTTATCAACCATACCCAGAAAACCATAATGTTGGTTTTTATCTAAATATCCATTTACCAACAAATAAACTAGCATGCTCAACATGCTTACCACCCACCCACCACAACTCAATCTGCATGGCAGCCTAACCCATCTTACAAGAAGCCTCAAGAAGGTTATATTGATGCAAATTGGTATAATTAAGATCTTAGAGAGATAACAAGCATGGTACAAAGGCAACATGAGTTGCAAGAAAAAGCGTTGATAAATCAGGCTTATCATTATTTGGTGCATCACCTCATAGGATAGGTTTCATTATTCTTTATATCTCTTTTCTCAAGAAATTTTGCAGGAGATTCATCAGACAGGAAGTTGGCCTGATCTCTGAAGGTCTACTTTCACAATAGGCATACCCATAGGCTTGAAAGTATTCCCATGTTTCACAGGATTGTTGGGTTTCCTACTTATCCATCATGGGTGCAATTCTTCGTGACAACAGTAGCATCGATAGGCTTCTCTCTTTGTTGAGTATCCCAAGAAAACTCCTTCATCAAACTATCCTATGTTGTCATCTCTCTTGATATAACATTTTTACCAAATACTGTGAAATATCTCACATTAGGAACATGACCAAACCATAACTCATAAGGAGTTTTACAGGTGTCACCTTTGATTTGAACTTGGTTGAATGTGTAAATAGCAGTGCTAATAACTTCTCTCCAATAGATCTTTGAAACATTTCCTTCAATCAGCATAGTCCTCAGAGCATCCAAAATGGTTCTCTTCTTTCTTTCAATAATTTCATTTTGCTGAGGGGTTCTAGGAGAAAATAATTATCTTCTAATCCCATGCTTCTCACAGAATCAACCAAATTCACCGGAATATAATTCTCCACCTCTGTCAGATCTCAAACATTTCACCTTCAATCCTGACTCAGCCTCAACCTTTTATTTGAATATCTTCAATTTTTCTAATGCTTCAGACTTTTCCTTCAAAAACAAAACCCACATCATCCTAGAATAATCATTAATTAGCAACATAAAATATATGTCTCCCTACATACTTCTAACATTTGTAGGTCCACAAGGTTCAGTATTCAAAGGATCTAGCAATCCATCAAATGTATACTGCTTTCTCTTGAATGGAATTTTTGTTTCCTTGCCCAAATGACATTCCTTACATACTAGATTAGCAAGTTTAACAATCTTAGGTAGATCTCTAACAACTTGAATAGAACTAATCTTAATCATAGAATCAAAATTAACATGACACATTCTCCTATGCCACAGCTAACTTTCATCAATATGAGCAATCAAACAACTTTTCTCACTAGCATTCAAATGAAAAATATTACCTTCAGTCTTAGTTCCAGATGCAATCTCTATACCAGAGGCATTTAGGATTTTTCATTTACCATTCTTGAATTGTAAATCATAACCTTTGTCAACCATCTGTCCAACACTCAAAAGATTATGCTTCAAACCTTCAACATATAAGACATCATCAGTATTATGATTACCATCAAAATAAATAGAACCTCTACCATGGATCACACAGGCTTTGTCATCTCCAAATCTCATTATTCCACCATCATACCTTTTCATACTCACAAATTTTCTTTTATAACCAGTCATATGATGTGAACAAAAATTGTCTATTACTCATTCATCTTTTTCTTCAACTTTAGCAGCTAAAGCTTTCTCCTCAATAATGCAGCTAGTGGGACCAACAGGTACCGGTCCATCTTCCTTAATGGCAAGAAACACAACTTCATCTCCTTCTAATTCTTCATCTATAACACCTTCATCAGCAGCATAATAGAAGTTCTTCTAATTCCTATACTTCCGGTTAGACTTGTAAGGCTTATCATACTTCTCATGCTTCTCATATCTATCATTTATGTCATACTTATCAAATTTGTCATGCTTGACATATTTAGCCATTCTCTCTAGACACCTAGAAGCAGAAGGTCCTACCTTATTGCAAGAGAAATATTTCAAACGCAATTTTCCATCATACTTACTGGCTCCCTTAGGTGATCTTTGGGTAATCAATGCTTCAAGCTCATCCCGTTCTCTTTCTTTCTCTTCCATCTCTCTCCTTTCCCTTTCATATATGGATATTTTGCATTCTTTAGGTTCATACTTATGTTTACTAGATAAAGATGCTCTAAATGTTGTCTTAGACTTTCCATGTGATTCACCAAATTTTCTCATCTCAAATGCAGCAATCTTTCCAACCAACATATCTCTTGTCACAATAGTCACACTCCGTATCTCATCTAGAGCAGCTACCTTATGTTTGTAAGTAGGAGGCAAAGATCTTAGTACCTTAGCAACAATTTCATCTTGTTCAAGGGTTCCATCAACACATCTGATACCTAGAATAAGATCATTCACCTTGTCCATAAAGGTATTTATGTTCTCATCTTCTCCAATCTTTAGCATCTCATATTTCTCTTTCAAACTCTGCAACTTGGCAACTTTGACTTGTTTATCTCCTTCATATAGGGTCTCAAGATTCTCCTAGATCTCAAGTGCAGTATGAAGTCCCTTTACATTTGTCATCTTTGAATCAATCAGGTAACTCAACAATACTTCCTTCACTCTAATATTATGTTCATCTTCCTTGATCTCATCAGCAGTAACCAGTCCATTCGAAGGAGAAGAATAGGCATTCTTTGTAATCTTCCAGTAATCTTCTCCAAGACATCTCAAGTGCACTTGCATCCAATTCTTCCATATAGCATAGTTACTACCATCAAATCTTGGACTCTCCTTCTTAAAGATAACACCTCCAATTCCAGTTGTTATCTCAGATATCCTCAAGTGGTTAAGCTTCTTCCAGAGGATCTAACTCTGATACCAGTTGTTAGTATCAAGAATGGAGGAAAACTGAGATGGGGATTGAATCAGTTTTTGACGTATCTACAAACTTAACCACAAAAAAATATCTGATAAACTACACCAATAATAGAGATAGGCAAATAGATAGCGCAACATACAACACATAGATTTTGACGTGGAAAACTTGGTTAATGGAAAAACCACAGTGGGAACCTACCCATAATAAGATGATACTCTACAATAGTATGTTAAAATATTACAATGGCAAATGCACATGCATTCAGGCAAACTTCCTAGAGCTCACTACTCAAAGTATAATGACCCGAAAGGCTACAACCCTCAAGGAAGTCTCATTGACTTACAACAAGATTTAGACTACAATCATGAAGAAATGAACTAAAAGATATAACATCTCCAAATGCCTGATTACAGTTCTGGTTAAGCATAAATGTATGCTCTGCAACACCAATCTCTACTCAATCACAATGCTGAAGGATGAATCACTTGATTTCACATACACCACTCTCTGATAATGCAGACACAACCATGATCCCTAATTTACATGACTATATCACCTATTTATATAATTCATCAACCTTGACAACAAGGTCGGCTAAACCCTCAACTCACAATTACAAAATTACATCACACGATACAAAGATAAACCATCAGAATAATATAATGATATACATGACATAAAATGGACCTAAATCAAATCTCCAAATATGCAACATAACCGGAAATCACGCCAAGGTCAACCGCAACATGCTACATCACTAGGAAAACCGTATAACATGAAGAACATCATCGGTTCAGAAAAATCACCAAAAAATCACATAACGATCAATGAAAATCATTCAAACAAATAGGACACAATTAGGAAACACTAGAAAGTGCGTTAGAACCATCAGCAACAGCTACACCAACACCACTTATCAAATCTTCATTGATCAACATTTGAAACTCAAGAACACTCAACCAACAACAACTGTCATGAAGAAAAGATAAATTGTAGAGCACCAAATCACAAACCATCTAAAATGAAGATACACAAGACCATCCCAAATAATATCCCAAAATCTCAATTCAAGATCTGATCACACTAGAATATACTAGAGAAAATACTGAACTCTGCAAAGCCCTAATTAGATAAAAAAAACTACAAAACTGGATCATCTGATATGATCAATTAAGCTTCACGGATCACCAAAACCACTATAGAAGAATATAATGATACTAAAGATACTCCATACACCATACCATAAACCCAATAAACCAATCCACAATCACCGAAGCAAGAATATGTTGACATCAATGACAACAACATATCCTAGCAGCAGCAATGTCCAACAGGTCAACCAATCAAACACAATCCAAATAGACACTTACATCAATTGTCTAAGTCTCAACCAGTAATTTTGTTAGACACAATGTACCACTAAGAGGGGGACGAATCAGTGGTTTGAAAATTTTTCCCTTTGTCTATCCTATATGAGTATACTGGTTAACAAATCTAATAGGAAGCAAACTTACCTGTTAGATGGGAGACTATCACAAATGCACTCACACTAAAAGTGAACATCACATAACACCAACATATACGAGGAAAACCCAAGATGGAAAAAACCTTAGTGATAAATATTGTTGGAGTCTACTGCTCCAATCCATCCTCGCAATGAATCTCTTATAACAATGTTTAGGGCACCAACCCCTGCACTGAGCTCCAACTTAGTGATTAAAAATTATATTTTGATACCAAAGTTATCTTCTTGTTAAAAAAGAACTTGGTAACTCTCAAGTGTGTCTCTCCACTATTTCTCCTCTCTAAAGATCTCTATTGGTTCTCTATTCACCTTTTCTCTGCAGCAACCTTATCTCCTGCTACAACCCACTCTCTTTTGCACCTCGCTCTCTATTGCAACCCTATCGGTTCAGCCTCTTCTCCTTCTCTATTAGTTATGCTTTATGTCAGTTCTTCTTTTTGTTAGTTTTTCTATCTACCAATTCTCTCCTTTCTCAGCTACTCTGTTTGATGGACTTGTAAAGCACTGAGAGGGGGGTTGAGTTAGTGACACCAAAAACAATACTACTTTAAACACTGACCAGTAGATAAACTTAACAAGTTTGTTAAACAATATGCATGTAATCCAAAATGATATAACAACATCCAAAATAAGTAAAACATCCACCATAACACAAGTTTTTATACATGGAAAACCCAAATAGGTAAAAACCACGGTGAGATGGGACTCACAAGTTAACTATCTGCAGTAATAGATAGCTGACCGGTTAAGATCTACAAAGTGCTCTACTAGGAGTGAATCCTGTTAAAGATCCCAAAGCTTAGTTAAAAGCTATACTTTGTTAAAGGTAGTACCCTATAAGGAGTAACCTCAGTAGAGGATTTTTGAATCCAAACTAATGGATCACCTAGTTAGAGGATTTGTACATTGAAGCTTGTTAGAGCTTACCTGGTTAGGGGATTTGACTGTTGTAGTGATTAGAAAACAATAGGTGGTGTGATCTAGTAGTAGCACAACTTGCTTATATAGATCCTCTTCTGTGCACTCAAAACTTCTTTACCAACATACTCTGCAACTTAATACTTCTATCTTCGCATCAAAAAATATCTCCTTCGCTCATACAAAGTAATTCATTGTGATGTCAATATATAGACATTTAGATTTCATGTCAGCCTCTAGAAATCATAACACAATTTCCTAGGCGCAGTGTATCTAGTCAAACAATCATAACTCATCACAAAAATACCATAAAAAATTATCGGTAAGGATAACTCATCATGACTAGTGATAACTCATCACATAATCAATGAATACTGGTTGGAACAACAACACAGGTTGGAGTTAAACATATAAACTGTTTATCCTTTGATGCTCCTGTGATAATCTTCGCTGGATCTTCAGGTGGATGTCGAGTTATGTATATCCACTGGTTGTCTCCATGTATATACCGGTTGTCACCATGTACCGGTTAGATATAAACCTCTAGTATACTGGTTAAGGTATAAACAACTTTGAAGTCACACCGGTAGACAATATGAACATATGTGTGTGTATGTGTTTCATCAATGACAACATATGATGAAGTTATTCATTACAATCATCATCAAGTCAACATTGTTGCTCTCCAACCGTACTGTACTATGTCGGTTATATGCATTCCTTCTTTGCAGTCTTGTGCAACTCTTCTCTATCGGTATGGTCACTGTCGGTTCTCTCTTCTATCAGACCTAGTGTCTGACTGTCAGTTAACTCACTGTTGTCGGTTGAACACTTCAACCCCGTTCTTCCTCACACTCAGTCTCTTTTTCTTCTTCTTGGTGATCACTTGACTGATTTCTTCTCACATGCAGCAACACTCTCTCCTTCAGTGGAAGGCATCATCAATTTTGGCTTGCATATTTATAAACTGGTTTTCCCACCAAAAGCCAATTCAAATTTTGGGTGGTTAGGGTTTCCTCATCGACCTTGAGGAAAACCAAATCTAATCAGATCTCATCTGATCTGATCACCTTGATTGATGAATTGTAACTCATCAATCAATCCCACCATTGTCGTGCCTTCCTGTTCACATCTTCTATTTTTAGCAACCTGCATTTATCCTGTCAGTGTATTTCTTAGTCGATCACAAAGAATGGCTTCGTGGTTTCCTTCACCTGCCTTGATCTACTCAACCAATATGTGCTCGATCTCTTTTGTCCATTTCACCTTGAGTCACAAACCTTTGTTGTACATCCTATGAATCTCGCAGTCAACATAAATGTCAACCTGTCACCATCTACCTCGCTGCCTGACACTTCCCCGACTCAACATGATGACCTGTGTATGTATGCCACTTCACCTCCATGTGGCCCTTGTGTCGGTATCCACCTTTGTTGGATTATCTATGTCGATATGGATAAGATCACCAATCAACTCCATTACCGAGTTCATCTACCAGCTTACTAACCCTATCGATTAAACTTTGAACCAGTCAATCATCAACCTTGCACTTTGGTTCTCTTCTAGTGGAACACTCAACCGGTCATCACTCTTGCTAACCTACCTTATGCACATCTTCATCAGATGGGAGTCTTATGCATCTGCACTTTGTCCACATTACCAGTGGACTTACATACCATTAACCCCTTGATGACACCATGTCATCAACCTTCAACTATTTCCATCTGATGCATCTGCATACCGGTTACACTCTCTATCTATAGCTGCTCAGCCTTGCCTTCTTCATCATTATCCTAGACCATATCTAAATCGGTTTGTCAAGATGACAAATTCATCACTCCTTCCTCTATACTGGCTACTGAACATGCCTTCTATGTCAGTCTCATGCATATCCCTGATTTTATGTACTTGAGGCATCTTTATGACTCACCAATAGATCCGACATGACCTTCAAACACCTTCCTTTAAGACTTCTATCTTTTCTCATAGAACTATGATGCACACTTTTCATATTAGGAGATAAGATCCAATTACCAGTGGGAGTGGATCCTTTTCATTTGCATCTTGCAATGCACCTATGTGGCTTCCCTATTTGAGCAGCATATCTTCAAACGGGCACATGTGATCTGATTGGGGCACACTCACTGTCAGTCATCTCTTCACATGGTGACTACATCTTTATCCGATGGGAGTCCTATTGTTCAACTTCCACACAGTGTACTGGTGGCCTATACATCCTTCTCCTCCAGTGTTGATGTGATTTAGATAGCATTATTCCTCTTCATCACAAACAACATCCAAGCACCTTGCTCCCCCAACTTGTACACTGGACATAAGCTTTCTAGTTGGCAACCACTTAGCTAATTTATCTTCTCCATGTCAACACATCACTTACCAGTTGACATACTCTCCTTACCGGTTGACCTGCAATACTAGGTGGCATCAAAGATATCACATTTGGTATACATCAATGACAATGTTGCACATACATCTCTTATACCAGTAGCCATCATATACCGGTTGACATCAATGAAAACACAATGCCAACAATCTCCCCGTTTAGCATTGATGTCAACACGTGTAGTATCCGACATACTATATATTCTCTCTCCCCCTTTGTGTGATCCATATAATCTCGCACATGTAGTATGCAATATACTACATAATATTTCTCCCTCTTTGACAACAATGGAAAAGGGCACTGTCTAGGTTTCACTCCTCCTTGTATCTACCCAGCACTAATAGAAATCTTTCTCCACTTTTTCTTTACCGGATGCATCTCCTCCTATGATACCAATTGTTACATCTTCTCAAGTTACAACACTTGAGATTGAGAACTCAACCACCAATTGACACCAATTGAGTATGCAAATTTGATACCAATTGTTAAAGCACTCAATAGCAGAAGGATGTGTCAGTGATTATCACTTACCTGTCGGTCAAACTGCATCTTCCCCTATCTGATCCCAATTTATGTCTAGAATCAAATGTGATTGTACTATGAATACAACCAATTGGGAAAGTAGATACCCTTAATCATGAAATTCTCCTCAGTATTTCTATAATAATTTCCATCATCTGCAGTTTAGGCTATCAGTACCCTCACAAGTTCAAGCATGTCAGCTCTGCTTCATAAGCACTTGAACTCCCCCTGAATCATACTATAGACACTCAAAATTGGTCATCACTCCTGCATCGTTAACCTAATTTTTAACATGTCTTCCATGTCGCATTTGATTTTCATCATATGTTGACATTATGTCACTCTTTTAATTTAAACTTTCTATTTTCCTAATCATTTAAATCATTTCATCATTAATCATTAATTTCCTAACATTAATTGAATAATCTTTATTATTTGATTAAGTTCAATCCTACTTTAATTAAATAATCTTTATTATTTAATTAAATTCAATTTCATTTTCCTCATAATTGAATGATTTCTTTAAATTATTTAATTAGCTAATTGTTTCATCATAATTAAATAAATTTCTATTTATTTAATAAAAGCTTAATTATCTTCTTCTAAAAATCAACAATGGAAACAAATCTTTATTTGTTTTTATTTAATTAATTTAATTTCTAATTATCCTCATCCAAATTCAAAAATGGCAATAAATCGAGAAAATGATTTAAAATTTAAAAATAAATCATTATCCATTTTAAATAAATTATTTTCTCATATTCTCCCAATTTTAAAAAATGGAAAGTATGTCATCATCAGCTTTATATGATTTTCAAAAATCATTATCATATCTTCCTAAAAATTGAAAATGGAAATAACCACTTAGCTCTTATTTTCTTGATTTATCTTCTTGGAAAATATCTCTTTAATCTCAATTTAAAATTCAAAAAGGAGATATGTCCAGTCAAAATCCGCTTTATGCCATCTTTTTTAATCCATCTTGATTCTCCAATCAATATTAATTTTTCTATAAATTTAGCCCTTTTCTCATTGATTTTTGAACCACATTTCGAGTATCCTTATGCTATCAAAATCACTTTTCTATCATTATCTTTCTTTCAATACATTTGTGTTTGTAGGTGAGAGCCACATCCATTTGAAGGAGAAAGAAAGCCAATGGAGAATTATGGAGGAGATATCCGCGTTTGTAATGGTTTGCATTTGGTTTGATTATCTTGTCTTTATAGCTCTATTGAGTGTATTAGGACATTTTTCATTGCAACTTAGCTTTGTCGTTAGCTAATGTTTATTGCTTTGATGCTTTCCCAAATTCCTAGTTACATTTTTTGGTGAACCCGACGTGAACACATAAATCTGACAATTTTGTGAGTCTAATATTTGTATGTAGGTTTTATGTGTGGATTTCTTTTTGCATGCAGGTTTTTTAAACAATTTTTTTGTTGCATGCAAGTTTTATGTGAGGATTTGTTGTTGCATGTGTGTTTTTTGGACTAATCCATTGTTGCATGCAGGTTTTTTGCACTAATATGTTGTTGCATGTAGGTTTTATGAGAGGATCTATTATTGCATGTGGTTTTTATGGAGTCTAAATAATGATTTATGCAAGATTTCTTAGCATGCAATGAACAACAAATCTTCACATAGTTTAATTAGAGGGATTTAATGAACAACAATTTTTCACATAGCCTAATTAGGAGGGTTTAATGAACAACAACTCTTCACATAGCCTAATTAGGAGGTTTGAATGAATCCTACAATTCTGACATAGTTTTTAATTAGGATTTGGATCAAAGAACATCAACAAATTCCACATTCCATGCATGCAAAGGGTTTAAAATAAACAATGAATTGCATTTAATCATGGCTTAAATTGATCAAATCTTTTTAAATTAATGCCAAATTAACCTCATCTAGTCTTAATTAGGATGCAAATGAATCAATAAACTCATTTCATTTTCTAAAGGTCAAATAATCAATGCTTGTCATGTCTTCTTTTATTTTATTTTTTGTGTTTTTAGCCTTTAGATAGTGGGCCTGCCTCCCAATTTGTGAGAGGGAATGACCCTAAGTGGTGACAGGGTTGACGACGAACCCCTTCCAAACCACTCTAAATAACTATGGATGCAATGAAAGTTGTAGACAACGGGTGTTGGAATGGTGTTGCGACAATTTATTCGACGGATCAATACCCACCCGAATGGATGCCTTAACTAGAACCCTTTGTTTGTAGAGACCAAAAACCTTCTATCTATTGGCTTAGGCGTTCTGATACGTGCATGCCGAAGATACCTCTCATGTACTCCTTAGTTAGAGATAGCAAGTTCTTGGTAATTGATTCCCCTTGAACTCGAAGCTTGGTATGCTCGAGAAGTGAGTGCACTGTAAGGGGGAGCCAGTGCTACCAAGCGCCTAGCTATCCGGCTGAGTGTTGTATTTTATGATTAGAGGATTCAATAGATATTGCCCCAGTCATCCATAGGATATGTTGTGAATGAGCATGATTGTCTTGGGTCTAATTCCAAACATCTTGTCTTTTGTGATTGTCAAAAGTTGAATCATTTACAATTGTCACAAAACATCATTTGTCAAACAAGTCCAAACATTGTCCAAACAAAGTTCAAACCAAGAGTCAAAATTTTGTCCAAGTATTCATCCAACATTTGAACATGACTTGTCAAAACATTGGATACCCAGGTTGTTTCAAAATTCATGTCACTTAGGATTAGGTTTTGCATAGTCCAAACTTAGGTCTTAGGACATTCACATTGCCTTCATAATAGTCCTTTTGCATTATCATATTTTCCTTTGCATCTAGGTTTCAAAATCATTTTCTTAGGTCTTGGTCCTTCATTTCTATTGCATTATCATTGTCATACCAAAATTAGGTCATGGCTTAGGTTGCATTTTGCATATTTCAAGTCATTGGTCCTCACATATCCTTATCATTGCATTGTCATAAACTCTAGTCTTGTCTTGGCTTGATTTTGTCATATCATATCCTATACCATATCATATTCATATCATATCCTTATATCTTGTCATTATCATTGTCCTCTTGCATTTTCTCTCAAAATTAGGTTTTCCAAACTTGCAAAATCAAAACTGTAGATTAAACCCTAAGTTGTTGTTAGAGAGTCTTGACCTTGTCCAACATTTGTTCTTTTGTCATCAACATCATTTTGTCAAACCTATCTTAGTATCCAAACGTATAGGTGAGACATTGTCATTGTCCTATCATCATTTTTTCATTTGTCCTTTTGTCCTTTTAAGGTCTTGGCTTCATTTCAATTTCCCAAGGTTGTGTCTTTAGCTTTACATTTCAAAAGTTTGTCTCCAAAAATGCAAAAGGTACAAAAACATTTAGTTGCATTATCAATCACCTAGGTCGCATTAGTTGCATACATCATTCCTAAAAAACAAAAATCCCAAAAACATTGCATAGTGACATGTCTATTGAAACAAGGTTCCAAGCTCCAATGATGCAACAAAGTTTGACATATCAACCGACAATGCAATCACAACTATATCCAACACAACAACAAGGCAGTATTGGTCAAACTTTTTATGATGAAACAAGTCTCCAAATACTAAAACTAGAGGAGAAACTAGCTCAAGAAAAGGAGATATTGGAACTAAAAGTGAAAAACATTCAGAAGAATAGATCACAAATGTCCAAAATGTTTCAAAAATTTCCAGGTCGAAATCCAAATATTGAGCCAATTGATGTAGGATCTCTTATCAAATGATCAAACATACCAATTATCCTCTCACAAATAGAGACGATGAAACAATTTCAAGAAAAGAGACAACAACATTATGTGCCTCCACAACAAGAACAAGGTGTTTACTATCAATCACATTTTCAACCATCACAACCAATTGTTCAACAGTTCAAACATTTCCAACAGACACAACTAATGGTCCAGCATATACAAGCAACACAACCAATGGTCCAATTTCAACAATATGTCCAAAAAACTATACAATGTCAACAAATGGTCCAACCAATGGTGGAATATCAACAAGTTCAATCAATGTATCAATATCAACAACCACAACCAAACATTCAAAAACAAAGTTTGCAGCACACACCAAGCCAAGTTTCAAACATGTCTGAACAATTGAACCAAGTCCAATATCAAAACGTGACATCAAACCAAGACCAAATTCTTGCCAAGCAAGTTCAAAATATAAATCCAATCATGTCAAAACCTCGCAAGGATTCAAATGCATCTCCAAAGAAAGGTGGCCTTATTAGACAAATCTTAAAGAGAGTCCTAAGTGATTTTCCTAAGGATGATCAAAATCATACACCAATGTCTAGAAATGGCTCATCCATCCATCAAGAATTTGACCCTCAATTGGCCTCCACTTCCCCTCCAATTCCATCATATTTTGAAGTTTCACAAGAGAAACTTACACCATCGCCTCCAAATGATGCATCAAATAATGCATCCTCTCAAGGGTTGTTTGCCACCGAAATGCATGCTAATCAATGCCTTTAAACAAATCCCTTGTACTATTTGGAAATGCAAGATTTAATGCCATCGAATGCTTCTCTTTTAGAGAGTCCCATTCAAAGTCCATCCCCCTTGTGCAAAAGCATTGATCCCTTGCCAAAATCCCCCATGCATATCCAAAGTCCAACCCCATGTCAAGAGGATAATTTAGAGCATGCAGAAACATGTCTTGAAACCGATCAAGATCAAGATCCTGAAACCTTATCATCCCATCCAATTATTGACCAGGATCCCATCTTCCCATACACTCATGATGATTCCCCTATTCTTGTCCATCCTATCCAAAGCCCCATTGACACTCCATACCCTGAGCAAGATCAAGATATCCCAATCCATCCAATCCCAAATGATCCCCTTCCATTTCATGAACAAAACGTCCTTTCAAATCCCATTGACATTCCACTTCCTAAGAAAGATCAAGATATCCCTTCCATCCTCTATGATGCTCCCATTGAAAGTAAAGAGCAAAGCACCTTAAAAGAGGATTCCAATGATCTTCCTCCTTGTCAAGATCAAATTATTCCTTTAAATCCTCCACAAGATCCTTTTGTTCCTCCATCTCCTTGTCTTAATCCTCCATATACACTCGAAGATCTCATTTCTTTTCATGATACCATTATTTATCGAATTCCCTCTCTTGAAGATCCTATCATTGATCCATGTCCACCACACAATCCTAGTTCCCCTCGTGATCCTGATCCCCCTAGTGATCCTAATCCCCCTCATGATTCTATCATTTTGGTGCAAGATGTTCATTAACCTCCTATATGCACAATGGGTTCTTCCACTTTGGTCCATTGCAATCCCCTTTATGATCTCATTATTTCTCTCATGTCATGTCCACCTAATAATGGTCTTGCATCTTCCTCTAAAATCACAAAGTATCCTACAAGTCAAAATATTCATAAAGGCAAAGGGGTATACCTTCATGAGAAAGAACCCCTCCATATCAAAGAAGATTGTAAGGGTCATGTCTACACAACTCCCTCTCAAGACGTTTGTATCCCTCCATCAAAGTCAAAACATAGACTTTCCCCATCATACCTTCCATCCATCTTAGGTCTTTATATCCCTTCATCCTCTATGCAAGGTCAGCAAAGGCACACATCCTTGAGTAAATTTCATCAATCCAAAAGATCTCCAATTCATTCATATCCATCCATATATTCCTTTCCCTCTCAAATAAATTTGGATGCCAAGCACAAAATTCATAAGTCAAGCAATCCACGTGTATTCAAGGATCAACATGTCCAGTCTAATCGACATGTCAAAACAAATAAAAATATGATCTATAAAATATATATATATATCCAAAAGGCCACAAAGGCCCACTGAGAAAAATAAAGGAAATTCAAAATCTATATGGGTTCCTAAATCCCTTATGCAAGCAATGCACTCCAAGGAACTGCAAAAAAACTAAAAATCAAAAACCATGTGGATTCCCAAGAGTCTCCTCGAAGCACAATATGAAAAACCCAGATTGATATCTGAAATTGCTATTCCTCCATCTAAAATTTCCAAGTCTATTCCTCCATCACCTTCTTCATCTATTTTGGGCCCTTATGTCCCAAAATCCATAGCCTTTCCTCCATCAAAATCTCAATATCCAAAATACATTTTTCCTCCATCAATCCACCACCCCTCAATGTGTGTGCCAATGTTGATCTTTCCTTCATGTCCATCCACTAAAGCCCAATTATTCCAATACCCTATTCATTATCCAATGCATATTTTCCATCCTTCGATCCCTTTGGTCCAATCCTTTGCATAAATCCTTGCCTTAGTTTCATCTCATTTTCCATGTCCTTATCCTACCAACGTCTTTGAGCATACTTTTAAAGGTCATGGTCTATTTTTTTCAAGGCTACTATCCAAAAAAAAAGATGCTTGAGTCCTTCTTCCATCCCCTATCATGTGTATATCTTCTATTGAAAAAGTCAAAATACAAAAAAAAAAAAAAAGAAAAGAAAAGAAAAAAGAAAAAAAGTAAAGCAAAAATATTTCGTCCACTGGTGAAAACCTAGCAAACAGGCACCTTGGGCAAGTACCATGATGAAAATCGGGCAAACAGGCATCATGCATAATCTATGAACTTATTGCACACCATACTTGGGGACAGGTTTTATCCTATCATATCCTTTTGTCCTTCATTGTTCCATTATCCTATCGCACCCCTTTCATTACCCTTCATATCCTATTGTCCCTCATGTAAATATCCCCTTTTCCACCTTTGATCTTGACAAGGCTGAGGATCTTCATGAGCGTCATGCATCCTATTCACAACTTTCATTCTATCATAGCGTTTGGTTATTTATCTATTGGCTTATTACAACTTTTCATCCATATTCCATTGGCTTATCACCAACTCTTTGTCCATATTACTTGGCTTATTGTAACCTTTTGTCATTATCCCTTAGTTTATCACAACCTTTAATTCCTATCCTTTATCCATTTTTGATCTTGCTTATCTTGTCCATATCTTATCACTATCCATGCACTCTTTATGTCCCTTGATCTGGATCTGACATAAGGAAATGAAATGCAAAACATGTTATTTAAAACCTCTTGACATATCCCTCATGCCATGTCACTGCTTTACATTGTCATATCCAATCTTTTGTCCCATCACGCAATAGCCCTTGAAAATTGCATCTGTATTGTCTCCATAATAAAAAGTCTTTGTCTTCCCTCTATCCACCAACATTTCAGCAAGCTTATTTATTCACCTGTAATATTCCTTGCCTTGCTAGACACTGGGGGTAAAATCATACAAATCCAAAAAAATCAAATAAAGTCCTAAAAAAAATTGAAAAATGTCCTGAAATAATAAAAAAACATCGAAAAAATGTCTCGAAATAATTTAAAAACATTCATAAAATATCCTAAAAAAAAGCCCTAAAAATCAAAATGTTCAAAAACCCTAAAAATTTCAAAACATTAAAAATTAAAAAACAATCGCTTTTGTTTCATTTCACCAATAAACTGTCCCTTTTGTACATAGACAAACATTTGTGTAAACAAAAAATAGATAACATGTTACAACACTGCGCTTAATGAAATCATGCATTAATAGATGAACTTTTCAATCAAACCAGACATTCAAACTGATCAAAATTGTCATGTCAATCAATCAACATCAATATCATTTGTCCTTGTCAATATTATTATGGGTCTTATATAGGGTGTGGTATACTCGAAACCAGACTATGTCCTATCTTATACATTTTACTGCATTCCCTGAAACTAGACAGCATGATCGTCCTTTTATCACGACACTATCACTTTGGCAATGAAGATCAGAATGTTTGTTTGACTTGTTTGAATTTGTGAGTCTTATATTTTTATTGTTTTATTTTTAGCTTCGACCATGTTCCTATGTCGCTCGATGATGTCACTAAGTGATTTAGAGTGGTCAAGATGGCTCATGGTCCTTTATTATTTTTGTCTTCTATTAGCGAAGTGTTTCATTACATTCTGGGGAAAGTTTGTCTTAGGATTTTTGAACCATTCCTTGTCTGTGAACATGTCTGTCTTACGCAAAGGGATTGCATTATCGTCCCGGCCTTCATTGCCATGGTGCGCCGCATCCATTTTGCCATATCAAATAAAGGATCTCACCCACTAGTTGCATTTGTGAAAGCAACATTTCATCACATTAATCATTCTTCACTTCTCATTTGAATTTCTTCTGGCTAACATTTCCTCTCTCCCATGAATCCTTCTATCTTTTCATCAAGTCGATCATTATCATGCTATCTATTCTCTTTGATCAATCAAGAATTTCTTCATTTGGTATCAATCATCCTATTTTTCTACAATCCCTTAACATTCTTCCCTTCTTATTAACATTTGTCTCCTTCATCGTATTTTCTCTTTCTAACATTTTTTCTCTTCTTTCGAGAGATCATTCATTTCTTTCATCCATCAACAAACTCTCAAGGGGGCATCCTACCTACATTCCTTAGTTTGCTGGGGCATGATCATTTTTTCAGTTTTCTTTGAAACAATGCTCAAAATCACATTGTCTCAAGGAGGGGCAAAATGTAGACACTCAAAATTGGTCATCACTCCTGCATCGTTAACCTAATTTTTAACATGTCTTCCATGTCGCATTTGATTTTCATCATATGTTGACATTATGTCATTCTTCTAATCTAAATTTTCTATTTTCCTAATCATTTAAATCATTTAATCTTTAATCATTAATTTCCTAACATTAATTGAATAATATTTATTATTTGATTAAGTTCAATCCTACTTTAATTAAATAATCTTTATTATTTAATTAAATTCAATTTCATTTTCCTTATAATTGTATAATTTCTTTAAATTGTTTAATTAGCTAATTGTTTCATCATAATTAAATAAATTTCTATTTATTTAATAAAAGCTTAATTATATTCTTATAAAAATCAAGAATGGAAACAAATCTTTATTTGGTTTTATTTAATTAATTTAATTTCTAATTATCCTCATCCAAATTCAAAAATGGCAATAAATCGAGAAAATGATTTAAAAATTAAAAATAAATCATTTCCATTATAAATAAATTATTTTCTCATATTCTCCCAATTTTAAAAAATGGAAAGTATGTCATCATCAGCTTTATATGATTTTCAAAAATCATTATCATATCTTCCTAAAAATTGAAAATGGAAATATCCACTTAGCTCTGATTATCTTGATTTATCTTCTTGGAAAATATCTCTTTAATCTCAATTTAAAATTCAAAAAGGAGATATGTCCAGTCAAAATCCGCTTTATGCCATCTTTTTTAATCCATCTTGATTCTCCAATCAATCTCAATTTTTCTATAAATTTAGCCCTTTTCTCATTGATTTTTGAACCACATTTCCAGTATCCTTATGCTATCAAAATCACTTTTCTATCATTATCTTGCTTTCAATACATTTGTGTTTGTAGGTGAGAGCCATATCCATTTGAAGGAGAAAGAAAGCCAATGGAGAATTATGGAGGAGATATTCGCATTTGTAGTGGTTTGCATTTGGTTTGATTATCTTGTCTTCATAGCTCTATTGAGTGTATTAGGACATTTTTCATTGCAACTTAGCTTTGTGGTTAGCTAATGTTTATTGCTTTGATGTTTTCCCAAATTCCTAGTTACACATACATCTCAGTCCTCATTGCCTGTCATGTCCAATAACGGGGCTCCAATCATCTCCATATTCTATTTGAGCTATGCAATCGTAATTATTTGATGATATTTCAGCTTCCTTATATCCACCACAGCCTATGACATGATCCTGGATGCAGACAATTCCATACAATGTCATCATCATGCCATAAATCAAACTGATTAGCCCAAAAATATGCATGCCTACATGATCAAAAATCGGGCCAACATATGTCATTTAGGTCTTCATCAACACCATCTGAGACATAAACTCCACATTCCATGCTACCGGGATAATGCAATGATCTCGAACCTCATTGTCTTACATAACCTGAAAGTACCTGTCATGCCCAAACTTTTGGGCACAAATGGAATAATTTTTATTTTTTTAAAACATAACCAAATAAACTAAGTTTGCTAAAATATCGCATTAACAAGTCTTGTCTTAACTATGTTTGAATTATTTTCAACTAAATTTAATCCAAACAACTAAATCAAGTAAGCGAGATAACCTAAATTAAATGCGGAATATTAACTCACCAAAGAATTATTATTATCTCATCAATTAATAATAATAAACTCCTTTAAACAAAAGTCTCCAAATTAATTGACAAGAGATATTATTAATCTCCAATAATCTTTCAATTGTAGTAAGAATTAATTAAATTAACTCTAGCACTTAGATTTTTAAATCCTATAATTTATTTTAACAATAATTATAATGTGTCTAAAATCTGACTAAAGGGCCAATTAAACCCATAATGAAAATTGCCCTATAAAGTTTAATCTCGAAAAGCCTAAATTTAGGTGGACTAAAAATAATCCCCCATAGCCAAATAACTTGCAAAAATCGTTATAAAATTTCTAAAATATTTAAACCCCAAAAGAATTAATTTTTAACATCATAATCAAATATTTAATTACCTATATGTTTATAAAAACATATATAAAATATGGACGTATAAATAAAATAATTAATCTAAAGTTAGATTTATACGTTCATATATATATATATATATATATAAAGCATATATATATATATATATATATAAAGCATATATACATATACCTATATATAAGGATATAGAATCTCTTTAATCTAAGGAAATTAACAAATATTAAAATAATGGGGAATATCCTATTCGAAATTCGAATGGGTTTCCCCCCTTTTTAAAATTGCTAACCCTAACAATATACCAATACCTTATGCTAACCTATTTCCATTCCAACTTCATATTTTGCCATAACCCGAATTTTTGGGTTAGGGCTCGACTAAGCTTTCTTTGTTATGCAGGGCCGATGAAGGAGACTGGGCGAAGGAGGTTTAGAGTGGCCGCAAGGGGGTTTAAGTGCAGGGCGCGGTGGTGGAGGCTTTCACAGGGGGGTCCCCATAGGGACGGCCGCAGTCGTGCCTATGGGTCATGGCCCACAACGTGGCTGCTACTGCCACTATGGGGCGCTGCCCACAGAGGAAGGGCCAAAGTCGTCCCTGTTGTGGGTTGTGGCCCACAGTACGGGCCGACCGCCCAATCCGTAGGGCCGAGGGTTCAACTAATCCTTTTTTTTGGTTTTATTTTTTTTTATTTTTAAGATTCGAAAATATATATATATATATATATATACTTGTCAACAGGTTATTTAAAGTTAGATGTTTGTTTCCCTTTTTTTTTATATGTACTTTTTTTTTTTATATTTATGAAGAAATTAATAAGTAATGAAAGAATAAAACAAATAGATGAGGAGATCATTTCCTTTTGTAAGATTTAAATAAATGTGTATGTTCTAAATATTATCCTTATTTTCATTTTTATCACAAATCATATAACTAACTATTTTCTTTGCACATTAACCCTAGCATAGAGGAGAATACTTTATTTTTCATTGTTTAAGACAATTTGTATTTTTTTTTTAAAAACACATAACAGCAAGCTCTCTAACTGACAGATTTAAATAATGTATTTCTTTTTCTTTTAAAAATATAGTTGCTAACTTTAGAGATAGACTATTAATTTTAGATTTTCTTTCTACAATAAATAAAAGGGAAAATAACATAATTAATTAAACTACAACAGCAACAAAATAGTCTTAAAATCATTTACAACTTTATTATCAAGTAGAATGCAACATTAATGCTCATTCTAAAGACTAATTAACTATATATGCATTTAGAACTTACATAAATAGGACTAAATGTTTTATTTCTAGCTTACTAACATACATGTTGTTCTATTTCATTTAATTCTGTTATTTTCATTATTAAGAGATAGAATAAACATTTATTTTCCAAAATAAACATAACTACAATAAATATTATTTCAATAGGTATAGGAACTTAATCCAACATAAACATCTTTTTTTTTTTGCTATAATAACTTAATAGAAGAATGCATTTCTTTAAAGAATATTTAAAATACAATATAGACAACATTACAAATGGGTGAGATACCCAACTAGTCACTCATTCCTATTAAATGAGGTCTTCAAATAAAGTAAATACATTTCTTTCTCAAACAAATACAACATATAACTTTTCATTTACATTTCTACAACTAAAATATGGTATTCCATTCCTTAATCTTTTTCTACAAATCAAGTAAAAACCAGCAACTCCTAGCTTGTCTTTTTTTTTTCTTTCCAAGCAAACTGCATATAAATCATAAGGCTATGACCATAGAGAGCTCACCTCCCAGCCTAGGCTTACTAGAAGCCACCCCTGAGATTGGAGAACCAAGCCCTAGACAGGTTACACTCAAACAAACACAACAAGCAAGGGAAAACACTCAACAAACACTTTCCCAACCAAGGCTAAACTTCACCACAAAATGTGGTGCTTTCACAAGGGTGGAAGTGGACCAAATACCTTGAGAAGACTGCAAGAATGGTAGATCTCAAGCCATCTCATGGCAAACAAAAAAATAACATAAGTTCATTAACCCCCACATCCTTATGCCCCCCAAGGCATTCATGTCGTACTTTCTCTCCTTATGACCCCCAAATGCATAAACAAGGCTATGCAGCAAGGGTCACATAAACAACCCTTGAGATCACTCTCATAATGAGAGCCTCTCACTCTAAGGCTATCAAACTCCTTCCACCCCAAGACCATTCTACTCTTCCAAGAGTAGAAGGTCTTGGATACTCCCAAATCACAAGAAGAATGCATAAAGGAAATAAAAAGAAGATCACAAAATCTTTTCACAAAAAGGAATTCAAGAAAACAACATTCACATACAAGCAATCTTTTAAACATAAATATGCAACATGAAGGGAAGAACATGAACCAACCTTCAATCTGCCCAAAGGTTTGCTAGAACTAGTTTGAGGAAGAGCAGCCCAATTCCACTATTCTTTCCTCCAACACTTAGCCAAAATTTTATCCTAAAACTCTTCTTTCCAAAATTGCAAGATCTCCAAAGATGGAGAGTGGGTGATTATCTCACTAGGTCCCTAATCCTTGCCTAAGAAGGCCTCTCTCACTCTTCCCAACCTCTTGGATAGAGTGAGAGTTCCCTATTGGTTGGTCTTCCCCACCTCTTATAGGTTGCTAAAACTGGAAAGAGAAAAGGTAAGAGAAGGTGGGGAAGAGAGTCTGACATCAAAAAGGAAAGTTATCTAACCTAGGTGGAACCTTCTAAGTTGAATTTTCGCTCATCTTGGGAAAACCACTTTTTGAGGTGACTAAACAGTCACATGGGAGTAGTCACATGTTTAAAAATACCCCTAACCCATAGGTATACCCTTTGGACCTTTGGAAAAGCCCTAAAACTAACCCTAGGAGTCCATTTGACCCCTTAGAAACCCAACTGAAGTTAACCTACGGGTCAAACCTGAGTTGACCACTCCCAAGACTCTCTACCCAAGGCAAATTTGGGACCACACTCAAATATTTGAAAAGGGCTCTGGTTAAAACAACTCCCTCCAAGAGACAAGTCAAAATCAATGACACTAATTAGCACATGTATCAAGTGACACAATAAAATACATTACAAAATCACACATGGAAATTGTCTCTTGTTGGATTTAAACAAATTAATAAATACACTTTAACACACATGCAACATTTACTTTCATGAATAAAATACGATACATACGGGGTGTTGTCTCTCCAAATAGACAACCCCCTAGTTTTACGAACGTACATAGGTCTAGGTTTGGTTCTCCATAATATTTCCATGGTCACATAGATAATTTTCCTGCGCATCTCATTTACACATTAGTAATTCCTAATAACCTCATATAATATTAGACAGATGAATAAGAATACACATCAAACACTCTGCATATAATTGACATTAACAAATCAATATCTCATATATCCCAATTTATCCACATAAGCAATTACCATAATCCTCATAATTTGATCCATTCATAAGGTATGCATCCTATTTCTATCATCATAATAAAGTCCTACAAATCCAATAATGACATACATCATCTCAAGGTTATCCTATTCTAGAATCATATAAAGTTCTATATCCATAATGCATAAAAACGAAGCATCAATATACATCAATGTTATCCAAATCATGGAATCATATAAGTTCTAAATCCATAATGAATAAAAATAAAGCATCCACAATAGTCTCAACATGAAATTCACTGAAATGCTAGGATGAGTCGGGGTAGGGCCTCACAGTACCTATCAACATTCATACCAGTAATATCTTGCACATACCGGTTTCCTATACCGGTCCATCATCACGATCGGAGTACCTCCCTATAACTCTTGACATTTTGTGTCACTTTGCATCTGATTCCAATTGTTAATTTATCATTCATTGACATAGTAGTAGTGATCCATCTTTCATTTGTAGGTGTGTAGCCAAGGTAGCCTCTACACACACTTATCTTCTCATTTCCATCCTTCATACCGGTAGCAGCTTGTTCTTCCATTTGTCCTCTTCCACTGAGGGGGTGAATGATAAGGTCAGTGTGTTGGCATTTTGGCACTAATTTATCATTGATGTCAACCGACATGATGGATAATCACATAAGGGTGAGCATAAATAATGAAGGCCTACCGGTAAAGTACAAACCAGTTGGAAGGATGGCTGCTTGTTTATGATAAAGAGGCAGAATGTGAAAGTTGTGAGTCAAACCACTGAGGTGAAGATGTGCTACCAGTATAGTGTGCTCTATCGGTTAACAGAAAAAGAAACCTTGACCAGCAAAGGGATGCACTGGTATGTGTCTTTCGGACCGACTGTGTGTTGGTGGGCCATGTCTTGATCGTTGTGATGACATGTAGAGCATAGGTGACAAACATGTTGTGGTTGGTGAAGCCTCATCGACAGGGTTGATGAAACAGATAATCGCCATTAATGAAGGACAAATGATGAGATTGTATCTGACCGATTATGGATTGAGAAAGAAGGAATGATAGAGGAAGATCAGGGAATAGTTAGCGCTTGAATCAATACAAAGGAAATCTAATTCAGGAAATCCTTGAAAAGGAAACAGTTGAAGTGTCTTTATGTGTTGATAGATTTCAAGGCAGGAGATCTTGTTCGAGATTTCTATTTTCAGTAGATATACATTGGATAATGAAAACTGTGTACAAATGCATCTCTGAAAGACAGGTGATCGATCCATGACAGGCTGGATTGGATCAAATTGAAGATCTTGTCGAAAAGAGAAAACCCTAACCGCTCTGAAGTTTAAATTGCATTCTGGTGGGAAATCACTGTATAAGAAATGAGAGCTCAAGATAGAATGTGATGATGCAATGAAGAAGGAGAAGAGAGGAGAGAGTGAGCAAGGAGAAGGATTACTAGCCATAGAAAGAGTTCTAAGAAAGTTGCAGTGTGTGTGAGCAAGCATACCGGTGAGAGGATTAAATCAGTAGAACTATAGTCTTGCAATTAAGCCTAACTGGCAAGGTGTGGCAGAGAAGGAAGCATCCAAGTGTGACATAGTGTGTTGAGAGATTGTGTGAGAGAGGGAGAAAAAGGTAACATAGGCGGAGAATCAGAGACAAAAATCTCATTACCGGCAGTGTGAGATTCAGTGGAGGAGAAAAGACTGTCAATCGGCAGAGAGTTATTTGATCAAAGAGTTGCATAATTCATTTGCAACAAGAATCCTTAATTGTATTCAAATAGTATTTCAATATATGTTGCCAAGTTGAAGCTTGGTGTAGGGATTGGTGCTCCTTGGGTCGGTGCCCTAAAAGTACAGGGGTTGGTACTCCTTAGGTTGGTGTCCTAAATCTTTGTAAGTTAGTGTTTTACCTGTGAGGCTGGATTGGAGTAGTAGTCTCTAGCAGCTTTTCTCATCGAGGTTTTTCCCATATTGGGTTTTCCTCATAAATCTGGTGTTGTGAGTTACTTTTGTGTGAATGATCTCTTTGGCCTTCCCTCTTGTATTACCGGTATGATTGTTTAGTGATTAAGTGAATAACTGATATTCTAAAGTGAGATCAGAAAAAGAAAAAGCTTAGGAACCACTGATTCACCCCCCTCTCAGTGGTATTATGTGTTCAACAATTGGTATCAGAGCATAGGTTCTTGATTATCTTTAAACTTTGAGTAGATTATGGACTTTGAAAATAATGGCAAGAAGTGAGTCTACTTCCTCAAAAGCCCCCATGTTTGATGGATCAAACTATGCCTTCTGGAGCAGAAGAATGGAGACATATATTTCCTCTCTTGGTTTTGATGTGTGGATTTCGATCAGGAATGGGTATGTTGTTCCTAATGCTCCTCCCACTGATCTGGACGCAAAAAAGGAGTATGAGAATAATGAAAAGGCAAAACATGCTATCTTGAGTTGACTGTCCGATAATGAATTTGTCAAAGTAATGCACTGTGTTTCAGCAAAGGAGACATGGGACAAATTTAAGAGGTTGTTTGAAGGAGATGCAAAAGCCAAAGAAGCCAAGCTACAAACACTAAGGGGCCAACTTGAAAGCATCAAAATGAAAGATGATGAAAAGATTGCAAACTATCTTCACAGATTTGATGAAACAGTGAATACTATTAGAGGACTTGGAGAAGAGATTGCAGATGAGATTCTTGTCAAGAAGATACTTAGATCTCTCACTCTGAAATACGATACTAAGGTGTCAGCCATAGAAGAATCCAAGGATCTGAAGACTTTTACAATGGATGAGTTATTTGGCTCTCTGACAGCCTATGAGATGAGAACCGGTGATACTTCCTCAAGGAAAGAAGCAGCATTCAACATCTCCAAAAAGGGGAAAGAAGCTACAACTCATAAAGAATCCAGTGAAGACTGATACAGAAGTAGCAAACTTTATCCGGAAGATCAAAAGAGGATCTAGCCTGTACAAAGGAAAAAGAGGATCCGGCCTATACAAAGGAAAGATACCACTTAAATGCTTCAACTGTGGAAAGGTAGGACATTTCGCTACAATTGTCCTCACAAAGAAACTGGTGGAGATGAGTCAAGAGAGTTCAGAAGATCTGCTGACAAAGACAAAGAAAGGAATAACTACCGGTAGGGAAGGAGAGGCTATCGGAACTAGAATAGCCTATGTACCATTGAGGATGACACAACAGATGATGAAAATGCATCAGAAGATGATTAACATGAGAATGACAGAAAAGTAAATCGCTTCATGGCACTTGATAGACTAGCTGATGAAGATGAGGAAGAAGAAGATATTGAAGCTGAAGTGGATCTGGAGAGTGAACTTTTCAGTGTGCTTGAAGAATTGAGTAAAACAAGAAGAGAACTCAAGAGGGTTAAGCTTGTTGTAGTAGATGAATAAGATCTCTTGAAGCAGTCTGTGGATGAGTTCGGTCAAGTCATATCTGACTTGAAACTGCAACTAGAAGAAACTAAGAGGATTTGTGAAGCTATAGCCTTTGATCTGGCAAAGAAAGAAAAGGAGCATCAAGAGATGGAAGCGGAAATAGTAAAGCTCAAAAAGGAGCTTGAAGAGAGTAAGGAAGAAATAAAAATAAGGAGCAAGTATGAAGGCAACACTGAGGCCTTGGACAAGATGTTGAGCAAACAAAAGCAATCCAAAGACACTAGTGGCTTAGGCTTTGAAGAAGGTCAAATTTCAACTCAAAAAGATAAGTCCGGCAAAGAAATAATGTTCACCTCTTCAATTAAAGGTGAAAAAAAGAAGACATTCACTGTAGGCAAGGATACCGGCAAAAAGACATATGCAGATTCTATTGGAAATCACCACTCAAATCGATATACAACAATGAACTGGAGGCCACACTTCTTGTACCAACATGCAGACCCAAGGAGAAATGCAAGAATTGATTGTGAAGGATTCACCAGACTCAACAACATGAAGGGAAGACCCCCAGTAAGGTAGTTTCATTTAGGACCAAGACAACCTAATCGATATGTTTCAAATTTTCATAGTTATTGTTACTGGTGTAACAAATTTGGGCACAAAATAGATGATTGTAGATTAATCAATAAGTCATCTATGAGTTATGAAAGTAGAAATCCATTTAATGCACTCTAGGATATGAATGTTGTCTGCTATCAGTGCAATGGATATGGTCATAAGAGTTTTGATTGTAGGAAGAATAAACCAGTACCCTACAATAAAATTAAGGGTGTCCCCTTAAACAAAAATGTAAAATGCTATAACTGTCAAGAATTTGGATAGATAGCAAATTTATGCAAAAACAAGAAGATCAATAAATGAAGGCAAATCTGGATCAAGAGCTGGTAACTAAACTTGAGCTGAATATAGCAGCCGACAAGAAGAAGGAAATCAAACCAGCAGTGGGCCAGCATCCCTCATGGGGATTCGTGACATGGTTTAACACCCTCCTATGGATTCTATAAGTCTAGTGGTTGTATCAGGCATTGACAGGTCGATCTTTTGGTGCAATGGCAACCCTAGCTTGTAACAAGTGGTATTAGAGCCTGGTCATAGGTTCGAATCACATAGGCCATAGTGAGTGACACTGGGAGGGGGATTGTTGGCAGTGGGCGAACATCCCTCATAGGGATTCATGACATGGTTTAACAGCCTCATGTGGATTCTATAAGTCTAGTGGTTGTATCGGGCATTGACAGGTCGATATTTTGGTGCAACGGCAACCCCAGATTGTAGCAGGAAAGAGAATAGATGGAAATGTTTCTAATCTGAACAAATTCTATGAGTCCCAATGTATGTTAGGACAAGTAGATGAAAGTTGGTTGTGGCACAAAAGATTAGGCCACATAAATTTTGATAAATTAGTTGCAGTAAGAAAAAAGGGGTGTGTGAGGAATATTCCACCCATCATCAAGCTAATAAACACATTTTGTGATGAATGTGTAAAAGGTAAGAAAACTAAAGTGAGTTTTAGGACAAAGGAGCACAACACCTCAAGACCACTTGAAATTATGCATACAGATTTGTGTGGTCCAACTCGAACAAGAGCACTTGCTGGTGAAAGATACTTTATGCTCTTCATTGATGACTACTCAAGAATGACATGGGGCACCCTTCTGCAAGATAAATCACAAGCATTTGAAAGATTCAAGATCTTTCAGAAGATGGTGGAAAAGGAAAGTGGGTATAGATTAAAATTCCTAAGATCAGACAAGGGTGGAGAGTTCACATCAAATGAATTTGAAGATTATTGTGAAAAACATAGAATTAGAAGGCAATACTCTGCTCCTAGAACACCACAGCAAAATGGTGTGGTAGAAAGGAAGAACATGACAGTCAAGGAGATGGCCAGAAGCATGTTAAATGAGGCCAATTTGTCGGAAACATATTGGAAAGAAGTTGTTCATACACTTGCATATACTTTGAATTGGGTTTGTTTATGGTAAAAATGGAAACAACAATATTGAAACACTAAATGGATTCAACCACAATACCCTAGCCTAACAATCAACAAAGATCCACCATAACATATGAAGATTACCTAAGATAATGCAAATCAAATGAAATCACAAAGATTATACCATCACATGTCCAATAGGGTTTGGATCTCCATTCTTCCTATCTCCATTGATCTTGCTTGATATATTTGCTCTCGGATTTTATATGTGCACAAGAGCTCAACAAAGAACGGAAATGTGGTTGCAAGTAGGCTTGATCGCATATGAAAGTTGGAATGCTAGAAGACTTGATTAGGAGATTGATAATAAAGGAAGCGTCTCCTTATATAGAAGACACTATAAGAAATGGAGGGATAAGATTGAGAGGTGTAAAAGATAAATGGTCGGCTAGGATTAGAGGGTAGGTAGAGGAAATAAGAAAATAATGAGAGGGTAGGTAGTGTAAGAATTAAGAGATGAATGGCATGTCATGGGTAGAAAAGGCTAATGAATTAATTAAATAAATAAATATTTATTTAATTAATAGAGGAAGTGGGATCAATTAAATAAATAAGATATTTATTTAATTTAGAAAAAGGATAATTTAAATAAATAAATGTATTTATTTAAATGAGAAATAAGGCTAGAAGAGGATAAATGAATTAATTAAATAAATAAAGATTTATTTAATTAATAGAAGAATTAGGCTAAAGCAATTAAATAAATAAATAAATTTATTTAATTAAACGGGACAATTTTAGGTGTCTATAGGGTTCAATTAAGAACAAACAGCAAAATGACACCTTATGAGTTATGGTATGACTAGAAGCCATCGGTCAAATACTTCAAAGTATTTGGAAGAAAGTGCTTTATCAAGAAAGATATGGATGGTCTAGGAAGTTTTGACTCCATGAGTGATGAAGGAATCTTCCTTGGTTACTCATGTAACATCAAAGCCTTCAAATGCTACAATAAAAGACTAAGAAGAGTCGTTAAGAGTGTGCATGTAAAATTTGATGAAGATATGCACAAAGGATGTCAACCACAGGTTAACCGGTATGATGACTCCAGTGATGAACATGATGAAGTTCAGTTAGATACTGAACCAAAGGTAGCATCCAAGAAGGTTCCCAACCGGTAGGTACAACTGAATCACCCGGAAGAGCAAATTCTGGGAAATATGAGTGATGGTGTGTAGACTAGAAGACTTTCCCAGAATGATGAACAAGTCAACCTATTCCTCATGACTCAAGTTGAACCCAAAACATTCAATGAGGCCAGAAAAAGACAAGAATGGATGGATGCCATGGAAGAAGAACTACAACAAATTGAGAAAAACAAGACTTGGGAATTAGTCCCTAGACCAAAAGACAAGAATATCATTGGCACAAAGTGGGTATATAGGAATAAGATGAATGAAGAAGGTAATATTGTTAGGCATAAAGCTAGACTAGTGTGCAAAGGATACTCTCAGGTAGAGGGAATTGACTTTGAAGAAACATTTGCATCGGTAGCTAGATTAGAAGCAATTAGAATGTTTCTAGCCTTCTCTGCCTACAAAGGTTATAAAGTATACCAAATGGATGTAAAATCTACCTTTCTAAATGGCAATTTGGAAGAACAAGTGTACATGGAGCAACTGGAAGGGTTTCTATGCATGATGATGAGACATTTGTGTGCAGGTTGAAGAAGGCTTGTATGGTCTAAAGCAAGCTCCTAGAGCATGGTATTCAAGATTAGATCAATACCTAAAGGAGTAGGGATTCAAAAAGGGGAGTGCAAATAGCAATTTGTATATAAAGAAAGATGGGAACCACATGATAATTGTGGTTGTGTATGTAGATGACATTATCTTTGGAGGAAACAAGGACACTCTCTGTAAAGAATTTGTTGATCAAATGCAGTCAAAATTTGAGATGTCAATGCTTGGTTAATTGACATACTTCCTTGGTCTGCAGATATTACAACAAGATAAAGGAATCTTTATCTCGCAAGTCAAGTATACAAAGGAGATGCTGAAGAAATTCCAACTGCAACATTACAAACCGGTAAGTACCCCATGGTGACCGGCCACAAATTGAGCAAGAATGATGAA
Organism: Cryptomeria japonica; assembly: GCF_030272615.1. Lineage (NCBI taxonomy): Eukaryota > Viridiplantae > Streptophyta > Pinopsida > Cupressales > Cupressaceae > Cryptomeria > Cryptomeria japonica. The sequence goes on from NC_081412.1 coordinate 21,170,225, forward strand.
TCACCGATGGTGGATCAGACTCTGTATAGATCCATGATTGGCAATCTACTATATCTAACTGCTTCAAGACCAGATATAGCTCAGGCAGTATGCATGGTAGCCAGATTCCAAGGTGCACCAAAACAGTCACATATGATTGCTGTTAATAGAATTTTTAGGTAACTACAAGGAACACTCAAGCATAGTTTGTGGTACCCTAAACAAGGAGATTTTATCTTGGAAGCATACACTGATGCTGACTGGGCAGGGTGCATTGATGATCGAAAGAGCACAAGTGGTGGTGCATTCTTTCTAGGTGACCAGTTTGTCTCATGGAATAGCAAGAAGCAGGACTCAGTCTCCCTATCTACTATTGAAGTTGAGTACATTATTGCTGCTACATGCTGCTCTCGGGTTGTTTGGATGAAGAAGACTCTCAAAGATATACAGGTGGACATCACCAATCCTATTCTCATCTGGTGTGACAATTCGAGTGCAATCAACATAGCAAAGAATCCAGTCATGCATTCCACAATGAAGCACATTGCTATCAAGTATCACTTTCTCAAAGAGAAAGTTGAAGGACAAGAGGTAAGGATGGATTATGTTCCTACTAGAGAACAAGTAGCAGACATTTCACCAAACCATTACCGGTAAGCACTTTTGAGTACATCTGACACAAGTTGGGAGTTATGTCATCTATCTAGGCAGGCTTTATGTGGCTCAGGGGGAGCTAAAAATGGTCAAAGGGGGAGCTTGGTAGTGTAAGGAAGTTAAGTAGCGGAAACAACTTCCTACACTAACCTTGAGAGGAGGGTAATGCAAAACTTTTTCAGATCATTACAATAGTTACAGAAAATAGAAATAGATATAATAGCATTCATACCACAACACAGTGATTTACGTGGGGAAAACCCTTTCGGGAGAAAAACCCCACACTCCAAAAGCAGCTCAATATTTTATTCAGCAATCAAAAATAGATTACAACATACTTGCAGAGCAAGCTCTTCGCAGGAGTACCACTAATCAGAGATTCAGAGGCAACTCAATAGCCATAAGACTCTTACACACAACCTCTATCTCACACACCTCATAAATAGGAGATACAATACAAGAAACCGTCAAACGGTATTACAAAACCATGGGCTAAAACCACCCAATAAGGTGTAGCCGACCTTATCTCCCTTCTAGATGCCCTATGACATGTTAAAGCACACATCAACACATGTCGCTCCCTTTTATAGCTCATTTATGTATCCGATACAAATTATTTTTCCTATTTCAGGAGTACAAACTTCCGGAGGCCATAACTTGAGAACCGGGTGTCCAATTGACGAACCGTTTGAAGCGTCGGAAAGCTCGCGAAGTGCTCTATCACCTCATAACCAGCTTCGCTGGTTACGGCCACTTTTCAGAGCATTTCGGGGCCTCTAAAGTCCCCAAAATTAAGTTTAAATATTTTATTGCACCCCTCCAAGATGAAAACATTAATATCTTCAAAACTAGCTGTGACCTTGCGACGCAACTTTACCGGAATGCTTATCTAGCCAACCAGAAGCTTCAGGGAGAGTTTCGCACCATTTCGTGCTCAAATGAAAACTTACTATAAATAGTAACCTTGCATAAATGCAAGGTTGAGACACCATTTTTCCCAACAAATCTCCCACTTGTCGAACACCTTGCAAGAGCGGAAGGGAATGTCAACACAATGAATCAATTGCTAGGGGCCATAAGGCCCATAGACTCTGAACACCATCTGAACTTCTCTGTGCTCATAGCCTTAGTTAAAGCATCTGCAACATTCATCAAAGTTTCCACCTTAACCAGCTTCACCCTACCATCTTCGACCATATCTCTAACAAAATGATACTGAACATCAATATGTTTGGTCCGGGCATGAAATGTCGGGTTCTTAGCTAGGCTAATTGCACTCTGACTGTCACAGTAAACTGTCACTGTACCTTGTTTTATTCCAATATCTGAACACAGTCTCTTAAGCCAAATGGCCTCTTTACAAGCATGAGTAGCTGCCATATACTCTGCTTCAGTAGTGGATAAAGCAACCACAGCCTGTTGCTTACTCATCCAACTAATTGCACCACAAAACAAAGTAAACACATAAGCACTGGTGGATCTTCTGCAATCAATATCACCTACCCAATCTGAATCCACATAACCATGGATATCAAGGGAAGTCATGTCTCCAACTGAATTACCATGATAACACAAAGAATACTCTGAAGTACCCTTCAAATATCTGAAGACTCTTTTGACTCCATCCCAATGAACTCTACCAGGATTAGACATATATCTAGAAAGTACTCCCACTGCTTGGGCAATATCTGGTCTAGTACAGACCATAGCATACATCAAGCTTCCAACCGCACTCTGGTAAGGCACTCTGCTCATGTCTTCCATCTCCAATGGGGATGTAGGACAATCTGAAACAGATAGTTTCATTCCAACTGTAAAAGGAACACTCAATGGTCTACAATTCTGCATGTTGAACCTCTGTAACACTGAATTCACATACTTACTCTGGCCTAGCCATAGCTTTTTGTTCACCCTATCTCTTCTAATTTCCATCCCAAGAATGTGCTTTGCTACACCAAGATCTTTCATTTCAAATTTAGCAGCGAGCTGAGACTTCAGTTCTGAAATCATACCTTTCCCTTTACCAATGAATAACATATCATCAACATACAATGCAATGAATAAGAAATGATCACCATCAGATTTATAATAAACACAATGATCTGATTTAGAACGTTCAAATCCCAAACTCAACACATATGTATCAAATTTTTGGTACCACATCCTAGGACTTTGTTTGAGGCCATACAAAGATTTCTTCAATTTACAGACCAAATTACTTTTGCCTTTCACCACATAGTGGTCCGGCTGTGTCATATAAATATCTTCCTCCAAATCACCATGAAGGAAAGCAGTTTTCACATCCATTTGCTCAACCTCTAAATCATAAGCAGTAGCAATAGAAAGCAAAAATCTAATGGACGTCATTTTTGCAACAGGAGAAAATATCTCACCGTAATCAACACCCTCAACCTGAGAGTAGCCTTTTGCAACCAACCTTGCTTTATACTTCTCAATGCTTCCATCTGAACCAATCTTTTTCTTGAACACCCATTTACAACCAACAGGTTTTCGTCCTTCAGGCAATGGTACAAGATCCCATGTATCATTTTTTTTCAAAGCTGCCATTTCTTCCTCCATAGCAATCTTCCAGGATTCTGCATCATTCATACCTAATGCCTCTTCTACAGATTTCGGTTCATCCACACTAGTATTCAGAGCAAAAATACATCTCCAATCATCAGGTGAATACCTTTCAGGTGGTTGTCTATGTCTTGTAGACCTTCAAACAAGCTGAGTTGGAGGTCTTCCTCCTCTTCTGAAGATTCAGAGCTAGACGAGCTCTCCTCAAATTCTTGCCTATCTAAGGGTCTCGATTCAACTCTTTCAGGTGTAGAAGGAAGTTGAATCACATCTTCTTTTTTAGTCTGTTCTGGCTGCAATGTAATAGAAGGAGACTTAATTTCTCTAAAAATAACACTTCTACTGTGAATTACCTTTTGTGCAACAGGGTCCCAAAGCTTGTATCCTTTCACACCATAACTATACCCGATGAAGATACATTTCACAACCTTGTTCTCCAACTTTGTTCGCTTCTCCTTTGGCACATGTGCATATTCCTCGCAACCAAAAACTCTAAGATGTCTCAATGAAGGCTTGTGACCTGACCATGCTTCCATAGGCATTTTATCAACAAGAGCTGATGTAGGAGACCTGTTAATCAGGTAGCAAGCAGTGGCAACAGCTTCAGCCCAAAACTTTTGTTCGAGACCAGCACCACTCAACATACTCCTAGCCTTCTCCATCAATGTCCTATTCATTCTTTCTGCAACTCCATTCTGCTGTGGAGAATACGGAGTTGTCTTCTGCCTGTTAATTCCACAGTCTTTACAGAATCTATCAAAATCATTAGAGCAAAACTCACCGCCATTATCAGTTCTCAAACATTTTATTTTCTTTCTAGTCTGCAACTCAACCATTGCTTTAAATTCTTTAAAACGACTAAAAACTTCAGATTTACTCTTTAGAAAATAAACCCATGTCCTTCTACTAAAATCATCAATAAATGAAACATAATATGTGGATTTTCCAATTGAAGAGACATCTACTGGACCAAACACATCAGAATGGATAAGATCCAAAACACCACAAGTTTTATGAGAATTCGAGTAAAACTGAACGCGGTTTTGTTTTCCATAAATGCAATGCTCACAGAAATCAAAGTCAAGATTACAGTCATTCAAACCTTCAACAAGGTTTTTATTTTTCAAGGTCCTTAAACCCTTTTCTCCAATGTGGCCAAGTCTCTGGTGCCATAACATAGTCTTCTCTGCAGGTAACTTTGCTTCAAACGAAAGAGCACCCTTAGGTACCCAAAAACCATTTCCATCTGCTGAAGGTGAAACCTTCAAATCTTTCAGTGAAGTATCCGCAGATTTACTTTTTACAGAAGTGCTATTACACTCAACAGTGTATGCTTCAAGCTTATACAAAGTGCCAAACCTGACACCTCTAGCAACTACCATAGCACCCTTAATCATCTTACATCCTGCTTCAGAAAAGACTACCTGCACACCTGCATCTATCAGTTTGCTCACAGATAATAGGTTTCGTTTTAATCCAGGGATATGCAGCACACCATTAATCCTTTTTATTCTACCATCAGAAAACCTGATTCTAATTTTACCTCGACCAACAATGTCTAGATGTGAATCATCACCCAAGTACACTTTACCTCCATTAAATCCTTCATATTCAAAAAACCAATCTCTATTGGAAGTCATATGAAAAGATGCACCTGAGTCAATTAGCCAGGAATCATTACCTGCATGAGTCGCCAAAGCCGCAATAAAGGCATCGCCATCTTCCTTGTCGGACTCAAAATCAGAATCAAACTTTTTCTTTTTCTTCTTCTTCTTTTCTTCTTTGCAGTCCTTACGGATGTGACCCGGTTTACCACAGTTCCAGAAAATGACTTTGGACTTTCCAGGAGATTTCGATCTCCCTTTGGATTTGGACTTGTCGCGCTTCTCATACTTCTTGCCTTTCTCCTTAGGTCTTCCACGAATGGTTAGGGCTTCCTTTGAATTGATGGATACCTTCCTTCGCATCTCTTCACCGAGTAGGGCACCCACCACGTCTTCAGATTTCAAAACAATAGAAGTACTACCGATAGCCATAACAAGAGAATCCCACGAATCAGGCAAAGAACAAAGCAAGATCTGACATTTCTCCTCCTCGTCCATCTTAACACCGACAGATACTAATTGAGCCACCAACATATTGAATGCTTCTAGGTGGTCTACAATTCGTCCACCCTCTTCCATCTTCAAGGAATACAATTTCTTTCTTAAGAAAATTTGATTTAATAAAGATTTCACTTGATACATCTCACCAAGCTTAGTCCATAGCTTCTTTGCAGAGTTCTCTTCATGGACATTGATTAGAACAGAGTCTGCCAGGCACAGTCTGATTAGACCCTTGGCTTTGCGGTCCATAACATCATATTGAGCTGCCGCAGTAGGATCTGAGGGCCTTTGGACATTCGCATCAACAGCATCCCAAAGATCTCGATCTATTAGCAGATCTTCCATCTTCAGCTTCCACATCTCAAAATTACTTCCATTAAATTTCTCCACCTCTATTCTCCCTGACGAACTCGCCATTTGAATATTCCTGCAACAAGATCAAAAAGTGTCTTCTGCACAAGCTCCCACTCAAATCTGGATTAGTTCAAAAAACCCAACTGCCCACAATTGAAACCAAAGGTGATCAAGCTCTGATACCACTTGTAAGGAAGTTAAGTAGCGGAAACAACTTCCTACACTAACCTTGAGAGGAGGGTAATGCAAAACTTTTTCAGATCGTTACAACAGTTACAGAAAATAGAAATAGATATAATAGCATTCATACCACAACACAGTGATTTACGTGGGGAAAACCCTTTCGGGAGAAAAACCCCACACTCCAAAAGAAGCTCAATATTTTATTCAGCAATCAAAAATAGATTACAACATACTTGCAGAGTAAGCTCTTCGCAGGAGTACCACTAATCAGAGATTCAGAGGCAACTCAATAGCCATAATACTCTTACACATAACCTCTATCTCACACACCTCATAAATAGGAGATACAATACAAGAAACCGTCAAACGGTATTACAAAACCATGGGCTAAAACCACCCAATAAGGTGTAGCCGACCTTATCTCCCTTCTAGATGCCCTATGACATGTTAAAGCACACATCAACACATGTCGCTCCCTTTTACAGCTCATTTATGTATCTGATACAAATTATTTTTCCTATTTCAGGAGTACAAACTTCCGGAGGCCATAACTTGAGAACCGGGTGTCCGATTGACAAACCGTTTGAAGCGCTGGAAAGCTTGCGAAGTGCTCTATCACCTCGTAACCAGCTTTGCCAGTTATAGCCACTTTTCAGGGCATTTTGGGGCCTCTAAAGTCCCCAAAATTAAGTTTAAATATTTTATTGCACCCCTCCAAGACGAAAACATTAATATCTTCAAAACTAGCTGTGACCTTGCGACGCAACTTTACCGGAATGCTTATCTAGCCAACCAGAAGCTTCAGGGAGAGTTTCGCACCATTTCATGCTCAAATGAAAACTTACTATAAATAGTAACCTCGCATAAATGCAAGGTTGAGACACCATTTTTCCCAACAGGTAGGGATCAAAGGGGGAGTGCACAGTATCCTTTGTCATTGTTTCAAAGGGAGAGAAAAGTATCAGTTATGAAATGAATTGTGAGAAGTTGACATCAATACCAAAGGGGGAGATTGTTGGCATTTTGGCACTAAGTTGTCATTGATGTCAACCACCGGAATGATGGATAATCACATAAGGGTGAGCATAAATAATGAAGGCCTACTGGTAAAGTACAAACTGGTCTGAAGGATGGCTGCTTGATTATGATGAAGAGGCAGAATGTGAAAGTTGTGAGTCAAACCACTGAGGTGAAGATGTGCTACCGTTATAGTGTGCTCTACCAGTTAACAGAAGAAGAAACCTCAACCAGCAAAGGGATGCATTGGTATGTGTCTATCACACTAACTATGTGTTGGTGGGCCATGTCTTGATTGTTGTGATTCCATGTGGAGTAGAGGTGGCAAACATGTTGTGGTTGGTGAAGCCTCATTGACAGGGTCGATGAAACAAATAATCACCATTAATGAAGGAGCCACAAATGACAAGATTGTATTCGACCGATTGCGGCTTGAGAAAGAAGGAATGATAGAGGAAGATCAGGGAGTAGTTGGTGCCTAAATCAATACAAAGGAAATCTAATTTAGGAAATCCTCGAAAAGGAAATAGCTGAATTGTCTTTATGTGTCGACAGATTTCAAGGCAGGAGATCTTGTTCAACATTGTGATTTTTAGTAGATATGCATTGGATAATGCAAACCTTGTACAAATGCATCTCTGAAGGATAGGTGATGGATCCAAGATAGACTAGATTGGATCAAATTGAAGATCTTGTTGGAAAGAGAAAACCCTAACCACTCTAAAGTTTGAATTTCATTTTGGTGGGAAATCACTGTGTAAGAAATGAGAGCTCAATACAGAATGTGTTGATGCAGTGAAGAAGAAAAAGAGAGAAGAGAGTGAGCAAGGAGAAGGATTACTATCCATAGAAAGAGTTTTAAGAAAGTTTCAATGTGTGTGAGAAAGCATGCTGGTGAGAGGATTCTACCGGCAGGACTATAGTCTTGCAGTTGAGCCTAACTGGCAAGGTGTGGCAGAGCAGGCAGCATCCAAGTGTGACACAATGTGTTGAGAGACTATGTGAGAGAGGGAGAAAAAGGTAAGAGAGGAAAAAAATCAAAGATAAAAATCTCACAATTGGTAGTGTGAGATTCAGTGGAGGAGAAAAGACTATCAATCGGCAGAGAGTTATTTGATCAAAGAGTTAAAAATTTCATTTGCAATAAGAAGCCTTAATTGTATTCAAATAGTATTTCAATACACATTGCCAAGTTGAATCTTGGTGTAGGGGTTGGTGCTCCTTGGGTCGGTTCCCTAAAAGTGTAAGGGTTGGTGCCCTAAATCTTTGTAAGTCAGTGTTTTACCTGTGAAGCTGGATTGGAGCAGTAGTCTCCAGCAGCTTTTCTCACCGAGGTTTTTCCCATATTGGGTTTTCCTCGTAAATCTGGTGTTGTAAGTTACTTTTGTTGGCATTATGTTGTCATTGATGTCAACCGGTATGGGATGATCACTGGTTGTAGAGATGTATGTGCAACTAATATGGAGGAGTGTAGAATATGATATCTTGGATATCATCTTGTGTTGCAGAACATTGGTAAGGTAAGGAAAGTATGTCAATTGGCAAGTGTTGTGTTGACAAATGGGCAAGGTGTTTGAGTGGTTTTTTGTGATGAAGAGGCAAAATGTTACCTGAATCACATCAACATGGGAAGAGAAGAATGAACTAGTATGCTATGAGGTCATAGAACAACAGAACTCCCACCGGATGAAGATGCAATCATCATGAGAAGTTATGACTGACAATGAATGTGCTCACATCAGATTACATGTGCATGTTTGAAGAGATATTGCACAAATAGGGAAGCCACATGTTGAGAGGCTGGTACAGATGAATTTTAAAGTGTTTATCACCTTAACAAACCAATAGAGGAAGGAACATAATTGATCAGGAAGAAAGGCAAGGCTAAGAAAATGCAGTCAGAAGTTGAAAGACCTGATTGAAGATGGAGCCTTATGAAGATTGATGACATGGTTTCATCAAGAGTGGTAACCGGTATGTAAGTCCACTGACTATATAAGCAAGGTGCATTTGCAGAAGACTTCCCAATTGTGGGAATGAGCATACTTTGGATTTACCAATCTGGAGACCAATTTGAGAGTTCCATTGACAAGTCAAGATGAGGGCAGATATGATAAGGTAATCAGTAGAATGGTTGAGATCGGAAGGGTTTGCAAATTGGAAAAAATAAAGAACCAGTATGGTGTTTAGTCTATGATCCTACCTGGACCGACTTGGAGTGCCAAGCTGGTAGTTGATTGACATGGATGCCACATGGGATCAAGGTGGTAAGCTCGTAGAGGTTGGTGAAGTGTCATGTGGGGTTAGGTATCTGGATAGGTGTGCACTGAAAGTGGATCCCATGATTTGTGGATTGGGTCAGAAGCATGTGGCTCGAGGAAGAATGAATAAACAAAGAAGAATTAGGGAGTTGTTGGCCCCTGAACCAAAGCAAGAAGATCAGGTTGATAGAAGAGCTCAAGAAGGAAATCGCAGAGTCATTAATGGTGATTGACCGAGATGAATGTCGATAGATTGTTTGCAGGCTGGTGAAGATGGAAGGCATGTTCTTGAAGGCACATTGATGGCAGACTTGAGCAGGTGGATGTCAGGAAGATCAGATCAAGCAAGATCTGATTGGATTTGATCGGCCTTGAGGATTGTGAGGAAACCCTAACCACCTAGATTTTGAATTGGTTTTTGGCAGGAAGTTTGGGCCATAAGTATGAAGGCCAAAGAGATTGTTTAATGCTTCTACATAGAATAATAGTGTGCTATTGTGAAGTGGAAGACTTCTGCAAATGAGAGCAAATTAGCCACGTGCTCGATGAGAATCTATGAAGAGAGTGGGAGTGAGAGAGAATTAGGTTGTAGAATTTAACCGGTTGGAGAGAAGAACTGGTAGTGTCCATACCGGTAGAGAAAAGGTGAAGGAAGCTGCAGAGTAGGTAGGCATAGAACCGACTAAGTATAGTATCGGTGGAGAGAAGTAGAGAGCTGAAGGAAGTAAGAATCGACAGAGAGAAAGGTGAACCGGTGAGCAACAGTAGTGAGAAGAGAGAACAATGAGTAAGAAGAGAAGATCCAACAAGATAGTTATTGAGTTGGTGAAGATTCAGTCAGAGTGAGCAGAGAACTGGTAAGGCTGAGGAGGTACCTTACCGACAGGGAAGTTTGTATTGAGTTGTTACAAGATTCACTTGTAACTAGATTACTACCTTCATATTTGATGTTTTCATGGTGAACACTGAGTTGTAGCTCAGTGTAAGTTGTAGCTCCTTTGGGTTGTAGCCCATAAATCAAGTAGGGGTTGTAGCTCCTTGGGTTGGTGCCCATGAAGATAGGGGTTGGTGCCCTAAAATCAGGGGTTGGTGCTCCTTGGGTTGGTGCCCTAAACTTTATAATTGTGTTTTTCATTATGAGGCTGGATTGGAGCAGTAGACTCCAGTAGCATTGCTCGCCGAGGTTTTTCCCATCTTGGGTTTTCCTCATATATCCTGGTGTTATGAGATGCCTCTTTGTATGTGATTGCTTTGAGTTGGTCTCCTCACTAACCAATATGTCTCCATTATGTTAGACCCCATAACCAGTATATACATGTAGCATCGTAAATTGTACGCACTTGCTAGGGTGGTACAATTTCACACCTAGTTTAGCACCCGCCTTGGTGCATTTTGCATTTTACATTGCATTTCCCCTCTAGCACTTAATTAATCAAATTAATTAGGTCTAAGGTTCTATTTTATCATCTCCCATATCATAAAGTTGGGCCCTTTCATTAAAGTGTGTCCCTTTCATTTTATTCTTCCAATACATCATTTAATCAAAAACCCTAATTAGGTCCTATTTTGAACTTGGGGGCTTGATTTCGGGGGTCAAAACATCTCAAAATCAGCTGTAACTTCGAGATTCTCTCTAAAATCATCATATCCGACGGCCCTGGAAATTTGGTGAAAAGTTGTCGGGACCATGGCGCCTGGAGAGGACCATGGCGCCCGGTGTGCACATGGTCCCGGACATTTTTCCCGAAATTTTAGGAGCACGATCCAATCATAAAATAAAGCTTAACCCCAAGAAATTGGTGGGAGATTCAATCTCTAGGTCGGCCAAAAGTTGAAATTAAGACCTAGGGTTTCATATATAAGAGCTCTCTTTCTTCATTTGAAGGGATCTGGAATTTTGGTTTCAGGGACCTTCTAGGCAGCGAAAGAGCAGATCTTTGAAGACTTCAACAACATTCAACATCCCTCCATCAAGCATTTATCAATTCCATTCATCTATTTAGGGCTTGGAAGACATTGAAGAACAATAGGAGATTACCGACTGAAGATTGGCTTGTACCTCTCCCTTGGGGGTTGGGTATGATTTCATGTTGTTTTCATGTCTTTGCATAAGCTTCAATATATCATTTATTCATGCTTTAGATCACTTTACATCTTGATTTAGAGCATTTACATTATCATTTACAAGCAATTAGGGTTTACTTTCTAGGTTGCTCTAGTTTGCTTACTTGCATTTTAGATCTTGCACACACACAAGGTCTGCACACACAATACATTTACAATACAACTTGGCTATTCATGGAGGTGGAAATCACCGAAGTGGGGGTTTGACTAAGGCAAAACCCTATATAGCCACCCACCATACCTTTTCAGATATAAGTGCAGGTTTCAGGATTCGGACGACGCTGCAAGTTGCAGATCCGACGGAAGCAGACCGAGACAGAACTTCACACCAAGTTTCAGAGCAAAAGACTAGGACAGGGGCATGGGGCATCCTGGTCCTGCCAGGACAGGGGTGCTGGGCGCCCTGGTCCTTCTGTCAGACAACAATTTTCAGCATTTTTGACAACTTTTCAGGTTGCAAAATAGCAGTTTCCAAAGCAGTTTCAGGGGCAGAATCAGGACAGTGGCGCCCACGCCCCCATCCCGAACATTTTCACTCAGATTTTGACTCCGGGTACTCATTTACATTCTTATCTTGTCCTTGTGTTTACAGCTTTCCATTGTTTAAGTTCAATTCTGTAATCTTGTTATTAGTTCATACTTACACTTTGGGGTTAGGGATTGAACTTGCATCATTTTATCTTTCAATTGCAACAAAGGAATAGAAATCCTAATAGGTAGCCCGTGGCTCTCTCTTCCACAAAAAGAAGTAGCCAATTGTGTGATACCTCTAGGCTCTTTCGTATTCCACAAATGTGTGTCAAAAGGTGAGATTAGGGCATGTTTGCTTAGTGTCACTTTTTCCCCCACACATTTTGGTGAACCCGACGTGAATTCCAATCTTCTCTAATTCTGATTTATGTTTTCAAATTTGAGTGTTTATGCTATTTCAAAATCAAATTTGTATTTACAAGTTTTAATTTCTTGCAAGATTCAAAAAATTTTGAGGAAATTTTTGCTAAAAACCTTAATTTTTCAATTCAAAGTTGAACTTGTGGATAGCTTAATTGGGATCAATAATTTCAAATCTGATTTAGGAACTCATTTGAATCATAAATTTCATTGTCTAAATCTACATTCTAAGTTCTTGCATTGAACATTTCCTTCTATTTTGCATGTGTTATCATTTGAAAGAGGAAAATTGTTGTCATGATGCATTCATTTCATAGATGTGATAATGGGTTAGCTTCCCTTGTTTCAATTTTTCCTTCTCCTAAAGAGCCTCCCCCCATATATAACAACATTTCAGTGCCTAAAAGAGTTGCTTACAATCCCTTTGAGACTCTCCCATTCTCTAAGGATGAAGACTTTAAGAGTGATCTTGACAATTCTCCTAAAATGTGCCCTTCCTATTTATCTATCCTAGAGGAAGAGAATGATATCATAAACACCTTTCTTAATGTTACTTCACCTTCCCTACATTTATTGATGGACATTGACTTATTTTCTCCTAAAGTTGGTCCTTCCAATGGGGGCATGTTAGTGCAACAAGAGGTTATGAACACTTCTTTCAAAGATCTCCTTCCTAAGCATGAATCTTTGGAGAAATATGTTCATGTTCCTCCTAAAAAACACTCCCTTCATGAGGATCCTTTTGTGCAAGAAGATGACATTATCCCTACATTTCCTAGTGATGGCATTTCCTTTTCCAACAAAATTCCCATTGGAGATGATGAATTAATGATAAATGCTTACCCTTCTCCTAAAGTTTGTCTTACCCATAAGCATCCCTTAGAGAAAGAAGATGAAATAATAAGAAATTTCCTTAATTCTCTCTCCCCTAAAGATCATATTGAACATATTTTGAGGAAAGAGGATGAGTTTAACACATCTATTGATGCTCTCCCTCCTAAGGATGAGGAATTAATAAACAATGTTATCTCCTCTCCCGAAATTGACAATGCTTCAAACATTCCTTTCAACAACTTCACTATTTGGGATGAACCATTAGAAGAAGGTCTAGATTATTCTCTTCCCCATGAGAGAACCCTAGCCAAAGGGGATGAAATCAAAATTGAAAACTCCCTTGATATTTTCTCACCTTCCTTGAATCTCAATTATTCTCCCTCTCCTCAACTTGGTTCTACTCATAAGGAAACCCTAGTTCAAAGCAAGATGGTTAACATCTCTTTCAAAGATCTCCATCTCAAAAGTGAGACTTTAGAGAGTAATGTTGATCCTTCTCCTAGAGAGTTTATTCCCCATGTAGACCCTTTGATGATAGAGGATGATATGACCTTTCCTAGTATTACTCTTCCTACTAGAACATCAATGCCTACCCCTTGTCTCTCTCCTAAAATTGATTTAATCCGTGATGAGAATTCAGTGCAAGAGAAGACTATCAATAATTCTTCCAACACTTTTGTTCATTCCTCTAAACCATCCTCAATCAATTTGATACATGTGAATGAAACACCTAACAAACCTCTCTTCACTATCCAAGGTGCTTGTCCTTCTCAAAATTCTCAACCTTTAAATAAGCCTATCTTAGTGGTTCAAGGTGGTTATGCTAATGATTCTTTTTGCACTCCTAAGAAACCTATTATTACTATGCAAGGAGGTTATTCTACTAAGAGCCCTTATGAGTATGCTAAGCAACTGACTAGAGAGACTTATAATGCGGTTGCTCATACCTATAACACAAGAAACAATAGGCAGCCTAATCCTCCTCCAGTTATCCCAACTTCACTTCCTCCTTCCCAACCTATTCTTCCTCAAGCTCCTCGTATTTCACAAATTCTTGGCAAGGAATACGATCTCATAGAACAACTTAAAACTACTCCTGCTAAGATATCCCTTTGGGATTTGATCCAAACTTCTTCCGCTCATCATGGAATGTTACAAGATGCCTTGAAAGATTTGAATGTTCCTCTACCTAATACATCTAGTAATATAGTATCTTTGGTTAACTCTGTGATGAATCCTAAAGCTCAAATTGTGTTTACCCAAGATGAGTTGCCTACTAGTGAAATTCAACATCAATATGATCCCTTGATGATTGTGGTTATCATAAATGACACTGCTATAAGACGAACACTGGTAGATAATGGCTCTGGCCTTAATGTGTGTAGCATTAATCTATTGCATAAGATGAATGTGGATACATCCCTTATTGAGCCTGACTCTCATCCCATTCAAGGCTTTGATAATGTGGCTAAGTCTTCATTAGGTATTATCACCTTACCCATCACAGTGGGACCTGTTACTTTGCCTACTCCTATCCATGTTATGTCGGGAAATCTAACATACAACTTCTTATTAGGGAGACCTTGGATTCACAGTATGCAAGTTGTCCCCTCTACATTGCATAGACAAGTTAAATTTATTTATAACAATAACACATATACCTTGATAGGTGATACTAATTCTCAAGCTTGTTTGCAAACATCTACTGCCAAAGGGAGTTCTTCTAAGCCTTCCTCTTCTAGTGATGACTCTTTAAACAAGATACCTATGAATGAATCCTCACTCTCTGATGAAAAAAATTCTTTGGATGAGTCTAAAGCTCCTGAAGAAGATCCTTCTCAACTTAAGTCTACACATGAAAAGGCTTTTGATCCTGAGAAGGTTCTCGTAGAAGACGATTGGGGATCTCTTGATTTTAATCCCACCTTTGTAGGTGAGTATAGGGTTCCTCCTAGAGAGCTTAAAGTTAAAAAGAAGGAAGAAACTAGAGATCAATCAGTCTTACCTGAACCTATGAGCAATAATTTTGTGGCTACTTCTCAAACTTCTTCTCCTCACATCTCTAATTCTGAAGAATTTGATTCTTTGTCTTATGAAAAACCACCTTTTCTTTCTGAAATGGCTAATCGTTATGGTCGTGGTTTCCATATTTTGGCTAAGAGTGGCTATAGTGGAAACGGTTGTGGCGCAAATGAACAAGGAATTAAAGTTCCTTTAGAACATAACATGCATGAATATTCATTTGGACTTGGATATAATCTTTCTAAGCCCACCAAAGCATCTAAAAGACCATCTCTCAATGTGAATGCTATATTTAGTAGTGATGATGATCTCACTTCAACTAAATCATCTTCTACTTCTATCAACTCTCATTCCCCTCATAAGGAAATCTTGGCGATGAACAAATCTCTTTATGACTCCCCTCAAATTTCTAAATCCACTTATGAATCTTTATCTCCTATTCATCATAAAGTCCTTTCCTCTAGGGATAAGGCTCTAATAAATTACACTCATCCCTCTTCTAAGATTTCTTGTGACTTTTCTTCTTTAATTTTTATCATTTTATACATGTTTTTGATCTCACTTATAGTTGAGCATTTAGCATGTCATATTCAAATACCTCATTCAATCTATCATGTCTTTAAATAACATTAATGGCTATTATGTTGCTCATCATTATGTGACATTGGTAGCTCATTTACTGGGGGCTCATTGTCATTCATGATGGTACAATTTCAAGTGCAATCATATTTTTGAAGCAACATAACAGCCTAATTTTCTATGTTATCTCTTGTTCCTATGGGGACAAGAGTGATTCCATACATCTCTTCTTTTTATGGTTAAAATTTCCCTTTGGGGTACTAGTGTGGAAATATTGATCATCTTTTCTTTATAATCCTCTTTTCCTAGATATGGGAGAAGATATTCTCTTTCTTATCCTACCCACTTCTTCTGAGGAGCATTTTACATACACTAATGTCTTGCTTACATGAACTCATGTGAGTATGTAGTACATTTTGCCTATGTCTAAATCTCTCCCTAGAAGATTGTGTAAGTCCTTCTCATTTTCCTTACCCTTGGGGAGGTAATGATCTTTCCTTATTTTTATCTAAGGATCCACTTTTTCCTATTTCGTGGATGGTGTGAACTTTATTACTTGATGTTATTCCTTGTATGCATTTGTTGTTGTTTGTTCAAGGATTCTCTCTTACAAGAGGTGTAAGTCCTTGACTACAACCTCTTTTGCACTTGGTAAAATACATCCATAATGAATTCACTCTCCCAATTGGGTTAAAAAGAGCGTCATCCTTCATTAAGAATCACTTTCACCTCGCAAAAGAAGGAAGTATCGCATTCTTATTCTCTTCTTTGTCTTATTCTAGAAGATGTTATATTTGTCTAAGACAATTCCTCTTGGGGATAGGTGTCTTTTGTACAAAGATCTCTTCTCCTCTAAGGATCTCCTTTACACATACTACAAGATATCCCTTTTCAACTATCTTATCCTTGCTTAAAGAGTGCAAAACTCTCTTGCTTGGATCTATGACATTGTTGCATTTTTGGGGTATCTTCTTTTGTGATGAAGGTAGGTATCCTTGTGCTACTTTGCTTATGACATAAACGTTAAACTTTTTGAGCAATGGGTCATTCTCGGAACCAGAGCACAGACTCTTAGAGCTAGATGTCTCCATTTTTCTTTTATGCAAGGTGATTATTCTCGGAACCAAAGCACAGACTCTTAGAGCGAGATGTCACGCTTTTGTACTATACATATACAGGTTGTAGCATACTCGGGCATAGACTCCTATGAGATGCTTCTAACCTCACTTACACACACATGCATGAGGTTGAGTGGAACTAGCGGCATAAGGCTAGACTTTCTCACTCTCCTCCCTTACATGGATCACCTAGACAGACTCTAGGGGCTAGTTTTCCATGTCCTTTTCCCATGGATCACCTAGACAAGATCTAGGGGTGAGAAGTCCATGTTTTCTCTCTCACTATTCTTCTCATGGATCACCAATGTGTGTATTCATGCTTTTGTCCTTTCTTTTCTTCTCTTTGTATTTTGTTTCCATTTACATCCTTCATCTTGTGTTAGAGAACTCTCAAATCCTCACACTCTTTGTTGTGTTAGAATTGAGATTTAGTCCTCTTTCTTACCAAATGATTCTCCATTAGTTTTTGATCTCATATCAAATCTTCTTGTGAGCATTTGTCATCAATATTCTTTAACAATTCAAAGTGGTAAACATGATACCCTGTTTCAACTCACTAAAATTAGCAAGCCGAAACAGGGGGGGGCATATAGCTACCCTCAAATTTTCATCACCTTCCTTAGTAAGCATTAGGTGATTTTGTGATCTAATGTGTGTTTTGTAGGGTGCGGTTCCTAACTGTGTACTGTAGATACTGCTAGGGGCTTCGTCCGACAACTTATGGATATATCATTTTTCAAATAATGTTTACTTTTTTGTACTTTAGCTTGCATATGCATGTAGTGTTCATATGACCGCTAAAGTGGGGGCTAAATGTAGCGTCGTAAATTGTACGCACTTGCTAGGGTGGTACAATTTCACACCTAATTTAGCACCCGCCTTGGTGCATTTTGCATTTTGCATTGCATTTCCCCTTTAGCACTTAATTAATCAAATTAATTAGGTCTAAGGTTCTATTTTATCATCTCCCATATCATAAAGTTGGGCCCTTTCATTAAAGTGTGTCCCTTTCATTTTATTCTTCCAATACATCATTTAATCAAAAACCCTAATTAGGTCCTATTTTGAACTTGGGGGCTTGATTTCGGGGGTCAAAACATCTCAAAATTAGCTGTAACTTCGAGATTCTCTCTAAAATCATCATATCCGACGGCCCTGAAAATTTGGTGAAAAGTTGTCGGGACCATGGCGCCCGGAGAGGACCATGGCGCCCAGCGTGCACATGGTCCCGGACATTTTTCCCGAAATTTTAGGAGCACGATCCAATCATAAAATAAAGCTTAACCCCAAGAAATTGGTGGGAGATTCAATCTCTAGGTCGGCCAAAAGTTGAAATTAAGACCTAGGGTTTCATATATAAGAGCTCTCTTTCTTCATTTGAAGGGATCTGGAATTTTGGTTTCAGGGACCTTCTAGGCAGCGAAAGAGCAGATCTTTGAATAATTCAACAACATTCAACATCCCTCCATCAAGCATTTATCAATTCCATTCATCTATTTAGGGCTTGGAAGACATTGAAGAACAATAGGAGATTACCGACTGAAGATTGGCTTGTACCTCTCCCTTGGGGGTTGGGTATGATTTCATGTTGTTTTCATGTCTTTGCATAAGCTTCAATATATCATTTATTCATGCTTTAGATCACTTTACATCTTGATTTAGAGCATTTACATTATCATTTACAAGCAATTAGGGTTTACTTTCTAGGTTGCTCTAGTTTGCTTACTTGCATTTTAGATCTTGCACACACACAAGGTCTGCACACACAATACATTTACAATACAACTTGGCTATTCATGGAGGTGGAAATCACCGAAGTGGGGGTTTGACTAAGGCAAAACCCTATATAGCCACCCACCATACCTTTTCAGATATAAGTGCAGGTTTCAGGATTCGGACGATGCTGCAAGTTGCAGATCCGACGGAAGCAGACCGAGACAGAACTTCACACCAAGTTTCAGAGAAAAAGACCAGGACAGGGGCATGGGGCATCCTGGTCCTGCCAGGACAGGGGCGCTGGGCGCCCTGGTCCTTCTGTCAGACAACAATTTTCAGCATTTTTGACAGCTTTTCATGTTGCAAAACAGTAGTTTCCAGAGCAGTTTCAGGGGCAGAATCAGGATAGTGGCGCCCACACCCCCGTCCCGAACATTTTCACTCAGATTTTGACTCCGGGTACTCATTTACATTCTTATCTTGTCCTTGTGTTTACAGCTTTCCATTGTTTAAGTTCAATTCTGCAATCTTGTTATTAGTTCATACTTGCACTTTGGGGTTAGGGATTGAACTTGCATCATTTTATCTTTCAATTGCAACAAAGGAATAGAAATCCTAATAGGTAGCCCGTGGCTCTCTCTTCCACAAAAAGAAGTAGCCAATTGTGTGATACCTCTAGGCTCTTTCGTATTCCACAAATGTGTGTCAAAAGGTGAGATTAGGGCATGTTTGCTTAGTGTCACTTTTTCCCCCACACAATACATATAGGATTGTTAAAGGGAAAATGATTAAGAACCACTGATTCACCCCCCTCTCAGTGGTACATTGTGTCTAACAATTGGTATCAAAGCCTAGGTTCCTAGTTAGAAGAGTGTTCTCCAACTTGAGTAGATTCTGGCCTAAGGACATAATGGTTTGTTTAGTGTCAATCCTTGCTCTAATGTTTGATGGTTCAAACTATGTTGTATGGAGTTGCAGAATGGAAGTCTTTCTGTCTTCCCTAGGGTATGATGTCTAGATGGTAGTTGTTAATGATCTTCCTAGAAATGCCAGTCCTTCCACCGGATGTGAAGAATAAAGATGCTTCTTGTTCAATGAAGAAGACATGAAGGCCATATTCAATGGACTCACCGTTGATGTCTCCTCACAGGTAGACAAGTGTAAATCAGCAAAGAGTCTATGGGATAGACTAAGGAAGTTGTATGGAAATGAACCCTGCACCACCGGATCAGTATGTGGAAGTGAGAAGAACTATGCAGCAGATACATGTGCAGATGATAAAGGCAGATCCACTAGCAGCTACAGTAATGATGATGAAGGAACCCACCTCTTCATGGCTCAAGAATCAAAAGATAAAAGGAACACTTCTGAAAATGATCATGTAGAACACTCCTACCAACAAGATGTGTTTGGGAGTGATAGTGAAGGTGAAGAAGAAGAGGAGAAGAAGTTGATCTTGAAGGAGAGCTTGTAAATGCACTTGAAGAACTCAGTAGAGTTAGAAGGGAATACAAGATATTCAAGAATGTTACTATAGTGGAGTAGAACTAATTGACAAAATGCCTTGAGGAATCTGAGAAAATCCTTTCAGAATTGAAGACTCAAGAACGAGGCACCAAGGAGTGTCAGTGTGAAGATCTAGCATCTAGGCTAGAAATAAAGAATGAAGAAAATTAAAAGCTGGTTGGAGAAATGGAGATTCTCTGAAATAACCTTGAGAAGTGTCAAGAGGAGCTCAAGGCAAGAATCTGGTTTGATGGCAGCAATGATGCCTTGGACAAGATGGTGAAGAATCAAAAGCATGCCAAGGATACTGAATGTTTAGGAAGTGGTGCCGGTGAATGTTCCACCAGCAAGAATGTCCCCCACAATGACATTTTGTTTATCTCCAATGGAGAAAAAAAAGGCCAAACCTTCTCAGTGAGAAATTCTCCCCGGAAGAAGGCTGATCTAGATACAACCAGTGAGGACTTGCAAACAAGAAACTAGACCAGTGTTGCAAGAAGAAGGAACAATGAAGATCCCAAAGGAAAAGGGAAGATGGGAGAAGACAGCTTCATCGAAAGAAAGGAAATGAGGAAGCAGCAAAGAAGACCTACTACCAGAAAAGGAAAAAGAAATGCTACCACCCATCGAGCGAAGCAAGTGTGGGAGAAGAAGAGACCAGATGGAAGAACTGGACAGAATGGATAACCAAGGATCCATTCTCAAGGAAGAAGAAATGGAGACTCCAAACTGGTAAGATCTCCCCATGCATGGAAAAATAAATTTGTAAGCCATATGCCATCATTTACCGGTTATTGCTTTGCATATAATGCCTATGGCCATAAGGCAGAAGAATATAGAAAGAGATCTAGAAAGAATAATCTAGGATCTCATAAATAACATGCATATGAGAAAAATGTTTCCAAGAATAGATACATGCATGTTCACTCTCTCGGTTATGCAAATGTTGTTTGTCATAACTGCAATGGTCTTGGCCATAGAGAGTTTGAATGCAGGAAGAGGAACCTGCAATCACATGAAAGATGGTACAATGGCTATGCTCTGTAGAAAGGTGTATACAGAGCATATGGAAATCAGAGACCTGCATGGAACCAAAGAAGAAATGTCCCTGTAGGAGCAAGAGGTCCACCGGTTCCGGTTGCTAGTCACAACAACATGACTAGAAGAAGATGGTCAAACCGGTATGTAAAGAGATTCCCCAAACATGAAGTTGGGATGGATGTTGTGTGCTACTATAGAACTACTTTTGGTTGTGATGTAGAATCAGGAAATGGGAGGACCCATCAGCAGAAGAAGGAAAGACCTGCTCCCAAGTCTGAAAATGGGAAGAAGAATGAGATCAAGCAGGTATGGAGGAAGAAGACCATGGATCGACACTATGCATTCAGGGCACAGGTGATATCTCCTAAGGCCTAAAGGAGATGTAGGATCTTAGGGGGAGTTATGCACATTGAAACAATCATTCACCTCCTCGGTGAAGAAGGCAACATGAAAGACATGTTATTGTCGGTATGAAGGATGGAAATGAAAAGACAAGTGTGTGTAGAGGCTGCCTTGACTACACACCTGCAAATCAATGATGGATCACTAATGCATGTGTCAAGAAGTGGAGGTTAACAATTGGTATTAGATGTTAACGGGTACATGTAGGATGTTACCGGCATGAATGCAAAATAGGTTATATATGACAATGAAGTTGGAAGTTCATTGCATAACCTCGGTAGCATGGAATGTGGAGTTCGTGTGTCAGGTGGTATTGGAAAATACCCGAATGACATATGATATGCCCGGTTATTGATCATGTAGGCTTGCATATTATTTTTTGGGCTAACTGGTTTTGATTTCTGGCATGATGATAACATTGTTTGGCATTGTGTAGATCCAGGATCATGTCATAAGTTGTGATGGATATAATGGAGTTGAAGGATCATCAGATGATCACGTATGAATAGCTAAATTGGTATATGGAGAAGATTGGAATCCTGGTAATGTACCTGAATGGAGATAAAAACCTGAGATGTATGACTTAGGGGGATTTCAAGTGCTCATTATGAAGAGTCTCATAATGAAGAGACGGCTTGCTTGAACTTGCAAGGATACTGACTACCCAAACTATAGGGGATGGAAATTGCAAAGGTGTTGCAGGTTGAACGACAGGTGAGTAGTATTCACTGACACATCAACAATTGGTATCAGTCATTTTGCAAAATGAGTTCAAATGGTTTTGGACCTGTATACTCAATTGATGTCAATTGATGGTTAAGTTCCCCATCTCAAGTGTTGTGAATTGAGAAGATGTAACAACCGGTGTCAAGATAACAAGTGGTATCAAAGGAAGTGTTACATCCAATGATGACAAAGGGGGAGAAATAATTCTATCAATGACTAGTTCATACAAAGAGAAATAATATACTGATAGTGCCCTTTGCCATTGTTGTCAAAGGGGGAGAAGGATTCTGTAGTATGCCAGATACCACATGTGTTGACATCAATGCCAAAGGGGGAGATTGTTGGCATTGTGTTGTCATTGATGTCAACCGGTATGGGATGATCACCGGTTGTAGAGATGTATGTGCAACTGATGTGGAGGAGTACAGGATGTGATATCTTGGATATCATCTTGTGTTGCAAAACACTGGTAAGGTAAGGAAAGTATGTCAACTGGCAAGTGTTTTGTTGACAAATGGGCAAGGTGTTTGAGTGGTTCTTTGTAATGAAGAGGTAGAATGTTACCTAAATCACATCAACGCGGGAAGAGAACAATGAACCAGTATGTTGTGAGGTCACAGAATAGCAGGACTCCCACCGAATGAAGATGCAGTCATCATGAAAAGTTATGACTAACAGTGAATGTGCTCACATCAGATCACATGTGCACATTTGAAGAGATGTTGCACAAATAGGGAAGCCACATGTTGAGATTTCGGTATAGATGAAGTGTGAAGTGTTTTTCACCTTGACAAATGGGTAGAGGAAGGAATAGAATTGATCAGGAAGAAAGGAAAGGCTAAGAAAATGCAGTCAAAAGTTGAAAGACTTGATTAAAGATGGAGCCTTGTGAAGATTGATGACATGGTGTCATCAAGAGTGGTAACCAATATGTAAGTCCACTAGTTATATAAGCAAGGTGTAGTTGCAAAAGACTTCCCAGTTGTGGGAATGAGCATACTTTGGATTTACCAATCTGGAGACCGGTTTGAGAATTCCATTGACAGCTCAAGATGAGGGCAAATATGATAAGGTAACCGGTAGAATGGTTGAGACCGGAAGGGTTGACAAATTGGCAGAAGTAAGGAACCGATATGGTGTTTAGTCTATGATCCTACCTAGACTGACTTGGAGTGCCAAGGTCTTTGAGTGGTTCTTTGTAATGAAGAGGCAGAATGTTACCTAAATCACATCAACACGGGAAGAGAACAATGAACCAGTATGTTGTGAGGTCGCAAAATAGTAGGACTCCCACCGAATGAAGATGTAGTCATCATGAAAAGTTATGACTAACAGTGAATGTACTCACATCAGATCACATGTGCCTATTTGAAGAGATGTTGCACAAATAGGGAAGCCACATGTTGAGAGTTTGGTATAGATGAAGTGTGAAGTGTTTGTCACCTTGACAAATGGGCAGAGGAAGGAACAGAATTGATCAAGAAGAAAGGAAAGGCTAAGAAAATGCAGTCAGAAGTTGAAAGACCTAATTAAAGATGGAACCTTGTGAAGATTGATGACATGGTGTCATCAAGAGTGGTAACCGATATGTAAGTCCACTAGTTATATAAGCAAGGTGTAGTTGCAAAAGACTTCCCAATTGTGGGAATGAGCATACTTTGGATTTACCAATCTGGAGACCAGTTTGAGAGTTCCATTGACAGCTCAAGATGAGGGCAGATATGATAAGGTAACCGGTAGAATGGTTGAGACTGGAAGGGTTGACAAATCGACAGAAGTAAGGAACTGATATGGTGTTTAGTCCATGATCCTACCTAGACTGACTTGGAGTGCCAAGATGGAAGTTGATCGACATGGATGCCACATGGGATCAAGGTGGCAAACTCACAGAGGTTGGTGAAGTGTCATGTGGGGTTAGGTATCTCAATAGGTGTGCACTGAAAGTGGATCCTGTGATTTGTGGATCAGGTCAGAAGCGTGTGGCTTGAGGAAGAATGAATAAACAAAGAAGAATCAAGGAGTTGTTGGCGCCTGAATCAAAGCAAGAAGATCATGTTGATAGAAGAGCTCGAGAAGGAAACAACAGAGGCATTAATGGTGATTGACCAAGATGAATGCCAACAAATTGTTTGCAAGTTGTTGAAGATGGAAGGCGTGTTCTTGAAGGAGCGTTGATGGCGGACTTGAGTAGGTGGATGTTGGGAAGATCAGATCGAGCAATATCTGATTGGATTTGATTAGCCTTGAGGATTGTGAGGAAACCCTAACCACTCGAATTTTGAATTGGCTTTTGGCGGGAAGTATGGGCCATAAGTATGAAGGCCAAAGAGATTGTTTGGTGCTGCTACATAGAAGAATATCATGCTATTGCAAAGTGGAAGACTTCTGCAAATGAGAGCAAATTAGCCATGTGCTCAACGAGCATCTGTGAAGAGAGTGGGAGTGAGAGAGAATCAGGTTGTAGCATTTAACCAGTTGGAGAGAAGAACTGGTAGTACCCATACCAGCAAATAAAAGGTGAAGTAAGTTGCAGAGTAGGTAGGCATAGAACCGGCTAAGTATAGTATCGATGGAGAGCAGCAGAGAGCTAAAGGAAGTAAGAATCGGCAGAGAGAAAGGTGAACCGACAAGCAGCAATAGTGAGAAGAGAGAACAATGAGTAAGAAGAGAATATCCAACAAGATAGTGACTGAGTTGGTGAAGATTCATTCAGAGTGAGCAGAGAACTGGTAAGGCTGAGGAGATACCTTACCGGTAGGGAAGTTTGTATTGAGTTGTTACAAGATTCACTTGTAACTATATTACTACCTTTGTATTTGATGTTTTCATGGTGAACACTGAGTTGTATCTTAGTGCAGGGGTTGTAGCTCCTTTGGGTTGTAGCCCATAAATCAGGTAGGGGTTGTAGCTCCTTGGGTTGGTGCTCCTTGGGTTGGTGCCCTAAACTTTGTAATTGTGTTTTTCATTGTGAGGCTAGATTGGAGCAGTAGAGTCCAGCAGCATTGCTCATCGAGGTTTTTCCCATCTTGGGTTTTCCTCGTATATCCTGGTGTTATGAGATGCCTCTTTGTGTGTGATTGTTTTGAGTTGGTCTCCTCACTAATCAGTATGTCTCCATTATGTTAGATCCCATAAGTGGTATACACATATGATTGTTAAAGGGAAAATGATTAAGAACCACTGATTCACCCCCCTCTCAGTGGTACATTGTGTCTAACAACTTTTGTGTGAATAATCTCTTTGGCCTTCCCTCTGGTATTACCGGTATGATTGTTTAGTGGTTAAGTGAATAACTGATATTCTGAAGTGAGATCAGAAAAAGAAAAATCTTAGGAACCACTTATTCACCCCCCTCTCAGTGGTATTATGTGTTCAACATAGTGTGCTACTCCCCTTGAGGTCTTGCATCTCCTTTAAGCATTAGGAGATATTACCTATACATTGAATGCATAGTGTCAGTCCATGGTTGCATCCTCTTGCTTCTTCCTCCATTCCTGCTTGGTCACATTCTTCTTCCCATTTTTTAGTCTTGGGAGCAGTTTTTACTTTCTTATGTTGATTGGTCCTTGCACTACCGGATGTTGCATCATAACCGTAAGTAGTACTATGGTAGCACACAACATCCATGCCAATCTCATGATTTGGGAACCTTCTAACATACTGGTTAGACCATCTTCTTCTAGTCATGCTAGTGTAGTCAGTTGTCGGTCTTCATAGATTCCTTGCATATGTAGATACACTTCTCACCTTGTTCCCTATAGGTCTTTATTTCTCATATACTCTATAGCTACTCCTATACTGAGCATGATTGTTCCACTGGTTTCCATAGGACTGTGAGTTCTTCTTCCTGCATTCATAACTTCTATGGCTGATTCCATTACAGTTATAACAAATACCATTTGCATAACCGGGAGAGGAATTATGCATGTTTCTACTCCTTGATACATTTAGCCCATATGCATGATACTATGAGATCATAGATTGTTCCTTCTAGATCCCTTCCTACATTATTCTACCCTATGGCCAAAACCATTAAATGCAAAGTAGTAACCAGAGAAGGAAGATTTATAACTTACAAACTTATTATGCCATTCATGGGGAGATCTTACTGGTTTAGAATCTCCATTTTTGCTTCTTTAGGGATGAATCCTAGATTGTGCATGCTCTACAGCTCTTCTATTTGTTCTCTTCTTTTCCCACACCAACTTTTTCTTGTGGGAAAAAGCATTTCATTTTCCTTTACTGGTAGGAGGTCTTCTTTTTGTCTTCTCATGTTCTTGCTTCCAGTGAAGCTATCTTCTCCTATCTTTCCTTTTCCTCTCGGATCTGCATTGTTCCTCCTTGTAGCACCAATCTTCATTCTTGTCTGCATGTCTTCATCAGTTGTGGTTATATCAACCTTTTTCTAGGGATCATTTCTAATTGTGAAGGTATGCCCCTTGTTCTCTCCATTTGAGGAGACAAACAGAATGTCATTGTGGGGGACATTCTTTCTAGTGGAGAATTCACCGGCACCACTTCCTAATCCTTCATTGTCCTTAGCATGCTTTTTCTTTTTCAACATTTTGTCCAAGGCATCACTGGTGCCATCAAAATGGATTCTTACCTTGAGCTCATCCTGACATTTCTCAAGGTCATTTCAGAGTAACTCCATTTCTCCAAGCAACTTCTGATATTCTTTATCTTTTACTTCTAGCTCAGATGCTAGATTTTTACACCGGCACACCTTGTGTCATCTTGTTGAGTCTTCAACTCTAAGATGCATTTCTCAGATTCTTCAAGGTATCTGATCAACTGGTTCTACTCCACAATAGCAGCATACTTGAATAACTTGTATTCATTTATCACTCTACTGAGTTCTTCAAGTGCATTTACAAGTTCTCCTTCAAGATCAACTTTTGCTTCCTCTTCTTCTTCACCTTCACTATCACTACCAAACACATCTTGTTGGTAGGAGTGATCTGCATGATCATTCTCAGATGTGTGCCTATCATCTTTTGGTTCTTGATCCATGAAGAGGTGGGTTCCTCATTGTTTCAACTACTAGCGGATCTACCTTCATCATTTGCAGATACATGAGATGCATTTCTCATCCTATCTTCACAAACTGGTTCTGCAGTGGTAGGATCATTTTTGTAAAGCTTCTTCAATTTGTCCCATAAGCTTTTTGTCAACCTGCATATGTCCACCTATGAGGAGATATCATCTGATAACCCACAAAGTATATTTTTCATTGCTGCATCATTACACTGGTTTCTTCTTTCTGCATCAGAATCGGTGGGAGGATTGACTTTACTAGGGAAGCCATTTACAATAGACATCCACACATCAAACCCAAGGGAAGACAAGTAGACTTCCATTCTACAACACCAAATGTTATAGTTTGAACCATCAAATACCAGAGCTGGGATTGACACTAAACAGACCATTATATCCTTAAGATAGAATCTACCCAAGCTGGAGAAATCTTATCAACCAAGAACCTATGCTCTGATACCAATTGTTAGACATAATGTACCACTGAGAGGGGGGTGAATTAGTGGTTTGTAAACTTTTCCCTTTGTCTATCCTATATGAGTATATTGGTTAATAGATCTAACAAGAAGCAGACTTACTAGTTAGATGGGAGACTATCACAAATGCACTCACACAAAAAGGGAACATCACATAACGCCAGCATATAAGAGGAAAACCCAAGATGGAAAAAACCTCGATGAGAAATGTTGCTGGAGTCTACTGCTTCAATCCAGCCTCATAATGAATCTTTGATTACAATGTTTAGGGCACCAACCCAAGGAGCACCAACCCTTGCACCGAGATCCAACTCAGTGATCACAAAATCATATTTTGATACCAAATTTATCTTCTTGTTACAAAAGAACTTTGTAACTCTCAAGTATGTCTCTCCACCAATTCTCCTCTCTACAGATCTTTGTTGGTTCTCTATTCACCTTTTCTCTACAATAACCTTATCTCCTGCTACAACCATGTCAGTTCAGCCTCTTCTCCTTCTCTTTAGATTCTTCTTTCTATTGATTCTCTCCTTTCTCATCTACTATGCTTCTCTCTGACGGTAATGTACTATGTCAGTTCTATGCATGCCTTCTCTATAGTCTTGTGCAGCTCTTCTTTGCCGGTATGGTCACTATCGATTCTCTCTTCTGTCAAACCCAGTGTCTGACTATCAGTTACCTCATTGTCGCCAGTTGAACACTTCAACCCTATTCTTCCTCACACTCAGTCTCTTCTTCTTCTTCTTGGTGAGCACTTGATTGATTTCTTCTCACATGCAGTAACACTCTCTCCTTCAACGAAAGGCATCATCAATTTTGGCTTGCATATTTATAAATTGGTTTTCTCGCTAAAAGACAATTCAAATTTTGGGCAGTTAGGATTTCCTCATCGACCTCAAGGCAAACCAAATCCAATCAAATCCCATCCAATCTGATCACCTAGATTGATGAACTATAACTCACCAATCAATCTCGCCATTGTCATGCCTTCTTGTTCACGCCTTCTATTTTAGCAACCTGCATTTATCTTCTCAGTGGATTTCTTGGTTGATCACTAAGAATGGCTTCGTGGTTTCCTTCACCTTCCTCGATCTTCTCAACTAGTTTGTGTTGGATCTCTGTTGTCCGTTTGACCCCAAGCCGCAAACCTCTTTTTTCCATCCCGTGAATCTCGTAGTCAACATAAATGTCAACCTATCACCATCTACCTTGCTGCTTGACACTTTACCAACTCAACATTCCGACTTGTGCATGCATGCCACTTCACCTCCATATGGCCCATGTGTCAGCATCCACCTTTGTTGGATCATTTGTGTCGGTATGGATAAGATCACCAACCAACTCCATTACCAGGTTCATCTACCGACTTACTAATCCTACCAGTTAAACCCTGAACTGGTTTGTCATCAACCTTGCACTCTAGTTTTTTTCCAATGAAACACTCAACCAATCAGCACTCTTGCTAACCTACCTTATGCACATCTTCATCAAATGAGAGTCTTTTGCATCTGCACTTTATCCACATTACTGGTGGACTTACATACCGGTAAACCCCTTGATGACACCATGTCATCAACCTTCAAATGTTTCCATCTGAGGCATCTGCATACTAGTTGCACTCTCTATCTACGACTTCTTAGCCTTTCCTTCTTCATCATTAACCTGGACCATATCTCAACTGGTTTGTCAAGATGACAACCCCATCACTCCTTCCTTTGTACCGGCTACTCAACATGCCTTCTTTGTCAGTCCAGTGCATATCACTGATTTCATGCACTTGAGGCATCTTTGTGATTCACCAATAGATCTGGTGTGACCCTTCAAATAGATGCCTTTAACACTTCTATCTTATCTCACAAAACTATGATGCACACTTTGCATAATAGGATATAAGCTCCACTTATCGGTGGGAGTGTATCCTTGTCATCTACATCCTGCAATGCACCAGTGTGGCTTCTTATTTGAGCAACATATCTTCAAACTGGCAAATGTGATCTGGTTGGGGTACTCTCACTATCAATCATCTCTTCACATGGTGATTACATCTTTATCCGGTGGGATTCCTATTATTCTGCATCCACACAATGTACTGGTAACTTGTACATCCTTCTCCTCCAATGTTGATGGGATTTAGATAACATTCTTCTTCTTCATCACAAACAACATCTAATCACCTTGCTCACCTTGCTTGTACACTAGACATAAGCTTGTCGGTTGGCAACCACTCACTTGGTTGATTTATCTTCTCCATGTCAACACATCACTTACCAATTGACATACTCTCCTTACCAGTTGACCTGCAATACTAGGTGACATCAAAGATATCACATCCGGTATGCATCAATGACAGTGTTGCACATACATCTCTTATACCAGTAGCTATCCTATACTGGTTGACATCAATGACAACACAATGCCAACAAATTTGACTCAAATACCTTGACTTCATCGAGCAATTCAATCAATTGTTTAAGTCTCAACAAGTCAATTTGACTCAATTACTCAAACTTTATCCTATCTGAGCGATGAACATCAACTGCCATGCTTTGAATAACACTAGGGTAATTCAACTAATTTCTCTAGATTACACCAAAACTATATTGATCAATTAAACAACATCAATCAAAGGCACCACAACACTACATTTTTAGAGTATCTCCTACATGAACTAAGGGTACACATTGACTTATCATTCTCCTTTTCTGCTCACTATTCACTTTCATCCTATCCTCGCTTCCTCTTGCATGAGATGATGAGCTAATCCACTATTGTGAATACCGATCTTCCCGTACATTGAGCTTTCCCCTGTACACAAATATTTCCCCTCCATCTAAGCTTACCTTGACTTGTGCACAATCCAAACAACTGTACATGATGTGTTAACCAAATCCAAGCAGAGATCCTCTTGACTAGCATCTCTCCTAGTCATCTTAATCCATTTCCTCCCATTGATCTATTCCATCATCATGCCCATCGGGATGCATCCTTCTTAGGTTTGGCAATCGTATCCAAATCCATGTCCTACTCTTGGCAAGAGATGTTTGTTGGCTAATCAAGTCGTTTGTTTCAATGATCTTTTCACTTTGATTTCATTTTGTGTCCTAGGACTATACCTCTTCATGGTTGCCTTGATCATTTTATATCTTGGTATGTCTGGGTTGGTGTACATTGGGGCATATTTTTTTGTGGTTTGGTGTGTTTGTGGTTTCTCTTGTATGATCTGACAAGTCTCACATTTACACCATCACAGGTGTTTGTGTACTTGTGTACATTGAGATAACCTATTGTCTATGAGTCTAGTCTACGCATTGGATATTCATTACATTTTGATTAGTATAATCAGTGATGTCGGCAATCTTTTTGCAAAATTAAACCTAGGATTTCTCTTTACATAATGCATAACAACAAACCCATCATCATCAGCCTTCCATTCAACCCATCATATCCTCTTTCATTCCATCTCACTTTTTTTCCCAAAGGCTTCAGTTTATTCACCTTCCCTATCCCTCCCCTTTTCCCTTTCATCTTATATTCCTATCCATTTCAGGAGTGTAATGCCCCACCAGGAAACCCCTAAAGGGTTTAAGTTAAAAACACTCGAATAGAGTGTAAATAATTTTATTTTATTTTTTTTAATAATATTTAAGAGTATTACTGATAAGTTACAACATTAAGATAATTTGGAGCTATCTGAAACTTAGGTAACACAGCAGAAGGCTAAACGAACCTAAGGAGTTTCCCAACGCAATTACATAACCTTACACCTAGCTCAACTTGCGTCAATTGATCCGATAAACTGGATGACTTAATTACGAGATAATGCATACGACATGGTCATATGTATGTTCATTGAATTGATGTCTTAGAATAGTTAGGAAGCATTCATTTAATTTGGGTGATTAGGAGGCCGTCGTGAGGTTATTTACTCAATGCACATTAGAACCTAATTAATTTAAGAGGCCTCCCTTAAGGTTCAATGCAATTAATATAACAAAGTTCATTCATTGGTTTTAAGATAATCACCCACAACTGATATCTTTCTTTATAATTAAAAGTATGGCTAATAAGATGAGTTTCGTTCATTAAGGATTAAACTTCCATTAATAGAGGGATGTTCCCTCATTAAAGTTTAAGCATCACCAACTAAAGAGTCGTAGTTCTTTTATGGAGGGTAAAATGTAATTAGCCATAGGGTTCATTCATTGGAGTTTTAATTATGCCAATAGAAGGAGCTCATGTCATTAAGGTGAAAATGTATTAGGAACACATGAATTCATCCTTTAAATTAAGATATATTTAGCAAGATGATATTCATCATTACAGGATTAAAATATAAGTTCATAGTGACGTTCTCCCTTTAGGAATAGAATATAACTATCTTATTGCATGTCACTCATTTTAGTTAAATGAAGTTAATATGAAAAGATACATTTACTAAGATTAAGATATAAACAACTATACAAATACTTCCCATTTTAGTTCATTTTTAGCAATCATAAGAGATTCTTTTATTAGGGTTATAATTATGGTTATATAGTTGAGTTCACCCAATTATCAAGTTAATTTGGTAGGGATTATTTGTTAAGATTAAAACATGAAATAACTAAACAAATTCATCCAATATAGTGTAACATAATTAACATGGCGTTACTCATTTACTAAGATAAAAAGGTAAATACCTATATGATGTTCATCCTTTAGATTTCAATCTAGGAATTATAACATTAATTCTAACTTTGTTTTCCATTCACATTCATTCAATTTACATGCTTAATAACAAGTTAATCCAATGATGTAACCCAGCAAGATTCTTTCCGCTATTACTACTTTTAATTAACATTATCAAAATACTTTTCCATAATCTTAATTACAATCTTTTATGAACCTGATTACTACATTTGTCAAGATGAATAATTTTATGCACTTAGATTTAAATTCGTTAATTTCCCATCGTACACTTATGAAAAGCAACCATACATGATAACTTAAAGCATGAAACAAAGGAAGCTAAAACATCACATAACACAAATATGATCTCGGAGTTCACCTCTAAAGGGCTACATCTCCGGGTCTGCTCAACTGCAAGACCCTTCTGCCAATAAAATTTGTTTAGGGTTACATAAGTTACATGACATATACATTTCTGCCTTTTAGGCGAACACAACCATAATACAAACGACCACTTCGGTCAGTAAATACATCTCTACAAGTTTTCCAACCAAGTTCACATAAATGAGCATCACTCGTCTAGATATGTTACTTAATCCTTAGATAAACATCATTGACATATTGGTTTAGAACTATACACTAGTACCCCTCTCTAGCAACACAACTATACCCTATTCAAAGATAATATACTTTGGAAGGAGACTTTGAAATGAAAGAAAATGCTCCCCAATAATTTATAAATCTCTCGCGTATATATATGAAGCAAGTATACGTGAATCTCAATTTATGTCTAGCCGATTAAAATTAATGTCTGAGCACTAAAGGTTAATTCACTGACAGTATTCGTTACAAAGGGACCAAGAAGCCACATATAATCAATATTATATATTGATATATGGATTACCTAAAATAACATTTGTTAAACACCCACATTTAACCATAGTTAATAATTAATAATTAATAATGCCGTATATATAAATCAGAGTGTAGCAAAAACATATATTACTATATGGGTTATTTAAATATCAATTAGTTAATTTTCAAATATTATTTAATACTCAAATTAAATAATATTAACTAAATAAGAAACAAAAAACTAAATTTAAATAAATAAATAAATCAAAACTCCATTTAAAATTATTATTTTATTTTAATTACTAGCATATCACCAATTTATTGTTTTTATTTTTTTTCATTTTTCTTTTAAAACAATAAATAAATAAAAACTAATAAAAAAAAGAAACAGATTAAATCGGGGTTACCCACGTGGGCCCCCTTGGTAGCCCACGCTACCATTGGTAGCGCTGCTACCAAATGGTAGCAGGCCGCTACCTCTGGTAGCATTGCTACCATTTGGTAGCAGTCCACTACCAATGGTAGCGCTGCTACCAACTGGTAGCAGTGCTACCCATGGCAACCCATTCCTCCCAGCCGTATGGGGTAGTGATAAATAAATATTTTCTATTTTTTTTAAAAAAAAAATTCTGTTAAAATAACAATAACAGACCCAGACAAAACTGCCAAAATGTGCAGTCAAAAATTTACTTAATGAATATATATATATTTTTTTTTAAATAGTATATGTAAGTATTAAAAATAAAAATGAATAACTCACCAAAACACACAGTCTGTAGAAATGAATAACTCACCAAAACACACAGTCTGAAAAACACAGACTTAAAACATTCTCCAGCAAACCTCATTTTTTAAAACAATCAGCCATTTCTCTTTTCTTTTTTTTCAGAATGTCAAGGGTTTCAAAATAATAGAGGAAATTGTTGTTTAACCCTCCCATTAAGCAAATCTTTGGCACAAGGAAGCTCTCTTCTCACACAAAGATCCAACCAAAAGCTAATCTTTAACAATTTTCTTCAATAAAACTTACTCATGGACAACAATGGAGAATCTGAAAACCGAAATTTCAAGAAAACCATACAAGCCCCTTTTCTCTTTTTTTTTTTTGTTAAAAACAACTTAAACAGATCGATAAAAGAGATTCCTACCTCAACAAGCTTTCCTGGAAGAATTGTTGATGATGAGCCCCCAAATCTGCTGCTGTAAAACTCCATATTTTTCCAAAATCTCCAATCTCCCTTCCAAAACCATTTTTTTTCCAAAAAGATGACCAAAAGAAAGAACCCCCAAAAAATATTTCAAAAACTAGGTTAAATGAGATACCCCCCTTTTTTTTACCTAATTTTCAATTTCGAATTTAGGCATTTACTTTTTTTTTTTTAAATAGAAGTAAATCAGAATGGAAATCATTTCTTTCCACTATTCAAAACATCTTTCGCTTTTCTAATTAAAATTAAAATGCCTCTATTTCTTATTTAATTCTAATTTTAATTTCTCCATATTACTTTAGCCAGCATTTATATTTTGAACTATTAACAAGGTTAAGATATTTAAATTAATTTAAATTTCAAAAATCAATCCTTTATACTCTATCAATTTTTTTAAAAAAGAATAATTTCCTTTAAATAATAAATTTTACCCTTTCTCTTCCAAAATGCGAAAATGATTAATTTATTTCTATTTCCCAATGACTTTAAATCTTTCCTTTCTAAAATGCATAACTCATTGAATTTCGTTATTATTAAAATTAACTATTAAACTAACTTGCTATAACCTAATAAAGCGACCTTTTTAATAAATGACTAATCTTATGAAGGAGATCTATTTATTCTAATTTTCTCAACTACTAATGCGTAAATGAACACATTAATTCAAGTTAAATACTTTAAGCTTGCTACAATTATAATTAAAGCGATCTCTTTAAATTAGCGATTAATCATATAAAAGAAACTACCTATTTTAAATTTCTAAATTACTAATGCGTACATCTACTCATTAAATAGAATTAAATACTTAGGATAACAAACTCCACTTACCCCGTGCATGGCACACAAATCGAGGAAGTCCACCAAATCACATGACACGCAACCCAACAAAAAGAAAGCCCCACGAACCACACACGACGCTCACCTAACCATGGCTAAGGCGAGATGAGAGTTTTATGACCCCCAAATCCGAATTCTGAGGATGGAGGAGGTTTACTCAAACCTGCGAATCCCGAAGGAGATGAACCTCGCCCTAGGCGGTGTTGTACCTGCAATCTCCTACACCCATGAATTCATGCAAGCATACATATACATATACATATTCAATGAGGGCGTTAGCTCGAGATTTATCACAAGAGTTAGGAAACAATTATATTTACACAAGAATCGATGCAAGAGCACAACAATAAGTATGCACAATTATTTATATTATCTAAACTACACGTTGCATCACGGTTAACCTACCATTCAAGAACGCCACATAGGAAGTCAATCAAGGTCAAACGGGTTTTACAAGTCCGACTAGGGTAGGGGCATTACAAAGAGCACACTCGTGTTCTTAAAACTCGTGTTTCTTCTCGAGGGGGAATACCATGGCTTCCTTGTCATCCTTCCTCAACCTTCAGATAACAGAGGCAGCATGCTACTAGTCCTTATCCTTTTCTATCCACTACGTTTTATTCTTCTTTGATATAACAACACTTCATGTTGCTATATCAAAGAGGGGCAAATGTAGACACATAAAATTAATTAAATTAATATTTGATTAATTAACCTTTTATCACATGATTAATTTATTTAATCACATCATCCTACCATTACCTTTAAATTAATTAAATTATATTTAATTAATATCCCCTTTTCATTTCTCCCAAAGATTGATTTATTTCAATAAATCAAATTATGCCTTAGGAATATTTCATTTTTTATTCCTAATCAAACTTAGCCAAATTGATTCATAATTAATTAGGCTAATTTTGTGATTCCTACAAACTATCTTATAATCCCGCCAGCAAGCTAATTAACCCAAGTCCTAATTGTAGACACCTAAAAATGTCTCATTAATCATATACTAATTATTCATCCTAATTAATTAAGTAATTCTTTAATTATTTAATTAAGCTAATTATTCTTCTAAAACTGACTCAATCATCACATTCAACATTTCTAATTATCGAATTTCTATTCTTTAATTAACTAATCATTTAACCCTCTTCCAAATATTAATTATTTAACTAATTATAATTTATTCCTTAATAAAATAATCTTTATTATTTAATTAATCCTATTTCTAATGTTTAAATAATTTCATTTAAATTATTTAAATTAATTAAGTTATTCCTCCAATTCCCCAAATGTGGATTTCAATTAATTTCGTCAAATTCCAAATCATCAAATTCACATTTCACCAAATCAGAATTTTAATGAATTTCAGTTAATCTCATGTGCATTTCAACATTCAAAAACCCAAATCCAAATGCAAATTGAAAATGAAAATCAAATTCAACTTCAAAATCCTACAGTACATG
The DNA here is from genome assembly GCF_030272615.1 of Cryptomeria japonica. Taxonomy (NCBI): domain Eukaryota; kingdom Viridiplantae; phylum Streptophyta; class Pinopsida; order Cupressales; family Cupressaceae; genus Cryptomeria; species Cryptomeria japonica. The sequence continues at coordinate 21,206,870 of NC_081412.1, forward strand.
TTGAAAATCATAATTGATTGATCAAATCAGTTAACTAATTAGTTAACTCAATTAACTCCTTAATCACCCCTTTTCACTCTAAATCACATTTTTTGACTAATCAATCAATCCACTTATCTCTCCAATCCATTCAGTCATCTCCTCAATTGATCCAGCCAACTGACTAATCTATTCAATTAACTATTCAATCTATCTAGTTGACTACTCAATCAAAGAAGTTAACAAGCCAATCAATCTGAGTTAACAAGTCAATCAACTCTATTCACTGATCAATCTAAATCAGTTCACTCCTAATCAGGACTTGAGTTCAAAATCCCTCCCCAACTCTCATTAAAATCTATATAAATAACATCAAATTCTCAAATCAAGCTAGATCACACTCTTCAAAACAATTGCCATCTTTATGCAGGAATCCCAGTGCAATACGTGAGAGCCACGACAACAATTTGGAGAAGAACAATGGAAGCACAAATGTGGAATAGGGATTTTAAATTAGTTTAACTCTTTCATTTATTTTATTACATTATATTTTTAATCAACTTGATTAGTTAAGGATCTGTGATCATCCTTATTCCCTAATTAGCTTAATTTTAATGATTTCAAGCATGAAAACAATGGTGAACCTGACGTGAAATTACAGCGACTGGTCTATCTTTTCTAATTATTGTGATTTGCAGGGTTGTACAAAACAAAAAAATGGAATGTGCACTTGCCTTCACAGAAATTTGCAATTGCACATATTAATGTGCAATTGATATCATTTTGATTCATCTTTTCTATTAGATTAATTCTCAATTGCTTTAATTAATGTGCAATTGCTTTTATTGTCATTTTGGCTTTAATTATATTTGCAAGATTAACCCATCAAAATATTTCAATTCTAGAAAATCTGATTTTTATGCATGAAATGTCTCTAACCCCATGGCAAGAAGCATAACCTTCAAAATTTCAGGTTCCAGAAAGAGGAAAGAACATAGGAGACAAAGAAGAGTACATCAATGGTGGATAAAAGCAGAAAAGAGATTTCAAGATCTCAAAGAAACAGCTTCCCTAGCCCGATATTATCACATTGTGCACAAGTACCTAGATAGATTCAACATATTTGACGACATTGAGCTCGTGGAAAACCTGATAATGGATTTCGTCCATGTCAGGATTGATTGACTTCTCTCTTTTGTCTTTTTCCTCTGTTTTAAATAATTTCCAAAACTGTCAAGTTTAAGTAATGCGCAATTGCTCAGTTAGTAATTCGCAATTGCTTAGTCAGAAATTTGTATTTGACTAAACTTTAATTCTTTTTTGCTAGTAGATTAGTTTGCAATTGCTCAGTAGTTAATTCACCTTTGTGAGGAAAAGTCAAAATGTTTTGTCCTATTTTCTCTATCTTTTTTGTTAATAATCAGCTATGTTTTTGCAAAAAGATAGGTCAAATTTGTAAATGGGAGGAAGAATTAAGCTGGAAATCCCACCATGTGCTAACAATCTTTTGATTTTCTTGCAGGGGTAGCTTAGACAATCTTTCTTTTGGTTCTCTTAAAAAGAACAAACAAACAATTTGTTTATTTTTTGCCTCACCATTGCTATGATGGATAAAATGAACACCATGTTCTTATGGAGCAACATCTCCATCTAGACTAAAAAATTCTTGCAATGAAGATTTAAAAAGAACATTGTTTTTTGTGTTTGTAAGGTGATAGGCATATTCTCTCCCCTTAACTGGGTGACCAAAAAGCTAGACCCACATTTTTCATGCTTTCTGTCAATTCTGCATTAGGATAAAACCTTTAGAAGGCCTGCCTCTTGAGTAGCCCATAAGGCCAAGTGAGAGGGAACGCCCTAACTGGTAATGGCTAATGCCAAGTATTCCAAACCACAATAAAATAAATGTGTTTGTAATGAAAATTGTAAGTAACAGGTGATACATGTTGTCATAACAACATTATGCCTCCCTCGGTGCCTATATGGTGCAAGAAAACCTAGAGAGTGTAACCTCTTCAGACTGGGAGACCTCCTTAACAGAGCATGAAATGCTACTGATTATAACCACTTGAATGGAAGCTTGATTAATTACCTTAGGATCTAGAGGCCAAACTGAGATAGTGACCAAACACTATGATATCATAATGTAAGGGTGGGGAAGAATTTGTCCCCAAGTACTCACCATATATCTCCCAAGATAACGAGCCAATAGAGCAGCAATCTTCTTTGGTTTAATTTCCATACAAAGGCAAAAAAATGAGTGCACCCTAGGTTGTGACAAGGTTGTTTGAGCTGGCAAAGTATCAAGTTGTGTGCTATGCTATCATTTGTGACCTTTTGACCTTAGGAGAGTCTTCTTGATGTGCTATCAAATGACCAAAAATTATCGAAAACAAAATGGGGTCTTGAAAAAGATTCCAACATTCGTGGGAATTTGAAAAAGTTCCTTAAATAGTCCTCTCTTTATGTCATTTAGTTTCTTCATGTGTCTGTTGTGTCCTTTGCTACACTTCACCAAGTTAAAAAATATCAAAAACAAAGAGGAATATCAACCAAGTTTTGTCCACAAACATCAACAAGAATCCCAAAGAAAACTTCAAGTGTCAACATCAACATCAAAACCAAAATCACACATTGCAACATTCAAAAAATGGAGAAAAATGTACTTTTAGTGATCTTAGGTCCTAAGAGTTTAGTCCATACATGATCTCTTTAGTGTCCTCATATTACACAAAGTCTGCATAAGTCCACACTTCACGTAGAAATAACTTCAATCTTTGTCAAAGATTGCATATGTTTAAACATTGCATCTAAGTTCATCTTCGGATTCACCTTGGTCTTGCATATCACAATAGAGTGCATTAGACTCCACATTTACTATCTTAGTTTCAAATTCAACACTTGCATAGGTCTACATTTTGGTTTATCACTCAATAGAAGTCATAAGAGCATATCCTTTGCATGGGTCTAAATGGAGATGTTGATTTTCCATTCAAACAACCCAATCTTGAACTAGACAACAAACAATTAGAGATAATTTATGGTTTGGATAATCTTGCTTGGGAAGTAAGAATTGATCTTCCCCAATATGAAGAAGTCAAAGCTGTCATAGATAACAAAATTCGTAAATCTGTCCGCCTTGATACAAAATTAGAAAAATAAATCAAGGAACAAAGAGAACAAGAAGAATTTTGACAATTTGTCGAAAAACTTATGGCAAATATTCCTCGTCAGCAAACCTACTAGAGTATCGTCATTCATAAAGTTGCATACATCGCATAGTCAGTCATTTGCATAGTCTTACATCCATCTTAATCTACCATTTTCATTTTAGAGAGAGTCATAGTGAGTCATAGAGAGTCAAGATCACTTTAGAGATACATTGATGCCATTGACAAGATCCTAAAAAGCTAAGATGGATCCAAACAATGACCCCTTGGTCAGTCCCACTTGGAATATGGATTTATCTATGAACCAACAATCACAAGGTAGAAGACCTTTAATGTTACCAACAAACAGCAATAGGATGCCTTCCATAGATGAAATTCAACATAACCTAACACAAGAGGAATTGGAGGCAGCCCAACAAGATCTAGCGCTTCTTAAGGTTTTGAATGCACTCATCCATAATGATAGAGAACAATATCTCACACTTTTAGTTCAAAACGGGGCCAAGTTGCCTCCAGGTGTGGACATGACCGCAATCTTGCCACCAAGGGTAACATTGACCCGAATTGTGACTCAAGCACCTAGTGTGGCCCAAACTCAAGATGCAACAACTTTAGCCCAATCAATAGTGGCATCTTCAAGCACTAGTCTCACATCGCAAACCACACCAATTGTTACAATGTCAAGCATGTTGAATACTTCAACCCAATTTGTGACAACCATGGCTCAAAACACTACTCTTGCAAGTACATCTCAACCTATAGCATCAGTTACCATTGGATCCACATACAGTGGTCAAAATATGAACCAAGGATCAACAGGAATGAATAGCTCAAGTCAGCCAAGTGTCAGCACACAATTTGCATATTTCACACCACCTATTGGAATCCAAAGCATGCCATTATATGGTCAGTCAACATTTCAACAAGCTCCAAAGTACTCAAACACTATTCCATTTGTGGTAAATACTTATAGGATCAGTACACCCTTGACCCAAACAGAGATCTTAGCTCGACAAGTGGAAAATCTCAAAAAGTAGATGACCAGCATGCAAACAGTTAATGACAAGAAGAGCTATACTATGGAGGATCTACATCCCTATCCTTTTTAAAGGACTTTGTACATGCCACCTTTTCCACCACATTTTGAGACTCCAAGATTCGACAAGTATAGAGGGAAAGGTGATCCTAGGGATCATGTCAAAGAAATCTTCACAGCATGTATAGAAGTGGCCCAAGAAGACGCATACTTAACGTGTTATTCCCCAAAAGTCTTGGAGGGACAACATTAGAATGGTTTTCACATCTACCACAAAGGATTAATTCATGGGGTGAGCTAGTTGAGCTATTCATCACAAATTTTTCATTCAACATAGACAATCTAGCTACCTTAATGGATCTATGTGCAACTAGACAAAATGAAGGTGAAGCATTTGCTACATTCTTACAAAGATGGAGAGCTCTATACCAGAGATGTCTCAGTCACATTCCTGAAGTTGAGAAAGTAGACATTTTTAATGAGAACCTTGTTCCTCAAGTCAAATATCCATTGCAAATTAAATATATAAGAACTTTCAAAGGAATCATAAGAAAAGGCATAAAGTGTGAGAAGGGCTTGTTAGAACAAGGAATACTAAAACATCACAAGGATAATGGGCCAACCATGAATACAAGCAATCAAAATCCAAAGTTTTGGTCTAAGAACAAGAATTTTATAAATTATGGGCTTCTGGATGTCAGTGTTGTTAATAGAGCTCAACCCGCAATATCATTACAAGGACAAAACCATTTTCCTACAACAAATGTGAATTAGTCACAAGCAAATAATGCAACTTTAGCCAATACCAATACAGTGCAATCTAATCTAGTTAGACCTCAAAGAAATGTGGCACCAAGAAGAAATTTCACACCTTTGGGGGAACCTATTGATGTTTCTTTAAAGAATTTGATACACACAAATATGATCACCTTTCCATAAGCAAGACCATATGAACCAAGCCCATTCAAACCGTCTTGGTGGAATGATAATGATTTATGTGACTATCATCATTCCAAAGGACACAAAACATCTAGCTATTACAAGCTCAAGAATCTCATCCAGGGCCTCATAGATCAAGGCGATGTAACAGTAGATACATATAAAGGATCAACAAACCAGGCACATATCATATACAAAGATCCTTTTGTGAAGCATAAATCAAGTACAAGCCTCTACATCAAAAGGACGGGACAATATGGCCAGCTACACCAAGGTTGCATACAATTATACAATCAATAAAATTAGTGAAGGGGATGCAATGGTAGCAACCATCTCCATCAACCCTAGAAACAAATATTGTGTAGTGGTAACCCGCAAATCCAAATTCACATTGCAAGGAGTACCTCCATAGGCACCTCATCAAACAAGCAACTTTAATGTTGTGCATCAGCTAAAGAAGACTCTCACTCAAATCTCACTCTTTGAGTTACTCAGAATTTCACCTTCATAGAGAAATTATGGACAAAGCATTGAAAGATTCAATAGTATCCAAAGACATAGATAAAAGTGCATTATAATCAAAGGTGGGTACTATGACCATTTCATCTAGGTTGGCCTTCACAGAGAGAGACATCCCCATAGATAGGATTAGGCACAATGATCCTTTACATCTATAAGCCTATGTTTATAACAAGAGAATAAGAAGAGTGCTCATAGATGGAGGGGTAGGATGGAATATATGTACCCTTAAGTTGATCAATGAATTGGGTTGCTCTCATTTTCACATAGACCAAACTAAGAAGATCAACATCAAGGCCTATGATGATGAGGAACGTCCTTTTGAAGGATTGGTCACATTACTAGTACAAATTGGACCATTTAATATAGATATAAAATTCCAAGTGTTGGACACAGAATTAGGATACAACATGCTATTAGGACACCTATGGATACATGCCATGCAAGCAGTGCCTTCTACTTTTCATCAATGCATCAAATTCCTAGTAAATGGAGTAGAAATAACTGTGCATGGGGATCCTAACCCCTTTCAACATTGCAATATATTAAGAGCAAGCACAGATAATCAAGCTCCAATTAATCAAGAAGCACCGCTTACTACAAAAATGGACTCATTAATAATAATAGAAGCACAGAAAGATACACCTGCAACACCTTCCTTACATATTAAAGATGTCGGGTGTGGGGAATATTCCATCTCTAGTACATCAAATGTCAGGAAATTATCTCTTTCTCCTAGATCTTTTAGGAAGCCTCAGACTACTTTAAAACAAAATAAAGGAAAGGAGATAGTTAGATACTTAGATTCATGCTCCTTCATTAGATAGGGAGACTTGCAGGAAGAATCCTTAGAGGAAGATGTCAATCACTGGTTATATAAAGAAGAAGATGACATGACAATAGCCCGCTTACCCTTAGATCATTATGGAAATGGTTTCAAAATGCTACTGAAACATGGGTATGATAGAACCACATGCTTAGGACTATAGAAACAAGGAAGAATAGAACTTGTTTTACCTCAGGAAAAACCGAAGAATCAAGGGTTAGGGTATAAACATGTCACAAAGATAATAGAGGCAAGACAACGAACACTTGACATACTGAATAAGCCAAGACTAGCATCAGAGTATATACCTCAAAATCAGTCATCAATGTAGGTATTCTCTCCTTCATCTCATAGAAGTGAGAAAGAAGAAACATACCCTAGTACATAATCAGATGGTGAAGATCTCAGACGTATTTTACAAGAAACTAATGTGACATCACCTAACAATATGGTACTTGAAATATTTCCACAAGAAAATGTGGTAACAAAAACTGGATTACCACCTGCAAATGAGCCTAATACTTGGATTTTGTCAATAATTTTACCAAGGGAAACAAACCTAGCTCTACCAAATGATTCAGATGAAGAAAGACTAGAACGTCTTAGACTAGGCTTGAGAAGGGTCTCCACCACACAAAGGAGATCCAAGAGTCAAGAACAAATTCTATTACAAGAATAAGATGAGATAAGTGATACAACATCAGACAGTGGAACATATATAGAAAGTTTGATAGATTCTCATGACTATGAATTTCTATCTATTCAAAACAGTAGCCCATGAACAATAGACATGACATATGACAACCAACCACTCATTGATGATGACACTATCTAAGAAGATGTTCAGAACAACTAGGTTTGCATGATATCAAATACTTCTCCAGCAAACGAAAGAAAATATTTACCCCTTATACATTCATGTCTAATTGATTGGGGGCAAGATGACTCACCAAATTTGGACCAGTTTGAGAATGATGAACCTATTACATAATTCCTTGGAGTGAAAGAAGGGTTTACCTATGGTGATCATAAGGCAGGATTTGCAATAGACTTGGATAGAACAACATACTTTGGAGAGGCTAGCTTATCCTCAAATCCAGATGACTCAGAAGAGACAAAAAAATGACTAGAGGAAGATTGGATGATCTTCCCATTGATAGAGAACAATCAGCACTCATTATGGAGGAAACAGAAGAAGTCAACATTGGAGATGTTGAAAATATACATAAAATTCATCTAGCAAAATCTTAAAATCTTATAGAGAAAGAGAACTTCATCCAGTTCCTTAAGAAAATACCCATCAACTTTGGATGGTCTTATGCAAATATGCCAGGATTGGACCCCGAGTTAGTATTACATCACTTACCTCTATTACCAGGAGTAAATCCATACAAGCAGAAGTTAAGAAAAGTGCATCCTCATATAGCCTTGCTAGTCAAGATCGAATTGTAGAAACTATTAGATGTGGGTTTCATCAAACCTATCGATTATGCAGAGTGGATTTCCAGTTTAGTCCTAGTGAAAAAACATTCTGGGGGCATCCGAAGTTGTACAGATTTCAAGGATCTTAACAAGGTTTGTCCCAAATATTATTTCTCACTCTCGAATATTGACATGATTGTAGATATTACGGCAGGGAATGAAATGTTATCACTTATGGATGATTTTTCTGGTTACAATCAGATTAGAATAGCACTAGAAGACCAAGCTAAGATAGCATTTACCTATCCTTGGAGTACCTACTACTGGAATGTGATGCCTTTTGGTCTCAAAAATGCAGGGGCAACATATCAAAGGGTTAAGACCACATTGTTTCATGACATGATATATGATATCATGGAAGACTATGTCGATGATATCCTAGCAAAATCTCAAACCAAATTAAATCATTTAATGGTCATGGAAAAAATATTCAACAGATTGAAATGATACAAGGTAAGATTAAATCCAAAGAAGTGTGTGTTTGGTGTAACAGATGGAAAGTTGTTGGGCTTCATAGTATCAAACAAAGGAATAGAGGTAGATCCTGCAAAGGTGAAAGCCATCTTAGAAATGCCAACACCGACAACACTCAAACAACTTAGAAGTATACAAGGTTAGCTTCAATCCATCGGGCATTTCATAGCACAATTAGCCGATAAGTGTCACCCATTTCAACACCTTTTAAAGAAAGGCGTGACATTCAAATGGTCAAAACAATACCTAGATGCATTTCAAGCTTTGAAAGACTATCTATTCACCACACCAATTTTGGTATCACCAGTTCATGGAAGACCCTTACTATTGTATATATCAGCAACCAACTCAGCTTCGGGTTCCCTTTTAGCACAGCACAATGATCAAGGGAAGGAACAAGAAGTCTACTACATTAGTAGAACTATTGTAGGCAATGAATTGAACTACACTACTATTGAGCATGCATTCCTTTCAGTGGTCTTTGCTTCCCAAAAGTTAAGACACTACATGATTAGTCACAAGATCCAACTCATTACAAAATTTGATCCACTCAAGTACCTTTTAAGCAGATCTGCACTAACCAGAAGGTTAGCCAAATGGGTAATGATATTTAGTGAATTCAACATTGAATATGTTGATAGAAAGGCCATCAAAGGGCAAATTATAGCAGACCATTTGGCAAAAGTACCAATGCTAGACCACCATCCCATGTTGATAGACTGTCCAGATGAGTTTTTCTTTACAGTCACAACATCCAACGACTGGAAATTATTTTTTGATGGATCACATACGAACCATGGAGCAGGAGTGAGAATTATTTTTATCACGCCTCAAGGTAAATCTATTCCCAAGTCATTCAGAATAAGCTTCTCATACACAAATAATAGCCGAGTATGAAGCCTTGGTCATAGGACCTCATACAGCAGTGCAATGAAAAATAAAAGACCTACAAGTATATGGTGACTCTCAGCTCATTATAAATCAGGTAAATGGTGATTATGAAAATAAATATGACAAGCTGACACCTTACAAAAAGTCGGTAGAAGAACTAAAGCCATATTTCATCAACATCACATTTGAGCAAATCCCTAGAGTACAGAACCGAGTTGTTGATGTAATGGCGATGTGGGATCTCTTCTTGACATGCCAAACAATGGAACTCAGTTTGAGTTCATAGTGGAATAGTTGATGGTACCTTCATATAAAATATCAACTTCAAAATATGTTTGTGTATTAGTGGGACCTAAATCTCCTTGGTATTAAGAGATATATGCATATTTACATGATCAATATATGCCACCTGACCTTTCATCCAGTTAAAGAAATACTTTTATAAGGTAGGCATCTATATACACACTCATTGTAGATACACTATACAAAAGAATATTGGATACAACTTTACTCAGATGTCTCAATATCGATGAAGCACAATTAGCTCTGCAAGAAGTTCATAATGGAATTTTGTGGTGCCCATGTCAGTGGCCCAACTTTAGCTAAACAATTATTGAGAACAAGATATTACTGGCCAATAATGGAGAAAGGTGCATACAAACATGTGCAAAGATGCAGACAATGTCAGATCCATGGAGACCTAATCCATGCACCAGCACAAGATCTTCAACCAATAACATCACCATGGCCATTCTCACAATGGGGACTTGATTTGGTAGGGAAAATCAACCCTACTTCATCCAATGGACACAAGTTCATTCTCATCACCATAGAATATTTCACTAAATGGATTGAGGTAATCCCTATGACCTATACTACAAGCAAGCAAATAGCTAAGTTTATTCTAAACTACAGTATCTGTCGATATGGAATACCAATGAGTATTGTAATGGATAATGGTAGACCTTTCAAAAACCATTAAGTCATAGAAATTTGAGAGCAATTCCACATTCAGCAACGCTTTGCAACTCCATAATATCCTAAGAGAAATGGTCAAGAAGAGGCAACAAACAAAACAATCCTTAAAATTCTGAAAAAAGTTGTCAATGAAGCAGGCCAAGATTGGCACATACAGCTCAATCCCACTCTATGGGCTTACAAAATAGGTGTACACATAGAAATAGGTACCACATTGTACTCTTTGATATATGATACATAATTTATTTTTCGTATTGAGGTATAATTTCCATCACTGGGGATCTCTTTAAAGAATATCATATCTAATGAAGATCACATAATCGCAATGTTGAAAGAGTTGGAACTTTTGGATGAAAAGAGACAGACTTCCCTAGATCACTTACAAGGTTATCATAATAGAATGCATAGAAGCTACAATAAAAGAGTGAGACCATGTCACTTTGAAGTGGGAGACCTTGTCCTAAACGAAAACCAGCGGAACTTAGCAAAGTGAGAAAAGCTAGGAAAATTTGAACCTAACTAGAAAGGACCATTCATTATAACAAAAGTAGTTGGAAATGGTGATTATCATTTAAAAAAAATGGAAGGAGATCCACTCCCAGATCCCATTAACAGTATGCACCTAAAAAGATATTACATCTAAGGGTTGGGTTAATTTAGCATTTACTTTTTGCATTTGCATATCATTTTCCTTAACACACTACATCTCATATGGTTTCTTTCCTAATTGCATCGCATTCATAATTTTCATAACATTTAATATTAGCTTGTGCATTTAGTTGCATCAATAAAACAACAGGATTGTCTAAATTATTCGCCTGTCTGCATTGAAAGGAGAGAAAGTGGTCTCATTTCCTAAATACTTGTTCATGAAGTTTTTAAGAGGTCTTTGGTCATTCATCTTCAATGTCACCTTGTGAATGATTTTTATCCATGGTTGTGTAAAGGTTTCACTATTGATCCTTGTTACCCAAAATCTATCAATTGCTATATATCACACATTAATCACATGCTCTAAGTCATCACAGATACCTAGTTGGTCATGTGGCTAGTGAAAAATCCAATATTCTGCTTCAGTGTTGTTGTAATTGTCATATCCAAGTAGGTTTAATTACTTACAAGTCAAGGCAAGAAAATAAAAAGAAAAAGTGTTATGCCAAATATCCATCTCAAGGCAAAAGAGAAAAGATATATAACTGAAATATCATGCAAAAATGTGCAATAAATCTTGACAAAGGGAACATGTGAATAGCTCCATCAGGGCTATGGATGTCTGCTGGCAATGGAGAAATATTCAAGAGATAATAATGTATAACCTCATCGGAGCCCTAAAAGCTTGCTGGCAGCAAGGCTCTATTCAGGTTGCTTTTAAAGTCAGAATTTCTCACATAGCTATCCACATAGGATTCCAAGGGTCTGTAATGGTTATAAGGGTGGGCATAAACTCAAATTCACACACATGGGAAAAATAAGATCAAAGTCTCAAGAATTGATGGAGAATTTTTCCGCGCCTCCATTCATAAATCTTAGTTACATAGTGTGTTGGGTTGGATGGTCTAAATTCTTGTGAGAATGGATTGAACTCCTATCTCTACAACATTTCGCACCTTAACCCACTTAGTGCATTTCAAAATGAAAGACACACACAATCATCCTTGTTTCAATAGGAATTGCATCTTCATCGTGCATCTTTCATTAGCATAACTCATATAAAAAAATTATTGTCTCTATATGCATTTCCTAGATCATCATGTCATAATAGGTCTACACACTAGAGGCATAACTGAAAAAAATCCAAAAAACATTAAAAAGCATAAAAATCCTAAACATTCAAATAAAGTCTTGAAAAAATCCAAAAAACATTGAAAAACATAAAAAATTCTAAAAATTAGAAAAGATCCTGAACAAATACCAAAAACAATCAAAAAACATCAAAAACTTAAACATCGAAAAATCCAACAAATTCAACCAAAAACATTTGAAAATGATCCACAAAACCCTAAACATCGAAAAACTAAAAAACAAACTAAAAATAGAAAACAATCAAAAACTTGCAATAAAACGTCTCATGAGAAACAAATACCCTAGCAGATCTCTAGCAAAATCTTCTCACGAAGTTAACCAAAGGATATAACTATCTTGTCAAACATCTGCAACCAAACTGATCAACTCTTATCAATCGTCAATATCCATTTCAATGTGATCATTATCATGTCTTAAACAGAAGAGGATACACTAAAAATCAGATAGATCAGTCTTAAACAAGGTCCGCAACTTTTTGAAACCAGACATTGTCAACCATCACATCAAACAAATCAAAGCAAAGGCACAGTCAGTTTAGTTGCTAAGTTTTTCTAATTTGGTTTTTATCTTTTATCAATTAGCGAAAATCATGCTTCTATGCTACTCAAGGATGTCCAAAAGTGACTAGAGGAGCTATGATGAGCATGATCATTTTCTTTGTTTGTTGTTTGTGGTGTGAACCAATGAAGTTATAGGGTAATTTCTCTAGTGGGTGATTGTAATAGGAGCATTTAGCCTATGAATCCACACATACCTCGACCCCTAGCATAATTCCTAGAATGGAGGGTTCATTCCTTGTATTCTACATGTTTGTTTCTTGCAATGAGAATATATATACATCTTGGTTCCTTATACCTTGGTGTACTAAGATTCATTATTACATAATAATGCTCAATGATGATAATGTATTACACTATAAATAAAGGCAAAGAAGAGTACTCATCACTATCATTAATATCATATCATAATGATTCTTGATATCAAGTTGGCATAGTTGATTCTTCATTTTTAACCTATCTCCTCATTATCTTTTCCAAATCTATCTTTCTTACTAATACTTCTTCTAATTCAAAAGGCACAATCCACAATGTATTCTGGCATAACAAAACTTTTCACTTAGGTTGCATATCATTTTAAGTGCATTTCCATTATACTTAGATTCACTTGCATTATCACCTAGCTAAAATGCATCTTCATGTAGATTTCATTACATTAGATTCATTTAGAATCATATCATATCATATCATGTAAAATATTCATTTTAGTTTCCTTATCATGTTAATCTGTGTCAAAAACATTAGTTGCACAATCATATCTTCATATTACATAAAATAAAATGTACATAGAATCATAGAATGCATCACACACATAAAACACATATAGACACATCATATAGAATCATACATCATAGAATTAACACAAGGCATGTAAGATGCCACCAAAATGCATATCATATATATCTCAAAAAAGTGTCAGAATACATCAAATCAAGTACAAAAAATAATGTCTCAACTAGCACTGCCCATATCTCCAAGTAGATCATATATGCTCGATCTTGCCCCAGGATATCTTGATGATGCCCTAGGTGGACCCATGACCCTAGGCGTACTAGTATTATGACTAATAGACCTACTAGATATCATACCCGACATGTTTCTCCTATAACTTGAATCTTGTTGTCTCTCTGACACAAAATCCTCATACTCACGATGCAAGTATGCGCACTCCTGAGCTAGCTGAATTAGTATGTCATCTCTCAACCCTATAGCAGGATCGATAAATCTAGATCTACGTACGGTCACATCTCTCTCTTGCAGGAGATGATCCCTCTCCTCCTGCAAATGATCTCTCTCTACCACAATTTGATCCCTCTCTATCTCTAAGGCACCATACGCTCTCAGGAAGTTGTCCCTATCATCCATCTATCATTGTCTTAAAGTGGCAACTAGATCCTCCAGGCTCCTACTTTGAGCTCTCAAAACCTGCTCATCCTCACTCTCCTCATTTCCACCTCCCTCTACGATTGGCATGTCTCCAACTTGGGGCATCTCAATGTCTTGCCCACCACCATCCCCTGATAAACTTATAAGGCACTAAGAGGGGGGGTGAATCAGTGCAAGCAAAAACAACACAAATCTAATCACCACTTTTACCAATTTGAAACTTAACAAGCATGCAAGGAAAATAACCACATAAGCTAACACCCAATAAAATATGCAACTCATAACACAATGTTTTTCACATGGAAACCCAAATGGGAAAAAATACGGTGTGAATTGGAACCCACAAGATCAACTATCTGCGGAATAGGGATCTGACCGATTAAGGTCTTACAACTGCTCTGTTAGGAGCACACCCAGTTAGGAAGCCTGATTAGGAGCTATTACAATCAAGCTTGTTAGGACCAGCCATATTAGGAGCTACCCAGCAATGGGATTTAAATAACACAATTTAATGTGTGACCTTGTTAAGAGATTTAACCTTCGGACCTGTGAGGATCCTACCGCACCCTATTAGGAGTGACCTTGTTAGAGGATTTTATCTTGCTGCAACTGTTAGGGAACAACAAGTGACTAATTTGTTGTTAGCACCTCTATGCCTAATTAGATCCACTTCAGATCTTCTTCTAACACTGACTAAACATCAACACAAAGCAACTTGTTTCACCACACAATCAAATTCGCACTATAGATCTCATATCTCATACATCATCACACAATATACTCATTTTTATAAACAACTCTACTAAGTTAGCTAAGAACCCTTGGAACAATTTCTTAGGTACATTGAACCTAGACAATCTTCCACATTATGTTTTACTCATGTTGACCACAAACAACTTAACCCAAAAATAAAACATTATGTCTACCAGTTTACCGATCTAGGTAACTCTTGCTCTTCCAGTTTTGTGTTCTTCATAATTGACTTCTCAGAACATCATAACTCACTCATTTAGTTGAATCTATCGATTTGGTTCCTATCATAGACTCTTTCCAATTTCATGAACATGTGTATCAAACCGTAACACTTAACTCTTCACCAATCTTATGTATCAGTCGCTTGAACATGGCTATATCATTGTTTACCAGTTCACTATTTAATTGCTTCCTCTACCGGTTAGGCTTTACCAGTTGGACTAAAAGACTTAGATGACTGATAAAACATGGATTCCATCAATGACAACACAATACAAATCATTAATCAACCTCTTACAACAAAATCATCATCAAGCCAACAATCTACCCCTTTGGCATTGATGGCAACACTTAGGAAAAAATTTGTCTAAGTGTCACATTACAAAAATTATGACTCATGACTCAAAACTCAAAACTCCCCCTTAGCAATTACATGTTATTGCAAAAATTTTAACTAACTAATACTACTCCCCCTTTGACAACAATGACAAACGTAAGCAAATACTTGTGAAATAAAATGAATACAATAGACAAAAATATGTATTATTGATGCAAAGAGTATAAGAGTCAACAGGTTACATATTACATTTTTGAAAAAATGTCATCAAAATTAATCTTCAAAGCTTGCAAGTCATTATCCCATTGTGCCAAAAGAGTGGATGTGATCTCAATGTGTGTCCGGATCTGGTATGCAAGTTCTTCCATGGCATCTAGAGTGCTCATCTCTAGTGTCAGCAAGATTGCCTTTGTTTCCTTGTAGCCTCTCTACCAAATTTGCAACTTGGGAACTATATGTGTATGTGTTGGTTAACAGATTTGTCTCCTTCTTAAACTTCTAACTATGATCTCCTTAAAGCAATATGTGACTCCGTTTTTCCCTTTTGAAAGAAACCAATTTACCAACAGTTGGAAGAATTAATGAAAATTCAAACTCTGCATTTGAGGGCAGCTCCTCGTATGATTTGCAATGAATTAATTGTACAATTGATATGCTAACACTTTTAACTAGAAAGTATTAAAAAGGATTCAGCATTTATCCATCAAAACAAATAAATGCCCAAATTTTTCTGAAAGAATGTTAAAAGGGGAGTTCACAGACTCTGACTTATAACATATTGGCTGCATACATTCAAAACAAAATGGGGACTCAGCAAGAGAAACTAATAGCTTGATCGAGACTCTCTCATGCCTCACAGGGCAGGGGGATCAAGCAGATCAACTCCATGTGAGTCGTCCAACAACTTATAGTAAATATGAACTAGGAAGAAATGTAAAGATGACTGATTACTAGATTATATCATGCACACATAACAACTTGAGAAAGATTACAAATCTTAGAATGCACAAATTCAAAGATAACACAACATTCCATTAATAATCAGAAATTGTATCATTCCCATAAAACATTTCTATTGCTTCCAAAATCATAGTTTCAGAACCCATTCAAAGGCAAGCTTTTTGGCTTAAATAGCCACCAGGCCATAGTTTTTACATGATTAACAAATAACATTTACTTTCACTTCGGTGAAAGAAACCATTAAAATAACATAAAAGAGAACTAAACTAATAGCCATTGAAAGGCCGACATTTCATTTTAGAACAACTAAACATCCACCGCAGCTAAGGAAGTTACGAGCTTGTCCTGCTTTGTCATGGATCCATGCCATTCTAGCTATGCTGCCGAAAAGTTTAGGATGACTTGGAAACAGGGTAGGCCAATGTGCATGATCTTTTGCTTCCACACTTCTTTGTCCATATTCACCTGTGTGACCTTCGCTTTATGAACCTCTAAGTGATCCGAACAGACAATGAGCATTGATTCAATCCTTGCTACCTTTGAAAAGTCATCGGTAGTCAAGGATTTTGTGGTCTGAATGGAATGGACTCTTTCTTGAAAGACTTTAGTCATGTCTACAACTTCCTCAATCACCTTGGCTCCCTCCTTCATGAGTTGGATATCAATACATTTAAGGTCTTTCTGTATAGTGTCAATCAAGTCAGTCAGTCCTCTAAGTAGCTTGGTGGACTCTTCATGGCCCTGCCCGATGATTGAATTGTGCCATTCCACATTTTTCTTTGACACGTATAACACATTATCATCTAGGTTCTCCACCGGTTTCTCTGCTAGGAACTTCATCACTCCATACTTTTGGACATCATTCATTTGTGAGAGAACCGCTACCCACTTAATCCTTTCCTTTTCCCAGGTGACCATCTCTAGCTCGAGCTCTTTACTCACGGTTTTTGCATCCTTATTAACCTTAACCAGATTAATAATATATTATGATCCTTGTTGAATTATCAGGTCCAGCCATTTGTTAAACATCTCCGTCACTACCCTATTCCTTTGAACTTGATCAAGCATCTTCTAGTTTGCTGGAGACTTAGGGTCAAATGACACTTGTATCTATGACAATGGTTGAGGATCTGGGTTGTGAATAGCGTTGATGTATTCTACCATCTGTGTGACCATTTGCTTCATTTCTCTCTTGTCTTTTTCATCTTTCCAAGTCCTTGAGATTATCCTCTTTGTAGAGGATTCCAGATGTTTTACATCCACAGCCATTGATGCAACCCCCAAATCTATCTTCTCCACAGTAAAATCTTCCTCTATGGCCTTATATGTGTCTCTCCCAGGAATGGGTGGGCTTGGCCACTTCAGTTGTCCAGTGTCCCGTTGTGTCATCCACATCAAGCATTACTTGTGTTTTGAGCTTTTTGGGCTTTAATGATTTTCCCAAGAATTTACTAACCATGTCCTCCAGTGGAATGGTGACTGGCACCACGCTCCTCTTCTTTCCAATGGTGGCTTCCAGCCATCTTGGTGCATTGGTAGGTTCTTTAGGTGGCGGGGTGATCTGTGCATCTAGAGAGGTAACGATTACCAGAGTATTCATGGGATCCTATTGAATTTCCACTTCTTCATTTTTATCCATTTCTTGCATCCCAGGCTTAATTTGATCCTGTGAGTTCATTGTTTGTTCAAGCTCTTCGTTGGGGTCTAAGACCACCATGACCTGTTGTAGGACAGGCTCCCTACCCTTATTTTTTCTTCTTGACCGAGTTACTCAGGCTATTGTAAGACTGGATGGCGACCTTCCTAACCTTCTTGGTGGTATTTTCTCTACAGCAATCTTTGAGACACCTGCAACATCAAAATTTTCATTAGTGGCAAAAATAGGAGATTGACCCACGATGTGTGAATCACTTCTTGATTCGTGTGAGGACATGTGAGGACCCTCCTTGAATTTTAGTTTCCTTAACCATCTCTCTGTTCTCCTGACAACATTGAAGGTCCTTGTTTGGATGCTATCATCTTCTTTTTTGTTCCAGTCAATTTCTAGAATCGGTTTCCCTTCAATCTCAGTACCAGACTCAGGATCCAAGACGTCTTCCTTTGCATCTCCCAATACACCTAATGTATTAATTGGGAGCCTCAAGATAGCTATCTACCGTAAAGTGAATCTTGACCACAGCCTCTTTCTCACTGCATGCTCATCCTTGCAGTTTTCCCAATAATCCTCTATCTGAGGTTCATGGTAGAAATGACTGTCTATATTAAGGTTCTCCCTTGCATAACCTTTGCTAACAAATCTTTGCCTAGCCACATATGGCTACAGGTTCATCCTTTTGAACTCCAGTTCCAGATTCAAGGCATCTGATACTAATGTGCAACTGTAATACCCAAGTTCAATGGGAAATACCACCCCGGATTCACCCTTTGCCCCTAAAATTTTATCTATATAAGCCAACTGCCTGCTCACTTCTGTAAGCATGTAGCTATCAAAGGCGTACCTGGGTAATTTGAATGGTTGGCCTTCAAAACCACCTACCTGTATGTAAGTAAATCGTGGAAATTGGATATAGAAACTCCCATATATACTCACAAATTTCATAGCCTCAATGGATATTCTCTTGTTTACATCACCCTAAAGTTCAAAGGCCAGTCTTCCTACAAATACTCCATTCCATCTATCAATTTGTTCAACGTGTCTATGTTGTTGCAACAAAGGGTAATAATTGTAAACCCTCATTCCATCAATCCAGGGTTCATTGGGTAATCCAGGCCAATCTCTTGTGCAAGCTAAAATATAAAATAGGTAAGAAGAAATGTAAAGCCCAATCATCCCCACAAAATTGCTTAATCCTTCGTGAATTCTCTCTGCAATTACCTGAGACCAATCCAGAAATCTGTCACCGGATATAACCACTTCAATGAAAAAGTACATCCAGTCCTCCCACTAGAAGGAATGTGAATTCCCCTTTACTATATTCAAAATCACAACAATGTCCAACACCTCTACAATGAGGTGTTCTCTTGTTAGGGGTTTGGGTAATCGTGATCCTCCTTTCTGAACCTTCTGTTGGCATTCCAATTACAATGAGAGATTGTTGGCATTTCATTAAGGATATTGAGAAGGTTGTTGATGATTATGGATATAACTGATTAAGGATGTTTACTGTCTTAATATTATTATTTTGTCATTGATGTCAAGAAATTGATTTTCTAATTCAGTATGATGTTGCCATATATTAAGGAGGTTTGTTTTGAAAAGAGTTAAGATGTCGGTAAAAGACACAGAAAGAATGTGATGAATAAGGGGAGGAATAAGTTATTCAATGGGCAACTATTACCAAGTTAGACAATGATGAGATCATGATGTTTATATTGTTTTGATATCCTACATATGTTGTTGATTGTAAGGTTAATACTATACTATGTTACCGAGCAAAGAACCTAGTCAATAAACCCTAAGGAACCTAGTTAGTAAACCCTACGGTTACGCTATCGGTTAATGAAGGCGGAATGTCTACCGAGTGAAGTTTAGTATTTACCGAGTTTCAACCAAGTAATAATAGAATGCATTAAATGATTAAATGCATTATTTAAAGAAGGAAGCTGATGAGCTGGAGTTGATTAAATGATTGGTAAGTCATGCATGAAGTTTGTTAAGAATCTATGGCAATGGAAGATCGACAGGAAGATCTACAGCTCATATTGAACTGCAATACCTTAGCACAAGTTCCAAGAAATGTATGCAAGTTCCAAGGCAAGGTATAACATTTTCAGATTGAAGGATACATTGAACCTGGTCAAGGTTGAAGATCTGATGGCTATGATTGATCATGGGAAATGTGATCAAGGAGATTAAGCAGTTGGCAAATTGTTTATAAATAAGGAACTGTTGATAAACAATGGATGCAGGCAAGTGTAAGCATAGGTATGCTACATAGTGATTACCGAGCACAGAAGCTTGAAGATCTATTTTGATAATAGAGTATAGAGCCTAGCAGAGTGACAAGATAAGTCCTATGACTAGATTGTATTGAGCAAATAAGAATCTGCTTTAGCATTTTTAGATGTGAAGTTGCAGATATATTTTTATTACTGTTATTTTGTAAAGTGACAGAAAATCTCTTAACTGAGTGGACTTAACAGTCTTATTTGTAAAACCCTCTAGCAAGGTGACATTCAAATTGAGTGTTTGAAATCCTTTAACAAGGTCACTTCTAACAAGGTGAAGATCCTAATAGATTTGAGGGAAATCCCTTAACTGGGTCACATCTAGCAATGTGTTTGTAATCTTTAATAGGATTTGCTTTTAACCGAGCATACTCTAGAAGAGTATATTTCTTAGTGGGTCCGAAATCCCACAGTGGTTTTTCCCTATTTGGGTTTCCACGTTAAATCTGGTGTTATATGTTTTGTGATCTTATCTGTTTATGAGTCTACATGCATTACTATTTTTTTGATAAGGTTACTGAGGTTGAATCTGTTGATTTTATCGAAGATTAAGTTTGTATGATTCACCCCACCTCTCATCTTGTTAGCTTGGCATCTATACTAAACATTTAGTATCAGAACTATCACCTTCAAGAGCCAATTTCTCACAATTACACTTGTGTACTTGCTCTTCTTCTCAAAGAAATAGGCGTATGAATTTTCAATGGTCCAATCCTCATACTCATCTTTATGCAGAATACCCATTTTTGACATCACCGTTTCCCTATTAATACTGACTAACATCTCACCATCACTGATTCTCAGAGTCATATCTATTCATGCAGGCCAACACTAAGTCAGGACACAGCGCGACGAGCAGAAATGCAGCAGCTTCCACAAGACCACTCTTAACTATCTTCTCCATTAATGAACCACCCTAAGGGTTCTTAGTCCTTTCAAGGAAATCCCCCAAATCTACATGAACTAAGGAGGTGTCTTCCATTTCTGACAAGATACTCACTAAACATGAGGTTCGACCAAGCTTTGGTAGCATTGGTCTCATTTTAACTATCTATTCCCTTAACCAAGAAATTTTAACAGCAATACAGTATGCTACCCCAACAATTTTCAGATTTCCCCCTTTTCTATACTGATAAAACTTCAGTACACAAAGAAATAGAACTTAGGAGAAAACAACTGAACTTACCCAATAACACCATGAAAACTGGAAATTCTTCTAGAGAACGGAGCTAGATTTACCTTCAACGCCTCCAATTTATTGAAGTATGGCAACTGCGACCTTCCTAAATATGGAAATAAACTCATACATTTTTCTTTTAATCAAACGAGTAAATATCTATAGGGCCACACACGCTTCATGATGATTTACCCAAGCATGTGAAGTAACGAAGAAATGACAAACCTGACACCTTCTTAATTATCCATCACTTCCGCATAGGTAATTTGATGTTTGCATGATTACTTTCCACATTTAGAATTTCAAAAAGCCGAATAAGGGAATATTCCTTTGTGTCACGCCGCTTTTATTTCCACCAAAAAGCTTTTGAGTTAGTTTTGAAATGAACCTATGAACCTTGAACCACTTGAACAAAAGGTTCAATGATTCAAGTTCACTTAAGAAATATAACAATAACGGGTGGCACATAAACAACACCAGGAACGAGCAGCAAAAGAAAAGGACTATTTAAAGTGAACCTTGAACCTTTTGAACTGCTGGAAATTTGGTTCAAGGTTCAAGACTGCATATCAACTCAACGTAAAAAGACACATGCTCGTCATATAACAATACATTGTCATGACTCACTAAAAGGAATTTCGAACCTTGAGCCTTGAACCTCTTGAAATTTGGTTCAATGAGTTCAAAACTTCAATGACCAACAACAACAAAAAAACATGCTTGTTCACACAGTGACAAAGACCGAAACAACTTTCTTTTTAAATCACGCTTTGAACCTTGAACCATATAAACCTTTTGACAAAAGAGTTCAACGGTTCAAGTACGAGGAGAACAAATGACCCGATGGAAGTAAAGGCACAAAGGCAACCCGTGAATTGGAATATTAAAAAGGAAAAAATTATGGGTGGACTAACAGTATGTAACTGCTGTAGAGTTGTAGTCCTCTTAACCTTTTCTGCCTCATATGACTTCAACTTATATTGTACACTTTCAATAGAATGACCAAGATTTGTAGCTGAATCATTTAGAGGATCAAATTATTCACTCATAACCTTTATTGCATGTTGTTCTTCCTTGATCTTCTTCTCTATATCATCAAGAAATAATGAAAAATTACAAATTGTAGACATTATTTTACCTCTGGTGTTTAGTACATCTTTTATCTATTCCATATTGTCACTAATACCTACCCTATCTCTGTCAATTTCCTTGATTAAAATTCCAATCCTTCCCTTCTCATATTCCTTCTCAGCATTCTTGATTGCATCTTCTTTCAGGCTCTTTATCTGCTTACCTGTTGATGTAACCAAATGTTCCAGTTTGTCAATAGGTGTAGGAAGGTTGTCAATATCAATCTCTAGTAATATACTGGAAAGTATATCTATTGTAATTTGAATAGTTTTTGCTTCTTTTCTTTGTGCTGTCATAATTTTTTTTCGTGTCTTAGATTGCATAGTAGATGCAATCTCCATCAGCTCAGTAGGACTCAACATATCCATGTTTATTGGTCCTTGTATGCTCACACTGTCATCTTCCTTGTCTTCATCAATTATCTTCTTTTATGTAAGTGACCAGGGAATCACTTTTTGTTCTTGATCTTCCTTCTTTTTTTCTTCCTCCTTTTGTTTCTCTACATCCTTCTCATGCTCCTCTTCTTTCTCTTCATCTTTCTCCTCTTCCTTCTCCTTGTCCTTCACCGGTGGTGCAATGATTTGTACATCTTCTGTTTGTGTAACCATTGGTGGCTCTTGTACTTCTATCTTGTCCGGTTTCTCAGCAGGTTGTACATTTTTTGTTTGCTCATTCACTGGTTGATCTGTCATTTCTTCATCTTGTTGTTGAGCCTTCTTTGCATCTTCTTTACCTGTACTAGTTAGATTCACTTTTGGTAATATTGTCTCATCATTAGGAATAATGATTATTTCTTGCTCAGTGTGAGTATCAACTGTTGTATTAGCAAAAACAGTCTCATATAGTATGATTTCATCAATATTCGCATTGTCAGGGATATCTTCTCCCTTTAATCTCTCTGGTTCCTCTTCTTCAGGAATAAGTCCTAAAAAAAAATTCAAAATCTCCTCAGTCTCATCTTGTACCGACTGGGATTCTCCAACAAGTAATCTTGTAAGCCTTTTCTTTGATCTAAAGAATGGTTTTGAATTCAAAAATATATTTTGCAAATCCTCCTTTGAGGCTTTCAGTTGTAAACTTACAAGAACAAAATCAATAATTTCCATGTCTTGTTTTATTACAGCTTTCCATCTTGCATCTAATTTACTGTACAAAGAATTTGGTATTTGCCTGTGCAATTCAATTAGAGCTTTACTGAACTTATTCATTGACAAAACTACTGCATCTTCAATTTTCCTTTTCTCTTCTTCACTAAATTTGTAATAAAGTTTATTCAAACCAACTAATATACCATACTCCTTAATGTGTAACAATAATTTTTTTAAGGGAATAAGTTTAGTTGCCAGTTTCTTAACTGATTTTACAATAGACGCTCCAACAACCTTTGATTTCTTACCATTGGCTCTCATC
This sequence comes from Cryptomeria japonica, assembly GCF_030272615.1. Classification (NCBI taxonomy): domain Eukaryota; kingdom Viridiplantae; phylum Streptophyta; class Pinopsida; order Cupressales; family Cupressaceae; genus Cryptomeria; species Cryptomeria japonica. The sequence goes on from NC_081412.1 coordinate 21,230,845, forward strand.
TCTTTCTTTTCTCCTTCAGACTCTATTTCTTCTTCATCTACAGCTCTCTTTTCTTTCTCCTTCTTCCTCTTACCGGTGACTACTGGTGCTTTAGGTGCAGGGGGCTTGAATTCTTTCCCCTTTCTCTTGAATTGAATTTTAGAAGGTTTCTCCTTAGCAATTGTGCTTCTTGTTTGTCTACCGGTATTGGTACCAGTTGGGGCACTAGAGGATTTAGTAGCCTTCTTTGCTTTAAACTTAGCTATAGCCTCAGCAATCAGCTCTTTAGTAAATCCCTATGAAATAGAAAATTCTTCCACCTCTTTTCTTACTTTCTTTGCAATGATCAGTTTGGCAAGCTCAGAATGCACCTCAATAGATTTATCCTTATATGTTCCAAACCTTGTTGCATTAGGGTCTATCGATTGAGCTAGGAGATGATCAGTATAAGCAATTAGTAAATCAGCTTCAACTTCATAACCCATTAGCATCATCGATGATGTCATAGGGTCTATTGCCTCCATCTGACATGTGTCAGTATCCATCATGAAGCAAATAGAATCTTCATAACTTTTAACAACTTGTTATGGTATTCTTTCTCTTTCATGCATCCTCTTTTGAAAATCTTTAAAGTATCCCCACATGACCTTATCAAATTCATTACAAATCATCTTGATGTTGTTCTTGATTTGTAACATTGTCGGTGTATCATTTGACCATTATATATCACTGATACCGAGAAAGGAGTTCTCGAAATAGAAAAATAAACCTATGATCAACTGTCCAAATTTAAATTTCTGCCTTTTATCCTTCTTGATAGATTCCAAATTCAATATCAACTGGGTTCTCAGGGCTTCAGCAAGATCATAGTCTATATTTTCTTTAATCATCTGGTAGGTAGTGTGAATTGTAGCTCCGGGAATACTATTTTCTCTTCTTGAATTATAAACCCTATATCTAATTACCATAGATGCAAATTTCACCTCAGGGTCTTCAATCTCATTTATAGTCATAGCACGTCCATCCCATTTAGACTTTGTCAGTTTAGTTACATCATCCTTTGGGATTGACCTCAGCACAAGAACTTCACCGGTTGCACACAATCTGATGACAGCATGAATAGATTCCTTTGTAATATTATGTGGTTGATCAAGCCACATAAACTGATCATGTATTCTACTCAACACATATTTGATATGGTCTTCTTCTAATTCATCAAGAAAATTCAACGCCTGGTGAAAACCCTTGTCGACAACCCTTCGGAATTGATCCTCCAAAACACCTTGTTTGTCACACATTGTTAGGAATTGGTTGAAGATTGAAAGTGTTCCCAAATCTTCCAATTTACAATGAATGTAGGATCTAACATCTTCAACATGCAACACACCATACGGAACACTAGACAAGGCTCCAGTGGGATCGGTTTCAATTGACTTGAGTGGATGCCTCTTGAATTCCAGTACAGGCCTTTCAGTAATAACAACAAAGTATGGTGTATCCATCTCAAAATATCAAACATAGATACAAATTCCAAATAAATACCTTTTCCTCCTTTGCAGCTATGGTTTCTCCACTTTCTGGTTTGAATGCACTTCACTGATTCACAAATCCACAAAACTTCTCAATCTGTTGTTAATCTTCGCCAATGCAACTGTTAAAATCTCTATCTCTACTTCATTCTCTCTCCAAATGTTCTCGATAATGCAAAGTAACAAATGAACCTTGCAAAACACTTTTTATTTACCTTTTACAAACTGCATTAAATGTTATACCTGGTTGAACAAACCCTAAACTTCATTCAACCCTAAAACTCACTATCGGTTCTCATATCACATCACACCTACCGGTTTGATCACAAAATCACTTCAAAACATTGTAAAGAATCACAATATGCAGATTTATCTTACTGCATAATCATTCAGGGGGTCCAAAAATGGATTTGACAATAAGCTCCCCCTAAGCTTTATAACAGCTTAGTTTACCATTATATATTCTCCACATTAGGTGAAGAATTAGAATCTTCTTATGGTTTCTCCTCACTTTTTCTTCTCAAGATCTTGTTCATCTCTTCTCTGGTTTCCTCCAAATCAACCTTCTTCTTACCTTTTTGGTCACTAGACTGATTAACCGGTTGGTTCATTCTTGATCTGCAAAACTTTTCAAGGTGTACCAGTTTGTGACAATGAAAGTAAGCCATTCCAGATGCTCTCCAGGGTCCAAAATCGCCTCTACCAGTTCTTCTCTGACAATTCACGGCAACATGTCCAAAGTTGTGACAAATTGACCAAGTCACATTTTGTCTATACTCTATCTCATAAGGACTAGACCAGTTCACATAAGGTCTCTACCAAGTAGGGTTTCTTTGATTATTGAAAGATCTTTTCCATTCACAATTAGGTCTTTGATTCATGTAAGGTCTCTGAATGTTTGCTCCAGACTTGCACTCAACAGCTCTATGCCCATAATTGTTGCAAGTGTAACAATAGCCATCAAAAGTTCTAGGCTTATATCCTTGATAAGTATTAGATCTATAACCATCAAAAGAACTAGACCTTCTTCTACAAACATTAGCAGTATGACCTGGCTTATGACAATTAAAGCATACTAGTTTGTAGGGTTTCTTACCGTGTTCTTCTTTGTCTTAGGTGCATATTTGCCTTCATGCATGATTCCCTTAGTACCAGAAGGCTCTCCTTTCTCAAAGGTTGTGTATCCCAAGCCATGTGTATCTCCATTTTGCCTTTATGACTAGATTTGCTCATCAAGTATAGTAGAGCTCTTGTTGTATTTAACTAGGATCTCATTAGCATCAGCCAACTCCTTAGTAAGATCTTCACTCTTTTTCATAAGACTCTCTCTAAGGGACATAGCCATGTCTAGATCAGCCTGTATTTCTTCTTTTTCCTCATGAAGATGCGCATGCAGCGTACCAATCTCTTGGTTCAGCTTAGAGATCCCATGATCCTTCTCTCTGATCTTGTCTTCAGTGGCCCTCCTAGCTTCCAAATCTTGACTCATCCTCATAGTTAGGGCTTCCAACTCTCTCCTCAGATTTTATTTATCATCATTCATATTTTCCACCTCATTAACCAATGCATCAATGTTAGCTTCTTCAGATGAACTATTTTCACTAATTTCATACAACTATTCAGCCAACTCTCTTTTCTTAGCCAATGAATCTTTATACTTGACCCTTAACTCACCTAGGGCTTCTTCAGATTCTGCAAGCCAATTAGAAATCTCTCTATAACTCATATCCCCCATGATAGCCTTAAGGATCCTTCCCAAGTGGTTAAGACTTAAAGGAATTATGCTCTGATACCAATTGATAAACTTATAAGGCACTGAGAGGGGGGTGAATCAGTGCAAGAAAAAGCAACAACATAAATCTCATCACCACTTTTATCATTTTGAAACTTAACAAGCATGCAAGGAAAATAACCACATAAGCTAACACCCAATAAAACATGCAACTCATAACACAATGTTTTTCACATGGAAACCCAAATGGGAAAAACTACAGTAGGAATTAGAACCCACAAGATTAACTATCTGCAAAATAGGGATCTGACCGATTAAGGTCTTACAATTGCTCTGTTAGGAGCACACCCAATTAGGAGTGTCTTATCCCAGTTAGGATCTATTACAATAAGGCTTGTTAGGAGCTACCTAGCAATGGGATTTAAACAATACAAGTTACTGTGTGACCCTGCTAAGGGATTTAACCTTCAGATCTGTGAGGATCCTACCGTACCCTGTTAGGAGTGACCTTGTTAGAGGATTTTATCTTGTTGCAACTGTTAGCGAACAACAAGTGACTGATCTATTGTTAGCACCTTTGTGCCTGATTAGATCTACTTCAAATCTGGTTCTAACATCAACTAAACATCAACACAGAGCATCTTCTTTCACCGCATAATCAAATTTGCACTATAGATCTCATATCTCATACATCATCACACAATATACTCCTTTTTACAAACAGCTCTGCTAAGTTGGCTAAGAACCCTTGGAAATATTTCCTAGGTACATTGAACCTAGACAATCTTGCACATTACGCTTTACTCATCTCAACCACAAATAACTTAACTCAAAAATAAAACATTATGTCTTCCAGTTTATCGATCTAGGTAACTCTTGCTCTACCAGTTTTGTGTTCTTCATGATTGACTACTCAGAACATCATAACTCGCTCATTCAATTGAACCTATCAATGCAGTTCCAGTCATAGACTCCTGCCAATGTCATGAACATGTGTATCAAACCGCAACACTAAACTCTTCACCAAATTTCCATAATGATCACTTCAACATAGCTTTGTTATTGTTTACCAGTTCACTATTTAACTACTTCCTCTACCGATTAGGCTTTACCGGTTGGACTAAAAGACTTAGATGACTGAAAAAACATGGTTGTCATCAGTGACAACACAATACAAGTCATCAATCAACCTCTTACAATAAAATAATCATCAAGCCAACATCCCCAACATCACGCCCTCCACTTCCAGACTCTAATAGAGAAATATCGCTCTCACTACCATCCCGGTCAGAGCCACTCATAGGCTCGGTGTCTCCACCAATGTCTACATCTTCCTCACTATCCTTTTCCTAAACCTTCGTTGTCGTTACTATTACAATCAATCCAATATAACCTCCATCTCATCCTCCACCATCTTGTTAGGATTCCCAAAGATACTGAGAGGGGGGGGTGAATCAGTATCTAACCGGTTTACTGATTTTATGACCTTATTACATATTTTGCATTCCAAAACAATGTACCAGTAAACAAGAATTAATGCAGTAAATATGAACAATAAACACAACATAGAAAGCACACCATAACACAAGATGTTTAATGAGGAAACCTAGTGTGGGAAAAACCTCCGTGGGATTTGTGACCCACAATATTCACTCACTGGCCAATGAATGGATATTACTTACAAGAGGGGCCTGCACATGCAGGAAGGCCAACTGCCTAAAGCTCACTGCTCAAATACAAAAGGAAGTCTCACTAACTTACAAAATGGATTATGAGAATCCAATATGATTTACTGCTACAAAAAGCATTGCTATGCTAGGTTCAGTACCGGTTGAATCTCATACAATAACCATAAACCTTACTCCAAAAATTGCCTTAATATTCGCTCTACATGTCCATCCATTCATGTCGCTCTCTACAAAATGATCTACAAGATCTCATACTTATATGAGTCTTATTACAATATGCCATGTCAGATTACAAAAAGATATTACAATTAAATACAATATACAATAAACAAAATCCTGTCAGCTAGGATGTCGATAAACATTATTGTTGCTGCCGGTGAACTATCTGTCGGTGCTGGTGCTGGTGTCGTAAGATTGCAAGGTTTCCATCAATGAAAATACCTTCAATCACCTACAATTCTCATTGGAGTGTGTAATGCCAACAATATCCCCCTTTGGCATTGATGGCAACCCTCATGAGAAAAATTCAAAATTGTATCCAAAAATTGAAGTCCAAAAATCTTACCAAAACTGTGTGCTCCCCCTAAGCAGATGATCTCTAAGTTATTGGATTATTCTCTTCCCTACTACTCCCCCTTTGACATAAATGACAAAGGTTGTCAAATGAGTAGTTTTTCAGCTAGAACCTTGTAACCAGTTGGTTACAATCTGGAATAGGTTTGCTAGTACCAAATTCAGGCTCTGAATGAACCTGTCACTGTCCTTCAATGTTGCCTATGTTCTTTGAATTGTACCAGTGAGGTGATGCATTCTCTCTTCCAGTGTCTTCTATCCCTGAATAAGTGCCTCTGAGATCTCTTTCCTTAAAGAGATGAGGTTATCTAATTTAAGACTGAGTCTACATTTAAGTTCTTTTGCCTTTCCTTTTATTCTTTCCTTCTCCTTTTCCAATTTCTCAAGTTTCTCCTCAAATCCAGCTATCTCTTGTTCTATAACTGATATTGGTTTTGATGAACCAATGACATTGTCAACTATATCATTTATTTCTTTTTGTACTTTGTTGATCTCCTTATCGATAGCCACTGTCAAAAAATTGGTCTTACATGTATCTCTATATAGTTCCTTAAACTCCATTATTGTTTTACTCAGTGCCAGTAAGAGGGTATCAATGTCTCCCAAGCACTTCTTTATTGTCTCATCAAAGAATTTCTCTTTTTCCTTATCCATTTTCTCTTTAAATTTCTCTTCATTTATTTGATCAACAGTCAATATGTTGTTGGTGATGTACTTAGACAATGTGTCTAATTGACTCAAGGAATCTTTATTTTCTACATTGCACTTGGGTGCAATCAATTTAAGAATGGGGATGGTATCATCTATAGCCTTATAGGCCAATGCATTGCAATCAGTAATTTTCTTAATAGAGTCCAATAATACCTCAGTTACATTTGTTGGTCTGAATTCAGTCATGGAAGTACCAGATGACTGTCCAACTACCTTAACAATCTCCATGTTGTCGATGTGAGTAACCACTTTGCTTGTTTTGACCTTTGGTGGGTCAGTTTGTGTTTGCATTTCTATCAGCAAAGGTTTAGGCTTCTCAGTTGTTGCTAGTGGCACTGTCTCTGTATGTACATGTGACTCAACCTTTTTCTCTGCCTATTTCTCAAAGGCTTTCACTATGCTTTCTACTGTCAGTTTCTCTATCTGTACCTTTGCATTGTCTACTACCGATGATTCAGTAGGCTTCTTTATATTTTCTGCAGCTGGTATCCCATTTGTTGATTTTTCAATGTTTGCATCAATGGTATCAGTGACCATTCCAATCTCAATATGTCCCACTGTTTGTTCTGCATGTGTCTCTACCTCAATATTTTTAGCCAGTGGCTAAGTAGCCACATCTTTCTTCTCACCAGTGGTCTCCTTATCAACCACAATATTGACCTCCTGAGTATCAATATTCATTGTGTACAGGATTTCTGATTCAGGATTTGTATCCTCATGTGGAGTCTCCACATCCTTAGTAGCTGGTGTTGCATCTATCTGAGTCGGTGGAGTAACAGAAGGAGGTGGAAAATTGTCTGTCACTTTTATATTTGGTAGTCCACCTACCTTGCCTTTTCCCTTATCTTTATCCTTTTGGTAAACTTTGAAGGCTTTTGGTCTCTTTAGTTCTTCTTGTTTCTCTTTTTCCACATAGAATATGTCCCATTTATCAGTTGTCTCTTCTGATATCTCATTAACTCTACCAGCCATTAGACTTACATGCCGGTGACCACTAGAAAATACTGTTATGTTAGCTTCGCTAATTAGCTCATCAATTTCTTCCATTGATTTAACAGGGTGAACAACTAACAGTTTCTCAATCTTTATTTTCTTGTCTAGTTCCATAATGGCTAACCTTTTAGCATCAAGTGGCCTATATAGGTCACTAGGTAAATCATCTACAACCTCTATCAAAACTTTCTTATAGATGTCGAGGTGTAAAATGATGCTATTTTCTATTCTTTCCTTTTCCTCATTGGTAAATGTATCATACAATTTACTAACATTAGACAAGTTTCCATCTTCTGTTATTTCATTCAGCAAGTTGTCAAGTGGAGGAATAACTTGTTTTTCCTTTCTCTTTCTTGGTGTCATCTTTTTAGCTGATGGCCTTACTGGTTGTTGTTTCTGCCTTGTTGTCTTGGTTTTCTTGGGAGGAGGAGAGAGTATCGGTGAGGGTTTTCTCTTCCTATCAACTCTTTTGAATTTTGCAGGGATTTCATTTTCTGATGAAGTTCCAACCAGTGAGATGTGAGATTCTAGTTGTAACCCTTCCAGGTCACTTTCTTTGATACCAGTGATATTCATTATGTTTTCCTTGATTTCTTTCACCTGTTTTGTTGCACTTTTGATATATTTCTCCCTTCTCTTTCTCTGTTTTAGTGTTTGCACCCCACTTTCAATGGTTTCAACATTACCAAACACCTTTTCCTCTGGTTCTCTAGGGGCTTCAAGTAGGGCTTTAGCATATGTCTCAATAATGTTCACATCAGCCTCATATCCCATCTCTATCACCCAAACAATTCTAGTAAGAACTGCTTCCATCCAGATCTCATCCTTCTTAATCACAAAACAAATTTCTTTCTGATATTTGTCAACAATACTCTGAGGTAACCTTTCCCTAGTCTTCATTTTTGCTTTAAAGGCTTGGAAATACTCAGTTATTTTGTTGTCCTTATCTATTCCCATGTCAGTGAAGATATCCAACAGTTGTTTCCCTACCAGTATGTCATAACCAAAGTCTTTTCTGCCTATACTAGGAACTTCTTTTGTAATATATAACATTAGGCATACAAGAAGATTTCCAAATCTGAAAGTAGCTTTCTTATCTCCTTTAATTTTCTTTAGCTTATCAATTAATTCATCCTTCAACCATTCACATACATCTATCTTAGCATCATTGTTAACCATATCATATGCACTCTTGATACATAGACTGAAAAATGAGTTCAGTCAGTTAGCATGTGTTGCCTTATATCCTAATATCATGCTAATGAATCTAACATTGTCATCATTCACATCATTAACTCTCAAGGATCTACTGTCATAGGTTGCACCAGTTAAAGTCATCATTGTGTTGTTTGAAACTTTCTTGGTCTTATCTAGCCTACTATCGGTGGAAGGTAAGCCAGTCACAGCCTTAACTACTTCTCTAGTGATCTTATGGATAGAGTCTAACCAAAAGAATTCTCCATGAACTCTACTGAGTACAATCCTCACAACTTCCTTAGGAAATTCTAGAATGTCAAGGATTTCCACAAAACATAGTGTTTCTATAACCTTATGCTCGGGTTTTATATATCCATTCTCATCATAGATAACATTCTTATACATTTTCATGATTTCTTCTGAACCTAGTTCCTCAATGTGGCAATGTATGTAAATTCTAGGGTCTTCTGCATATGCAACTCCATTAGGAATTTTAGAAAATGCACCTAGGGTATCATCTTGTTTTGCCACTTCGGGGATAATCTTGAATACGGGCCTAGGGCGTTTAACCACTTCAATAATAGTAAGGTTAGCAATGAATTCAAGAGCAAAGGAGGAAGCCATTGATAAATACCTTAATCTGCCTTTTAGGTTTGGATGCTTGAAATATCTTGCTTCACTTCTTGCTAAGGATGCCTTCGCTCAGGTTTTTCGCACTCTTAGGGAATTTGAATGCTCAATGAGTGAAAAAGAGTGAAAAACACTTATTTATAATACTTTTCCTTCAACAGCCACAATAAATGCGTGTCGATTAAGTTAAACTTAATACATCTTGCCGGTAAAGAAGAAGTTCATCTTCTCACCATCAACTGAGGGTAAACTTGCATGATTTCCAATTTGCTGCAATACCCCCAAGGATTACTTTTCAGTTCGATAAAGAGTCTCCTGCCGGTGGAGTGATACTCTGTTCTACTGGTGAAGAAATAGTCCCATCAACATTTTGATCTCTCTTTCTAATCCATTGTTTTGAAAATTCTTGTTTTACCTCATCAACCTTCTCTTTGCCTTTCAAACTGGGTCCTTTGTTATTTGTCGGTGAAGTCTTACTTCTACAAAATTTTGCAATATGTCCAATCTTGTTACAAGCATAAAAAATCACATTGTTTTTCTAATTAGCCTTTCCATATCCTATGTCGGTTTGTGTTCTGCATTAATTAGATAGGTGTCCAAATCTTCCACAAATATAACATCTTACATTCATTCTGCAATTTTCTGAATTGTGACCAATTTTGTTGCATTTGGAACATTGACCGGTGGGTGTATTAGTGTTTTGATAGTTTCTAGATCTACACTGATTTTCTCTATGACCGTGCTTGTTACAGTTAAATCATTTCCCATTAAATTTGTAGGCATTAGGTTGTCTTACCAGTTTACTATGATCATGATTGTTTGTAGTACCAGAGCTTTCACCAACTTCAAATCCAAGTCCATTAGTGTCTCCAATAGGTTTTTAACTTTTCAGCATATCATCAAGTTCTTATGAACTTTTCTTGAATTTCTCTTTGTGTTGATTTGCAGTAGCCAACTCATTTTCCAAAAATTCCTTCACTCATAAGTTTAGTTTTATCATGTTCCATGTGAATCAGATATGTCTTCAACATATCATTTTCATAAATGAGTCTTAGATTTTCATTTCCAGCATCATTGAGTCTTCTAGTCAAGTCATCTTCATTCTTCTTTCTATCTTCAATGTCTTTACAAAATCTCATAGTCATGTCTTTCATCTCATTCCTCAAGGTCATGTTTTCTTGCCTCATTTTGCTTACAAGATCATTAAGAGTTTCCTTTTCATCATCATCATTCTGTATCTTCTCATGAAGTTCTCTTCTTTTGTTTCTAGAAATAATGAGATTCTCCTTAAGTCCTTGAATGAATTGTTGTGCAGTCTTCAAGTCATCTTCAAGTTTGATATTCTTCAACTTTTCTGCATCAAAGTCTGCAAGAACTGTTTCCAATTGCTTTCTCAAATTTTCCATCTATACCAGTGTCAGAATCTCCCTCAAGTTGTTAGGCTTTTGAAAATAGAGGACTAGGCTCTGATACCAATTGTTAGGATTCCCAAAGATACTAAGATGAGGGGGGAATCAGTATCTAACTGGTTTATTGATTTTCTGACCTTATTAAATATTTTGCATTCCAAAACAATGTACCGGTAAACAAGAATTAATGCAATAAATATGAACAATAAACACAACATAGAAAGCACACCATAACACAAGATGTTTAACGAGGAAACCCGGTGTGGGAAAAACCTCTATGGGATTTGTGACCCACAATATTCAATTACTGGCCAATGAATGGATATTACCTACAAGAGGGGCCTGCACATACAGGAAGGCCAATTGCCTAAAGCTCACTACTCAAATACAAAAGGAAGTATCACTGACATACAAAATGGATTATGAGAATCCAATATGATGTACTACTACAAAAAGCATCTGCTATGCCAGGTTCAGTACCAGTTGAAGCTCATACAATAACCATAAACCTTACTCCAAAATTTACCTTAATATTCGCTCTACATGTCCATCCATTCATGTCTCTCTCTACAAAATGATCTACAAGATCACATACTTATATGAGTTATTACAATATGCCATGTTGGCTTACAAAAAGATATTACAATTAAATATAATTGTAGCATCCTAAAATTGTGACACTTCCAATTTCGACTGCATTTGGGTCTTCACGATGGCAATGCAACGTTGAACTTGAATGGAGACCCTGAAACCTGCTTGTAACACCAAAAACTACATTTTTCTGCACCTTGGCCTGATCCCTCCTTGCACCCTGCTGTCCCGGGAGGTGGGACCATGGCGCCCAGTGCCCTGGTCCTTCAGGACTAGGGTGCCCAGCACCCTAGTCCCCCAGGACCATGGCGCCCAGGGCCCTGGTCCCTGGCCCTATTTTGGGCCCGGTCTCTTTTGGGCATCGCGTCTTTAAGTTTGCAATTCAGGAAATAATGTTTCCTGGTCGGCCTAAGGTTGGGAAAATCAATCTCTCAACCCTAATTGACAAGTATATAAACTACTTTTTCTCTCCTAGAAAGGGAGGAAGGAAAAAACATATGTGTGCAAAAGACGCGGAAGCAATATTCAAACATTCAAACATTCAAGCATTCAAGCATTCCTTCAAGCAATTGAGCATTCTAAGTCTCCATTCAAGGCTAAGTGTTGCATTCAAGACAAGGATTCAACCATTGAAGAGGACATCACATACAACATACAACATACTACATACATTACACCTTCGCATGTAAGAATACAAACATTCTTACAACAAGGTATCAGTACTTGTTTACATTACAAACATTTACATTTACAGCATTCTCATTTCTTGGTTAATTCCAAAACTGGGGTTTGACCTAAAGGCAAACCCCTCATCCCTAACCCCCTAATCGTCCTCTCTTTTCTGTGTGTAGGTTGCAGGTACGCGGCTGTAATTGAAGTTCTGGAATCCTTGTGCAGAGACGAATAGATCCACCTTCGTTTCGCGGATTTTTCGGAGGACCGTGTGCACGCCGGGCGCCATCGTCCCGTCAACTTTCACTCAAATTTGCAGAACAGCACCATCTCGACATTTTACTGCTAATTCCAGGTCCGCAGCTTCATCCCATATCCCTATCTCTGTTTATAAATGAATCTTTCCTACTTTACATGCATTCCTAGTTCAATCATTCTATCTACATTCTTTACAAAAGAGGGTATCCTTGCTATCACAACCCTTGAAACTCATTTAGAATCCAATCTTGCATTGTGTGGGATTGGATCTTGTGGGTTTCAACCCCTCTTTTGAATGTAAAGTCTCTCCTAAGTGAAAACCATCAACCCTAGTGACTCTCCCTTCTCTCTCCTTGGGGTTGGGGAGGGGAGAACAACTAGGGTTCGATTTTTCCGCTTTACATTTTGGTGAACCCAACGTGAACATCCTCATTCTGATTATTCATGGTTAGATCTGAAAATTTGCTTCCTTAATTACATTTCCATGTTTGATCTTTTGCAAAATTTGGAGGTTGATTGCATAAAAACCCTAAAATTTTCTTTTTTAAGCTTGTGAAATGTTTAATTGTTAATGCTTGTTTCAGATCTACCCTTCTATTGCAAATTGTCAATTCATATTTGTGCTTTAATTCTGAAAATTAAGTGGTTAAATGTCAAAACCCTAATTTTTAAAACCCTCTTGATTCAACCTTTGATTGATAATTTCACTGATCAAAACACCTCCAAATCGGCTGTAACTTTGGATTCCGCAACAAAATCACAATATCTTTCATCCCTGAAAATTTGGAAAAAAGTTGCGAGGACCGTGTGCACCCCAAGCGCCATCGTCCCCGACATTTTTTCCGAAATTTTGGGAGCTAGATCTTACTGTATTTTTCTGCTAAAATCCAGAATTTTGGCTGATTTTATCAATTCTAACACTTTCAAAATTAAAGTCAAAGTTGGTCTAGTGATTGCTTGGATAAAGGCTTATAATCATTCAAAAATTGTTGAAATTGAAATTTTTGTTAAAATTGTGTTTCTTACTGTCCTAAATCTTAAAAGTGTGTTGGCATTCATTCGAAATTTCAATGCTTTGTTCAAATTTTTGCAGTTTGTGACTTTTGAAATTAAGTGTTTAATTACAATAACCTTGATTTCCACTTTCAAATTCGAATTTTGCATGAAATTGAGTCAAATTTTAAATTTCAAAGCCTGCATTGCTTTCAGTATTCCCTCTAAAATCATAAAATTCAAAATTTCAGTTTCCCTCTCTTTTTCAAAATTCAAATTTTACATTTTTCAACAATCTTGGTAGGGTTCAATTTTGAGATTGCAACTTTAATTTGGCCTATCTACAGATCGTAAAATCACTCAATTTTTTCAAATTATCTTTAAAATCATCATAACTTTCATCCCTGAAAATTTCGAAAAAAGTTGCGAGGACCGTGTGCACTCCGTTCGCCACGGTCCCGGACATTTTTTCCGAAATTTCGGGAGATTGTCCTGATTGTATTTAACAGCTTAAATCTAGGAGATTGGCTGATTTTATTGAAATTTGCTACCTATAAAATTCAAAATCTTCTCTCTCTCTTTAGTGCATGAGTTTTACAACAATAAGCCCTACTTACACTATTCCTGTTAGACGAAGCCTTAGAATTAAGTCCTTCCAAGGTGTAATTACTGAGGAGATGGAACCTAATTTGAATGGCCTTTTTAACGAGGACATGGGTAATTCCTCTAATCCTCTTAATGATGAAGAAGCTCTCCATGAGGTTTCTGTAGAACAACTTTCGAAATTGGATAACCAATTTGATGATTTTCAGCGATGGATGTCTCAAGAATACCCTGATAGTCAAGCTCTTTCATTAATTGAGGGTCTAAAGCGTATGGTTCAAAGTGATAAGAATGGAATTGATATTTTGCATGGTATTGCACACATTGTGGATTCAAATGTGATGCCGATGAAAAGTTGTGCCGAAACCTTAGGTTATATACAACCTCCTACTCAAGTTAATCATTCTATTCCTTTGACAACTTCTATTGCTAGTATACCTACTTTTACATCAAACATAATGACTACTTAAATACAAGACATTCCTCCTATGATCACCAGTCATGGGGGCAATCCTTCCTCTTCAATCAACCCTCTTCCTTCATTCAATCCAACTTCTTCATTCATTCCTTCAATGAGTGTTCCTATTATATCTCCACAAATGAACCTGGCACAAGGGGGCAATTCATTTAACCATTCCATTCCTCCTTGTAGTGTTCCTCCTTTCCAATCATCTCCTATGACTAACTATCATAGTGTCCCACCTCCTTACTCTCAATCAATACCTTCTTTCAACAACATAATACCTCCATCACAATCTAACACGTCTAATATGAACTCTTCGACTGAAGCGACCATTAACAATCTTGCACAAACTGTCTCTTCTTTACAGCAACAAATTGCCTCTATGAATCAATCTAAGTTTAGTGTGCCCACATTTGATGTTGCGAGCCCACTTTCTCTTGACATTGTTCGAGCTATCCCCCCTAAACATCTCGAAATTCCGCATTTAGAGCTTTATAATGGTAAGGGTGATCCTCTAACACATGTTAAGACCTTTCAAACAATATGTACTGATTTTGCTTATGACCAAAGGTTGCTTGCAAAACTGTTTACTAGAACATTAAGAGATAAAGCCCTACAATGGTATTTCTCGTTGCCTTCTTACTCTATTACTTCTTTTGAACAACTTGCAAATGCTTTTATTCAACAATTTCAAAACAATATAAGTCCTAAAGTTACTTTGATTGATTTAATGCATTGTAAACAAGGTGTTAAAGAAAAAGTGACTGATTTCATTGGTAGATATAAGCATTTGTATGCTCAAATTTCTTTTCTAGTGCCTGACAATGATATTCAAAGAATCTTTATTTCTAATTTACAAAAAGATATTAGAGAAAAACTTCTGTTTTCTGAGTTTACTTCTTTCCAACAGTTGTGTGCAACTCTTCACAATTATCAACTGATTGTGAGTCAAATGGAACAAGCAAATCCTATGGCTCCGAGTGATAAGGGTGATAGTAGTCAACAACCATTTGGGAAGTTTAAACCAAACAGAGAGTCCATTAAATTCAATGAAAACATCATCAACAACAATGTGAATGCAGCATCAGGTGTGCCTCCTATTTCTAAGTTTTTCAAGAAAGAAAGAAAGTTTACTCCTTTAAATGAATCATTGCATAGTATTATGAATAAGTTATTGGAACAAAATGTGCTTACTCTTCCTCCTATAAGGCAAATAGATCCTACAAAGATTAATTCACCCTATTTTGATAACAAATCTTTTTGTCAATTTCATCGTCAACCTGGGCATGATACTGAAAAATGTTTTGCTTTAAAGGGTAAAATTCAAGATCTGATTGATAATAATACTATCTCTGTTTCTGGTGTGAATGATAAAGGCAACACATCTGTAGCTCCTCCTAACAAAAATCTTAAGATTTTTATCGATCCATTGCCTTCTCATACCTCTAATGCAATTGATACTAATGATTCCTCTGTCTCACCTGATGATCTTGTGTCTATGACTCCGAATGTGATTAACTTTGTAGAGCAACAGAAAATCCCTAAAGAACCTTCCATCACCTTTGATTCCAGTGAAACTATCAGGGCACCTGATGGTCCTTTATATATAGTTGTAAAGGTTAAGAATACACCTTGCCGTGGAGTGCTTATTGATCCTTCTTGTATGGTTAATGTCATTACTGAAGAATTTCTTTTTACTTTGCAATTGAATCAAGTGATCTATGACGAAACAAATGTGGTTGTGAAATTATTTGATGCATTTTCTTCTCCTGCAATTGGTTCTATTACATTACCTATTGAGGTCCATAACAAATCCCTTGATGTGGACTTTGCTATTATTCCATCGTCCGAACAATTTCGTGTGAAGCTAGGCTATCCTTGGCTATCTTCCATGAAAGCTATTGCTTCTCCTATTCACAAGTGCTTGAAATTTCCCCATAATGGTGAAGTTGTTACTATCAATCATAGCCTCTTTAAACCAACTGAAAGAACTTCTAGCGTTCTTATTGATTACTTTTGGCCTAAACAATTCCAATCTCTTCCTCCGCGAAGTGATCATCTTTTCAAATATTATCAAAGGTGGAAAAAAGATATGATCTTATCTCTAAGTGAACCTAGAACACCCAAACTTGACATTCCTATCGTTCTTGAGAAGGAAGTTCTTCCTTTGAAAGATAAAACTAATGTCTTTCCTCAAGAAGATTCCCAACCCATTCCTATGAATGTGACTATGCCTATATCTAATAAACTTCCTAAAAGTAGACCTATACCTCCTCGTCATGATGGGCTTGGTCTCCTTCCTAAACCAAATATTCCTCCTTTGTATGGAGCAGTTCCTCCTCCTTCCTCTTATAGAGAAAAGAGAGCTTCCTCTTCTCCTATTATTCAACCTAAGAGACCACAACCTAAACACCCAAGTGATAAGGATGAGAACATTCCTCCTCCTCAATCTTCTCAACTTCCTACTAAGACTAGACGAAATCGTTCTGCACATGAACGCTAACGAAAGCGTCGTCTTAGAGCTCAGGCAACTGCTTCTCAAACTTTGCAATCCCCAAAAACACCTTCAGCTAGTATTATTCCATTTTCTCCTCAGCCGAAGATTGAGCCAAAATCTCCTAAACATAAGATGCATGATGGTCTTGATCTTGTGCGAGTTAAAGATCCTATTTTTATAAATCTTGATGATGATATAGATGAAAATGTTATTCATGATGAAAATGTTACTCTTGTTCATTCTGATAGTGAATATGAATATGTTGATGTTGATAACCATTTATCTAACGAATTTTCTAAAGCACTTATCCTAGCTCCTAGACAAGAACAATGTGGCTCGGAACATGAACATAGCCCTTGTTTGGATCTTGTGATAGCTCCATCTGTTGTGTTGGATGTTCCTCCTCTGGCGTGTTTCCTACCTTCCCGAAATATTGATCAGCAAGATCGGGGGGTAGATGACGTGCTAGACTAGTTTCATTAGCATAGCAGACTCTCTCCTCCTCTCTTGATCTCTTTTGTTACTTCTTCTATGTGTTATTCTCATTCTTCTATTTGTTGTCCTTAGTGTTGTCTACTTGAGGATGATGCAAAGCATTGAGATCTCTTTTGGTCTCTCTCATGTTGACTCAAAAGACACATGTGTTCCCTTCTTCTAGGTGACCTTCCTTGATTGGGGAATGAAGAACAATTATGCATACATACATATGATATACATGAATTATCATACAGCATACTGACCCCGAGGAAAGCGAAGTCACCTTTTGCTTTGTGTTTTGTGTCTATTATCCTTGGGCTTATCTCACACTTGAGGGCTAAATCCTTGTGATAACGTGCTCCTTTCTCATTTCTTATATGTATCACTACCTTAAAGCAATCACCCCCAGTGAGGTGTGTGTGATCGCTTTAAAGTAGGGGGGCATACATCCTGTTCATATCTTTTCAAGATACTTGAAAATTTCTTGACAAATTTAGCTTTGCCTTGAAAATTTTTGATATCTTTCTTGCATGACTCATAGTGAGGGAGCCTTACTACTGACAGTCATGGTTCTCCCTCATGATCTTCCCTTTTACTTTGTCAATCGAAATCGTAAGATCCTTAGTCCACTGGGGGCTTGGTGTATCTTGCCTCCTTGATGTGGTGAAAGTCTCTCAATGTTGTTTCCTTGTACTTTACCGGAAGTATGAGCGTACGCTTATACTCCCGCTAAAGTGGGGGCTAAATGTAGCGTCCTAAAATTGTGACACTTGCAATTTCAACTGCATTTGGGTCTTCACGATGGCGATACAATGTTGAACTTGAATGGAGACCCCGAAACCTGCTTGTAACACCAAAAACTACATTTTTCTGCACCTTGGCCTGATCCCTCCTTGCACCCTGCTATCCCGAGAGGTGGGACCATGGCGCCCAGCACCCTGGTTCTTCAGGACTAGGGCGCCTAGTACCCTGGTCCCCCAGGACCATGGCGCCCAGTGTCGTGGTCCCCCAGGGCCATGGCGCCCTGGTCCCTGGCCCTATTTTGGGCTCGGTCTCTTTTGGGCATCAGGTCTTTAAGTTTGCAATTCAGGAAATAATGTTTCCTGGTCAGCCTAAGGTCGGGAAAATCAGTCTCTCAACCCTAATTGACAAGTATATAAACTACTTTTCCTCTCCTAGAAAGGGAGGAAGGAAAAAATGTATGTGTGCAAAAGACGCGGAAGCAATATTCAAACATTCAAACATTCAAGCATTCAAGCATTCCTTCAAGCAATTGAGCATTCTAAGTCTCCATTCAAGGATAAGTGTTGCATTCAAGACAAGGATTCAACCATTGAAGAGGAGATCACATACAACATACAACATACTACATACATTACACCTTCGCATGTAAGAATACAAACATTCTTACAACAAGGTATCAGTACTTGTTTGCATTACAAACATTTACATTTACAGCATTCTCATTTCTTGGTTAATTCCAAAACTAGGGTTTGACCTAAAGGCAAACCCTTCATCCCTAACCCCCTAATCGTCCTCTCTTTTTTGTGTGTAGGTTGCAGGTACGCGGCTGTAATTGAAGATCTGGAATCCTTGTACAGAGACGAACAGATCCACCTTCGTTTCGCGGATTTTTCGGAGGACCGTGTGCATGTCGGGCGCCATCGTCCCGTCAACTTTCGCTCAAATTTGCAAAACAGCACCGTCTCAACATTTTACTGCTAATTCCAGGTCCGTAGCTTCATCCCATATCCCTATCTCTGTTTATAAATGAATCTTTCCTACTTTACATGCATTCCTAGTTCAATCATTCTATCTACATTCTTTACAAAAGAGGGTATCCTTGCTATCACAACCCTTGAAACTCATTTAGAATCCAATCTTGCATTGTGTGGGATTGGATCTTGTGGGTTTCAACCCCTCTTTTGAATGTAAAGTCTCTCCTAAGTGAAAACCATCAACCCTAGTGACTCTCCCTTCTCTCTCCTTGGGGTTGGGGAGGGGAGAACAACTAGGGTTCGATTTTTCCGCTTTACAATAATATACAATAAACAAAATCCTGTTGGCTAGGATATTGGTAAACATTATTGTCATTTTCAGTGAACTATCTACCAGTGTAGAATCTGTCGGTGTCGATGCCTGTCGGTGCCATACGATTCCAAGGTTGCCATCAATGACAATACCTTTAATCACCTACAATTCTTATTGGAGTGTGTAATGCCAACACATCCTGCCCTCCACCACCTCTCCCTCTCCCACTCCCTCTCCCTCTCCCTCTTCCTCTCCCTCTCCCTCTCCCTCCCTGAGATCTACTATGCAGAATCTGTTGTGCTGAAATAGGAATTGTGGGATCCGTCAATGGCACTAGCATGTGTTGAACCCACCAAGCATCATATTTAGGATTCGCACATGGATCTGCAACCTTGGCTGACCAACCCCACTACAAAGGGAGAAGAGAATCAAACTCGGCTATAGCAACATGAGGTTGTACACAAGCCCCCCAATCCTCGATCTCTCAAGTAGTCCAATCGAAGTAAGTTGTCACATCTGGCACACCCTGTACCTCCCCAAACTGACAAAGTACCTGACTAGGAAGATGGATATCAATAACCTTGTGCCTACCAACATCTTGACCAATGAGATATCGATGTTTTCTACAATAAGGTAAATTTTGAGAGTCATCAACCCAACCATGACAATAAAGATACGGTCTCCAAGAGAAGTACTGCAAGATATCTATATGATGTCTCCAATATAGGGTGTTCCTCGAACCCCTATGTCTGATACCAACTGTATATTTGTACGCATATGGTTATTTATCAATAAGATCAACATGAATCATCGGCCAAAAGATATCCATATGCTCTGAAGCCCATACTTGGAGCAAAGTGATACTGCAACCAACCTAGACAGGCTAATGTGCCTACAAGGTGAAATACATAAAAATATCAGATACTATATTCGCATGACAAAAATCAACTCGTATATTTTGTAAAATCACAAAAACAACAAGTGTGAATCAGATATAATGGAGATAGCCAAGTGTGAATCAGTTAAAGCAAATGTGCATCAATAAAGTCAATTGTGCATCATTTATATCAAATGTGCACTACTTAAAGCAAATGTAAAATATTAAGATCAATTGTGCATTACTAAACTCAATTGTGCATCACTACATCAATTGCAAATTATTAAAATCAATTGTGCACAAATATAAGCAATTGTGCACACATGGATAGGAACTTGCGCATCAGTTACAATTTTTTTCTCTGACATCATCATGGAAAAATTTGGAAAAATAAGCAAAAATGAGCAAAGTTTTTGGAAAACTTACCATGTCTCCAGTGTCGGGTGGTCTCTGAAATGACCTGACTTGCTCAGAAAGGTGCAACCTCACTCTGTGACCCTCCATCACACTCTAAAGTCACAAGAATGCACTAAGATCAATGACAGTTGCACAAAATCAAATGAATGCAAATGAGCTAATTGGAAAGCCTAATCACTATTTATAGCTCAAAATTAGGGTTTTTACCACTCTGACAGTTGCAATCCCCTTGAACTTCAAAGCACTTGTAGCATAGTCAAACAGACTCAAAATCGCACAAAACTTCACATGATTTCTCACTAGCATGGTATCGAAAAATGGTCTCAATTTCAAAAAAATTGGACCACTTTTTCTGAGGCATATTTACACTATAAGTGTCACCGGGGCATACTAGGGCATAAATTTTTCGTTTTCTTTAAAACGACGTCATCTCGACATTATGTCAAAGAGCCACAAATATAGACACCTAAAAATGTCTCATTAATCGCACACTAATTATTCATCCTAATTAATTAAGTAATTCTTTAATTATTTAATTAAGCTAATTATTCTTCTAAAACTGACTCAATCATCACATTCAACATTTCTAATTATTGAAATTCTATTCTTTAATTAATTAATCATTTAACCCTCTTCCAAATATTAATTATTTATTTAATTACAATTTATTCCTTAATTAAATAATCTTTATTATTTAATCAATCCTATTTCTAATGTTTAAATAATTTCATTTAAATTAATTAATTTATTCCTCCAATTCCCCAAATGTGGATTTCAACTAATTTCATCTAATTTCAAATCATCAAATTCACATGTCACCAAATCTGAATTTTAATGAATTTCAGTTAATCTCATGTGCATTTCAACATTTAAACACCCAAATCCAAATGCAAATTGAAAATAAAAATCAAATTCAACTTCAAAACCCTACAGCACATGTTGAAAATCATAATTGATTGATCAAATCAGATAACTAATTAGTTAACTCAGTTATCTCCTCAATCACCCCTTTTCACTCTAAATCAGCTTTTTTGACTAATCAATCAATCCACTTATCTCTCCAATCCATTCAATCATCTCCTCAATCTATCCAGTCAACTGACTAATCTATTCAATTCACTATTCAGTCTATCTAGTTGACTACTAAATCAAATAAGTTAACAAGTCAATCAATCTAAGTTAACAAGTCAATCAACTCTGTTAATTGATCAATCTAAATCATTTCACTCCCAATCAAGACTTGAGTTCAAAATCCCTCCCCATCTCTCATGAAAATCTATGTAAACAACATCAAATTCTCAAATCAAGCTAGATCACACTCTTCAAAACAATTGCCATCTTATGCAGGAATCCCAGTCCAATACCTGAGAGCCACACTAGCAATTTGGAGAAGAACAATGGAAGCACAAATGTGGAATAGGGAGTTTAAATTAGTTTAATTCTTCCATTTCTTTCATTTATTCTATTTCTTTATGTTTTAAATTGGCTTGATTAGTTAAGGATATGTGATCATCCTTATTCCCTAATTAGCTTAATTTTAATGATTTCAAGCATGGAAACATTAATCACTATTATTATTTATTCAAATTTAAAATACTACACATCTACCCAAGTCACCTCACCCATACACATCACCTTTCACTGAGGGGTTCTTACACATGTGTGAGAATTTCTCTTCCCCACAGAGCCACCCTACACTTTCCCCTTTTGCCCCGTATGTCATAAAACCCCTTTTCTAGCCCTTACACCTTTGCCACAAGTGCTTCCTCTTGTCAACTTCATGAATTTCCTAAGGTTTTTCACACGTGTGAGCACACTTTCCCATTTCCCATAGGACAAGTGGGCTTCCCAAAGTTTTCTCACACATGTGTGAGCACACTTTCCTTTTTTCCCTATGACAGTTGTTCTTCCCAAGATGTGCTCACACATGTGTGAGCACACCTTGCTCTCTCCTTCAATCTCAACCATTGATCAACTTTTTATCTTGATCATTAATTACCAAGCTCCAAACTCTATAAATTGAGCCCTTCTCTCTTATCAATGGATCCAATTTTCATCATAGCCTTATAATGCCTTTTTGATCCTAGATCCACTTTTCATCCACAATCATAATGCCCATTTTCATCCATCATATCCACATCCACTCAACCATATTGTTATGATAGTTGAGAGCATTCCACACTTAATTACACTCAATCTCTCACTCTTCATTTGTCAACTTTGGTGCACTCAAGGATCTTGGAGATGAGGAGGAAAAGGAAGACCGAAATAGCATAGGGAGCATCATGAGTGAAGTCTTTATTTATGTTTATGTTTCTCATTTATGCTTTTTCATACTTTCTTGATATTGCATCTAAAATGGTTTTATTTGTAATGGTTTTTAATCTTACTAATCTTGACTAACCATTTTGACATGATACAATTTCACATCAAGCAACATCAAGTTTTGTGTGAGGCTTCAATGCAAGAAATTTTACATCAAAGATATCATTTGTTCATTCAAGCATATCTTTTAATGTTTTCAACCTCTACCCTACCAAAGGTAAGCTCTCTTTCATCCAAAATTTTTGTAGTAGAGGTGGAAACACCGACAAGGGGTTTGAGTTAGGCAAGCCCCTTTACAATAAAAAAAATCCCTTCTCTATGTGTCAGTTACAGATCTGATAGCTGAAAGTTACCAAATTGCATAGAGAAGACTAAGACATATAGTTATGTACTTTGAATGAGAAAAAATCCTAGGTCTATGCTCATTTGCACACCTAACTGAAACTTTTTGGCTAAATTTTGGAGGAAATGATTTAGAGGATCTTGATTCAAAATCTAAAGTTTTACCTGATGGGAGCACCTCTATGTCTAAGATGCCTAGCACAATAGATAGACGCCTTCAGCTTCACATTTTAGTTACAATAAGTTCCTTCCTGTAACTCATTTCCAAATCTATACTTTTGTGTTAAAATTTTTGCTTTGTATCTATCTATTTAAGTTGAGTTTTATAAATTTTACATCATTTACCTAATTATTGCATCTTTTTATTAAATCATATCCAAACATATCAAGTCAATCAAAAGGGAATAATTAATCGTATTGCCCAACACTCCTTAAGGACTAAATCTAAGCCCAATTGGTTGTTCCCCTAATGAAATCATATCCCATATGAAAACAGTTCCTAGTTTTCACTTCTAGGTTAAATATCCCATTCCCAAAATATTTCATTTTGGTGAGCCAGACATAGATTGCATTTTTCTGATTTGGATTTTCACCTATAAGTTTAGTTTTATAACAAAATTAGATTTAAAGACATTAATTTTTAAAATTTATCTTGTATATTCTTGCATTCACTAATTAATCATCATTTTTCTATCTCATATAGCTTAAATAAGTGGTTAATTGATCATATCATTTTTATATTATATAGTTTAATCACTTGCTTAATAAATTGCATCATTGCTACCATTTCGTATCATTTGCTAATTGATTGCATTATAATTATTCACATTTTCAATGCATTATTTCAATTAATTAAAGGCACTACAATAATAAACCCATTCATTTACCTTTGCCTCTATCTTTCCTTCTTTGTTTCCTAGGATAAATTGTGTGTTGTTGGAGCTTGTACTTGTTTATGAGTTTCATAACCTGTTGTTTGGAATTTGATATTCTTGTGAAAAGAAGTTATAGGCTTATGGCTTCTTGTGGTTTCAATGTTAATGGTGATGAGTCATAGTTGAGTGTTAAATGTTTCCCACCTAAGAGCTTGGAATAAGCATCTTCTCTTGATCTAGCACCTATCTTGCCTAACATTACTGAAAATTCTTCCCCTTGTACTTCTCATGATGAGGATGACCCTTCAATACAATTGTCTAATGAACAATTGATAAACATTTTGCTTGGATATTCCACTCATCTAGCCCAATATTCCTACATACACATCTTCTATCATGACTACTACTACACAAAATGGTAATGTTATCCATGTCAATAATGGTGTTAATCCTATCAATTAGTTTGTTTATGTTATGCCTTCTACCAATTTCCCTTTTATTTCTCAAAACATGCATCAACCATCTCCTCCACCCACTTACCACAATGTTCCACCTACCTACCATACTCTACCTTTAAATCCTTCATTACAATCCAACTTTTCACAAACCAATTCACCCTCTGAAGCTTATATAAACCATTTGTTGCAAAATCTCTCATCCTTAAAACAATAATTGGCCAACATAAACTAATATCAATCCATTATCCATTCATATATTGCAAGTGGTCCACTTTCCATTAAGATCCTTCAAACCCAACTTCCACAAAATATTGAGGTACCCCGTTTTCAGAAATACAATGGAAAAGGTCCCCATAATCATGTGAAAATATTTACCACTTTATGAAATGACTTAATTGAACAAAAAATTCTTGCAAAAATCTTCCCTTGATCCTTAAAAGAAAATACTTTGGAAAGGTTTTTCTCATTGCCTAGTAATACAATTGTTACTCTTCAACAATTAGTGAATACATTATTGTAACATTTTCAAAAAAAAACATTGGGCCATAGATGCTTCTCAACTGGTCATTTAGCTATTAATTGTTCTCTTTCATGTCATAAGGGTGTTGCTACTTGGTAGAAGGATGCTAATGGTGATCATTTGACTATCAAAGCTGATGAATCTAATGACTCTTCACATGATGATGACTCTTCCCGAGATGAGGTTGTACATATTACTATGATGGCGACCTCCCTGGTCCCTCTAGGTGTTATTGATATGGTCTCCTATAGGCCTGTGGTTAGTCTTGCTTTTTGCAAGGTTGATCAGATAGAGCTATTGATGTGTTGTCATCGATGTCAACATGTCTTGGTTATCATTATTGATTGGTTGGTGTAATTGATGTTGAGTTATTTGTGCAGTTGTGCTAAGAGATTTGCTTTGCATATATTCTATATTGTAATCTATTAATGTGGCTTGGATATGTTGTTAAGAAGTATTTAAAGATGTTATGTTATAGAATTGGTTATTTGGATTGCTATTCTAATTAATGCATTTACCAATATGTTTGACAATGTTTGACAATGTATATGTATGAAATGCATGCTCCACATTTCTCCGCATTATGGTTTCTGGTGTTGTGGTTTTGGAGTTAATTTGATAATTTCCTTATCTTCATTCTATTCATTTGGCATGTTTTCTTGGGCTTCAAAGGCATGGTTTCAACGTTTGATGA
The DNA here is from genome assembly GCF_030272615.1 of Cryptomeria japonica. NCBI lineage: Eukaryota > Viridiplantae > Streptophyta > Pinopsida > Cupressales > Cupressaceae > Cryptomeria > Cryptomeria japonica. The sequence continues at coordinate 21,256,379 of NC_081412.1, forward strand.
TGTTTACTCTAGGTTTGGTCGACCTCAAGTGTTTACACTTCATATTGTTTCTCTAATGATTATGGATTGTTGTATAACATGTTTGATGTTTATTTTGGTCTCAGTTAAAATGTGTTGTGGTCCACTTTAAATTTCTTTTCCACCACAATAAAGTTTAGTTTTAACCTAATTTTAATTGTGTTCGGTTAAGATGCTTAGCCGACCTTGGGAGATTTTTCATATGTGAGGATGATATAAATAAAGGATAATTTTCTAATGATGGTATGCATGTGAAGAGAGATCGAATGTATGTTTTGAAATAAAGTTAAATGTGATGAAGGTGTGTGAAAGAGGATCTATCTCCCTAATTGTTTGATGAGTGATGTTTGAGTTGGTGAAAAGTGTTGAGAAGTGCGCACTTTCATGTGTTAGTTACCAGAAGTGGTGAACCGAAGATATCTATAGATCTTATGATTGTTGAGGTGCATCAATGGTGGACTTTCATGTGTTAGTTAATGGAATCAGTGAACCAAAGGTATATATAGATCTTACAGTTGTTGAGTTGCATCAATTGTGGATTCTCTCTTTTATTCTTCTTCATTTGGGTAGTGAGCCTTTCTTTCTTTCTTTCGGGAAGTGAACCCTCTAGCAATTTGAGCCTTTCTTGAAAAATTACCTTAACATGTGTTACCCTAATAGGTGTTCATATATTCAGAATAGATTCTCCATAGTTTTCCCCTAACAAGGTTTTCCACATAAAATCTGGTGTTTCATTATGTATGGTGTGTTCTTCTTTTCATGTTTTTTCATGCTCATATTTTTTTTGTGGATGAAGTGTTTAGGTTAGGTTGTTGCAAATTTGATTTAAAGGAAAATATTTAATTTTTGTTTTACAAATGATTTACCCCCCCCCTTCTCAGTGGTCTTGTGCATTAGAAAAATCAACAATTGGTATCAAAGCTTTGGTTCTCTGGAGAAGAGCTTAACCATTTGAGGAGATGTGATGGCGCACAAATTGACAATCTCTATGTTTGATGGATCTTACTATGCTTTCTGGAAAGTGAAGACGTAAGGTTTCCTGATCTCTCTTGGCTATGAAGTATGGAATATTGATACACAAAAGTATACTAAACCACAGACTGAGGTGAACACTTTGGATGAAATCAAGGAATTTGAAGACAATGAAAAGGCAAGGTTTGCTATCATTATAACTCTTTCTAAGACTGAATTAACAAAAGTTGTATCTTTGGAATCTGCTTATGAGGTTTGGAATAAATCATAAAATACTTATGAAGGAGATGATACTGTTAAACAAGATAATTTTTAGAATGCTAAAACTAAATATGAATGCTTGCATATGGATGAAGAAGACAATATAACTAGCTACCTACAGAAAATAGATGATGTTTTAAATGAGATCAGAGGACTTAGAGCTAACTTGCCAAAAGATGAAGTTGTGAAAAAGATACTCAAAAATCTTACTAAACCTTATAACTCTAAGGTTTCAGCAATAGAAGAATCACAAAATCAGAATAAGTATACTAGAGAATACTTCTATGGCTCTTTACTTGCTTTTGAGATGAGATAATTTGGTATTACTAGTGCAAGAACATAAAATGCTTTTAAGGCTATGAAATCAGTGAAAGATGAGGAATCTGATGAAGAGAAATTTGATGAGATTGAGGTGAACTTTGTGAGAAGAATGAGGAAAGGAAGCGAAAATTACAAAGGTAAATTTTCCTTTAAATGTTTCAGTTGTGGAAAGATAGGTCATTATGCTTCTAGATGTCCTGACATAATTGCAAATCAAATGAATAAGTTTTTCAAAGGAAAATTCAATAGGAAGGCTTATTATGTTAGAGAAGATGCAAATATTTCTAATGATGAATCTGATTATGAAGAAGATGGTGAATCTTTGTTCTTGGCAGTAAAGGAAGTATCGTGCTCTGCTAACCCTAGCAAAATCATGAAGGAAAAATCTCTGGAAGATTCTGCTAAAATGGAAGGTACTATTGTATCTGTTTTTCATGCTAGAAGAGATAAAGATGAAAGGATTATTGATAGTGTAATTTTCTAATCATATGACTGGTGGAAAGAGTAAGTTTGTGGACCTTAAAAAAATTGTTGGAGGTGTTGTTGGATTTGGAGATGATCATACAGTTAGGATAGTTGGAATTGGTTCTATCAATTTTGATAGCATACATAATACTAACAATGTTTTCTATGTTAAAGGATTAAATTATAATCTCTTGAGTGTTGGTCAAATGTGTGGAAATGGATATAATCTTGTTTTTCAGGAAGATGGTAGTGAGGTCAAAAAAAGGTTTGAAACTATGATTGCAACAGAGAACAGGACATATGAAAATGTTTATCAATTGAGGACCATTGGAAAATATTGCCTGATGGTGCATATTAATGAGAGTTGGTTATAGCATTAGAGGATCTAACATTAATTTTGATCATCTAGAGGAATTAGTTCAATTAAAGTTGTGAGAGATTCTCTAGAATTACAAATCCTACTAATGTTATTTGCAAAGAATGTCAAGTTGGAAACAAACAAGGAAAACTTTCAAAGTTAAGGAACAAACTTCTATCGGACTATTGGAGTTGATGCACACTAATATTTGTGATCCAACCATAACAAGAATTCAACAAGGTGATAGGTATTTCATTATCTTAATTGATGATTACTCTAGAATTAATTGGGTTAGTTTCTTAAGAGAAAAGTCTGGAGCTCTAGAAAAATTCAATAAATTCAAATCTATGGTTGAAAATGAGATAGATAGAAGTGTATGCGGGAAAATGTGGTGACCAAAACAAATAACTCGAGATCAGAGGACCCACACACCAATGAGACTCTTGGTGCAAGTATATGAACTAATTGAATTAGTTCAACTTCCCAAGGGGTGTCCCATTGTTATCTATCTCACAGGATCCCTAAAGCCAATGTTTTGCTCTCAAATCATTGAGCAAATGACTTAGGAATGACAACTCCAAGAATGAGTGATATTGTGATCTATATGCATGAATGCATTCTAAGATCTATATGATGTGTTAAAACTTATGATGATTAAGCTAGTATTAAGATAGTGATATGATAAAGATATTGATAAATTATCCTAATCATGATATACTAACATGGATATACTATTGATATGAAAATGAAATGCTTTTAAATGTTTATGATGATGTTTTAACAAAGAGAGGCTAAGATGCTTAGTAATTTAGGCTATAGTGTAGATGCATAGAAACTTGGAGATTATTAAAAATGAAGAATGAGAGCTCTATTGATACAAAAAGTAGGGCAATGGATGGTTAAAATTTAATAATCTTAACAAGGGCTAGGATTGAAAGTTAATCAATCCATGTTTACAATTTTCACCAATGAAATGGTGACAATTGTCAACAAGAGGTTGCTTGAGAGGAGATGCAAGAAGCATTAAATACCTAAGGAGACATGAAGGTTACCCTAGGAGGTAAGGGTTAAGGTTAGGTTAGGGTTACTCAATGGTTAAAGCTTTTACCCAAGGGGTAAACTCTTGTGCAAGGGTTAATAGGATAACCAAGGTTAAAGCCATGAATTCTTGATGAGACCCTTGAGTCAACAGGATGGTTAAGTTAGAGGAAAGTATCTAACCAAAGGTCAAATATGAGTTAATCATAAATGACTATGTAAGAGGCTTTAATGGTTTGGAAGACTTTAGAGGTTAACCATTTGAAGACACAAAGCATTTAATGGTTATTGACGACTTTGGAGGTTTTGAGAAGTGACTTCCCTTTGCTTAGGAATGTGACAATAATTAGGAGATGAATTAGGCTAAATTGGAAGTGATTAGAAGAATCTAGAAGGGGTTTAGGAGGCAAGTATGAGATGTAGGAAAATGCAAGTGGGTGAGGGAAAAGTATTTTAATTAAAATAAAATTACTTTATTTCAACTAAAATAGATGCAACTTGCATAAATGCAAGTGGAGGATCTAATAAATAAATTAGATTTATTTATTTGCAAGGATCAATTTAATTAAATGTAAATTTAATTTAAAAGGGAGAAAGGGGATTTAATTAAATAAAGTGATTTATTTAATTAAAGGCTAGAAAAGGCTTAGGTGAATTTAATTAAATAAATTGAGTAATTCGTTTAATCAAATAGATGAAAATGAAGAAATTAATTAAATAGAATTTAATTAATAGGAGGAATAAGGTTAAAATAAATATTAAATATTTATTTAGGAAAGCAGTTGGATTTATACGTCTACATTTTACCCCTCTTTGAAGTGACGTGTGTGAACATGTTGATTCAAAGAAAATTGTTGGATATGCTACCAAAATTTTATCAATATGATGTTGTGTGCCAAACTTGTCGATATGATGCCCCAGATGTAGATTTGATGAACAATATTGATGATGCCCCCTCTCTAACCTATCATCAAGGGCCTCTACTCGGTCCTGGTGCTCTACTGTTGTATCTCGCTCTGCCTACAGCTGCGTAATCTATCATTGTCGTGCTAACACCTGTGCCTGCAGCTCCCGCACTGAGACCTGTAACGCTTTGATCTGAGAATCTTGTCGATGGGTGGGTACCCTGATCTAAAGGGGTACTTGTTTCATGGTCCCCCTACACTTGTCCCTATCTGAGGTGCTGGTGGAGGTAGAATATCAGATATCCTCCTCTGGGCGGGTCACCTGTCCTTCCCTATCCCTCCCACAGCAGCTAGCACCGCACCTACCCTACCACCCCCACCCGCACCAAGAAAGAGACCTCCTCTACCACCTCAACCTCTACCATCCCCTCCACCTCTATGTCCACCTCTATCTCCACCTCTACCTCCAACTCTACCTCCACTCGATCCAGTCATAGTCATACAAGGAAAGAGAGTAGAGGTATTACGGGGTTTGCCCAATGTGATCCATTTGGTGGAGATCTGGGAGATGGGATATTTTCTGCTAGACTGTCTGCCTCAGGAGATAGTCATACCTAAGAGACTTGTTTTTTTGTATTGATCACTTTTGTTGTATTGACAGACATGATATCCCTTGTACATTTTGACAATTTTGAGATATATATATGGCTTTTGATTTTCCTTAATACATATGTGATGTGTTACTGATGATGTTATGAGTTTATGATGCACATTTTGATATGATGATACTATGAGGATGATTAGATTTTTTAGATAATAATGATGTTCTTGAACTCTTAATTTTGATTATTATATGATGATGTGAATGCATGATTTGTGATGTTCTAGTGATAATGTGATGATGTATTTGTGTTTACTTTGATATGAGATGTGATGTTATCTGAATGTTATGATTTGTGAGATGTATCTTGAAAGTGAGATGTATGATAATGATAATGATAATGATGTGAGATGTATCTTTAAAATGAGATGTATGATAATGGTAATGATGTGAGATGTATCTTGAAAATGAGATGCATGATAATGATAATGATGTGAGATGTATCTTAAAAATGTGATGCATGATAATGGTAATGGGATGTATCTAATGCAAGATTAACATGATATGCAACTTAATGCAATTGTATGTAACTAAATGATCACTTTAATTATGTTGTTGTCATTCAAGTTTAGTCACTTATTTGTGTTCTTTTTGTCATCATTGAGTGTTTGATATGTTGAAAGTTAATGCAAGCATCATGGTATAAATGAACCATAATGACCTGAGTATAACTTACATGAATTTTGATATTGCAAGATGACATAAGCATCGAGATATAATTGAACCAAGATGACCTGAGTGTTGCTTGCGTAAAACAGACAAGAGTTAACCATTTTTATGTGCAAAATGGAAAATGTCTTCAATGATATGTTTCTGATGCTCTACAAAATACACAATGTCAAACTAAAACCTGTGGTCGTATAACACACAAAAACAACAAGAAACAAGGATCAAAGTTAGTGTTATTCAACCAAAAATTAATCTAAGCAGGCATATCAAAAGAGATACTAAAAACATGCTAAAACATTTAACTATGGAAACAAATACCACAAGGCATCTCCAAATGCCTTCTAACATGCTCTTAGCTCCTTCTCCCTTGTTCCTCTCCTCTCCAAGTTCCAAATTAGTGTAGCTCTCAGTAGCTTTTTGCACTATGGATGTCTTATGGAGATTCAAGATTGAAAATGCTTTCAAACTTATGCTATGTAAGTGTAAAAACAAGCTAAAATAAGAGATTATAAAATGATATAAAATTTATTTTAGTCCAAAATGACAATATATTAGTGATTTTATGTTAGAATGCTCTCTAAAATTGACTATAGATTAAATGCATACAAGTTTTCAGGATCTGGATTATGAAGAAATGGGCTCTATTTATAGAGGAAATGGAGCAATGGATGGTTGAGATTGAGTAATCTCAACAAGGGTCAGGATTGAATGATATTCAGTCCATGTGATGGCTTTCAACCCAATCCTAGGATGACAAGTGTCAATATGAGATAGGTTGAGAGGAGAGGGAATAAGCATTAAATGTTTGACATGACCTGAAGGTTAACTTGGGAGTTAAGGTCAAGGTTGGGTTGAGTGAATAAATTCTTTATTCAAAAAATAAAGCTTTTATCCAATGGATAAACTCTTGTGCAAAGGTAAAAGGGATAACCATGGTCAAAGCAATAAATGCTTGAGGAAACACATGAGTCACATGAGGGTTGAGTAAGGGGTTAACCATAAATGGTCATGTAAGAGCCATAAGTGGTTTAGAAGACTTTAGAGGTTAAATTGTTGAACACACAAAGCATTAAATGTTTTTCAAAGACTTTGAAGTCTTTGAGAAGTGACTCCAAGTTACTTAGGAATGTGACAGTATTTAGGGGATGGATTAGGTTAATTAGGAAGGGTTTAGAAGAATCTAGAAGGGGGTTAGGATTGCAAGTGGGTTTGGTGGGTGAGGGAAAAATGGGATTTTTATTAAAATAAAATTTATTTATTTCAATAAATAGGTGCAAGTTGTGTTTGTAGGAAAATGCAAGTGGGGGAGGGATTTAATGATTTAAATAAATGTTTTATTTAATTTATTTAAAAGAGGAAAGGGGATTTAATTAAATAAATATGATTTATTCATTTAATTGATTATGTATTTGGTTTAATGAATTAATTAAAATAAATTGAATAATTTATTTAATTACTAGGAGAATGTTTGAAGATGAATTAATTAAATATTAATTTAATTAACTGATGGCTAGTGGGTTTTTAATCAAATAAATAGGAAATATTCATTTAATTAAACTGGACAGATTTATGTGACTACATTTGCCCCTCTTTGAGACAATGTAGTTTATCACGTCGTTTCAAAGAAAGAAAAATAGGTGTGTGAAGAAATATGCCCCATAAATGTTAATTTAGTGGGTGGTATTCCCCCTCAATAGATGGGCCAAAAATTTCAAAAAATCGGGTGATCTCTCGAAAAAGAATGAAAATTGGCAAGGTGGTAGAAGAGAAGAAGTTAGCAATACTGGAGAAAATCAGAAGAAATTGAAGATAAAATGGAGAAATAGGAGGCTCGGGAAGTTCACAAGGACCACGGCAATGAGCGGGGGGAAATGTGGGTTATAGCGAAGGGTTTATATGGGGAGATAGGGGTGAAAATAGGCTCATTTGCATTTGCATCCATAGTAAAATTTTAGCTCTGATAGTGACCTTTTGGAGGAGCAAGGAGCAGTCAAGATGTCAGTTCCCATAGTAGAGCACCGATTAGAGCGAGTTCGTCGATTCCAGTGGCCAGACGACTATGAACCAGTGGTATCTGAATTTGAATTTTTTATTTTCATGCATTTTTTATATGTTTTTAGCTAGGTCCAAGTTGAGTCAAGACAATAGTGCTAAAATTATGTTTAGCGCTTTTGTTGACTAAATGAGCGCTTTTGTGCCGCTATGGCGCTATTACGTAGTAGTTTTAGTGCTTTTGCCAAAGTGGCGCTATTGTATAGATGTTTTAGCACTTTCGCCTGTTTAGCGCTATTGGGTAGTTGATTGAGCATTGTTGTCATGAGGTAGTGCTATTGCATAGTCAATATAGCGCTATTGTTGTTTGAGCGCTATTGCCTAGTTGATTGAGTTCTTTTGTTAGGAGATTAGCGTTGTTGTGTGCAAGATAGCGCTTTTGTGTAAGAAAATAGATGCCCCAGTTTGTTTGAACAAAAATCTCCTGATGTCAATGATGGATGGATGGAGAGATGAGGTGAGAATTGTTTTAAACCATAGCTACCCTGATGAGACTTAGGTCATTAGGATAAATGTCTAATGAAGTCTAGGTGTGCCATTATTGTTTACCTGTTGAGACCCAAAGATACTGGATCAAAGTATTTGTTGATAGTCTGGGTTTAAACTTAAGAAAGTTTGAAACAAAATAACTGATGATGATGGTTGATACACTTGTGCAGGAGGATCTTCGTGTCTTATAGTTGCGCGAGAGGCATCCTGCCACACAAGTGTTGTGCGGTCGGTTAACAGAGGCCGAGGTGGATTGCATTGCAGCGACAGGCCTGTACAATGTGATGTATATGCCCGTGATTCGAATGAATCACGGTTTGATTACAGCATTGGCAGAGCGGTGGCACAGTGATACATGTATGTTTCACTTAGCGCAGGGAGAGATGACAGTTACGCTAGAGGATGTATGGCGCATCCTACACATTCCTATCTGAGGGGAGCTAGTGAGTTATCACTGAGCATGGGGGACCCTAGCAGTGCAAAGATTTTTTGAGGAGGATGTCTATATTGATGATGGTTTAATAGCTTGGGAGGACATAGCCACCTTATATGAGCCGTTACCATGAGTGCTATCAGGTATTGTTGGGGGACTGCTATGTCCAGATAGATGATTGCATGGACTGGCCATTGGTTGGGGTCAGGTGATCGAGCAAATGATGACATAGGGGACCTGGTTTGCATGGGGACCGTGCGTGCTATCACACTTATATCAGGAGCTACATGAGGTAGCATATCGAGGGATGGGCTCCTTGGGAGTGGGGATCACACTACTACATATTTTGGCATGGGAGCATTTACCAGTTACCCAACCAATCAATTTGAGATTCCGAGCAGTGGATCAGTCCTATGTATACATGTATGGAGGGATGATGAGTCAGCCCCACCTGGGGAAGTTAGAGTGGTGGCGGTGGGCACTGGATGATCTGGATACAGTGATCTGGAGACCATATATTGAGTGTGAGCCATGGGAGGATGATCCGAAGGCATTTCCATATGTGTTCATAACATGGCACCTCATTGGTAGGACAACCTACAATGTGGAGAGACAGTTGTCAGGTAGGGTGTTGAGACAATTTGGGCGACGACAAGGATTGTCTAGTGGTTCAGGAGTGTATGCACGGGTAGTGCAAGAGAGGTATTTGTGGGGACCAGTGTTACCCTATGATTAGGTGCTAGCAGAGTTCCGCACATTGCAGGTGAGAACATGGTAGATGAGGCTGGGGGTAGTAGATGTTAGGGTGTCAGAGGAGTACACGCAGTATATGGCTGCACATCTGATTCCACGGATATCAGATCCGGCAGACCGTTTCCAAAGTTTGAGGAGGATAGGGGACGGAGAGGGAGGGGGAGAGGAGGTCACAAAGCAGTAGGTGGATGAGGGAGAGGGGATGGTGATGGTGGGGATGGAGGAGGAGGAGGAGGAGGGGGTAGGGGTTTTGGAGGAGGTGGTGGATTCAGAAGTGGAGGTGGCGGTGGTGGTCGATTTCAGCGGAGAGGGAGAGGTGGGCAGACATTGCGGCTATCTTAGGGACCTTTGATACAGGGAGGCATGAGACTAGGTGGCAGGGATGCAGGTGAGGGATGGGCACCTATGGAGATAGAGGGAGCCATTGGAGAGGCACCTATGGATATGGGGGAGGGAGCTACAAAAAGAGATCTATGGGATCATATGATAGGATATTTGCAGACTCGTGTAGAGGGTTTGGAGGTAGAGGTGGCCGCTGATCATGTGCAGCTATTTGCACGAGAGTCAGAGCTGACTGTGGTGCTGCGAGAGAGGGATGATGTAGTGGAGAGATTGGCGGAGCTGTAGGAGAGAGTCTGGGTTGGAGTAGGAGCACAAGGTCCTACTGGGGAGGTGATGAGGTAGATTCGACAAGCACAGGCAGAGATAGAGTATTGGCAAGGTTTATATGAGCAGGTAGTTCCAGCTAGTCAGTGAGCACTGAGCTATTCACAGATGCATCGGGCAAGATCAGAGCGGTCGCAGAGGATGCAGAGCAGTGGGGGTGTGATGGGTCCTCCATGGAGAGATAGATCAGGTGATGGTGGTGCAGCATCTGGTCAGAGTGGCATCTGAGAGAGCATTTTGTATGCATGTATGTATATTGTCATTTTGGACTGTGTCTTGGATGGCTCTTCGTAGCTGATATTTTGGACATCATTGTACTCTGATACATGTATATTTTTGGCGATATGATATGATATATATGAGGAGATCCCATATTTTCTGATGATATGGATTTTGATGATATGTATGGATTTTATGCAGGATGATGATCTTATGAGTTATGCTTAGATGGATACTTGTATGTTACTATATGTATGTGTTTATGAGATGATTCCTATATGCATGTTTTATGATTTTTTACTCTTACATGATGTTGATATGCAGGTTTGTATAATGTGGGATGCTAATATGTGGATGCAGGTTGATATATATGTGCATTGATGTTTTGGGATGGAATGTCTTATGTATGTAAATGCGATGATGATTATGTATGCATAATGAAATGACGATTATGATGTTTATGATAGTATTTTGTATTTTATATTGATACAATGATGAGATAATGATATGTAAATAATGTTAATGCAATGTGTTGAATGAATGATTTATTTATGTATATGCATCTAGATGTTTAAAAATGAATGTAACATGGATAAACAAATGTAAAATACAAATGTTTAAATGATGATTTCTAAATGAATGCATATGTATAATGTATGAACCAATGTGTGAGGCAAATGGTTTTATTATGATTCTAAATGTCAAAATATGATGAAGTAAAATGATAATGAGAATGATAATGCAACTCTTGGGTTTAACGAATAACTACACCTTAATGAAATTTAAAAAGGAGAATGAATGCATTTTAATGAATCTGAAATGAAATGAATGAGTATAAGAATATACTAAATGGATAAATGAATGTAGTTAACTAATGGATAGATAAATAAATGTATGCAATGATGGAAATATAAACAAATGCAGGGTACATGTATTTAAATGATGATAAATGGTGATTGGTAACTGACACTAAATGAATGCATAATAATGGTTAATAATGATAGTTAATGCAATTAAGGGTGATATATAAAATGAACCTAAAATGTTAGGATTTATTTAAATGATAATGAACTATATGGATTTTAAATGCAACTACATGAAATGAACTTGATGCTAAAGTAATTAAATGCAAGGATGAGGATGTGATTATGATAAATGATTGCAAGGTCGTTTTAGACTTTGCATGATGTAGTGATGATGTATCAAAGGACTCTGTCGTGATTGTATCCAAGACCAACTCAATTGGCACATAACTTCTCATATTAACTATGTTCACACTTGCACACAAAACCATGCATATGAAGAATGAATGAGTAAATGGATGGGTGATATGCAACGGAATGCAATATAAATAGATGAGATGAAATGATGATCCACAGTGCGCTATTTTCGTCATTGATCTTTTAAAATGTTGTAAGAAAAATATAAGCAACTTGACATAATGATTCAAGATGACTTGAGTATTCCTTACATGGATTTTGATATAGCAAGTTAATATAAGCAACTTGATATAATGGATCAAGTTGACCTGAGTATTATTTGCGAAATAGACAAGGATTATCTCCTTTCATGCATGACTTGGAACGTCCTCCTTGATCTTTTGCCGATCATATCCTGAGACAAGTTCATACCGTAATAAGAGATAAACCAATATCAAGTTTGGATGAGGCAGTAGGAACCAAGGATGGAGCATTGTACCTGCAAGCAAACAACACATATAAAGAATAAAGAATATGGACCCTCCATAATGGTTCATGCTCATATGGTCGAGGTATACGCTATAGTCAGCAAGCCATAGTGATCTATGACTATATTTCGCATAAGATCATGTAACTTAGTGAACTTCCCACGTAGACACCATTAGTACATGCCCTAGAACTTCATCGGAATAATTCGCAGAAGATACATAAACAATGTTGTAGGAACTTGATATATATAAACGAATGAATAACCTACAAATCAATCAAGTATTTTGATAGCTTAAACATAATTTTCTTGTCAAAGAAAATGTCATCTTTTCTTTGTTTTGTAAAGGAAGGATGCATCCTTGTTAAGACAGTTTGCGTGTTTGATGTTTGATTGTTTGGTTGATCGGATAAGTGGCCATCATTTTGAGTATTTCACAATGTTTGTTTTGGTATCTGCACGAATGAGTATGTACAATGCATTTTGAGTTTTGATGTTTTTCTAATGTTTTTTGGATTTTTATGATTTTGAATGTTTTGGGTATTTTGTGAGACAGTTTTCCAATGTTTTTGGTATTTTGACGATTGTTTTGAATGTTTTTGGATTTTGTGAGACAATTTCGAATGAAGAACCCAACGGATCACAAGTAATGCATAATCCACTTCCATCAATAGGTTAAGGGCATTGCCCCCAGTTTAGACATGACTATGAAAAAGTGGGATGCCAAACGCATGAAGTACTGTCCTTGATTGCAGATCAATAACAAGTCATGGTTTGGACAGATGGATGTGTGGATGTAATGAGTGTGATCGCAACAAGTTTGAAAGACAATGGAGCCATAGCCTTTACGAGTGGTGCCTGTTTGCCATGTTTTCACCATCACACTTACCCAAGGTGCCACCAAAGTGGTTGTTCACCATTTGGATGCATGATTTTTCTTTACTATTTTGATGTTTTTGTATTTTCTTCAGGACATTTTTCTGAATGTTTTTGGTATTTTTTCGGTATGTATGGGAGCCTGATGCTCTGTATAGCTTATGTATAAAACTGTTTGAGGTGCATGGTGTTGATTGGATTTGCTAGTGGTTCTCCTTCTAAAGTAGCCAACTGATATGCCCTGGACCCAAATACAGCAGTGATAACATATGGACCCAGCCAATTTGATTCAAAATTTCCCTGATGTTCTCGGTTGGGTTGGTTATGAGGATTTTCTCAAAGATCAAGATCACCTACCTCAAATGTGCAAGGTCTAACTCGGTGATTGTAGCTTCTGCTCATGCGTTGTTGATAGGATTTGAGGTGATTGTATGTAGCTTGTCGTTTCTCATCAAGTAGTTCCAAGTCTTGAAGATGTGATACTCTGTATGCTTCATCATCTATCAGATTATGCAAGGAAACTCGTAGTGATGGTATCTCAACCTCAATAGGTAAGATAGCTTCTGCTCCATAGACCAATGAGTAGGGAGTTGCACCTGTAGGGGTTCGAATACTAGTTCGATACACCCATAATGTTGGATTCAATTGAACATGCCAATCATGGCCAGCATCATTGACTATTTTCTTGAGGATTCTTAATATGTTCTTATTGGATGCTTCTGCCTGACCATTTCCTTGTGGGTAATAGGGAGTGGAAAAGCAGTGTTGGATGTGAAACTTCTCACAAAGTTCACGGACATCCTGATTTTTGAAAGGAAGACCGTTATATGTGATGATGGACATGGGTACACCATACCGGCAGATGATGTAATTAAGGATGAATGAGGCGATCTGCTTGCCAGTGACTTGGGTAAGTGGAACAGCTTTGATCCACTTTGTGAAGTATTCGGTGGCAGTAATAATGAATTTATGGCTGTTGGATGAAGATGGATGGATTTTACCCACAAGGTCAAGTCTCCATTGACAAAAGGGCCATGGTGTTGTGATTGGTTGTAATTTTTGTGTTGGTGCATGTATCAGGACTCCATGAACTTGGCATTTCTTGCACTTTCTAACAAAGTAGTAGGAGTTCTTTTCCATGGATGGCCAATAGTATCCAGTGTGCATGAGTTTCTTGGCTAGTGATGGACCACTTGCATGAGTTCCGCAAATTCCTTCATGTACCTCTTCCAAGGCCTTTGTTATCTCATCATGTTCCAAACATCAAAGGAGAGTACCATCAAGACTGCGTCGATATAGGGTTTCAGCAATAATGGTATATCGAGCGGTTTGGCGAATAAAGGTTTTACGCTTGTTATTCAATTGATCAGGAGGAACTGTGTGATCATGGAGGTAGGTGTAGAACTCACTGTACCATGGGGATTCAGAACCGATAAGGTGACATATCATCTCAGATTCAGGGATATCATAAGCGGGAATCCAAAGTTGTTCTACCAAGAACTCGTGGCGTATTGAATTATGTGGAAGATCTAGGAGAGATGCGATGGTAGCCATAGCGTCAATAGCTCGATTTTGATCTCTAGGTATCTGCTCAAAGGTGATAGTAGTGAATGATGCCTTTAATTTGTCCACCATTTGTTTGTACGGCATGAGTTTGTCATCCTTGGTTTGATATTCATCTGTTGCTTGTCGAATGACTAGTTGGGAGTCGCCATATACTTGTAGTTCTTGTAGCTTCCATTGTATGGCTAGTCTGAGTCTTGTGATCAGGGCTTCATATTCAGCTATGTTGTTTGTGCAGGGAAATGTGAGTATGTAAGACTTAGGGATGCTATCACTTTGAGGTGTGATAAATAGAATGCCTGCCCTTGAGCCATGCCTAGTGTATGAACCATCAAAGTATAGTTTCCATGGTTGTGTTGTTGTGATCATGAATATATCTTCATCTGGAAAATTGGAAATGAGAGGATGATCGCCTATGAGTGGTGCATCAACCAACTGATCTGCAATAACTTTCCCTTTGATAGCCTTATGATCCACATACTCGATATCAAATTCACTGAGAATCATCACCCACTTGGCTAAGCGACCTATCAATGTTGCTTTGCTGAGTAAGTATTTTAGTGGATCGATCTTTGTAATGAGTTGTACCTTATGTGTCAATAGATAGTGCCTTAGTTTGGTGGCCCCCAAGATTACTGCTAGGCAAGCTCGCTCAATATGTGTGTAATTGAGTTCATAGCCAACCAGTGTGTGAGAGATGTAGTATATAGCACATTCTTTGCCTTCTGCATTGTGTTGTGCTAGTAGTACACCCAATGTTGTATTTGTTGCTGATATATAGAGTAGTAGAGGCTTGCTCGGATCTGGTGGCATTAGCAATGGTGTATTCATGAGATAGTCTTTAAGCATTTGGAATGCTTATTGGCATATGGTATCCCATTGAAAGCGAATGTTCTTGTGTAATAGGTGTGTAAATGGGTGACACTTATCTGGCAGTTGTGCAATGATTCTTCGGATGGATTGTAGCCGTCTTTGTAATGTCCTTAGCTGACTGATGTTTTCAGAGGTGGCATGTCCATGATTGCTTTGACCTTTGCAGGGTCAACCTCAATACCTTTACTTGAGACAATGTATCCTAGAAGCTTCCCTGAAGTTACTCCAAAGACACATTTCTTTGGGTTGAGTCGCACATGATATTGTTCCAGTTCGTCAAAGATCTTCTCTAATATTTCTAGATGACCTTCTCTTGTTAATGATTTTGCCAATAAGTCATCAACATAATCTTCCATTATGGTATGCATCAGGTCATGGAAGATAGTGGTGATTACTCGTTGATAGGTCGCTCCTGCATTCTTCAGACCGAAAGGCATTACATTTCAGCAGTATGTGCCCCATGGGCATGTGAAGGCTATCTTGTGTTGATCCTCTAGGGTGATCTTTATCTGATTGTATCCTGAAAAACCATCCATGAGTGAAAGCATGGCATGTCCTGTTGTTAGGTCTACTATGATGTCGATATTTGGTAGGGGGAAGTCATCTTTAGGACATGCCTTGTTTAGATCTCTAAAGTCAGTATAGATATGGATGCCCCCATTTAGTTTGCCAACAGGCACAATATTGGATATCCAATCTACATAATCAATTGGTCTAATAAAACCAACATCTCAGAGTTTCTTAAGTTCTTCTTTGACTAGTACTACAATTTGAGGATGCATCTTGCGAAGCTTTTGCTTGACAAGCTTGGCTCCTTCTGCTACTATGAGATAATGCATGACTAAATCCGGATCAAGACCAGGCATGTCTGCATATGACCATGCAAAGTTAATCTGGCACTTCTGGAAGAATTTAACAAACTTAGGTTGTTCCTCTTGAGTTAAAAGAGATGTCAGATGTATGTGGTGAGGTGTTTCAGGAGTCCCCACGTTGTATTCTTTTGTTTCCTCGATGAGAATCATTGATCATTCCTGTTGTGTACTAGAGGGGGGGATGTCAAACCTTTCATCCTCGGGCACCTCAGAGAGGTTTTCACCATTGGATACACTCATTCTCTTTACTTTTGTGGGATCAAACAGTGCCACAATGTCGTTTTCACTGGAAGATCCATGTTTTATTGTTATATTTTTGCAGCTGAAAGGTTTGGCATCCGCCCCAAAGTATGTTGCACTATTAAGTTCTATGGCAAATCCAGCTTTGTGATCCTCGCTTGGTATGTTATCCCGTAATTCCAAAAAGTCAATGATTGCCTCATCATTTTGGAAGTGGTCTAGGCATGGGGGATTAGGTTGGTTCCATTCGGTGAGTTCAAGATGGATAATGGGCATTACCTCATCGATTAGGTTAAGTTCATTAGACGTGTTAGTAAGGGTTAAGACATTATGGTCAAGGTCATTGATGGTACTCTCCCTATCAAAATCAGGCGTAGGATGTGACGTAGGGTCTGGGGAAGATGTTTCCAGTTCAGGAACCCAAGAGGTTTAATCTGCGCTTCTCCATAAACAAAGATGTCTTTGTGAGGTGGAGGGGGTGATGCATCTTCCTCATCTAAAATATTTAGATGTACGGAATTAAATTCCCACTCATGTGAGTCGGTCTCTGAGTCGCTTTCCAGTAACCAATTACTATACCATACTGGGATATCCTTTTATTTAAACACTACACGTGTGATTGGTTGTTGTATCTTTGTAGATGAAGTGATTGGTGTTGCAAGAAGGATGATGGGATCAACAAATCCAATACGGGGAGTATCGGTAGTGTTGACTCTGCTGCTTCTGCTAGAATTACCAGCGTTGTCGATACTGTTGTGGATTCTGATATAGTTGCTACTGCTAATGGTGGTATTGATGTTATTGCTACTGCTAATGGGGTTACCGGTTTGTTTGGTGGGACGATTGGTGTTGTGGATGGTTTTGCTAGGATTTTTAGCCTCGATGGGGTAGCTGCCATGGTGTTTGATGCTGCTTTTATAACCAAAGGTTACCTCTTTGTACTAGGCTAATATAGAGGTTGGTTGGGTTTTCCTTTGAATCTGAGCTTAGGAAGGATCTCCTTTTGAAAGCCTAAGCCTGTATTATCCTTGGGCTTCAATTCTGACTAAAGCAGCTCATGTCACCCTTGCTTGCAAGGTCCTAGAGCACTCTGACCATCATAACCTATTCTTTGCATAATAAGAAGACCTTTGTCATACTAATTTGTAGGAAGCTTAGCTTGTGGAATATCAGTGGTGATAGGATCTTTATAGATCCATTTTGCTAAGTCTTCATCTCTAGTTTCCTCTTCTTGACTCTTTCCAAGGATGAATGGCATCAAAGTACATGTTGGTTTGACCAATAGCATTTGAAGTAACCGTTGAGGTTTGCCATGCGTCCTACGAGAAGTAGGCATTTGTCCAACACAAAAGAGTTGGCTCAAATTGTACTCCCTAGGACCTTCCTCTGCTATTTTCATTTTGAGCTTCTCTTGCTTGGGTATAGTGGTGTTTGAACTGGAAAGAGAGGCTAGACTTACGTATGATGTGGATGAGATGGCTTCTCTAGTGTTGGGCACAGTAATATTTGGTTGATGACTTATATTATGACAATATGCAAAGGGGTTTGCATCACCCAGGATAGTGATTTCTACACCATTATGCGGGAACTTGATACACTGATGGTAGGTGGATGGAATGTCTTGCATGGCGTGCATCCAAGGTCTTCCCAACAACAAATTGTATGGCAGAGGAAGGTCCAGGACTTGACAGATGATGTGTGTCACCATAGGGCCCACTCGGGTTGGTAGTACAACAGCTCCTTTGGATGAACGCTCTGCATCATCATAAGCTTTGATTGTGATCTTCTTATGGGGATCCACTGATTCAATTGCATATCCCAATGCAGTGACTAATTGTAGTATACAAATATTTAGGCTTGCTCCATTTTTGATAAAGACTCGCTTGATCCTATGCTGGTTGATAAACCCTTCAATGTGGAGTGAGGCATTATGAGGTTGCTGGAAGGATGTGTTGTCACTTTCAGAAAAAGTGAGACAAGGTGATGATCTTAGGTTTCCAACCATGGCTTGGAACTGATCTGTATTTAGGTTTGCAAGGACTGACGCCTCTTGGAGAGTTTGATCCAAGATTGTTTTATGGGTTGGAGATAGGCGTAATAGCTCTAAGATAGATATCAGTGTGGGCATTTTGTCTAACTGTTCCACAAGGTTATACTACTTTGGGATATATGGGGTGCCTTGTGGAGCTGCTTTTATGGTAATCTTGTCGCGACGTGTAACAACATTGCAAGTGGAGCTGGGATTTTTTATGGTAATAGTTGCAATTTGTTCAGTGGCATCACATATGTGATTCACAGTATAATTATATGCGGCTTGTGTATAATTGGTGGTATCTGTGTTTCACCCTGAAGTGGAAGGACCACTTTGATCTTGTGATGGAAGTGGATTTTTAAACATGAGATGATCATTGTTTGTTGTCTTTGGGTCGTGTCCTTCGATCTTGATTTCACCTTGGTCAATAAGATCCTGAATAAGATCTTTCAATCTGTGACAATTGCTTGTCTTATGTCCTTTCCCTTGATGGAAATCGCAATGTTCAGTATCTCTCCACCATGAAGGTTTGACTTGAGGTTCATAATTTGATGTTTTGGGTAAGGTCACCAGAGTTTGAGAAACCAATTGACGTAACACTATTTCAATAGGCTCCCCTAAGGGAGTGTATGTTTGTTTTGGTTTAAAATTTTGCTGACACTGTCTGGGTTCATCTTGAGATGTTGTGCGGCCTTGATTTGGAGGAGCGACTATGTTTTTCTTGGGTGGGGGGTTCTGTCCTACAAATCAGACCACAAGTTGTGCACTTTTGATAGTTCTTGCATCCACAACCCCGTCGTTGACGGTATTTTTATTTTTGTTCCAGAAGCTAGGCTTGTCACTTTTGAAGCATGGACGAGGGCCATCCTTTGGCTCATCGTAGATTTTGATAAGTCCTTTCTTGATGAGAGCCCGCTCACATTTTAAGCCTTTGGTGATCATGTCATTGAAAGAGTCTATGTCTTTGATGTCTAAGTGAAATTCCATTTTGTCATTTAAGTTGGAAACAAATATTTCCACTAGTTCTTGTTCAGGTAACTAAAGAAAACGTCTACTAGACATTTGATGCCATCGTTGCAGAAAGACTGAAAATAGTTCACCTAGTTTTTGTTTAGTGTTACATAGATCAGCCATGGTGATATCACGTTCAATGTTGTGTAAGTAATGTGCCAGGAACTTCTGGATGAGTTCTTCAAATGTCCTAATGCCACCTGGTAATCGGGAAAACCATGATGTGGTTGTTCCTCCCAAGCTTTGGGGAAAAAGGTGCATTAGGTACGTATCTTCATATGCCACTTCGAGGCAACCTGAATGGAATTCTCGAACATGATCATGAGGATCTCCTTTTCCTCTATATTTTTCAAACTTGGGTGTTTCGAACCCTCATGGAAAAGGTGGCATATGAAGATTTCTATCAAAGGGATAGGGACAAATGTCATTGAGTGAAAACTGATTAGTTTTCATGCCACTATGAAGTTGTTGGGCGAGATTTTCGACTTGTTGCCACAACATGTCTATGTCATTTGGAGGAGGAGGAGGTGGTGGATTACCTTGATAAAGGTTGTATTTGATGGGATCCCATCCTCTTTCATCCTCATTACGACTTTGGCATTCTGATGCTTGTCTTAGTTGTGCAACATCAAAGTCAGAAGGTAGTTTGGCTCCCTCTTGAGCAAGTCTCAAAAAGTGAGCATCGGCATTGCTCCTGAGTATTTCATCAAAAAATTTGTTAAAGAGAGGGTTGTGTTGTGCTCTTTCTATTGCCGCAGGAGTAGGAGTACTTGGATTTTCATCATTGATTTTTCCTCCAAGAGCTTCTTGGAATTCATTGATTTTTTCCTCCTCTTCTTCCTCAATTTCCATTTGTCTAGTTCTTGATCTAGTATGAGCCATTTTGTTCATAAGTTTTTGTTGAAGTTGGGTGAAAATGATGATGAGTTGTTGATGAAATGAGAGATTTATGTTTGGTGGGGTGTTTTTCATATGAATCTCTAGCACTAAAGGTAGATATTACCAAATTTCTTTCTTGAATTGCTTGTTGTGTTGGTTTGACAAATTTTTGATGTGATAAGGTGTAGAGGAATCTAAGATGTGTTACAGATCCAACTACCTAGTAATGAGAGGATTCACTCAAAGACTAGTTTTAACCTGCGTAGAAATGCCTCTTTAGGATGAGTTTATCCTAGATGTCGAGACACTCTAAAAGTGATGTTGTTTATGTTTGATTCAAGCAATATTTGAAAAGAATTTAGGATAATAACCTCTTGATGTTTTGAGAGTTTAAATGGATTGATGATGTGTGAATGGGATATGGATGAAATTTTTAACTTCAATAGAAACTTCGTGTTACATAAGGAACAAACTCTTCCTCTTCCCTTTTAGGGGTTGGTGGTTCTTCTCGAGCTATGTTGTATGTGATACAAATGTCTAGAAAGAAGTCAGGGTTGATCTTGCCTCCTTTGTTTTTGTGATAACTTAAAGCTCTATATTGCATAAAAGCTCTGTGGTTCAATGACTCTTGATCAAATTCATTTGATTTCCCTTGAAGATAGAGAGGCATGTGACATAGAAAATCTCTATTAGAGACAAAGATTTGTCTATTAAGATAGAAGAATTTCCTCCTTTTGATTAAAGCCTTTGAGCTCAATGGTCTTCTTTTCAAGTTGATGTGTTGATGAAGATTCTTCTTTCTCAAGATGTGAAGAATGGTCATATAGTTTGATACTTTTTGTTATTTCTCTTTTGTTGGTATTTTGAAAATGTTTATGTTGGATGAATACTTTGTTTTTGGAATTGATTTTTGATGTTTCTTTGACAAGAAAACAAAGCAACCACACAAACACAAGAATGTTGCCTCAAAAGGCACCAATAAGTATGGGTCTAGATCAACCCAATCTTTTGAACTTTTATGACCCTTTCCTTCAAATGTATTTTAGTTGTTTTCCAAAGCCTAAAGTCGGCTCAATTTGCACTAGTCTTGACTCAAAATGAAGACACTTCAAACACTCTTTATCCCTAAGGTCAAATGGCCAGTTGCGATAATTTCAGCCCACATCTTGATATTTCTTCAACTTTGGTACTACATACCTTATGAATCTCATCATGGCAGGTAAGGATGTGATATACTAAGTCTTGCACGAGCATAACAAATAGATGATCCCTATGATGGGGGAGTCACCACTTTTATCGGGCTACAAGTAACCTTTCAAAAAGCTATGTTTCTACTCAAGGAAATATGTATGGTGAGTATCTTGGGAGCAAAACCATCTATGCTCTTGCACTGAATTTATCACAAATATCCTCAATCAATAGAACAGGTGGACTACTATTTAAAGGTGTTTATTATTGTTCGATGTTTTTGGACATAAGTTCATTCTGCAATGACTCACTTAAGAGCCTTGTAACTTGTGGCGGGGCCCATTTGTCATTTCAACATTTGTCCTTTCGGCAAGTTACACTATAGGAACAGCTATACCCAAGGCTACAGCTTTCGCTCTCACCTGATTTCTATAGCGGCTCGAAGGATTTACCGCGCGAGGTCGTTCCCAAGAGTGATGTGCCTCTTGGCAGGCCTCTCTTAAAAAGATAAAACTTGAGTGTTACTAACACTTTTCTCTTGCACCTAGGACCACGAAAGCCAAGGGAGAGGATAGTGTGTGTTAGAAGTAGGACCACTCGACAAACTCTTTTTGCACAAGTGTACCAAACACAAAATGCAGTTGTTCTTTTTAACTTGTCATTGCAATGATGTTCTATCTAATTTGGAGATGTTGCTCCAACAGTCATGGTGTTCTTTTTATCCTTCAATGGCAAAATGTGTTGTAATCTAGGAATTTAAAATCATGGTCAACTTAATGAAAAACAAGTTTGCGTGAAGTAAAAAAGAGTGATACAAATTGATTGTTCTTTTTACTTGCCCAAAAATTGAAGTGTGGATTGTGATTTTTAAGTTTTATGCAAGAAAGAAAAATGTGTCTTGTTTTGTTTTAAGCACCAAAATAAAGTGTATCTCTAATGAAAGCAAATTTGTATTGATGATTTTTAGAGCACCAAAACAAAATGGATCCTAACTTGCAAGAAATGAAATTTGTGTTGTTGAGTTTTAGAGCACCAAAACAAAATGGATCCTAACTTGCAATAAATGAAATTTTGTGTTGAATTTTAGAGCACCAAATAAAAGTTTTTTATTTTAAGTAACAAACGGGGTTAATTTAAAACCTGCATATGAAGCAAAAAGTTAGTAAAATCTGACCATATGGTGGGCTTCCACAAGCCTAATAAAATTTATTTTATTGATTACATGGCCTTTTTTACAACGTTCTGTTACAATAGCGCTACTCTGTGTGAAATCAGAAGCACTACTTAACACAAATGTGCTAAAATGTGGACAAAAGCGCTAAACTAAAAAATTTAACAGCTAAACAAAAATGCTAAAACATGGAAAAAAGTGCTACTTAAGACTCAAAAGCGCTCATATACGGATAATAGCGCTAAATTTGAGACAATAGCACTATTGTAAATACAATGGCGCTAGAATATCAAATTGCAATAGCGCTAAAATGTGATCAAAAGCACCAAAGTGCGACCTGTGTGTCAAGCTAAACTGTCAAAAAGTTAGTTTTGAAAAAAACAAAAAGTTGATGGGTGTTCGATTCACATCGGGTTCACCAAATGATGCTCTGCAAAATACACAATGTCAGACTAAACCCTGTGGTCGTATAACACACAAAAACAACAAGAAACAAGGATCAAAGTTAGTGTTATTCAACCAAAAATTAATCTAAGCGGGCATATCAAAAGAGATACTAAAAACATGCTAAAACATTTAACTATGGAAACAAATACCACAAGGCATCTCCAAATGCCTTCTAACATGCTCTTAGCTCCTTCTCCCTTGTTCCTCTCCTCTCCAAATTCCAAATTAGTGTAGCTCTCAGTAGCTTTTTGCACTATGGATGTCTTATGGAGATTCAAGATTGAAAATGCTTTCAAACTTATGCTATGTAAGTGTAAACACAAGCTAAAATAAGAGATTATGAAATGAACTAAGATTTATTTTAGTCCAAAATGACAATATATTAGTGATTTTATGTTAGAATGCTCTCTAAAATTGAATATAGATTAAATGCATAGAAGTTTTCAGGATCTGGATTATGAAGAAATGGGCTCTATTTATAGGAAAAATGGAGCAATGGATGGTTGAGATTGAGTAATCTCAACAAGGGTCAGGATTGAATGATATTCAGTCCATGTGATGGCTTTCAACCCAATCCCAGGATGACAAGTGTCAATATGAGATAGGTTGAGAGGAGAGGGAATAAGCATTAAATGCTTGACATGACCTAAAGGTTAACTTGGGAGTTAAGGTCAAGGTTGGGTTGAGTGAATAAATTCTTTATTCAAAGAATAAAGCTTTTATCCAATGGATAAACTATTGTGCAAAGGTAAAAGGGATAACCATGGTCAAAGCAATAAATGCTTGACGAGACACATGAGTCACATGAGGGTTGAGTTAGGGGTTAACCATTAATGGTCATGTAAGAGCCATAAGTGGTTTAGAAGACTTTAGAGGTTAAATTGTTGAACACACAAAGCATTAAATGATTTTCAAAGACTTTGAAGTCTTTGAGAAGTGACTCCAAGTTGTTTAGGAATGTGACAGTATTTAGGGGATGGATTAGGTTAATTAGGAAGGGTTTAGAAGAATCTAGAAGGGGATTAGGATTGCAAGTGGGTTTGGTGGGTGAGGGAAAAAAAGGATTTTTACTAAAATAAAATTCATTTATTTCAATAAATAGATGCAAGTTGTGTTTGTAGGAAAATGCAAGTGGGGGGGGGGGGGGGGGGATTTAATGATTTAAATAAATGTTTTATTTAATTAAATAAATATGATTTATTCATTTAATTGATTGTGTATTTGGTTTAATGAATTAATTAAAATAAAATGAATAATTTATTTAATTAATAGGAGAATGTTTGAAGATGAATTAATTAAATATTAATTTAATTTACTAATGGCTAGTGGGTTTTTAATCAAATAAATAGCAAATATTCATTTAATTAAACTGGACAGATTTATTTGACTACAGTTTCCAATCATGTCTCGAGACAAATTTTCACCATATAAATGATCGCCTCACAAACAAAAAACCAAAGAAAATACTAGATTCCTTTGTTTCTTCTCTAGTGTAGTGCATCCTCGAGTAGCTCACGAGACCTAATGATTCAGAAATCAAGATACAAATAGTCAAAACTTCATGTCAAATGTAAAAAAATCATAATTCAGAATAAATCATCCATCGTGTGTGTGTTGAAGTTGCAGTTGGATAATGATCATGTTTTCTAGTTCGATGAGCAGCTCTGACAATGGTTTCCCTAGTATGTTGTGATCCTTGTTTGTTATCTGAATGCTAAAGTGAGATGAATGTTGCCCCCAGTTATGTACACTCTTCGTTGATGTGGATATATATGTTGATCACCAAGCCATGGTGAGATGATATGGATAATTGTTTAGATAATCAAGGACAGTGACTACGCTAAGTATGTCTAGGATAACGTTGCTTGTATAAGTGTTTGGCGATGGCTATTGGCTTAGACCAAATGGATCAAAGATATGATGTGAGTACTAATAGATAGAGGAGTTGTTCTCTCATAAATAGTGCATGTTGCCAGGTTTTCACCACTTGTTTTTATTGCACTCTTTGATATGTTTTTCATTTTTTTGTATTTTTCTGATTTTTTTTTTTTTTGCTTTTTTGCTTGCTTTGTGCATTGGATGACTCAAGTGTAGAACTTCTTCAGATGGATTTTTTTGGTTGGTTCATCAAGCACATCCCCTTCTAAATTTGACAATGGATATGCTCCTGATCCATAGGCTAATATAATGACAAAGGGTCCCAACCAATTAGGTTCAAACTTCCCCTTCTTTTCTCAATCTTGTTGATTTCTGGGATTTTCTTTTAGGATGAGATCACCGACTTTGAAATCCCTTGGGATGACTTTGTGATTATATCTTATGCACATTCATTGTCAATATGCCTTGAGATGATCATAGGCACATTGTCATTTTTCATCAAGAAGCTCTAGTTCCTACAACCTGTTTACTTGATATTCCTCATTTGGTATAAGGCCCTTCAATGATACTCGGAGAGATGGGATTTCTACCTCAAGAGGTAGAATTGTTTCTGAACCATACACCAATGAATATAGTTTAGCCCTTGTAGGTGTTTGGATACTGGTCCTATAGGCCCAAAGTGTCATATTGAGTTGTACATGCCAATCCTTGCCAGCATCATTTACTATTTTCTTGAGGATTTTTCAGGATTATTTTGTTTGATGCTTCTGCTTGTCCATTCCCCTATGGGTAGTATGGTGTGGAGAAGCGATGTTAGATTTTGAATCATTCGCATAGCTCTCGCACATCTTGATTCTTGAAAGAACATTTGTTATCTGTGATGATGGAACTGGGAATGCCATATATGCAAATGAGATAGTTGAGGATGAATTATGAGATCTGTTTTCCAGTTACAATGGTCATCAAGACTGCTTCAATCTACTTGGTGAAATACTCTGTGGTGGTGCTAATGAACTTATGCACATTTGAAGAGGAAGGATGAATCTTTCCTACCAGATCAAGTCCCCATTGATAGAAAGTCCCAGATGTGGTGAACAGTTGTAGCTCCTATGTTGGTGCATGTATGAGGTTACCGTGAATTTGACATTTAGGACATTTCTTAGCAAATTGATAGGACTCTCTTTCCATTGTCGGCCAGTAGTATCCCATTCTCATAAGTTTATTGGTGAGAGTAAGACCACTTAAATGTATACTGCAAATACCTTCGTGAATCTCATGTAAGGCAGAGTCAGATTCATTATGATCAAGGCATCGAAGAAGAGTACCATCTAGACATCGGCAGTAAAGTGTGTCAGCAGTTAAGGTATAGCGGGCGACTTGTCGAATGAAGCTACATTTTTTGTTGCGTGACAGGTTGGGTGGGAGAGTATTATTTTGAGATAATCATAGATATTCTCATATAGAGGTGAATCTGAACCAGATAGGGCATAGATGACTTGGGATGTGTAATTATCATAGGCTGACAAAAATAATTTCTCTATCAGGAACTCGTAACGACTCTATTTATCTAGAATTTGCAGTAGTGAGGCAATAGTGGCCATTGCATCACCAGCTCTGTTGTCCAATCTTGGAATTTTCTCAAAGCTGGTGTGCACAAACTATTTTTTGAAGTCATCCACCATTCTCTTGTAAGGCATTAGCTTATCATCTTTTGTCTAATAGTCATTGTTGATCTGATTGATAACTAATTGGGAATCCCCATAGACTTTCGATTCTATGGTTCGCCATTCTACAGCTATCTTGATTCCTGTTACTAGGGCTTCATATTTAGCAATATTGTTGGTGCATGGAAACATTAGTCTGTAAGATCTTGGAATTGTGTGCCCCTCTGGAGTGATGAGCATGATTTTGGCACCCGATCCATTTTGTGTATAGGATCCGTCAAAGTATAGGGTCCATTACTTGGGGATGATAGTGAGTATATCCATGTCTATAAATTCTACCTATAGTGGTTGTTGGTCTAGTAATGGTGCTTATGCTAGTTGATCTGCAATTACCTGTCCTTTGATAGCCCATCGTTCTGTGTACTGAATATCAAACTCACTTAGAATCATGACCCATTTAGCTAATCATCCTTTGAGATCTGCCTTGTTGAGTAGATACTTGAGAGGATCAATTTTTGCTACTAGCTTGATTATGTGGGCTAACATATAGTGGCGAAATGTTTGAGAAGAAAACACCAATGCCAAGCAAGCCTTTTCAATGAATGCATAATTGAGTTCATATTCGTTCAAAGTCTTGTTGATGTAATAGATATCCCTTTCTTTGTCTGCTAGATCTTCTTGTGCTAGAAGTGCCCCAAATGATACTTATATTGTTGATATATAGAGAATGAGTGGCTTGCCTGCTATTGGAGGTACCAAAATGGGTGAATTCATCAGATATTGTTTGAGCTAGTGGAATGATTTTGCACACTTGTCTTCCCATCTGAAAGGTATATTCTTATGAAACATATGATTGAATGGGAGACATTTGTCTTCTAGTTGAGTTATGAATTGTCTGATGGATTGTAGTCATCCCTACAGAGATCTAAGTTTACTAATGATTTTAGGAGGTGGCATCTCCATGATAACCTAAACCTTTGTTGGATCTACTTCGATGCCCCTTTTCTGATACAATGTAGCCTAATAGTTTTCTGGATGTGACCTCGAAGACACACTTCTTAGGGTTTAGTCTGACCCTAAATTGGTCAAATCATTGAAAGATTTTATATAGTATGCCCAGGTGTTCTGGTCGGGTGAATGATTTAGCTATAAAATCATCCATATAATCCTCCATGAAAGTATGCATCATATCATGGAAGATTGTTGTCATGTCTCTTTGATAAGTTGCACCAGCATTTTTCAAGCCAAAAGGCATGACGTTCCAACAATATGTTCCCCATGGATAGGTGAATGCAGTTTTATCTTGATCCTTTGGAGCTATCTTGATTTGATTATAGCTAGAGAAACCATCCATTAATGATAACATTATGTGTCCTATTGTTAGATCCACAATAGTGTCGATGCTCTGCAAAGGAAAGTCATCCTTCGGATATGTTGTGTTGACATCCCTAAAATCTATGCATATTCTGATGCTTTTATCTAGTTTAGAAACTGGTACAATGTTTGAGATCCATTTAGCATAGTCTATAGGTCAGATGAATCCGACATCTAATAACTTCTTTAGTTCTGCTTTGACCAACAATGCCACATGTGGATTCATCTTTCTTAATTTCTGCTTGACAAGTTTATCTCCAGGAGCGATGGATAAGTGATGCATGATTAGATTTGGATCTACCCCTAGCATGTCAACATAAGACCAAGCAAAATTGATTTTCTTTTCCTTGATGAAATTGATAAAATCTGGTTCTTCTTCTTCTGTGAGTGATTCTGCCAGATGTATGGTTTTGATTGTTGCTTTAGTGTCAATGTTTATTGATTGATTTGGCTCAACCAATATTGGTGACCTTTCTTGATAATTTTCAAGAAGAGTGTCAAGTCTCCCATCTTTAGGTGCCTCAAAAAGGTTTTCACCTTCAAGTATGTCCTTTATTTTTACTTTTTTGTGATCTAATACTGTCATTGACTGGTTTTCACCATTAGATCTATCGTTTATTTCATTTTTGTGACTGAGAGACTTGGCACTCCCCTGATTGCAGATATCATTGTGTTGTTCACTGGTAGATCATGTTTTCGGGTTGACTAAGCACAGGTATTGGACAATTGATTCATCATTTGGTAATATCGGTATATCATGATGTTCAGGTTCTTCCCATTCTATGAGATTAGGATATATGAGTGGTAAGGAGTCATTTGGTGGGTTAAGATCAGCTATTGTAAGTGTCATGATGGAGTCATTGTTATAGTCGTTTGGGATATTAGTGAGGTCTATGATATTTTTGAGGTCTTCAATCATATTCTCTTCGATATTGCCTTGTTCGTATTGTCTCTACTCATTCTCACTAGCCTCGTAGATATGTCGCGGTCTAAATTCAAGTGGTTGAGATCCTGAGCCTCGTCCCTCCTAAGAAATGGGTGTATATGTGTGGATTGTATCCACCTCAATATCTTTAGTAACATCATAACAACTATCCCACTCATATTCATTGGAACCGATGTCAAAATTATTGTCCCATGTTACCTT
The DNA here is from genome assembly GCF_030272615.1 of Cryptomeria japonica. Taxonomy (NCBI): domain Eukaryota; kingdom Viridiplantae; phylum Streptophyta; class Pinopsida; order Cupressales; family Cupressaceae; genus Cryptomeria; species Cryptomeria japonica. The sequence goes on from NC_081412.1 coordinate 21,285,560, forward strand.
GTTGTATCTGATAGGTATGTTTTATGGTGAGAAAAGATCATTGATGATTGACACCAGTTTAGTAGCTTGTTCTAATTCAGGATTGGTGCTTGCTTGTACTCTTTGAATTTGTTCATACATTGTTTCCCTTCTGTGGGTAGCAATTTATTTAGGTGGTGGCTCCACCTTGGTTTGATCAGGTTCTTGCACATGATGTACTTTTTTATAAGAAGCTTTCTCCTTTTGAATAGTGATCTCTTCTTGTCATTTCTTGTTTTCTTGATGCTTTTTTTCCTTCCCTATCTTTTTTGTTGCTTGGTGCAGTGCTTCTTGCCATGAGCCTTCCTTATATTTTCTCTTTTCTCTCCATTAAGGTTTTTGATGATGATTTTGCTTCTGCACAGGTAGGATATGTTGGCCATACCCAAGTCATGTTTTGTCTCTTGCAAATTATGAAGGAAGTTGCAAGGGTTCTATAATGCCTTCTTAGCGTTTGCCAATAGGTCCTTTTCCTTTGTATCCCATTTGTTGCATGATCCAGAGCCTGTTTCCATATTATTTTGTTGGTACAACCAATTCTATGGTAGCAACCCTGACTTCTTCTTCATGCTTGTATAGCCAACTAAGGATGTCTTTATCTTTTGATTCATCAGCCAGCATGCCCAGTTGGATAAATTTACCATCAAACTTGGTGATGGGTTGTGTTGGCTGATGTCTTGATGTGGAAGGTTGTCCATAAGATTTTGGTGAACTTGGTAATTTAGATAGGCATAAGGGTTCAAAAGAGTACTCCCCCATGCCTTGGTCCTTTATTTTCATCTTTTTCTTGAATTCTATGGATAGAAACTTGAGTTCTTCTTGATGGTTGGATGTTGAGGAATCTTGGGCCTCCCTATTGTGTGGAACCAGGCTATTTTGAGTTGCCCCCATAGAACTGCAATACCGAAAAAGGGTTATTATCTACAGATATTGAAATTTCCCATCTGTTACATGGGAACTCGATTCATTGATGGTGCGTAGAAGGCACCACTTGCATTTCATGGATCCATGGACAACCCAATAGTATATTGTATGTCAAGTCTATGTCCAAGACTTGGCACATGGTGTCTCTTTGTACAGGACCTACCTAAATGGGTAATATTACAGTTCCTTCAGATGATCTCTCTTCATCATCATAGGCTTTGATGGTGATTTTCTTTTTGGGATCAATAGACTGCTCGAAGAAGCCCAATGCATGAATAAGATTTAGGGTACAAATATTGAGACCAACTTCTCCATCTATTAATACTCTTTTTACCCGATGTTTATAGACTAAGACATCGATATGTAGTGGGGTATTATGCAGATGATTCAAGGAGACATCATCATGTTCAGAAAAATATATGTTGTGTGGCACTGTCATATGGGCCACCATGGCTTGGAATCAATCAATATCCAGATTATTTGGAATGGTTGTTTTGATAAGTGCTTGCTCCAAGATATCCTTGTGTTTTGGAAAAATTTTGAGCAACTCAAGTATAGATATATGAGTGGGATTTCTCCATAGTTGGTCGACCAAGTTATATTGAGTCTTGGGGAGAGTTGTTGATGTTGATGTGTTCCCTTTCAAGACATATTTATGCACTCTTGTGGTCACATTTATCGAAGCATGTTCTTGCTTGTCTTTGATTTTTATGACATTTACTTGATTGTCATATGTTGATATGTGATTGATGGTGTTTTCATATATGAGATTAATACAAGCTCCTTTGGTATTGTTGGAAATTGACGCTCCTCCTTTGTCGTAATTGGGAAGAGGATTTTTGAAAGTTTCATCGTCACTATTGGTTTTATGACCATCGATCGTTAATTCACCCTTGTCTATCATGTCTTGAACTATGTTCTTCAGCCTCATGCAATCATTTGTGTTATGCCCTTTGTTTCGATGAAAATCACAATAATGTGAGTCATTCCACCAAGGTGCCTTGACTTGGGGTTCAAAGTTGCTTGTGGTTGGAAATGTGATGATATTGTTTGCCAATAGCTCTCGAAACATTGATTCTAAGTTTTTTCCTAATGGCATGTATATTCATCGATATGGAAAAGTATTAGTGTTCCCCTTTTGGTTTGTATTGTTCCCTTGGTTGTTGTTGTTATTGCCTTGGTAATTCTTGTTGTTATTTGACATTGAAGATCCTTGGTTAGTATTTCGTTGATAAGTTTTAGTGCCTTTATTAGCACTTTTTTAATCATTATTGGATGGTGGGTTGCCTGATAAAGTCAACACTAGTTGTTTAGACCTCACATTGTTGGTATCGATTACCCCATCATTAACAATGTTTTTGTTCCTTGTCCAGAATCTGAACTTGTTTGAATTGTTGTTATTGTTTTGATTGTTAAAGGTGTTATTGTTTGATGAATTAACACCTTCCTTAAATAAATCCAATGTTCCTTTCTTGATGGAAGCTTCCTCTACTTGGATACCATTTTCTATCAATTTTGCAAAAGATGGTATGCATTGTAGTTTGAGTTGATAACTCATCTCACTATTTAGATTGTCTATGAAGATTTCCATCTTTTCCTTTTCAGGCACATCTCATGGATATCTTGAGACCATATGCCTCCATCGTTGTAGAAACACTATGAATGTTTCACTATTATTTTTCTTCATATTGCACACATCTAGCATGGTGATTGTGTGTTGGATGTTATAGGAGTATTGTGTTATAAATTTGTTTACCAACTCATCAAATGATCTGATGGGAGGTGTGAGCTTTGACAACCACTCCATTGTTTTCCCTCCCAAACTTCTTGGGAATAATCTCATTAAGTATGTGTCATTGTGAGAAAACTCTAAGCTCATGGTACAAAATTCCCAAATGTGATCACGGGGATCACTATTACCGTCGTATTTGTCATACTTTGGTACATCTGAATTTGGGGGAAAAGGTACCATGTTCAATCTCCTATCAAAAGGATAAGAAAAAATTTCATCCAAGGAGTATCGTACTGTGGTTCCTTGTTTCATGTCCTGCATTTGTCTTTGAAGTGTTTGGAGTTGTTGTGTAAGAGCAGTCATGGTTGCATTTTTCCTTCGATGGGGAGCTTCCCCTCATTCATTAAGATTGTCCCGATTGTGGACATGGTCTTGTTTGTGAGTGTTGTCTTGTTCATGAGTGTGATCTGGGTTGTGTATGTTTTCTTGATCATGTGCCTCTTCTTCTCTTTGTTGTTCTTGATAGGCATAGTTTTTTGCTCTTGTTCTTGAAATTCTCTCATCTATATTCCTTAAATTTTCTATGTCAAAATCCTCAGGAGTGTTGTCCTTTGCTAGTTAGCATGAGTAGATATTTTTCCTTATTTGATTTCATAAGTCTTTCTATGAGTTTTTGGAAAGACGTGTTCTCTTGACATTCTTGGAGAAGTTCTTCGGTGATCTTTGTTTCTCCCATATTTGCATATTCATCAAAAGGATTGGACAGTCTACGACCCATACTTGATTCTGGTTGTGATTCCTTCTTTTTGTTTCTCTAAGATTGAGTGACAACGGGAATTAATATATCTCTATTGTAATGAATTCTTCTTCTATTTGGGTTCTTGGTGGAGTTGGTGGCTCTAGTCGAGCTTCGTTGTAAGTGATAAGAAAATTTGGGAATAAAGAGGGGTTAATCCTTCCTCCACTATTAAGGTGTTGATTGAATGTCGCTTTCTGAATGTAAGCCCTACTTCTCAAAGGCTCTTTGTCAAATTTGTTTGTTTTTCCTTGGATATAGAACCACATATGACACAACAATGTGCGATGTCACGCGAAGAGTTGATGGTTGATATAGAGAAATTTATTCCTTTTTATAAGTGCCTTAGAACTAGGTTGTCTCTTCTTCAACTTAGTCTTTTGATGAAAACCTCTTCTTCTCAAAGTATGAGGAGTGGTCATACACAAATTATCAATGTTTGATGTTGATGTTTGGATATGGATACTTTGTTTGGAAACTCAAGTTTAATTTATCAAGTAGAGTTTTAGTTTGATTCACCTCCACGATAAAGTGTGTCAAATGATATGAGTCAAGTTCCGTGATGTAGAAACTTAATTTGACAACTTGAGGACCTAACTAGTAATTTTTTTGATAGGATTTGTTGGATGGTGGAAACTTTGATCATTGTTCTGATACTCCTTAATTTTGTTGGATGAAATCGGATTTCAAGCTAGTTGAAGATTTGAAAACTCTTTCTAAGAGTGCTCTGTTGGATTTGGAATTTTCTCACTTGTGATTCCTTTTTGAAGTTTTGTTGTTGGATTTGTTAGAGGACCTAAAAGGGTATCCAAAAATGTTGATGAAAATTTCACCAGGTGACTGGTTTGCTCTCTATTTTTCACTAATTTTGACCATGCACTAAGACAAAGACCTGATGCACTAAAGGATGTTCTCAAAGTGCTACAGAATGTTCCAGATGTGCTATGTTGCCTCTCAAATTGCGCTATTGCATACTGTTTGACAATAAAATTGTTGGATAGGTCATGCGCTAATATGTCCCTTTCACACGCTGAGGTTTAGTATGCATGTGCTATAATATAGTTTGGACGCTCTAGGTTGATGCTCTTATGCACTACAGTGATGTTGACAAGTGCTATCTGAATTTTTACTAGTATGATATTAATCATGCGCTAATGTGAGTGATGAAAGCGCTAACTGTTGATTGGAATGCGTTATTAGATGGTTGAGATGCACTAGGATGTTGCTCCTATGCACTAACTATCCTGATAATTTTATTTTGATGTTTTTGTTGTGATGCTGAAAAATAACTTTTGTGATTTTGATGGCTGATTTTCTGAAAATGACTTGAAAACACAGTAGATAGAAGAGATAACAACTTGTCTATGTTAAACAAATAGTGTATGTTCTTTTGAGGATGTTTTCAAATCCCCAATGTTTTCACTGGTTTGGATTACAAAAAGATAGATCAAGCAGACTCTTCATTCAAGGGTAATTGACAACATCATAGCCCACTAGTCTCGATACTCTATCAACTCAAAAAGCCTTGTCACCCCCTAGGGGTGCCCTTTTTTTGCCTTTTTTTTTCAGAAATTAACCCAAAGTGAATTGCTTCACAATTAGGTAGTTACCTTCGGAGATATATGGTGAGTGATCTTGGGGGAGGATTCTTCCCCACCATTACACTATGATATTGTCAATGTTTGGTAACTGACTTGGCTCAAAGCTTCTAATTCTATAGTTTCTAATCAGGCTTTCATTCAGTCTTCAGTGATAAACTCCCTCGGGAGGCTTCCCAACATTTAGAACAAAGGCTTTACGTATCTTAAAGATACTAGGGGAAGACTAATCACTGAGAAAAACCATTGGAGGGGATTTTCGTCACCCTCCACATTTGATTATAGTGGGTTGGAACACTTGGCGATAAAGTCGTTTCCCACTTAGGTTGTTCCCCTCTCACCGGCCTTAATGGCACCCTAAGGGCAACTTGGGAGGGCAAGCCTTCTAAAGGATTTAATTGCTTGAAGTAAAAGAAATCATAAAAGAGTTATTTGGTTTTTTGGTCACCCAATTAAGGGGAGAGCATATACCTTCCACTTTAGAGAAGGCAAACAGGTATTCCTTTTGACCTTCAAAGAAATGATGATCTATCCTCTATTTGGAGATGTTTCTCCAACAAGAATGGTGTTCTTTTTAGTTCCACAAAGCAATTTGTTTGTTTAATCTAGGAAATGAAATCTTGATCAACTTAAAATAATGCATGTTGCTTGAAAGTGAATTGCTTTGTAAGAAATGGACAAGTTGATTGTTTCTTTTAATCATGCAAGAAAATGTGGATTATTCTTTTTACATTTTGCAATAAAATTGAAAATTCGTTGTTCTTTTTAGAGCCCAAAATGAAGTGTTTTCCCCTAATCTTGCAAGAAAGCAAATGTGAAGTTGTTGTTCCTTTAAAACTTGCAAATTTGATTCTTTTTAAACCCAAAGAAAAATGTAGTTGATTTTAAGCCCAAGAGGAAGATGAGGTTCTTTTTAATCTAAAGGAAAAATAAATTCTTTTTATCCAACTTTAAAAAGCTAGAAAGAAATCATAAATCCTAATTCTAACTCCTCCAACCTGCAAGAAACTGTTAAAATCTGCAAGGAAAGAAGTTAGAAAAATCAAAAAAAAAATATATGGTGGGCTTACACAAGCCTAATTTTTCTACCTTTGTTACAAAAAAAAAAATTTCTCTAACAGAGCCATGTGCTAAACTTACGAACATACGCGCTACAAAATGGTATTAAAGTGCTAAAATAAAACCCCTTACGCACTACTCTAATACATAAATGTGCTATACTGATACTCCTATGCGATGCGATATTAGAAAAGGTTATTCGCTAAAAAGAAGTTTAAACGCGCTGAGAAATGGGTCCTATGCGCTAAACAGTGTGATAAATGCACTAAGGTTTTCCATAGATGCACTATAGTATGTTCCAGATGCACTAAAAGAGTGTTCCAATGTGTTTGCAATCCTTACCCTGCACAAAAAATAATGTTATTTTAAGGGATGAGTCCCACAGTGGGTGTTAGAAATGTATGCGGGAAAATGCAGTGACCAAAATGAATAACTCGAGATCAGAAGACCCACAAATCAATGAGACTCTTGGTGCAAGTATATGACCTAATTGAATTAGTTCAACTTCCCAAGGGGTGTCCCATTATTCTCTATCTCACAGGATCCCTAAAGATAATGTTTTACTCTCGAATGATTGAGCAAATGACTTAGGAATGACAACTTTAAGAATGAGTGATATTGTGATCTATATGCATGAATACATTCTAATATCTATATGATGTGTTAAAACTTATGATGCTTAAGCTAGTATGAAGATAGTGATATGATAAAGATATTGCTAAATTATCCTAATCATGATATACTAGCATGGATATACTATTGATATGAAAACGAAATGCTTTTAAATGTTTATGATGATGTTTTTGTGGAAACAATGTAGCTTCGGTAAGATAAATGATTGAATGAGAGATAAATGAAGTCTCTCATTCAATCATCTATCATATTGATAAATCTACATTCTAATGGTAGACATCATAATCATCTTTATAAGCATTTCTATCATCGATCGAGATATGATCATATTTACAATGCAGTGATTTCATTTATATGTTGTGATTGTAATTGGTTCTGCATATCTATTCTAGTTGTCATATGATAACTACAATAGTTATCGTATCAACATATTTTTGCTCTTATATCAATCCATAATTTGGTTGCATTTACCATCAATTACCATGAAATAGCATTAAGAATAAACTGATTAGTGATTGGTTAATGATAAATAAAATTGCATTAGAAACTAACCAATTCATTATCGGTTACAATGATAATCAAACCGCATTAAATCACAAACCGATTGGCATCGATTATCATGTGTTATGTATCAGCATTTATATTAACCGATAGTTATCGGTTTGCATTATGAAGAGGCACCACCCTTGATCAAGACATGTCTTGATCGGACATGTCATGAGACATGTCCGGTCAAGGCATGCCTTGATCTTACAAGGCAATGCCTATATATATGTGTTGTGAAGAATGCTGGAGAAATATTGAAATCAATAAATATTATCTACAACCACCTACAAACAAAGAATTTCAGTTCATAATCAGAAATAACTAGAGAGAATACATTAATAGCATTGAATATTGTCTAGGGAATTCAAAGAAAGACAAAATCCTTAACATTCCAATTTTGAACATAAAATTTGAATACTTTTACATGGTATCAGAGCAAGTTTGATTGAACCTAAGGCATTCAAATTTGAGAAGTTCAAATCGAGGATACAGACATCACATTTCCATGGCTAACGCTATCAAATTTGAGGATAGACTTGAAGGAGATGATAATTTCTCAACATGGAAATTCAGAATTAAGATGATTCTAAAAGAGAATAAAGTTGAATCATTTGTAAGAGTTGAATATAAAGAACCTGAGAATGAACCTGACAAATCGGCATGGATCGAGGGGAATTAAAAAGCCATGAAGATCATAGTTGATGGAGTGAGAAATCACATTATGCCAATAATAACAAAGCATGAGACTGCCTACCATATGGTCAAAGCACTCGAAAGTGCATTCGAGATAAACAATGCAAGTAGAGCCCTAGCTCTAAAAAGGGAAATAAATCATATAAGTATGAACAAAGGAGAGTCAATCAATGCATACTTTATGTGGATATCAGCCCTAAGGGATGAACTAGCAACGCTTGATATGAGATCTAGAGCAAAGAGCTAATGCTCATTGCTCTAGATGGGTTGCCTAGTACATGGGAAACATTCGTCCAAGGCATTAGTTCAAGGGATAAATATCCAAAATTTGATAGGCTAATAGCAGATTGTCTTCAAGAGGAGCCAAAGGTAAATAAGAAGGGGATCAAGCAAAAGAACATAGATGAAGATCGCCATGTTCTAAATACCAACTCCAACAAGAAGAAACATTTCAAGAAGAGAAAGAACCGACATGAGAAAAGGTCATCTAAGAGAGAAAACTCTCATATTCAGTGCTTTAGGTGTGATCAATATGGACACTATGCAGCAAGATGTCCAGATAGAATCAAACAACAAGCTACATTTGCAAAAGTGAAAAGGGAAGAATGTGACTCCGAGAAGCATGTATTCTACTCTGCCTTCTCTAGTCAAGTATCTAGTAAATCTAACACCTGGATCATTGACAGTGGGTCTTCAAGACACATCACTGGGTATAGAGAATTATTGGATTCCATGTTAGAAGAAATTGATGAAGAAGTAACCATTGGTGATGACTCTGCACATCCAGTCAAAGGCGTCGGTACCTGCACCATTAAGGTGAAGACAGGTATGTCTCTCCAACTCACTGGAGTCCTATTCGTTCCTGGCGTCAAGAGGAACTTAATCTCCATATCTGCACTTGAAGATGATGGGTACAAAATAACCTTCATGAATAGTAAATTTCTAGTATGGCCACAAAACTCTTCCATCAAGAAGGCTATACCCTAGGACATAGAAAAGGCTATTTGTATGAGGTATGTATTGAATCTAACCTAGCCTTACTTCATGAGATTGCAGTTTCTAAAGAAATTTGGCATAGAAGATTAGGTCATTTAAACTTTTTTTCTTTATGTTCAATGGAAAAATTAGTAATTGGTTTGCCTAAGTTAAAACAATACCATTCTAGTACATGTAAGGGGTGTGCACTAGGCAAAAATACTAAGAGTTCCTTTTAGAATAGTTCTAGGAAAACAAGCAATGTTTTGGAACTAGTTCATTCTGACCTATGTGGGCCAATGTTTGTACCATCATTAGGAGGGTTCCTTTATTATGTAATATTAATTGATGACTTCTCCAAGAAGACCTAGATCTACTTCCTTAAACATAAAGAATCTGAAGAGATTCTCAAGAGATTTAAGGAATTCAAATCCCTCTCTGAAAACTCTTCCGGAAAGAAAATAAAATTCCTAAGAACTAATAATGAGAGGGAATATACCTCAGACATCTTTAGGGAATTTTGTAAAGAAGCTGGGATTATGAGGGAGTTCATTGTTCCTTACAACCCCCAACAAAATGGGGTTGCTAAAAGGAAAAATAGAACCATTGTAGAAGCAACCAAAGCCATGCTCCTTGATCAGAACTTAGAAATTCACCTTTGGGCAGAAGCCTCCAACATTGTTGTTTACATACAAAATAGATGTCCTCATTCCCACATTGAAGACAAGACCCCTGAAGAAGTCTTCACCAGGATAAAGCCAGATATCACCCACTTTAGAATATTTAGTTGCCCTATTTACTTTCACATACCTAAAGAGAAAAGGACAAAACTAGAACCCTCTGGAAGAAAAGGAATCTTTGTTGGATATAGTGAAACCTCTAAAGCTTACAGAATTTTTGTACCTGGACATAGCAATATTGAACTTAGTAGAGATGTTATATTTAAAGAAGACATAGCCTTCAAAAGGGCTAAATAGTCTATTGAGTCTGAAATCTATGCTCCATCTTCAAACCTAGAAGAGGATCCTACTCCTGAGATTCAGAGGGAGCATTCAGAAGAAAATGAAGTATAGATTCCTCCTCAAGAAATCCCTAAGAAAAGACCTCTATGGGCTCACAAAACAATGGAGGATGCAAGGGACTTTGCAGCTCCTTCAGGGACTTTTAGAGAAAGTAAGAGGCCCTAAAGATTTTCTAGCTATGTAGCCCTTATGGATGATCTCTCCAAATTAGAACCCTCTAGTATACCAGAAGCTCTTAAACATCAAGTTTGGAAAGATGCAATGTCTGAAGAATATACACCCATACTTAACAGTGATGTGTGGGAAATTGTTCCTAGGCCAAAAGGGAAATCTGTCGTTTCATCCAAGTGGCTATTCAAAATCAAACATGGATTTTCTAGCTATGTATCCCTTATGAATGGCCTCTCCAAATCAGATCCCTTATGAATGATCGTTAATGTACTTGGTCAATACTAGACCTGATATCTGTTATCCAGTAAATGCCTTGAGCCAGTTCATGTGTGAACCTAAGGAGATACATCTTATGGTTGTGAAACATATTATGAGATACCTTAAAGGTACTCTTAACTATGGACTCAAGTATGAGAAAGTTGATTTGGATCTCCATGGGTTCACTGATTCAGATTGGGCTGGAAGTGTGAATGACAGGAAAAGCACCTCAGGATGTTGCTTCAGTTTGGGTTCAGCCTGATATCTTGGATTAGCAGGAAATAGTCTTCAATAGCTCAGAGTTCTATAGAGGCCAAATATATCACAGCTTCCATGGCTGCACGAGAAGCTGTATGGCTTAGAAAACTACTTGTGGGGTTATTCGGTGAGCCACTAAAGCCTACTATAATTCATTGTGATAACCAGAGTTGTATAAAACTCTCTGTGAACCTTGTATTTCATGATAGATCCAAACACACAGAGATTCCTTACCACTATGTGAGAGATATGGTGGATAGGAATGTGATTCAGTTGCGGTATATCAGTACAGGAGACCAGATAACAGACATACTGACCAAGCCTCTATCCAGAGTAAAAATTGAACACTTCAAGAAAGGACTTGGTATGATTGAATTGTAATTTTCTTTATAATTTGTACCAATATATAAGATGTTTAATGTGTAAACTTCTTTTGTCGTGTTATGACTTTATGGGCTCCTCCCCCTGTGTCCATTTTAAGAGGTGGTGATTTTTTAGATAATGAACACTTGTACTGAACATTACAAGGTGACAATCTTGTAATGTTGATATCATGCTGACTTGATATCATCTTGACTCATGGATGTGCCATGATATGTTATGGTAGACATTATGTGACATAATGTCAGTGCACATACCATAACCTGGATATAAGAGAGTTCAATATTCACAAATTATTTTATATCCAAGGTATCACATGTTATGTGATACTGATATCACATGCTATGTGATATTTCTATATCACGAGATGATGTGATATATTTATGTATCACATGTTATGTGATACATCATGTCACGAGCATATGGGACTTGATCTTTTGTATTACCAGGTCATGTAATGCATTCTATTATGAGAAATGTGATGCTATATAATTAGATGATTATTTATCTTCCCTAGCTAAGAGGGAGTGTTGAAACAATGTAGCTTCGGTAAGATAAATGATTGGATGAGAGATAAATGAAGTCTCTCATTCAATCATCTATCCTATCGATAAATCTACATGCTAATGGTAGACATCATAATCATCTTTATAAGCATTTCTCTCGTCGATTGAGATATGATCGTATTTGCTATGCAGTGATTTCATTAATGTTCTACATATCTATTCTAGTTGTCATATGACAACACTAATTAGTGTTGTCATATGATAACTACAATAGTTATTGTATTAACATATTTTTGCTCTTATACCGATCCAAAATTGAGTTGCATTTACCATCGATTACCATGAAATAGCATTAAGAATAAACTGATTAGTGATCAGTTAATGATAAATAAAATTGCATTAGAAACTAACCGATTCATTATCGGTTACAATGATAATCAAACCGCATTAAATCACAAACTAATTGGCATCGATTATCATTTGTTATGTATCGGCATTTATATTAAATGATAGTTATCGGTTTGCATTATGAAGAGGCACCACCCTTGATCAAGACATGTCTTGATCGGACATGTCATGAGACATGTCCGGTCAAGGCATGCCTTGATCTTACAAGGCAATGCCTATATATATGTGTTGTGAAGAATGCTGGAGAAATGTTGAAATCAATAAATATTATCTACAACCACCTGCAAACAAAGAAGTTTTAGTTCATAATCAGAAATAACTAGAGAGCATACATTAATAGCATTGAATATTGTCTAAGGAATTCAAAGAAAGACAAAATCCTTAACATTCCAATTTTGAACATAAATTTGAATACTTTTATAGTTTTAATAAAGAGAGGCTAAGATGCTTAGTAATTTAGGTTATAGTGTAGATGCATAGAAACTTGGAGATTATTAAAAATGAAGAATGAGAGCTCTATTTATAGGGAAAATAGGGCAATGGATGGTTAATATTGAATAATCTTAACAAGGGCTAGGATTGAAAGTTAATCAATCCATGTTTACAATTTTCACCAATGAAATGGTAACAATTGTCAACAAGAGGTTGCTTGAGAGGAGATGCAAGAAGCATTAAATGTCTGAGGAGACAGAAGGTTACCCTAGGAGGTAAGGGTTAAGGTTAGGTTAGGGTTACTCAATGGATAAATCTTTTACCCAAGGGGTAAACTCTTGGGCAAGGGTTAATAGGATAACCAAGGTTAAAGCCATGAATGCTTGATGAGACCCTTGAGTCAAAAGGATGGTTAAGTTAGAGGAAAGTCTCTAACCAAAGGTCAAATATTAGTTAACCATAAATGGTTATGTAAGAGCCTTTAATAGTTTGGAAGAATTTGAAGGTTAACCTTTTTAAGACACAAAGCCTTTAATGGTTATTGAAGACTTTGGAGGTTTTGAGAAGTGACTTACCTTTGCTTAGGAATGTGACAATAATTAGGAGATGAATTAGGCTAAATTGGAAGTGATTAGAAGAATCTAAAAGGGCTTTAGGATGCAAGTGGGAGACGTAGGAAAATTCAATTGGATGAGGGAAAAGGATTTTAATTAAAATAAATTACTTTATTTCAACTAAAATAGATGCAACTTGCATAAATACAAGTGGGGGATTTAATAAATAAATTAGATTTATTTATTTGCAAGGATCAATTTAATTAAATGTAAATTTAATTAAAAAGGCAGAAAGGGGATTTAATTAAATAAAATGATTTATTAATTAAAGATTGTTGGCAGTAATATTGTACGAGAATAAAATAGTAATTAATTAGGTAGTATTTTACTTTGTTAGTAATGTAACTGAGGGATGGTAGTTACGGGTGTGATGGTTGTCCCTCGCACCCCCTTGGTACCTTTATATACCATGGAAGGTAACTTGTAAGGAACACAATTATGAATGGAAATAGTATCTATTTTGTTTTCTTGATCTTATCATATGGTATCTATGGCATTATTGTTTCTCATTAAGCATTCTATTTGTATGTTCTAAATTGTTCACCTAGAGGGTAAACATCTGGCGCCATTACCGAATTGGACTTGGAATGATGGGAACCCACTACATGGCACAACCATAATGGGGCAACCAGTGAGTGAGGGAACCAGCAGCAATACTGAGGAAGAGCCGATAGAGTTATTCAAAGGGGAGGGAGCATTAACAAGGGATTTCACGTACATCTGGTACAGGTTTGTTAAGGTTAGTTATGGCACCTAAGAATTAGTTGGCAAGAGAACTAGAAGAATTGAAGGAAATCCTAGAAAGGGAAAGAACGAAAAGAAGGGAACAAGATACAGCAAGAGAGCAAGCTAAGGCAAGAGAAGAAAGACAATGGAGAAGGGAGAGAGAAGCTATGCAGTCAAGGATAGATAACCTTGAGATGAATAGGAGAAGAGAAGAGCAAGACAACCTAGAAGGCAATGATGAAGAAGAAGTGAATGAGATAGCAGACCAAGAGCAGTGAACAAATGACATAGAGGACCCTGAAGAAAAGAGATTTGTTAGATTGTTGAAGGCAGTACAAGGTAGTGGAGGTAAGAGTCATATTGATTTGCCTATCTATCAAGGGAAGATGGATAGTGAAGAGGTGTTGGGATGGCTTGATGCCTTAGATAACTATTTTGAGTTTGAAGAAATGGAAGAGGAGAAGAAAGTGAAATTTGCAAAGACTAAGTTGAGAGGTACAGCATTGACATGGTGGACTAGTTTTCAGAATGATAGGATGGCAAGAGGATTAACAAAAGTGTCTACATGGTCAAGAATGAAAAGTTTGATGAAAGAGCAGTTCCTACCATCTAATTATACCATTCATGTGAAGAGGATGAGACAGAATCTGAAGCAAAAAGAGATGGATGTAATGGCTTACACTGAGCAATTTCACAAGCTTAGTATCAAAGGAGGATATGAGGAAGAAGATGAGAAGGTAACCAGATATATCAATGGCTTGAGATTTAACTTACAAGATGAGATTGATCTACAACTACCGAAAACAATAGGTGAATGTTATCAGTTAGCAATTAGAGCAAAAGAGAAGGTGAAAAGAAAACAAGAAAGATCAGGTAATGGTGGAAGAGGAGGCATTTCTAATAGAGGAAGAGGTAATAGAGATCAAGGGCAAGGCAGCAATGAGAAAGGTAAAGAAAGTTTTTCAGAACCAAGGGGAGGATACAACCATAGAGGTGGCAGATTTGGAAGAGGAAGTGGAATCTTTACAGGTAAGTGTTTTCATTGCAATGAGATTGGGCACCAATCATTCAGATGTCCTAAGTGGAATGAATCAGAACAAGGCAGAGATAGAAGAGTGAATATGGTACAAGAAGATGAGAAGAAAGAAGAATCAAAGAGAGCAGACCCTGTCCTTGAAGGTGACTTCTTGATGGTAAGGCAAGGTGAGAAACTTTAGCAAGAACCAAAGGTAACAATCTTCAGCACTACTTGTTTATGCAAAGGAAAGATATGTAAGGTAATCATTGATTCAGGATCAGATAGTAATTTGGTGTCTCTTGATATGATAACCAAGTTAGGAATTGTACCATTTGACCATCCTAATCCCTACAAGGCCACTTGGGTTACCCAACAGCAGCATGTAGAGGTTAGTTTGAAGGCTTATGTGAATTTTTATATTGGTCCATATCAAGATAGGATATTATGTGATGTGGTTCCTATGACTTGTGCACATTTGATATTCAGAATAGCATGGCAACATAGTAGAAGAATAATACATGATGGTTTTGATAACACATATATAGTTCATAAAGATGGTCAGAAATATAAATTGAGTCCTTTACCTTTGGAGGTCTTGAAAGAGCATCCTATAATATGTTTTGGGGAGCATTTACCAATGATAAGGCAGGTTAAAAAACAAGAAGATACTGGTTGGAAGGAAGATGTTAATTTGCAGCAGACTATGAGGAAGAATAGTCCTCTTCATGATGATCTTTGGGATTTGAGTTTTGTGCAAGTTGGTTCAGTCAAATGTCCTATTGTTAAGCAGTGATATGTGAGTGTGAAAGAGAAGTTGAAGGTACAGCAAGTGGATTAGAGAAGAGCAGATAGACAGACTGGTTATGAGCAGCAATGTCCCAAACAAGAGCAGCAAAATACATGTTTTATTTCTAATCTAATGTGTCATGTGACTACAGGTTTGAGAAGCAGAAAGAAGGTGACTTTTGGGGATTATTTCATCCCTCAATCAGGATTTGTAAGGAGCCAACAGTAATCTAATGTTTGGAAGCAGCAGCATCACTCTTGGGACAAGAGTATTTTAATTGGTGGGGAGTATGGTGCAGGAGCACCCAGGCCAACCTACAAAACCATGAAGACAATGAAGATACCAGGAAGTTTTTATGAAGAAAATCAAGTTGATTGGAGAGTTTTAGAGCTAATAATGGCTTTTGAAAGCAATAAATCATATGTAATGTGTAAAAGTCCTAAAGGTCCTAATAAAGGCCCTAGGACCAAAATGCTATGTAATTGGGTTAATGATGCCTAGGAGTCTAGATAGGTTGAATAAGGGTCTAATATTCTTTAAATGATCATATCATGATTAAATCCCATTGATTTGATAGGTTTTAGTTGATTGAAGCATTAGAAATGAAGTTTAAATTTAAAAACTTGATTTCCAACGGTTAGTTCCAGTTTTGGAGGGAAAGTAGATTATGACTTGTTTAAGCACTTTAATCATTCTAATCAGTTGGGGATTGGTTGGAGTTGGTTGGGGAAGGACTTATAAAGTCTCTTATGTCATTTTTGTGTGGTTGGATGATGTTGGTATGGATTTGTACGAACTGTTCCAGAAAATCAATAAAAAACCTCTTTATTTGTTGTCAAAATCTTGTGTTTTCATGTTTTTCTTGCATTGCTAAGTGAAGGGGCTGAAATTATTATGTTTTAGGGACTCCATAGACTATTTTTTACATGACTAACATGTTTTGAAGTTCTGAAAAGATATCATTTTTGTTTTATTGCTGACTGTCCCAGGAAAACCAGTGTTTTCTCACTAATTTTGTGAGTTACCAAGCATGTATGGATCCATCCTATGAATGTAAAGGTCTGATTCTCATAGGGTGGATGCCTAATAACATGTACAATATTTTCCTAACCTTTGATTGACAGGAAGGAGTGAAGGGTGCAGGTGTACACCATGAAAGTTGCATGAAAGTTGAAGAAAAATGACTGAAAATGTGTGAAAATGAAGGCTAGAGTGTAGCAGCAGAGAATCTGATTGAACAAGGGGGGTATTTTATGCATTGAAGTGTCTAGACACACCATTGTGAAGGTTTTTGAACTTTGGTTGAGCCTCAGAAGTGACTAGAGGTGGGATTTTGAGAAAGCCCTAGTTGTAAGGTGGATTTAGTGAGGTTTTTGGAGTTTGGGTATCTAGGAGTGCAACCAGAACTTAAAACCTAAAAATCCTTGGATTGAGACCATAAAAAGAGACTTTATAGATGGTTTAAGCCTGAAAAAGATTTTGGAGGGTACTTCCTTCACAAAAGTGACCTAATTAGCCCTCACGGTGACTAGGGACAGTAGTTTTTTGAATGATTTGTTCCAAAACAATCATAGGCAATATTTTGGGTGTTGATAGAGGTTGATATTGGGTATCTAAATCAATCATAAAATTGGTTTTTGTTTTGGGAAATGTGTGTGAAAAGAGCCAAAAACGGTCCAGCAGGCTACTAGGAGACTAGGCCTAGTGAAGGGCTAGATTTGGGTTTTTGTATCAGTTGATGAGTTGAGGGTTTGAAAACCTTAGAGACATGTTAGTTGAAGTTATTTGATGTGTTTGGAGGTGGAGGAAACACCTGATTAAGGTGAAGACAAGTTTTGAGCCTATTGAGGCACTTTGAGCATTTGAAACACCATAGGAGTGTTGGGGTTTGGGTCCATATTCCATTCTAGTTTACAAGATTGCAACTAAATCCTCCATCCTCTACATCAGTAGTTATGGGTGTGATGGTTTTCCCTCACACCCCCTTGGTACCTTTATATACCATGGATGGTAACTTGTAAGGAACACTATTATGAATGGAAATAGTATCTCTTCTGTTTGCTTGATCTTATCATATGGTATCTATGGCATTATTGTTTCTCATTAAGCATTCTATCTGTATGTTCTAAATTTTTCACCTAGAGGGTAAACATCTGGTGTCGTTACCGAATTGGACTTGGAATGATGGGAACCCACTACATGGCACGACCATAATGGGGCAACCAGTGAGTGAGGGAACCAGCAGCAATCCTGAGGAAGAGCCAATAGAGTTATTCAAAGGGGAGGGAGCATTAACAAGGGATTTCACCTACATTCTCTAGGCATCCATCAAAATTTACGTACAAAGGGAGGCCACGGTCAAGGACGTCCCTAAGAGCACAGTGTGGAGTGCCCTTGGCATAAGTCCTGTCGTCAATCAGTTGATGAAAAACTTACCAAACTTGTTGGCACAAGCATTCCTTTCTCTCCAAACTCACCAGGAAGAAACGTACCATGAGACCCGTCGATAGAAAATTCTGTAGCAATTTGAAGAAAGGAGTTGTCGAGAGGAGGAGGAACATGATTAAAGTCATCGCCAAACCTTCAACCCCACAGCAAGAAGGAATTGATCCCCATGACACTAAATAAGGATAGAAACTATGTGTCGAGGGAGGAAGAAGACGTGCACAAGGCAGCAACAAGCAGCAAGGACACTGAGGTTGGAACAACAAGCAGAATGTTAGCGATGATTAAAGAAACTTGTGGAAGAAAGCACAACTAGCAATGATGGCTCGGGTGCTGAAAGCCAAGTTTCCATACTAATAGAAACCACCAAGAAATGGTTGGGGGAACTTTCCCTAACATACGAAGAGATTGGTGATGGGAGTATAGTAGAAAAATACACATCATACAGAGGTGTCGAGACCAGGAGGGAAGATGAAGTAGAGACCAAGAACAAAGAGGCAGAGGATATCGGTGCGACCAAAGGTGTCGGGAGGACACAAGGTCATGGGAGCAGAAGCAATTTGTTCGATGCAGGCTCATCATACCCTGGTAGTCAGAGCAACTTGGTGGGACCCAACGGACCAAATCTCAATAGAGTACCTTTGGGAGGACTAGTGTCTGGAGGAGGAGTTCTTGGAGGGTCAAGTTTGAGTTTCGAAGGGTAGACTAGGCCGCTGCCAAGGAACGTAATGGCAAATCGGCAAAAATTGTCGAAGTTCACTAGAGATGGGAAAGAAGACCTCATACGGCATTCTCGTACATGTGAGACAATCTGGTCAGCCAATGGCATGGCCACTAGGGTGGAATGGGTGGTTTAATTCCCCACCACCCTATGAGGAGTAGCTATCAATTGGTACTCGTATGCTATTAAAACCAAACTGACAACTTGGTATGAATTTCACAAAGCCTTCGAAACAGAGTTTTGACTCCTCAAAGATGATAATGAAATCATAGCAGAAATCCTAAGCACCAAGCAAAGGAAAAGTGAGACCATCTAAGCATATAGTCGACGCCTGAAGGAATTGCTGGGAATAATGGATAACCAGCCCAGTGATGGGTTGAAGAAAAGGTGGTTTGTGGAGGTTTTAAAATTGTCACTCAAAAGGAAAATGAAAATTGTACCCCCCACATCCTACGAAGATGCCTATAACTGGGCAATGGACCTGGAGAGTGAAGGGAAGACATCTAGGGAAAAAAAAGATAGATCCTCTAGAGAGGAGGACTCCTCCGATAGAAGTAGCAATGATGAGGGGTCGAGTAAAAAGGTGCAAGCCCTTCAGAAGGGTATGCATCGCATGATGAAGAAATTCAAGAGCATGAGGGGAAGCACCAGCAAAAATGAGGAAGTATGGTGCACAGAATGTAAAGAGGAAGGTCACACAAAAGGCTCTTGTCCAAAAAAGGCCTTTTGCGATATTTTCCAAGTGTTGGGACACTCCACCAAAGAATCTCCCTACAACATGAAGACAAAGGGAAACCAAGTGCTCTTCACCCAAGAGCAGCCGTCAGCGACAGCAGGCACGTCGTAGCCTCAACCCAACACCACGACATCATCTGGAGGCTACAGAGGTAACCTAAGGGGAGGAAGAGGCAACAATAATAATAGCAATAACTAGAGTCAAATGCAATATGATGCCAAGGGATGGACAATGATTCAATGTCGAGCATGCAACCAGTGGGGACACTTTGCGCAGGATTGCCAGAAAGAGGAGACACCACAAAAATTGTGCAAATAGTGTGGTCCTAGAGACAACGATGAGACAAATTTCCCCAAGCCATGGGTTAATCTCCTCAACATTGATAAGACTAGTGATAAAGAAGTAGTAGCAATCACCCGTGCTCAAACCAAAAAGGCCACTTATCTCAACCCCCGTACGGAGAAGGAGAGATTACGGGAGGCAAAAGCCAACATTGAGCGTGAGATGACGGCAGAACGATGGAACAATACAGAGGTGGTGAATACATCATCCCATACTGACGCCGAAAATAACATAATTGGGAAAGTCTTGGAGATGGAGGTGTCGATAAGGGTGAAGGACCTTCTAGACACAATACCGTAGCTGAGAACTGCCATTTTCAGTTCCGTACAAACCACTACACATGCGCCTTTAGGTGTGACACAAGCAGAAGTTCCATTTACCCCTCGGCTGACCCAATGTTGTTGGCCTTAAATAGTGGTTAGCATCCTGCGGTAGTGGAGATGGGAATTCTAGGGGCTATCCTCAAAGACACCATTGTGGACAGAGGTTCAAGGGTGAATGTGTTGCCGAAGGATACATGGAAGAAGCTCGAGAAGCCAACACTATGGCCACCCACATTCAACTTGGTGAGAGTAGACTAGCACAAAATCAAGCCACTCGGTACCCCGATGGCCCAGCTGGTGACTATTGAAGAAGGGGTATGACACCATCTTAGGGAGAGGGTGGCTGGTAACAACAAAGGTGAACCACATTTGGAAGAAGAACACCCTTTCCATGGAGAAAGGGGGGTGGAATTACATCATTGACCTAAGGACCCAGGTTGTCAGCGAGGAGATTGCATCATCTGAATCGGATTCAGAGGACTCAAACAGATGGGAGTGGGATTCCTATGAAGGTAAGGATGAGAGGGAACCAAATGATGAAGGAGTGCTTGAACTCAATGGTTTCTCAAAAGATGACATTTTCTCATTGAATGGACTCATCCACTGGCAAATGGAAGATTATGAAGTGTTTCACTCTTCTTGTCACATGCTGCAAATTGAGGACAAGCCAAGCGAGAAAGAGGAGTTCCTACCAGAATACACGGAGTATAAGGAGGGAGATACCAAATTAAATGATGTTCTGGCGTACAA
Organism: Cryptomeria japonica; assembly: GCF_030272615.1. NCBI lineage: Eukaryota > Viridiplantae > Streptophyta > Pinopsida > Cupressales > Cupressaceae > Cryptomeria > Cryptomeria japonica. Next base: position 21,306,432 of record NC_081412.1, read on the forward strand.
ATTTTCAAAGGACAGACCAATGTGGTATGAAGACCCCACCGTGAAGGAGACGAACTTCGGAGACACTACCACCCCTCGAAATATCTAGGTAGGCAACGATTGGAGCCCGGTGCTGAAGGTCGTGACATTGAAAATCTTCATGGAATACAAGGACATATTCACTTGGTCCTACAACGATCTGAAGGGGTCTTGCCAGAATTGTGCGTCCATCGGATACCATTGGTCTCAGGATCCCAACCGGTACGGAAGAGGTCATACCAAATGAATAAGAACTATGCTACCAAGGTGAACGAAGAGATTGAATGGATGCTGGAGGTCGGCATCATATTTTGGGTGGAGACAAGTGAGTGGGTCTCGCCAATTGTGATCTCACTGGAGGCCAACCAGATCTGCATCTGCATGGATTTTTGGTGCCTCAACGTAGTCACCATCAAGGATCCATTTCCTATACCTTTCACAGACAGCATCCTGGAGGAGGTGGCTGGCCATGAAATGTACTCATTTCTGGATGGATTTTCTGGATACAATTAGATTTCGATAGCTAAGGAGGACAAGTTGAAGACCACCTTTATGGTGGAGGATGGAGTCTATGTGTACAACTGGATGTCGTTTGGGTTGTGCAATGATCCCGCAACATTCCAGAAGATAGTCCTCCACATCTTCAATAAGATGTATGTGAGAAATTTTAAATCCTTTTTGGATGACTGGTTGATTTTCAATAGCGAAGACGCTCAGTTGGTGGCACTGAGAGAGTGCATGGAGAGATGTCGAAGGGCTAGGCTCACCTTGAATCTGCGTAAATGCAGATTTATGGTACCACAAGGAAGGTTGTTGGGCCATATTGTTTGTAAAGCTGGACTGAAAACTGACCTGGATAAGGTAAGGGTAATTGTAGAAATGGAGTCACCCATTGATGTGACGGGAGTCAAGTCCTTCTTGGGACATATAGGATACTATCGGAAGTTCATCAAGAAATTTGACCAACTTTCATTCCCACTGGACAAACTGATAAGAAAGGGTGAACCGTACATATGGGAATCAGCACAAGGGGAAGAATTCGAGGAACTCAAGAGGAGACTGGTGGCAGCACCCATTCTGGCCTATCCAAACGGGGACCGAGAATTCCACATACACGTGAATGCCTCAAACTATGCCATTGGGGATACACTAGCACAAGAAGGGGGACATGGGTTGGATCATCCCATCTATTTTGCCATTTGGTTGATGTTGAAAGCCGAGAAGAACTACAGTACCACCGAGAGGGAAGCCCTCAGAATGGTCTATGTCATACAAAAATTTTGGCACTACTTCTTGGTGACACCCTTCACTTTCTATGTGGATCATTAGGCATTGATGTACCTGGTAAATAAACCCATTATCCAAGGCAGGATAAGCAGGTGGCTACTTCTCCTTCAGGTGTTCACTTTCATAATTATTGTACAGCCAAGTAAGAGCCATGTGATCATTGATATATTGTCCCAGATTAGGTAGGGAGAGCCACCAAAGGGGGTGAATGATGAATTTCCAGATGCTCACCTATTCAAGATCATGGTACTGTAATCACGGTATACTACCATCGGGGAATATCTCTCCACCTTCATGTTCCCAGAAGGTATGCCACCTAGAGAACGAAGGAAACTCGTGTTAAGAAGCCACACATTTCAATTGATTAATGGATTGTTGTATAAAATGGGACCCGACCAGGTGTTGTGTTAATGTGTGATGGAGGAAGAGGTGTCAAGAATTCTAAGGGAGGCACATGAGGGGCCCGCGAGAGGCCATATGGGACCAAACACTACGGCAAGAAAGGTGTTTCTAGTGGGCCTGTGGTGGCCCACATTGTGTAATGACGCCAAAGAATGGGTAGTAGGTTGTGATACATGCCAGAGAGTGGGGAAGTTGTTGAAGAGGGATTTCATGCCCCTCAACCCTTCGCATGCTTAAGAACTATTTGAGCACTGGGGGTTGGATTTTATTGGGCCACTCAAGGCCAGTTGTGCCAGGAGGTACCGCTACATTGTGGTAGCCACAGAATATTTAACCAAATGGGTTGAAGCACGGTCCCTACCAAATAACTTGGTTGTAAGTACAGCAAGATTCATTTATGAGTAGATCATTACACAATATGGTATCCCTATGCAGTTGACCAGCGACAAGGGTGGACATTTTGTGAACCACATCATCAAACTCCTCACTACTGAATTCAAAAATTTTCATTCATTGTCTAGCCCCTATTACCCGTAAGCCAATGGGAAGGCGGAGGCTACCAACAAGATTCTCATGGGAGTGATTTACAAGTCTTGTGGTGTCGAGGGAGAAGACTGGGAAGAAAAATTACCTTTGGTCTTATGGGCCTACTGCACAACCTACAAGGGGACCACAGGCCAGACCCCATTCCAATTGATGTACAGATAGGAAGTTGTTGTGCCAGCTGAGTTTATGGTGCCAATCCTTCGCATTGCAATCAAGAACAGACTAGGGGACATGGAGAGCTTGAGGGAGAGGTTGTATGTCTTGAACAAGTTGGATGAAAAAAGAATGATGGCCCAGTGGGCTACAGAGGCAACCCAACAAAGGAGGAAGTTGTGGCACAACAAGCAGTTAAAATGAATGAGGTTTTCTCCAGGACAACTGGTACTGAAATATAATGGGCGTAATGAGATTAAACCAATCAAATTCAAGGTAAGATGGTTAGGACCATATAAAGTTTGAGATGTGGCAGAGAATGGGGTAGTGAAGTTGTGGACATTGGATGGACGAGAGGTTGCAGGAAGCATCAATGGGTCGAAGTTAAAACTATATCATGAGTAGAGGCGATCGACCGACCCCGAATCCTCCCGAAGAAATACTTAGAAAAAAAAAACCATACAAGAGAAATACCGTATAGTGGGAACAGTATGAGAAAAAAAAAATTTAAAAAGAAAAAGAAAAGGAAGGAATCACCGTACGGTGAAAAGCATAAAAAAGGGAAAACATGCCATACTATATTCACTGTACGGAAAAGGTATAAAACCCATGCATACCACGAGAAGACCATACAGCAGAAGATGAAGGAGACTCACACCATATGGCAGAAGCGATAAGCGACGAACGGACTGCAAAAATGAAGATGAAGGAGATCGTCGTACCAACTTCATCGTACATTTAAATATCGTACACCATATGCCAAGCGAGAGAACACAGTGAAGAAAATTTCCATACGGTATATGTATGGTGAGCAGTGGGAATGGAGGGAGTAGCTTTTATACCATATGATTGACAAGGAGGATCACGGTAGTGGCAGCAGCGAAAACGAGGGGGAAGCCAAGCATACGGTTATTGTTTCGTACGGAAAATATCGTACATCGTGTGGTAGACTCGTACGGTCATTGTTTCATATGGAAAATATCATACATCGTGTGGTAGACCCATACGGTCTATCCTCCTAAGCAGTAGAGAAAGTTGTATTGTTGCCGCAGAAGCATTATCGTGCGGTATAGGGTCACATTACCACGGAAAATAAAATCAGCAAATCAAGGGGTAGCGTCTGGAGGAAGGGTCCCACGTTTGGAGGAGAATAGGCACATGCAAAATTTTGTTACCCTAACCCTATTTTTTAATATTAAAAGGGCACGAAAGACAAAAGAAAAATCATTTAATGGGCCCCAACGGTGGAAAGAATTGGCAAAAGCAGTTGCGGCAGTTACCTGCTACAGTGTCGTCAACCTCTACGAACAAGAAAGTTGTTCAGATTCTGCCTTCAGGTGTGAAAGTCAAGGGCAGCATGGATGACAATAGCAAAAGCAAGGGTAAAAAGGTGCAACCCAAAGTGCAGCAATAGCAGATGGTAGCGATGAATGATGTGACCATGGACACCATTACCTTCGAGGGTTTGAGTGGAGCAGATTGTAGGAAATGGTGGAATGAGACCCCGCATGATGATCCTATGAAGACACAACTACGACTTGAACAGGTACAGTGGGCCATCCAGATGCCCATATTTTGTATTAAGGATTTTGAGGTTGTGTTGCGGGCCATGATTGGTGCCTATGACCCACACAGGCGACATTCGGTATTTGATTACGAGCACCACCAAGTTTTGGTATCATTCGCTTCCATAGAATTTATGAGAGTTTTTGGTATTCTAGGAGTGCAGGGAAAGAAAGTGGACAGGGGACAGAAAATATCCCCATATTTAAAAGATAAACTCCTCTAGTTAATGTGTCGCGACGACCTCACACAAGTTGAATTGGATAGTCTCCAACATGCCAGCAAAGGAAGAGGTCTGAAGAAGTCGTTCCTGAGAGAGGGTATATGGAGGTGCCTTCTAGATGTGTTGAAGAGTCACTTGATGGGAGTGAGTAGGGCTTCATACATTGGCATGGCGCAGGTGGTGCTAGTGAATGGCATCCACAATGATGTGGTATACGACTGGGCATCAGTACTGGCAGATAGGATGGAGGAATTCATGACCCTCCAGCACAGGACCTTCTACATGCCCTACCATGTGAATGGACTATTCCTGGATGTGGTACGCCTTCAAGGCTCACTAAACACACAACACTTGGCACCACAAGGTCGTGTACACCCAGGGAAACCACCTATATTTTATTGGGTTCACTTGGATATCATGGCACCCAGCAGAGATACACAATCAGGCAAGAAATGGAAGCGACAGGTGGTGGTGTCTGGGTCGGAGACAGAGTCAGAGTCCGTGAGTAGTGACCTAAGTGAGGAGGCCAGTGCAGAGGAGGACTTCAGTGATACATCACAAGCCACCGAGAGTACTTTCAGAATGGTGGGTAGAGGCAAACAGCAGGTGGAGGAGGAGACAGTGGCAACATCTTCTAGAGTAGCGCAAATAGCCACACCTCCACCTCTCGTAGTTGTGCCAGTAGCAGCTACATGACCCTCAGGTGAATTATCCCAGCAGACGATCTCAGCAAGTGCCATTCAGACTCTCCTTGGAGCGGCAATATTCACAGTGTCGGTTATGGGTTTTGGGCAGGGTCGGGCACCAGTGATTATGGTTCCCTTACACGTGGTCGCGACATTGGCAGCCTTACCAGAGCCTCACGTGGTTGATGAGAGGAGTCCCACGATAGCAATAGAGGCTGGGGGTAGTGGTGGGAAGGTTGGTAGGGAGGTTGTACCAGTAGAGAATCTTGGACGGAGTGCTATTCCTTCTCAGATGGATATGAGTGTGTGGCAGAGTCGGTACAAAATGACACAAGTAGCACCAGTTGAAGTAGTGCTCCTCTCCCCACGATGTGAGCCGAGCCCTAATGAGAGTATGGACCTAGTCAAAGACAGTTCACCAGAGACTGCATGGATTGTACAGAGAGACCACTCACCCATTCGTGAGTTGGTGTTGAGTCCTAGAAAGTTGGAGGAGTTTATTCAAAGCCCCCCTCATGACGAGCCATGGTAGAGCCCTCATGGGGATTCCCAGGAGCACAATATCCTAGCATCTCCGAGAGTGGAGGGTGACAGAGAATTGGAGCAGTTTCTTGTAGATATGGTTGTCGGAGCCTGGCGGATGGCAGCCTTTGTGAGGTCTCAGGGAGATGCCCGGATAGATGAAGAGTTGGAGCAGTTACGAGGTTTATGAAGGGCAGGTGCACAACACACTTTGCACAATGTTTTTAGTCTGGTGGATGGCCTACTACGGAGACCTTATAGATGTTGGAGGATTGGGGCCTCTGCGAGCAGGTTGGTGAGACCAGTAGACAGTCATTGTTGCAGAGGATAGAGAAGGTTTTCCAAGAGACCTGCTATGAGTTGCGGAGGACACAGTATATTGCTGAGAAACCTGAGACTCAGTGCCAGGAGGTTGTATTGGCATGGGAATAATTGGTTGCTCAACTCCAGTAGATGGAGGAGTCACACAGAGAGCAATTGGCTCGTGAGAAGGCCTCGAGGGATGCAGAACGCGCTACCTTGGACACAGTATTAGCCAAGGAGAGGTCGGTGAAGGATGCCTTGGAGGCACAGTTGGAGGAAGCCCACGAGGAAAGGGTTATGTTGGAGAGTCACTTGGGTAGTGCCTTAGACATGGTGGAGTAGAAAGATAAAGAGGTCTTAGAGGCAACGAGGATGGTGAAAACAATGATGGAGCACCAGATGGTTGCAGAGCAGGACCTCAATCTGAGGACTGAGTAGGTCTATGAGTTACGTGCTCGCTTGACAGCCGCACCTCTTTCATAGGCACCCCCCTCACTAGGGACGCTTCCTCCACCCCATTCTCAGTCCTGAGTTCTATGTTGTTGATCGTCCCATTTTGATTTTCAATCGTCAGGAGATGACCTTGTTTTTTGGGGGGATGATGTTGGCGGTAATATTGTATGGGAATAAAACAATAATTAATTAGGTAGTACTTTACTTTTTTTTAATTATGGGAAAAACAAGTTTTGAAGGGGCACCGAAACCCTTTACAAAAGATCCTTAAAAGACAATAGCATTAAGAAACAAGAAAAGACATTCTGCAAAAAAACCAGCACAGTTTTGGGTAAAAACCAGCATAAAAGCCCAACAAAACTAGCAACATCCAGCCATAACAGAAAAAAGACAAAAGACAAATTACTTAATGTTTTTAAGGGAATTAGCCAAATTTCTGCTAATCCCTTGCAAATCTTTAATATTATCCCTGAGCATAAGGATTTCCTTGGAAGACGCCAAAGCAGCTTTTTTCATACTCGCCCTAGTCCTTTTTGTCGCACCACCAGGAGCACTTTCCACTGTCCCTACCTCAATAGCTTCCTCATCAATATCTAGGTCCACAATAGGTTTGGAAGTGCTGGAGCCATCAAGGAACTTGGCAATTTCCTCTATATTCCTAGTCACAGAGGTAAGGATATCCGAAATCATAACCAAAAAGTTTTTCATGGTTATTTTTCCTTCCTCCAGTTTACTAATCTGAGATTCCAGCTTCTCCCCTTTTTCCTCCATACCCTTTTTCCAATGCTCCTGGTTACTTTCATCTTTCTTTCCCTTCTCTTCCTACTGCTTATCATTTTTTTCCAATTTATTGATTCTTTCATATACCCACCTATCAAAACCCATTCTAGCCTCAGACTGGTTTTTTAGTTTATCCAGAATAATCCCATCTCCAGCTTTATCCTATTCCCTGCTCATTTCCTCCTTATCCTTCTCCTACTCAATTTCCATTTCCCTTTCCTCCCTATTAATCTGATTGTCTTGCTCCTCCATTGGCTTGTTGTTAACATTACCAATACTTATGTTGTGGGTGGGGCTATTTTGATCAGAAATATCCTCAGCTCCTCCTTCCTCTTCCCCCACTTCCTCTTCTTTCCAGATCTCCTCTCCATCAGACTCATCAGTCTCCATCTCACTTCCATCTTTTCCCATGTCCTCAGAATCAACCTCCGTATCCTCTTGTTTACCCATGTCCTCTTGAATTTTCTTTGCAGTGGCTTTTTTACCCTTTTTGCTCTGTATCAACTCATCCTTGTTGGGCCCACCTTCCTCAATCTTCCTCTTTGTAGTACTTTACTTTGTTAGTAATGTAACCAAGGGATGGTAGTTACGGGTGCGACGGTTGTCCCTCGCACCCCCTCGATACCTTTATATACCATGGAAGGTAACTTGTAAGGAACATGATTATGAATGGAAATAGTATCTCTTTTGTTTGCTTTATCTTATCATCTGATATCTATGGCATTATTGTTTCTCATTAAGAATTCTATCTATATATTTTAAATTGTTCACCTAGAGGGTAAACAAAGGCTAGAAAAGTTTTAGGTGAATTTAATAAAATAAATTGAGTAATTCATTTAATCAAATAGATGAAAATGAAGAAATTAATTAAATAGAATTTAATTAATATGAGGAATGGGGTTAAAATAAATATTAAATGTTTATTTTGGAAAGTGGTTAGATTTATACATCTACAAGAAGAATCAAATGTTTGAGGTCTGACAAAGGTGGAGAGTTTAGTTTTGATGAATTCAATACTTTTTGTGACAATCATGGGATAAGAAGAACAATTGTCTACTCCTAGGATGCCACAACAGAATGGTGTAGTTGAAAGGATGAATAGAACAATTCAAGAGGCTGCCAGGACAATGATGAATGAAACAAGTTTACCAGAAATCTAGTGGAAAGAAGAAATGCATATGTTGTGTACACACTTAACAGAGTGCAGATTAGAAGAAATCATGGGAAGACGTCTTATGAACTTTGGTATAGAAGGATTCCATTTGTGAAATATTTTAAAATATTTGGAAGTAAATGCTATATCAAAAAAGATTAAGAAAATTTGGAAGAATTTTACACAAAAGCTGATGAATTCATATTCCTTGGGTACTCTACTAAAAGAAAAGCTTACAAATGTTATAACAAAAGACAGAAAAATTGTTGAAAGCACAATTGTGAAGTTTGATGAAGACACTTCAAAGAATACAATTGTAGAGATGAGATATGAATCTGATGAGTCTACCAGTAGACAAAAAGAAGAAAAGGTTAAAGAAACAAAAGTACATCATGATAAGAAATGTGGTCCAAAAATTGCTCCTAAAACTCTAAGGTATGTCCAAGAGAATCATTCAAAGAAACATATTATTGGAGACAAGAACAAAGGTGTTATCACAAGAAGTATAGTTTCTAAAGAACAGGTAAGCTTATGCTTAATTTTAGAGATAGAGCCGAAAACAATATTAGATGCTTGTAGTGATCAGCATTGGATGAAAGCTATGAAAGAAGAATTGGAATAGATTGAGGAGAATCAGACTTGGGAACTTGTCCCAAGATAGGAACTAAATGGGTATTTCAAAACAAACTGGATGAAGACGGAAACAAAGTAAGGAATGAGGCAAGACTTGTATGTAAAGGCTACTTGCAGGAAGAACAAATAGATTTTGAGGAAACTTATGCTCCTGTGGAAAGAATGGAAGCTATCAAAATATTGTTGGCTTTTGCAGCACATAAGGATTTCAAAGTTTATCAAATGGATATGAAGTTTGCATTCCTGAATGGAGAACTAAAAGAGGAAGTGTATATAGAACAACTAGAAGAATTCAATATATCAAATACTTTGGATATGGTCTGCAAATTGAAGAAGGTGCTATATGGATCAAAGAAATCTCCTAGAGCTTGGTATGCAAGGCTTGATAGGGATTTTCTAAGACAAGGATTTCAAAAAGGTACTACTGACAAGTAATCTCTATTTTAAGGTTGTGGAAAACAATATCTTGATTGTAATTGTTTATGTGGTTGATATAATCTTTGGAGGAAATGATGGTATGTGTAAGAAGTTTTCTGATGAGATGTAAGAAGAGTTTGAAATTTTTTATGATTGGGGAAATAAATTTCTCTCTTGGTTTACAATTTAGTAAAGAAATGTTGAAGAAGTTTGGAAGGGAAAATGTTAAACCTGTATGTATTCCTATGGCTATTGGTTGTAAGTTGAGAAAAGATATTGAATCTCTAAATATTGATGAGAGAATATACAGATCAATTATTGGAGGATTATTGTACCTGGCTACTACTAGACCGGATATCATGCATACTAGTTATCTTGTGGCTAAATTCCAGCAAGATCCTAGACAAACACATATTGTTGCTATGAAAAGAATTTTATAATACTTAAAAGGAATAGAAGACTATGGTCTATGGTATCCCAGAAGATCTAATTTCACTCTTATTGCCTATACCAGTGCAGATTGGCCTGGTTGTGTGGATGACAAGAAAAGTACAAGTGGAGGTGCATTTTTCCTTGGACCATGGTTGGTTGCTTGGTCAAGCAAGAAACGGGATTTGGTATCTTTGTCTACTGCACAATTTGAATATATTGTTGTTGCTACTTGTTGTGCACATGTATTATGGATGAAACAAACTTTGAAGGACATTAGAATATTGTTTGATGAACCTTTTTTAATCTTTTTTGGCAATACCAGTGTAACAAATATTTCTAAGAATATTTTATTGCATTCAAGAATGAACCACATTTAAATTCAGTATCACTTCTTGAGAGAGAAATTTTTGAAGAATGAGGTGAAGCTTGATTATGTTCCTACAAAGGAACAAATTGTTGATATCTTCACTAACCACTCACTAAAGTTACTTTTGAATATCTCTAGGAGAAATTGGGGTTTATTGCCCTCCTTTTTTGAACTAAATGCATATAGAGGTGCATTAGTCTAGTGAACTTCATGAATATTATTATTCTGGGCTAATGATTTGGGGCTACCTCTTAGGGGAAGCTAAGTGTAGTTGTGAATTTTTGAAGAGTTGAACAGAATGACCTAACAGCTTTTGTATATGAGCCTTTTTACTTGATGACAAAGGGGGAGAGAATGATAAGTTGGGAGAGAGAACATGAAGAGGATAAAGAATGAGATAATGTGAAGATGTGAGTAGAAAAGTAATTTGCAAAGGGAGAGAATAGTATATTTAAGAGATTTGAGAATTTTGGTATGAGAGTTGTTGATATTGTTGTTGTCGTTGATGTGTTTCCATCAATGACAAAGAGGAGATTGTTGTAAGGTTGATCAGAATGAGCTATTGATGTGTTGTCATTGATTTCAACATGCTTTGGTTGTCATTAGTGACTGGTTGGTATAACTGATGTTGAGTTCTCTGTATAGTTGTGTTGAGACATTTGCTTTGCATATCTTCTATATTGTACATCTATTCATGCAGTTTGGATATGTTGTTAAACAATGTTTAGAGATGTTATATTTTGTATTTGGTGCTCAAGATTTTTGTGCTAAGGAAGTTGTGTTTACCAGTATATTTGATAGTGTTTTCGTATGACATGCATGCTCTACATTTCTTCGTGTTATGGTTTTTGGTGTTGCGGTTTTGGGGTTAAGTTGATACTTTCCTTAGCTTCATTATATTCATTTGGCACATGTTTTGGGGCTTCAGAAGTATGCTTTCAAAGCTCAATGGTGTTTACTCTATGTTTGGTCGACCTTAGGTGTTTACACTTCATATTGTTGCTCTGATGATTATGGATTGTTTTATAGGGTGAATTCACAAATCTGGTTCCCACTTTTGCCAACGAAAAAATTTGGCGAAAGTGGGAACTTCGATTTTCTCGGTGTTCGAGCGAAATGGCAATGTTCGCTCGAACTACCCTTGGGAGTCCGAGCGAACCCAACTACGGACTTGGGTTCGCTCGAACCACGGGTAACTTTTGGGTTCGAGCAAACCCACTTTAATATTAGTATTTTAATGGGTTCGAGCGAACCCCCCATTCGCTCGAACCCTTTTCGGTTAGGGTTTTTTTAAAAATTTATAAATAGCGAAAATGACAGTTAAAAGGTCATTATCAAATTTGTCTTTTTCTGTCTAGTGAGGGTTGGATCGAACTAGTCATCAGCATCACTTCACCGAGCTTTGTCTACAGCAGTTAGCATCTTTCCTATTTCAGTTTTTGACCTTTATTATATCAGGTGCACAAAATAACCCTTTGTTTGGTTTAATAATGTTTTTTTTTATTAAATTTGTAAATAATTTGTTTGTTAATTTATTTTTTTAATTAAATAATTGTATATAGTTATTATTTTTCAACATTTTAGAAAAATGTTTGATAATTTATTGTTTTTCATTATTTTAGAAAAATGTTTGATAATTTAATGTTTTGACTGAAATGTGTCAATTTGTTTTTAAAATTACATAATTGTATAGATGTATATTTTTTTCAACATTTTAAAAAATTGTTATGAAAAACATAGAAAACTAAGGTAGTAAATCAGAACTTAGAAAAACATTAACAAAAAAAGAAAATTAGAAAAATGTTGCAAACGTAAATATAATAAATTAAACATTAGAAAAATTAATAAATTTTAATTTAAATAAACATTAGAAAATTTAGATAACAAATTTAAACAAATTAGACAAAATAAATTTCCTCTACAATGTGACTCATTTTCACATCCTATTACACGCACAACATGACCCCTTAAGACCACATATGCCCTGATGACACTATACGTTCCCTTAGGAGGTCATAGAGGATCGCATATAACATACTAGTGTACATGTATGACATTCCCTTTAGGATCACATCTAGTGTCCTAAGGGGTCATACATGGTCCTAAGGGGTCACACATGTGTTATAACACATGTGTGACCCCTTAGAACCGCATATGACCTCTTATAAAATTGTAGTGTGAACGACATACCCCTTAGTCCATCAAATAGTGTCTTAACACATGCGTGACCCATTACAACCGCATATGACCCTTTATAAAATCCTAGTGTGAACGACATACCCCTTAGTCCATCACATAGTGTCTTAAGGGGTCGTATGTGGTACTAAGGGGTCACACATGCATTAACACATGTGTGACCCCTTAGTAGGTCACATAGGACCCCTTATAACATCCTACTGTACATAAGACATTCCCCTTAGGATCACATAGTGTCATAAGGGGTCATATGTGGTCCTTAGGGGTCATGCATGTGTTATAACATATGCATGACCCCTTAAACAACATATGACCCCTTATAAAATCCTAGTGTGAACGACATACCCCTTAGTCCATCACATAGTGTCTTAAGGGGTCATATGTTGTCCTAAGGGGTCACGCATGCATTGACACATGCGTGACCCCTTAGTAGGTCACATATGACCCCTTATAACATCCTACTATACATATGACATTCCCCTTAGGATCATATAGTGTCCTAAGGGGTCATATGTGGTTAGAACCACATATGACCCCTTATAAAATCCTAGTGTGAACGACATACCCCTTAGTTCATCACATAGTGTCTTAAGGGGTTGTATGTGGTCCTAAGGGGTCACGCATGCATTGACACATGCATGAACCCTTAGTAGGTCACATATGACCCCTTATAACATCCTACTGTACATATGACATTCCCCTTAGGATCATATAGTGTCCTAAGGGGTCATATGTGGTTAGAACCACATATGACCCCTTATAAAATCCTAGTGTGAACGACATACCGCTTAGTTCATCACATAGTGTCTTAAGGGGTCGTATGTGGTCCTAAGGGGTCACGCATGCATTGACACATGTGTGACCCCTTAGTAGGTCACATATGACCCCTTATAACATTCTACTGTACATATGACATTTCCTATGTGTCCTAAGGGGTCATATGTGGTCCTAAGGGCTCACGCATGCATTAACACATACGTGACCCCTTAGTAGGTCACATATGACCCCTTATAACATCCTACTGTACATATGACATTCCCCTTAGGATCACATAGTGTCATAAGGGGTCATATGTGGTCCTGAGGGGTCATGCATGTGTTATAACATATGCACATGACCCCTTAGAACCGCATATGACCCCTTATAAAATCCTAGTGTGAACGACATACCCCTTAGTCCATCACATAGTGTCTTAAGGGGTTGTATGTTGTCCTAAGGGGTCACGCATGCATTAACACATGCGTGACCCCTTAGTAGGTCACATATGACCCCTTATAACATCCTACTATACATATGACATTCCCCTTAGGATCATATAGTGTCCTAAGGGGTCATATGTGGTTAGAACCACATATGACCCATTATAAAATCCTAGTGTGAACGACATACCCCTTAGTTCATCACATAGTGTCTTAAGGGGTCGTATGTGGTCCTAAGGGGTCACGCATGCATTGACACATGCGTGACCCCTTAGTAGGTCACATATGACCCCTTATAACATCCTACTGTACATATGACATTCCCCTTAGGATCATATAGTGTCCTAAGGGGTCATATGTGGTTAGAACCACATATGACCCCTTATAAAATCCTAGTGTGAACGACATACCCCTTAGTTCATCACATAGTGTCTTAAGGGGTCATATGTGGTCCTACGGGGTCACGCATGCATTGACACATGTGTGACCCCTTCTAGTAGGTCACATATGACCCCTTATAACATCCTACTGTACATATGACATTCCCCTTAGGATCATATAGTGTCCTAAGGGGTCATATGTGGTTCTAGTAGGTCACATATGACCCCTTATAACATCCTACTGTACATATGACATTCCCCTTAGGATCATATAGTGTCCTAAGGGGTCATATGTGGTTAGAACCACATATGACCCCTTATAAAATCCTAGTGTGAATGACATACCCCTTAGTTCATTGTGCATAGTGTCTTAAGGGGTCGTATATGGTCCTAAGGGGTCACACATGCATTGACACATGCATTGACACATGCATGACCCCTTAGTAGGTCACATATGACCCCTTATAACATCCTACTGTACATATGACATTCCCCTTAGGATCATATAGTGTCCTAAGGGGTCATATGTAGTTAGAACCACATATGACCCCTTATAAAATCCTAGTGTGAATGACATACCCCTTAGTTCATCACATAGTGTCTTAAGGGGTTGTATGTGGTCCTAAGGGGTCACACATGCATTGACACCATGCATGACCCCTTAGTAGGTCACATATGACCCCTTATAACATCCTACTGTACATATGACATTCCCCTTAAGATCATATAGTGTCCTAAAGGGTCATATGTGGTTAGAACCACATATGACCCCTTATAAAATCCTAGTGTGAATGACATACCCCTTAGTTCATCGCATAGTGTCTTAAGGGGTCGTATGTGGTCCTAAGGGGTCACGCATGCATTGACACGTGTGACCCCTTAGTAGGTCACATATGACCCCTTATAACATCCTACTATACATATGACATTTCCTATGTGTCCTAAGGGGTCATATGTGGTCCTAAGGGCTCACACATGCATTAACACATGCGTGACCCCTTAGTAGGTCACATATGACCCCTTATAACATCCTACTGTACACATATGACATTCCCCTTAGGATAATATAGTGTCCTAACATATGACGTGTTAGATCTCTCTATTCTTGAATTTTTTATGTATGTCAAAGATTTAAATATGTACACGTGTTAGATCTCTCTATCTCTCTGAAATATATGTTATCTCTAGATCTGAAATATATGTTCTCTCTCTCTCTCTCACTGAAATATTTGAAATTTTTACATGTATTTTTTGAAAATGAAAATGATCTCTCTCTCTCATGAAGATTTATATGTATATAATCTCTCTCTCTCTCATGAAAATGATCTCTCTCTCTCTCTGCTTACGTATTTATTTTAACTTTATGACATGTACCTAGATAGATGGCATCCCAGGATATACCTTCACAGGCTCCTGATCAGGATCCACCTTCGCAGGCTCCTGATCAGGATCCACCTGCGCAGGCTCCACATCAGGAGCCACCACAGCAGGATCCTCCATAGCAGGATCCCCCCTTGCCCGACATTGCTACTATTTTTCATTATAGTGATCGGGAGTTTCATAGGTTGAGGGCCATACTAGATGACCCTCGTACTGATGGCGTGTACAAGAGTACGTGCACGTCCATTTTTGATAGTTTGTAGACATTGAGGGACCGCTTAGTATCTCATACCTCATTCTCACCTGAGGTTATAGAGGATATATATAGACAGTTGAGGAGTGAGGTGAGGGGTCCTCATTCTTTTGCTGATGTGATGGGGGTGGTCTCGAAGGAGACCATCAAGGAGAGATGCTTCCCACAATATCAAGAGAAGAGTAAGGTGAGGGGATATCAGGTTACCAGATGTATCGACCCACAGGTTGCATCACTGATTTACCCACGATTCTTAGCTGCCCATGGTCGTTATCCTAATAACGACCAGATTCCATTATACTTTGCACAGCAGGTATTTGCTGAGGTTCATTGTCAGATGAAACCAAACTACCTTGATATTCCAGGATATTATGGACAGGGGAGGGGTAGGATTGCTGATAGAGATGCATATCGCAGGCGTGATAGAGCTCCACCTAGACACAGGGACCTTATTGGCCAGAGATTTCCTGCAGTAGTCCCAGCCATGGCACCCATAGCGGATCACGTTGTGATTGCTTCTCAGAGAGAAGCAATTGATAGGATTGGACAAATTGCATCAACAATAGCCACCATATCTTCTGACAGGGTGGGTAGATATATGATGAGTCGACCACGTTCGAGATCATCCATAGATCATGCATCTTCTAGTCATGGGGGGGCTTCAGATTCAGATGATCGGTATATTTCTGCTGGCATCCCCTCCCCAGATGAGGTAGCAGCTATAGTCGGAGGTAGTAGACATGTACAGATGTTGCAGTATTTAGCCGAGGACCTACTACATGCTTATAGTTTTATTTCATCTCGACTTGGGATACCATTGGCTAATGTTAGAGAGGAGATTCTAAGAGATGGTCAGGCTACAGCGGCACCGATGCATACCCCGAGGCAGTCACAGCATTCTCATCACTCTACACATGCTCCAGGCACTGACCCACCTACAGATCACTCTGTTGCTGTAGAGGAGGAGCTACGAGTTGATCAGCTCCATATCACATATGAGGGTTGGTTGGATTCATTTGAGGAGGAGATATGAGCTGATCAGGTACATATCACGGATGAGGGTTTGGACTCATTTGAGGATTAGCTGAGAGATTTGAGCCATACTGGATTTATGGACATGCTACTACAGTCAGACACTTCATCCACGATGCCCACTCATCTAGTTAGCCCCTTGCACTCCTCAGTGATACGTACAGCTAGAGAGAGATATGCAGGCACGAGTGATGTTGTTGATATGATCACGGGACAGGATCAGACTATACAGCCTACTCCAGGTGATACACAGGTATGTACATGTACATGTGTGTTTAAATTTTTAGAAGATATGTATACATGTTGCAAATTTGTACATATACATAGATCATGTTTAATAAATAATCTAGAGTTTTAAGTTTTAATTTGTAGATCATTTAAATTGATTGTGGACTAATCCTTAAATTGACAGTTAGCTCATGTCACTCCTTCCTTGAGCTCTGAGCATGTGCGTAGGAGAGATTCTTTAGATGTTGTTAGTGTACAGGTTAGTTATGGTTTTTGGTACATATATGTACATGTATGTATGTACATGCACGTTACAATTTATATTTAAATTTTTATTTAACTCTACTTGGATTTGATGTACATGCACGTCTAGAGAGATAGATATATTATATTTAATATTTAAATAAATTCTACTTTTGCAGGACTCCCCCTCAGATGGTCGCTCAGTTCGTTGCCGACATGATCCCTGTTGATTTGCTCCAGAATTTATAGCTCATTTACATTTATCTTTTTATATACTTTCATATTATATATATTCATGCACGTACATGGAGTTTAGACTCTAGATTATACTTTATACCTAGTTTGTGTTTGACTCTAGATTATACTTTATACTTTATACATGGAGTTTAGACTCTAGATTATACTTTATACCTGGTTTGTGTTTGACTCTAGATTATACTTTATACTTTATACATGGAGTTTAGATTCTAGATTATACTTTATAAGTTTTATACATGTTTGATTATATTAGATTTATACATGTTTGATTATATTAGATTTATACATGATGTTTGATTATATTAGATTTATACATGTTTGATTATATTGTAGTTAAATAGTTCACAACATGTACATGTCCTAATTCTATATTAAATATCAATTTTACAAATGTACATATTACATTCTAATTTAAATATGCATTTTTTAATAAAATACAAATACAATTACATACAATTAAACATGCACATTTAAATACATCCTAATTTGATATAATGTATAAATAAACTTAAAAAATATTTATCCTTTAGTTTCAAAACAAGTTACTTGAGATCTAGAATTTATCTTGATTATATTAGATTTATACATGTTTGATTAGATTAGATTTAAATACATGTTTGATTTTCAAACAAAAGAGTATGTATGATTATACATGTTTCAAGATTTTCAAACAAAAGAGTATGTATGAAATGAACACACTAAACTTAATAGGTCATGTATTGAATAGTTCACATGGTATGTATATTACATAGGTATACATATATTGTAGGTATGTGAGCTTCTAGGTATGTATATTGTAGTTAAATAGTTCACAACATGTACATGTCCTAATTTCATATTAAATATCAATTTTACAAATGTACATATTACATTCTAATTTAAATATGCATTTTTTAATTAAATACAAATACAATTACATACAATTAAACATGCACATTTAAATACATCCTAATTGGATATAATGTATAAATAAACTTTAAAAATATTTATCCTGTAGTTTCAAAACAAGTTACTTGAGATCTAGAATTTATCTTGATTATATTAGATTTATACATGTTTGATTAGATTATATTTAAATACATGTTTGATTTTCAAACAAAAGAGTATGTATGATTATACATGTTTCAAGATTTTCAAACAAAAGAGTATGTATGAAATGAACAAACTAAACTTAATAGGTCATGTATTGAATAGTTCACATGGTATGTATATTACATAGGTATACATATATTGTAGGTATGTGAGCTTCTAGGTATGTATATTGTAGTTAAATAGTTCACAACATGTACATGTACTAATTTCATATTAAATATCAATTTTACAAATGTACATATTACATTCTAATTTAAATATGCATTTTTTAATTAAATACAAATACAATTACATACAATTAAACATGCACATTTAAATACATCCTAATTTGATATAATGTATAAATAAACTTAAAAAATATTTATCCTTTAGTTTCAAAACAAGTTACTTGAGGTCTAGAATTTATCTTGAGTACATTAAAATTCAATTCATGTGGGTTGAACCACATGTGTACTTTGGATTACTAAATGTATATATAGTTCATACCACATCAAGTGGTTCACAACGCTCTTCAATAACACTTAATATTTTGTCATGATCTTCACTATCTAGTCTCCACTTTTGAGACCGCCCTCGACATGGAACTGTTTGAAGAATTAGGCCAACAGCAATGACCAAGTGACTATACTGATATACCTTGTTGTCAATTTGGTATTCAGTGAAATGAATCCCATGTTGAACAATTTTAACTTGTTTGAAATATGTCCCTTGCACTACAACTGATCCTGCATGTACATGTATATAAGAAATGTGAGAAATTAAAAAATTTCACATAAGCGATTTGTACATGTACATATTCAAATCAGAACTCAAACTTGTGGGAAATGACATTCCATCACTCATCTCAGATTTTGATAACTTCTTTCTCTCTTCTGTGCAACGCAATAAATAATAACTAACACCACCTATATTTTCATCTTTTGCTATGACTGCAAAAATATCTCCTGCAATTTGACACAAGTTAAATAAATTCTAATTTATATGTCATTTTTAAGGAAATGTTTACATGTGTACGTCATGTATGTACCTTTTTTAATCAATCCTGAAATATGATCGTAATCACCAGAAATCAAAGGAATGTCTTCAAAGTTTTCATCCTCATTTGAATCCTCGTATGTGTCAGAAACATCTAGTGGCACCATTTTCCATTCACTAACATATCCAAGCTCTTGGTTCTTGCAATCAACATAGTTTTCAAAAATGCATTCAGAACAAAAACATGAATAATCCCTAGTGTATAATGTCCATGGGCGATTATCTGTACTCATGACACAATGCAAAGATCTTGTCCTCTCCACACTCTTGCATCCATGCATTAATTTTCTATCCACATCTGCAAAATGTACATGTGTACAAGAATGTACATGTAGATCAAGTTGTTAAATTAAAAAAAATTAAATAAAATACTAAAAGAGAACACGTACCGGTTATCTCCCAAAACACTCTATATGGAATGGGCCTGTATGTTCTCGATGATGATTCCCCAGGATAATTAGGTTGCTCAAAGTGTTACCGGTTATCTCCCAAAACACTCTATATGGAATGGGCCTGTATGTTCTCGATGATGATTCCCCAGGATAATTAGGTTGCTCAAAGTGTTTCTTACACCATTCAACAACATCATGTGCATTTTCTATACGTTCTCCTGTGTACTTTATTTGATGCTTTCTTAGAGCACGTTTGATACAAGCTCCTGCACCATCATGTTCACCCTTTCCATGACCACTCTCAAAAAAACTCCAAACATGTGGTATTTTGTCATTTCGATGATATCTACATAGTGCATAAAATGGCCTTGAAGATTTGAATTGTGCCGCACATCCATCAGACCAAACAAAATGTTTAACTATTGTTATGCCTCTATCTTTCAAATATTCAAAAAACTTCTTAAAGCAATGTTGTACAAAAAGTGTGTCATGCTCCTTATCATCACTGATATAGAAGTGGTACTCTTTCTTAATGACATGATTTTCAAATGTACTATCAACACCATCCAAATTCATTTGTGCATGTCGATAACACACATGCACGAAAATAGTGATTTGCTTTGAAAAGTAATACTCTGATTGAATCTCTTTTTGATGTGCAAAAAAGTGATTCTCTGCGAAGTCAACTACAGATAGAATAGTTCCAAGTGGGAAAGTGTCTCTTAATCTTTTAAATTGTTCTGCTTGCCACTTGGCAAAAAAACCATGGCATATGTATGATTTTATCAACTCACGAAAATTTTCCATAAATGTTCCAATAGGTATTTCCTCTTCTACAAATCTAGCCTTGTAGATTCCTTTCCAAATTTTGTTTCAAATTTTTTGTACTTGTAACTCTTGCAATTTACCATCTTCCTCTTGTCAGTATCTTAATCTCTCAAAGGCAATTTAGCCAAGTCCCCGCATGTTCCACAAATTCCTCTTATGCAATTTATTTGACCGGTTGCATTATCATCTGATTTATCACATAAGATGGATGCTATGAATTGACTTGTTCATTTAGGAGGAGCATTTTCATAACCATCACTATCTTCTCTAATCTTTCGAAACACTTGATAGTACAAGTCAAATTCGATGTGATAACGACAACAACAAGTTTCGAAAACTTTGTTTAACTTCACATAATATGGCCTTAACCGTTCAAACATGATTTGTCCAATCTTTATATGAGGGTTTGTTTTAGTAAACAATACATACAATTCATGTTTTGTTGTGTCTATCCAATGTTTTACATGGAGATCATAACGATCGGGACCAATCCTTTGCTTGATAACATCTCTACTATTTGATGAAGGGTGAGTATTATCATTCCAAAAACTTGTCACAAAGTTCCTAACAACATCTTCAATTCTATCAGAACGAGGAGCTCTACACATAATTGCCCAATTCCCTTCTGAGGTAGTATCATCCAAAATCTTTCTCCTTTTAACATATTTAGATATTGTCCTTCTACTAAAACCAAACTCAGATGACAGTGAAGAGATTTGTCTTTTTTGAGGCAATCTTTCATTTACTAAAGATGTCAACATCACTCTTCTTGAAATGGTCTTATCTAGTTTTCGAGATTTTTTACCAATGTTCACCAAACCTTTCTTAACATTATCAACAATAGATTTTTGTAGTTGAGAAGATTTCCTCTTTTGACTTGTTGTATCTATACCCAACAATTTCATTGGATCTATTAAGTCTTTATGAGTAAGTACAATTGATAACAATTGAGCTTTTTCTAGTGTAGTATCAAGATTGTTGAAATGAGACATTATTTCTTTTCCACTTTTATTCATTGACCTCCTTTTAGTATGTCTAGGTTCTTCACTGAGACGTTTCAACTCATCCACATCCATTTCAAGTAAATGATCTAAATTTTTAAAAGAAATATTTCTCTTCACCTGTTTAGCTAGATCCATAATATGCTCATCCATATCAGTGGTAGGAGGTAAGGAGCCTAACCCCTCTCCTTCAAAGGTCTCCATTGGTTCAACTTGGACAATCTCCTCCCTATGTTCATCAACTATATTGTGTTCTTCAACAGGTTCGTTTGCCCGTTCTGCACATAATTTAAGAGTTTGTGTAAGGTTCTTGAATTAATCAGAGATTATTCAATAAGGTTTAAGAATAGGGGTGAATTTGGCTTAAAGCTTTACATGTTAAAATTAGCCCTTTCAATTTGGTTTATTAAATTTAATTACTTTCAGGACCTTATTGTTATAACTCTAATTAAATTACCTGTTTAGGTTTAAAGTTCAATTTGTTCTCAGGTTAGGATTAAAGTTCAATCTCTAATTTTGAGCACTAATTTAACACATAAAATAAAATTTTGATAAATTAGAAATTCCAATTTTGAAAATTAAAAGTACAAATATTTTGATGCATGCATACAATAACTTAGGTGACCTCATATTAATTTGTTATGGACCATAATGTAGGTGGACTATAATTTGTCACATGTGTGTATATTTAAGACCTATTATTGCATAATAGACCTCCTAATCTGAAATGTTTTTGCATGTACGTGAAGTTGAATATAAATAGTTCACCTAAATTATTCAACATGTTTAATAGGTTATAAATTTATGTCACATTTAAGACCTATAATCAATGTAATAGCCCTAATAGGCCTTATTATTAAAATCAATATGACCACATTTGAAAAAACATTTCACAATTAATATACTTAACTACTCTTAAGATAGATATATTATGTGATATTAAAGGACCTATCACATGAAATTACTTGTACATGTAGATTAAATATTCAATATATATAATTTAGAACCTAGAAATTATGACATAATAGGTCTTATTAATTTTATGACTTAATAGGTCTTATCTATTATAAATGGACTTAATTATATAGGAGAAAAATGCAATTACACAACAAGCAAGTTGATGGAATTTGAAATTTGCAAATACACATGTATTATCTCAAATTAATTATGCTTTCCAATTAAAACAAAATTATTTTTAATCCTATTATTTCCAATTAATTTAATTAAGATTTTTTAAATTAATTTTCATTAAAAATATTAGATAAAAAATATTGAGTTCTAATTAATTGATACGTAATACATATTAAATTAAATAGAAATAAAATTAAAAATACATACTTGCATCATGATATCTTTGTCTTCTTTGTTCTCGATATCTTTCTTCTGTTTCGGGAGAATAATTCCTTGAAGTCTTATTTTGCCTTCTCTTCTTGTTCCCCATGCTTTTACAAAAAAACCTTCAAATTATTGCCTTCAAAATAATTTTCAAATGTCTTCTCTCATCCAAAAATGCGAATTATTTTAATCATTTGTGTGATAAAAAATGAAAAAAATTATGGACATTTATACGACTCCACAAATGAAAAAAAAAAAAAAAAAATGCGTCAGCCAGAGTTCGAACGAAAGCCGACAGTTAAAAATTGTTGGGTTCGCTTGAACATGACTGTTACAAAAATGTGTGTGCCAAAATCGAGCTCATTGGTTCGAGCGAATGGGGGTTAGGGTTCGAGCGAACCCAATTCGCTTGAACCAGTGTTCATTCGAACCCTCAAATTAAAGGTTTCTCCCAAAAAATTTCAGAGTTCTGAAGAATTAATGACTTTGAAGCTCTGGTTCAAAGCACGAATGAAATAATCTTGATAACCCAAAAATATTAGATGGTAGTACTTGAAGCAAGCTTTCCAACGAGTATAATTTTGTTATATTTTGAATTTATTATGTTCTTGTTTTTTTAATTTTATGGAAAATTGGTTTTTCACCGAACATGAACTTCTCTATTCAACGCATTGGGAAAAATAAGAAACTAATTCAAAAAAATTCTGAAAAATATCTATGCCCCTGGTATTGATGTCTTCTTTCTAACAAAAAAAAAAAATTGAATTTCAATTTATATAGAACAAGTTATGCGTTCAAACGTAAACCTATGTTTGAATTATGACTAGTCGGACTTCAAAACTTTATAAAATGAAAAATATTGAACATATCACTATAAAACCAAATGCAAGCCCTGGATATTGATGTTACAAACCAAAATTTGAAAGAATTGAGTTTTTATCATTTATAGAAAAAAAAGTTATGCGTTTCGGGAGGCACATCACTCTTAAAAAATGTAGTTTGTTGTAAAAAACTACTTTTCGAGGGAGATGGAAAAATTTTAAAAAAATCCTTCAAAAAAATTTGAAAAAAATGTATATAGAATCTACAAACAAAATGCTAGAAATCACTAATTTACATCATCTTCAAATTTTTACTAGTTTAAAAGTTATAGTTCTCGGAAGTTGAAGATTATTTTAAAAATGTACATCTCAGTGTCAAAAGTGGCAAAAAAGTGGGAACCATTATTGTGAGTTCACCCTATAACATGTTTGATGTTTATTTTGGTCTCATTTAAGATGTGTTGTGGTCCACTTTACCTTCTTTTCCACCGCGAGAATATTTAGTGTCGACCTAATTTGAATTGCGTTCGATTAAGATGCTTAGCCCGACCTTGGGAGATTTTGCATATGTGAGGATGATATAAATAAAGGATGGTATGCATGTGAAGGGAGATCAAATGTGTGATGTGAAAGAAATTTAAATGTGATGAAGGTGTGTGAAAGAGGATCTATCTCCCTGATTGTTTGATGAGTGTTGTTTGAGTTGGTGATGATAACTCAATGATGAACGGATAGTACCAAACCGGTACTGAGAGGGGGGGTGAATCAGTACAGACAAAAACACATTCCTAAAATCAGTTTGTTAGCAGACAAAGCGCTTTGACAAACAAACAGTAACACCGGTCTTAAACAGAGTACAACCGACAAAACCCAGAATAACTGAGACAAGCATAAACTGGTTGACACTTATCTTTTCATACAATCTAATACTTCATTTTCATTTCACCCTAGTGCATGAATAGGTAATCTATCATCAAAAATACAAACAGCTAGATCAACATGATTTACCTTCAGACACAAATCACTTAAACCATCACATGAATAACACCACACATGACACACAGATTTTTCACGTGGAAACCCAACTGGGAAAAACCACGGTGGGATGAATACCCACAAGCTGTTTTTGAACTTTGTAGAAGTTCGCTCTGTTAGGAGCCTTGTCCGGTTAAAGACTGATACAATAGGTTCTGTTAGGAATCGATCCTATTAGGGATCACCCGGTTAAGGGATGGCTAGAATACTCGGTTAAGGGTTAAACCCTGTTAAAGGTTACCTTGTTAGAGGATTTCAAGAACTCAATGGTTTTGAGTCACCCTGTTAAAGGATTTACAATAAGCCGGTTAAAGCTACCCTGTTAAGGGATTTTCCAACTATTGAAGTGGTTAGAGATCAACAGGTATTACAATGATCTGGTAACAGCACTCAATGCCAATGCAGATCCGCTTTAGCTCCTCTTCACCTTCTGCACTCACACTATGCAGGTATCACTTCTCTCCTCTGGTCTAGCAAGAATCACATATCTCTTCACTTGGATACACACACGCACAACTTTTGCCAACAACTTCAGAAAGAAACACAACATCGACCTTATAGGAAACAGATAGGTCAGTAGCATAAACCCTAAACCCTAAACCTGTTAGGTTAAGCAATTCAAACGGTTCAGTCCTGACCGTTGAGCACATTGCATTAAATGCAACAATCTTGAACCGATCTCAAGACATTCTCCATCGTTCATTTTCCACTGCTTTCATGGCGGTTGATAACCCATCACGCGTTATCATCGTTTATAGACTTCACACATTCCTGAGGTAGATAGGAACAATCTCCTTCATGCAAGATCCTTCATGCGCACAAGGCTGATGTGGCAACGCGATCTGTTCTTTGTTACAATGCTAACTCATCACATAAAGTCACCGGTTGAGTCACACAGGCTTGAAGCACTTCAACCGGAAACCCTGAAGTTGAGACTACCAACCGGTAGTCATACAAAACTTCCATGTACTGGTTCTCATATCAACATGCCGGTTCACCTTGAACAAACATACTGCTTCACTTTGGCACATATACCGGTTCACAATGTTATACCGGTTCTCACATATACCGGTTCTTGGTAACATACCGATTCTCTCTTCTTCAGCATATTGACATCAATGACAACATACAATGTCATCATGTCCTCATACCGGTTCCTGTCCTCATACCGGTTCACATAATGCCAACAGTCATCATGTCCTCATACTGGTTCACATAATGCCAACAGGTTAAAATTGTTGAGCAGTGTGGACTTTCATGTGTTAGTTACCGAAAGAAGTGAGTCAAAGGTATCTACAGATCTTACAGTTGTTGAGGTGCATCAATGGTGGATTCTTTCTCTTTTATTCTTCTTCATTTAGACAGTGAGCCCTTCAATAGTGAGCCTTCTTTCTTTCTTTCTTTCTCTCGGGCAGTGAGCTTTTCTAGTAAAAATCACCTTAACCAGTGTCACCCTAATAGGTGTTCATATATTGAGAATAGCTTCTCTATGATTTTTCCCCTAATAGGGTTTTGCACATAAAATCTAGTGTTTCATTGTGGATGGTGTGTTTTTCTTTTCATGTTCTTTCGTGCTCATATCTTTATGTGGATTAAGTGTTAAGGTTAAGTTGTTGCAAATATGATTTAAAGGAAAAGATTTAAGATTTTTTTTAAACCGATTCACGCCCTCTCTTAGTTGTCTTGTGTGTTAGCACATTCAACATTGTTGCTCTTGTTCTACAAAAACCTTCTACTCCACTTGTTTATCTTGTCCTACAGCAACCTTTTGCTCCATGTATTGGCATACCTTCTAATGGGACTCCCCCTTTGATCCCACTTGTAATGATGGTTCTTATAGTATTGCTTGGACTATTGTTTGTCATAGTCGTAAAGGTATTTATTCCCCTCGAGTGGTGGGTGTTCTTCCCACTCTTTCAAAGGGTTCCTAGTTGTTTTTCTAGTGTGTTGTCGAAAGTTTGTTTGGCCTTTGTTTTTAATAGTGGTCTTGTGACTTGTTATTAATGGTTTGTTCGACTTGGGTTTGTATAGGGTCAGCACCCTTGTTTTGCTGAATTTTTTTGGTTGCCTATGGGTTGTTTGTATAAAGGGACAACACCCTTGTTTTGTTGATTTTATCAATCAAAAACATTGGGCCACAAGTTGCATTGATTGATTAATTGCATTGTAAACAAGTTGTTAAAGAAAATTTGACTGATTTCATTGGTAGATATCAACATTTGTATTCATAAATTTCTTATTGTTTTCCTAATGTTGATATTTTAAGATTTTTTTTTTATAACTTGCAATCACATATTAGAAAAAGGATTTTTTTTTTTTAAATCCATCTTTCAAACACTTGTGCACAACACTTCGTAAATAACAACTTCAAGTTAGTCAATATGAAGGTTCTTCATCTTTGATTCTAGTTAATAAGTTTGAAGGTGTCATCAAACATACCAAGGCTTTAAAAAACAAAACAAAAACTTCATCAAGATAAACAAAACTCATTATTCTAGCAACATTGACACTCAAGTTGCAGTCACAACACCTCATGTTGTAGCTCACTTTTCTTGTAAATTGTTCAAGAATCACAACTTTGTATTGATTTATGAGTCCTTGCATACCATTATGCTTAAATTCATTAACAAAAATTTGACTTCCCCCTTTCTATCCCATAGATACCTCAAAACCTTTATCTCCTTCCTTCAACTCAAAAGTCTTTTATCAATGTCATCATCAATCCAAACATGACACAGAGATGTATGCATCTAAAAATGAAATTCAAGACCTCATCAATTCTAATGCTATTTTGGTGGATGGTGTGAATGATAAAGGGAATAAATTCATAGCACCACCCAATCAAGACTTGCAAATATTTACCAATCCTTTGCCTTCCTATTCCACCAACATTGTTGAGCATAATGATGATAGCCATATACCCATTGATGGCATACCCAATGAAGCCAACAATGTTGTGAATTTAATTGACCAAAAGAAACCTAAGCTTAAACGTGAACCTAATATCAGCTTTACCTAAGTGATAGTCCAATATACATTACTACGAAAATTAAAAAAATAAACTCTCACGTGGAGTTCTTATTGATCCATTATGTATGGTAAATGTTATTATAGAATAATATATGTATACACATGAATTATATCAAAACACATACAATAAATTCAATGTCTTAATCAAGGTTAATGATGGTTTCACTTTTCCAACCATATGTTCAATCACCCTTCTCGTTGAAGTTGGTTCTAAATTCTTAGATGTTCCTCTTACAATTATCCCTACCTTAGACCAATTTTGTGTGAACTTGGGTCATCTTTGGCTCACATTTATATGAAGGTAGTCCCTTCCACAGTCCATAAGAGTTTGAAATTCCCCTTCAAAGGAAAATTCATAACTATACATCATAGTCTTTCTAGCCCTTAGCTAATATTGGAAACTTTACCCTTGATTACTTTTGGCTTCAAAAACCTCAACAACTCAAATCTCGTCAGGATATGCAATTCCTTTCCTATCAATAGTTTAAAGACAATAGAATAGTTGACTTATCCTCAGGTAATCCTTTCAGATCCCTTTCGACTACTACCCCTAAGGATCCTTTGTCATTTATGGATATAGAAGTAGCTTTTCCTACCCAACAAGTAATGAAAGAACCACATCCTAAACTGGGAATCCTTCCTACTCCTAACCTCGACAATCGTATAAAGGACAAAGAGGTAAATTCTCAACAACTCCTATCTCTCAAACTTTAGTGGCTCCTTATGTTCCTAAAGACAAGGAACGAGATGTGTCGATGTTGAGTGATCCCCAAACTCCTACAAAAGCCTCAACTCGTAACCAACAAAATCATAGTGTGAGATAATATCAACTGAGATGTCGTGCTAAGGTTCATGAGCTTGAAATCAGTTGAATGTTGATTTGATCCCACCTTCTCAACCTTTCTTACCATCTACCATGCCTATGGAGGATCCTTACCTTGACCAACCTCGTTAAAAGATAGAGTTGGCGATTCCAAATGATTTGTCTTGTTCTCCTCCTATCAAATCTCCTATTGTGAGAAATTTATACACATTTATATGATGATTTTGATCATGTTGAAATTTTTGATAATGTTAATGTTGATTTAACTTTGATATTTTTAGAAGTATTAACTTAAGCTCTTAATAACACACATTGTTATCCATCATTAAAGCATGGTCCATGTTTGGCACTAGATGTAGCTTTGTCTACCATACAAGTTGTAGCTCCTTTTGAATTTTGTCTTCCATCCATAAATGGTTGAGCAAGATTGGGAGGTGGATGATTTGCTAGACTATCTCATTCATACAATAGACACTTGTTATGTGTGTTTGCATGCATGTAATGTGATCTCGTGTACTATACTTTTTGGTGTGCCTTTTTGTTTGTTAAGCTCTCTTTAGAAGACCCTTATTTCTCCATTTGCACAAGGATACAAAGAAATTGACCTTGTAATAACATTACTCTAGTTGTATCATCATTCTTTTCTATGTTGTAAATGTGTATTTTTTGTAATTATCATTTTGTGTTATCTATTTGGAGATGATGCAAAGCATTTAGATCTTTTTGGTCTCTTCCAATGTGGCCCAAAAATACCCTTTGTTCATCTTATGTGCTCTTCTTCCATTGTGCTTGTAGTTTTGCTACATTTGGGAGATGAGATCAATTCAAAACAATCATACTTGATATACATGATTTATCTAATGCATATGCTAACCACATATTGTGGATCCCTTATGTGCTTCTTCATGTCATATGACTCTCGCCTTTGATGTGAGTATGTTTGGGGGTATTTCATTGTTGCAACGTCTCTTTTCTTTTGGATGTATGCATGCTACCTTAAATCAATTGCTCCTAGTAAGGCATAAACAATCACTCATACACTGCTATATGTTACACTTTGTGCACACACCATGAGATTGGTTTGTACACTTTGACCACACACCATGATTTTTCCCGATGCACACTGCATCACCCATTTTGTAGTCACATTTTCAAATTACCTACCAAATAGAGGTTTTGTTTTGTAATCTCCGTTGGCATGAAACTCACCTAGCATAACACACCTTGCTAGACCTATTTGAGACCTTCAGCTTAGCATGAATCAACTAGCATAATGCACCTTGCTAGACCTATTTGACTCTCTTTTTTCTAAACATGACTCCTAGTAAGCATTCCTTGCAAGTCCTAGATGGAATGCCTCTTGCTTTATGGCTCCTAGTAAGCTTCCTATGGACCATACTATTCTTATGATATCATACTCTTATGTTTTCTTCCATGTTCAATGTCTATCTGTGACCTACGCTAATCATGTGACTCCTTTTATCTTGATATTTTATATTGATAAGATCCTAAGTCCAAGGGGATTAGTATCGTCTTGTCTCTTTAATATTTCAATGAAAGACTTTCTATGCTATCATATACTTTATTGAGAGTATGAGCATAAGGTCATACTCTTGTTGAAGTGGGGGCTAAATTTATTGTCGTAAATTGTATCCCTCTATAAATTCACACTTATTTTGGGCTCACTTTGGTGGTTGTCCCGCATGTCCCTAATTCATGTGTAATTGTGCTCTACCATGGCCATTTCCATAAGCTTAGCACAATCCTCTACTCACTAAACTTTTTTCTAGCCCAGAATGCTATGATTGTGGCACCTAGAACCATAGACCTACTGGACTATGGTGCTTACCACCATGTTCTAGCTAGTTTGGCCCTAAATTTGATATCATAATGGTTGGCTTTGCTAGTAGCAAGAAAGGGCTCCCCAATGTTGTCCTTCTTTAGAAATTAAACCCAAAGTGGTGCAAGTTGTGTATAAATACAACTCCCTCTCTCATTTGAGCTCCTATCACATACATCTCTTCACATCAAACGTCCCAATTGAGCATCCAATCAATCATCTTTGACGAAATTGAGGAAAAAATCTAAAATCAAGCATTCAAATTCAGCAATCATGATCAAGTTGTGTTCCTCCGTGATAAAGTTGTGCATTAACACCTATCAAGCATCATCAACTTTTGTGTGAGGCTTCAAGGCAAGGAGCTTCACATCAAAGGTTATCATTTATCAATTCAAGTGTTTCCTTTAAGGTTTTCATCCTCTGCCCTACCAGGGGTAAGCTCTATTTCATCCAACATTGTTATAGTGGAAGTGGAAACACTAACATGGGGTTTGAGTTAGGCAAGCCCCTATACAAAACAACATTTCTCCCTCTTCTCTATGTGTAGGTTACATATTCAACTGTAATGGTGGAAAATGTGAATGATGGGGAGATCAAGAGGAAAGCTTTTCTTCCCTCCAAGGAGAGATGAAAGTTTCACTGCGGATTTCCCTTCAAACACCTTATTCACATCACATTTAAAAGAGGGGGGAATTCACTAGATCCAATCTCTTAGGGAAGATATTAAATACTCAATGAATTGATAATGGGATAGAAATGACAAGCTAACCCCTCTTTTAGAATGGAAAATGATTGAATTATGTGTTGTAAGCCTAAGTGTCAAAGTAGCAAAGAACTGATTATAACTCGAGATAGAAGCGTGAGATGAAGTTGTGCACCTGGATCTAGCTATAATATGTCGAGACGAGGCTGCCTTGTGAGTTTGAGGAAAAGTTGTCGAGACCATGCTGAAAGTGTCCATGGTCCTCCGAAAAATCCACGAAACGAAAAAGGGTTTCTCTGCCTCTACAAATGGAGTCTGAATCTGCAAACACAATTGTGCACCTACAACCTACACACAGAAAAGAGAGGAAAAGGGGTTGGGATTGGGGGTTCGCCCTCAGGTCAAACCCTAATTTTGGAATTAACCAAATGATGAAAGAAAGTACTTGCAAGTAAATGTAAATGAAAGATTGAAATTTAAGTCACCTCAAGGGATGTTGTGGATAGAATGTAGATAGATTTGTTTGTATTGAATTGAATGTTGAAAGGGATATCCTCTTCAATGGTTGAATCCTTGACTTGAATGCAACACCTAGCCTTGAACGGAGACTTGAGAATGCTCAATGTTGGAAAGGAATGCTTGAATGTGTGATCTCATGTATCTAAACTTATTCAAATGGGAGGGAAAATTCGACTTATATACTCATCAATTAGGGTTAATTGACTGATTTTTTGTCACAGGCCAACACAAGGAAAGTTTTTCCCGCTTTATGCCAATTCCAATGCAAAGATAGGACAGAGGGGGCCCAAGAATAGGGCAAGGACAAGGGTGGCATGCCCTATCCTAGGGGGGACAGGGGCACTATGCCCCTGTCCTACCCTTGTCTCAAGACAAGAAGCAGGTTGAGGCAGTGCGGAGGGCAGAAAAAGACAGTTTTGGGGGGTTGAGCAAGTCTCGGGTGTATGACCAGGGTTAGCGATTTGAATCGCCAACGTGAAGACCCTAAAGTGGTCTCAAATTTCAAGGGTCGCAATTTTATGACACTACATTTAGCCCTCACTTTAGCGGGAGTATAAGCGTGTGCTAATACTGCTGGTAAAGTACAAGGAAACAAGATTGAAAGACTTCTACCACGTCAAGGAGGCAAGATGCACCAAGCCCCCAGTGGACTAAGGATCTTACGAAATCGATTGACAAAGTAAAAGGGAAGATCGAGAAGGGAAAACCATGACTGCAAGTAGCAAGGTTCCCCTCACTATGAGTCACAAAAAAGATACCAAAATTATAAAGCAAAGTTGAGTTCACTAAACAATTCTAAGTATCGAAAAGGAAATTTATGAGTGGAGTGTATGCCCCCACGTTAAAGTGATCATATGTGCCTTATCAGGAGAAATTGGTTTAAGGTAGGATACACCCAAGAGAGAGAGAAGAGAGGGAGTGCGTCATCACAAGGATTTAGCCCCCACTCGAGGAATAAACCCAAGGATAATGAACATAAAACATGAGGTAGCTTCACTTTCCTCAGGGTCAATATGTTGTATGATAACTCATGTATATCATATATGTATGTGTCCATATAATAATCGTCATTCCCCAAAGAAAGG
The DNA here is from genome assembly GCF_030272615.1 of Cryptomeria japonica. Lineage (NCBI taxonomy): Eukaryota > Viridiplantae > Streptophyta > Pinopsida > Cupressales > Cupressaceae > Cryptomeria > Cryptomeria japonica. Next base: position 21,339,078 of record NC_081412.1, read on the forward strand.
ACACTACCTTAGAAGAAAGGGAAGAGAGGATATCTTTCGAGTCAACATGAAAGAGACCAAAAAGAGATCTCAATGCTTTGCATCATCCTCAAGTAGACATTGAGGGAAAAATAGAAGAACAGGGATGCACATAGAAGAATGGTCACAAAAGAGCAAGAAAGGAGAGATAGAAGAAGATCTACAATGCTAATATTGCTAATCTAGCATGACATCCGCCTCCCGATCTTGTTGATCACTATTTCGGGAAGGCGAACAACATGCTAGAGGAGTGACATCAAGCACAGAATATGGAGCTATCACAAGATCCAAACAAGGACTATGCTCATGTGGTAACTCACTTTGTTCAATTCTAGGAGCTAGGATTAGGGTTTGTGAAAATTCAGTTGATAAATGCTTGTCCACATCAACATATTCATAGTCACTATCAGAAGCATTAAGAGTTGTATTGCCATCATGAATAACATTTTCACTCATTTCTTCTTCAAGATTTATAGAAAGAGGAGCAAGAACACAAATAGAAGTAAAACCATCACATGTTTTGTGCAACTTATGATTCGGAGATGTGGGTTCAACATCTTGCTTAGGAGAAAAGGGAATCATATCAACTATTGGAGTCTTGGAAGATTGAATGGGTTGAGGAACAACTTCACGAGCTCGAGCACGACGCCTTCGTCGGTGGTCTCTTACACAATGATTTAGTCGAGTCTCAGTGGAAGACTGAGAAAGAGGAGGAATATTTATGAAAGGAGGAACAGTCACCTCTTTGATATTTGAAGGCTTCGGTTGAGGTCTTTTAGGTTGGACAAGAGGAGAGGCGGGCCTCTTCTCTCTATAAGAGCAAGGAGGTGGAACTGCACCATATAAAGGAGGAATATTAGGTGTAGGAAGGAGACTAGGTCCATCATGGGGAGGTGGTACAGGTCTAACCTTAGGAGGAATATTGTTGTTATTCTAAGGAGAAGGCATAGTCACATCCATAAGAATAGGTTGAGGATTTTCATTAGGAGGGAGATTAGTCCTATCCGTGAAGGGAAAGATTTCATCTTCAAGAAGGGTGGGAATGTCAAGTGTTGAGGATCTAGGTTGACTCAAGGATAAGATGATATCTTTCTTCCATTTTTTATAAGATTGGGAAAGAGCGTCACTCCTTTGTGGAAGAGATTGAAATTGCTTAGGCCAAAAGAGATCAATAGGAACACTAGGGCTTCTTTCAGATGGGCGAAATAAGCTTATAGTTCACGGTTATGATTTCTCCATTGTGAGGAAATTTCAAAGACTTATGAATTGGAGAACCAATAGCCTTCATGCAAGATAGCCAAGGGTAGCCCAACTTCACACAGAATTGCTCGAAAGAAAGAATGATAGCAAAGTTGACATCCATAGATTTAGTGTGAACTTCAACAGGAAGAGTGATAGAACCAATGGTAGGACAAGAGAATCCATCAAATAACTTCACAACCACATTAGAGTCATCATAGATCGATTTATGCAATCGTAAAGTGAAGAGATACTCCTCAGTGATGATATTAACCATGCAAGAGGGATCAACAAGAGCACCACGGCAAGGTATGTCCTTAACCTTCGCAATTATGTATAAAGGCCCATCGGGTGCCCTAATGGTCTCACGAGGGTTGAATGTAATACAAGGATCCGTAGGTGTCTCTTGTTTCTCTACCATGTTCATCAAGTTCGGACTTGTGGTAGTAAGATCAGAAGGAGATAAAGAGGTATGTTCAGTCTCAATCACGTTAGAGGTATGAGAAGGCAAAGGATCAGTGAAAATCTTAAGATTTTGATTAGGAGGAGCTAGTGATTTGTTTCCCTTGTCATTCACACTTGCCATGGATATAATATTATTATCAATCAAATCTTGAATCTTACTTTTCAATGCAAAACATTTCTCAGTATCATGACCAGGCTGGTGATGAAATTGACAAAAGGAATTGCTATCAAAATAAGGGGATGCAAGCTTAGATGGGTCAACTGGTTTGATAGGAGGAAGTGTGATAACATTTCTTTGTAACAACTAAGACATAATACTATGTAAAGATTCATTCAAATGAGTAAATTGTCTTTATCTTTTAAAGAATTTGGAAATAGGAGGCACACCTGTTGTAGCATTCATGTTGTTGTTGTTGCTTGTATCATTGAACTTGATGAAGCTTTTTGTTGTTTTGGACTTCGCAAACAGTTGTTGAGCACTCTCCCCCTTATCACTTGAAGCGATAGGAGTAGATTGCTCCATTTGACTCACAGCCATTTGATAATTGTGGAGTGTTGCGCACAACTACGGAAAGGAAGTAAACTCAGACAAAAGAAGTTTTTCCCTGATATTTTTTTGCAAATTAGAAATGAAAATTCTTTGAATATCACTATCAGGTACGGGAAAAGAAATTGGAGCATACAAATGCTTATATCTGCCAATGAAATAAGTCACTTTTTCTATAACACCTTTTTTACAATGCATTAAATCAATCAAAGTGATTGTAGGACCAATGTTGTTTTGAAATTGTTGAATGAAAGCGTTTGCTAATTGTTGAAAATAAGTGATAGAATAAGAAGGCAAAGAGCAATACCATTGTAAAGCCTTATCTCTTAGTGTTCTTGTAAACAATTTTGCAAGTAATCTTTGATCATAAACAAAATCAGTACACAAGGTTTGAAATGTTTTAACATGTGTGAGAGGATCACCTTTTCCATTATGGAGTTCCAATTGAGGGACCTCAACATGCTTAGGTTGGACGGCTTTAACAATATCAAGAGAAAGTGGGCTCGGAACATCAAATGTGAACACACTAAACTTGGATTGACTCATGGAAGCAATTTGTTGTTGTAAGAAAGGCACGGTTTGAGCAAGATTGTTAATGTGGCTTCAGTAGAAGAATTGATGTTAGACATGGTTGATTGAGAAGGTGGTGTGATGTTATTGAAGGAAGGCATGGATTGAGAATAAGGCGGTGGGACATTATGATAAGTAGTCATAGGTGATGATTGAGTAGGAAATGGGACACTTAAAGGAGGAATAAAATTGTTGAATGAATTGACCCCTTGTGTCACATTGATAGGTTGAGGGATAATAGGAATACTTATGGAAGACATAGGTAAAGATGGAGGATTAAATGAAGAAGAGGGATTGCCCCCATGACTAATTGTTGTAGGAATGATATTTTGAGTTGATGTAGCCATGATGTTTGAAGTGGAGGTAGGAATACTAGCCATTGGAGTGGTCAAAGAAATAGAAGAATTGATTTGATTCAAAGGTTGTGAATAACCTAAATTCTCAGCACAACTCTTGATAGGCATGACATTAGAATCAACAATATGAGCAATGCCACGCAATATATCAATTCCATTCTTATCACTTTGAATCATGCGTTTAAGGCCTTCAATTAATGGAAGAGCTTCACTATTAGGGTACTCTTGGGACATCCATTGTTGAAAGTTATCAAATTGATTGTCCAATTTTGAAAGTTGATCTATGGAAATTCTAGTCAAAGCTTCTTCTTGTTCATCATGGGATTCATCAATTGGATAGATAGGGGCATGATTAGGGTGGGAAGAATTAGCATTATCCTCATTAAAGAAGAATTAGCATTTGGGAAGTCTTAATTCTAATGCTTCATCTAATGGGGATAGTGTAGGTAGGAGTAATAGTGGTGAAACTCATGCACTCGAGGGAAAAATGGAAATTTTGAATTTGAATTTTGAATAATAGGAACAGCGTGCCCAAAAATTGAATAATGCAAAATTTGAGAAAATAATGATTAAACAATTTGACTTTGTTGGAAGAAGAAACTGACACAATTTCCAAAAATAATTGTGATGATAAATGAAAGGAAATTGGAATTTAAAATTAGGGCCAATGGGATACAACTTAATTTTAAAATTGATAAAATCAAAAATTTTAAAATCGGGACAGATTATAATTAACTACTTAATTTTTTTAAAAATCTTGAAATTTGAAATGTTGAATTTTGAAAGTATTTTTTATTTTAGAGGGATTAAAAATCGACAAAATCAGCCAATTTTATGGATTTAAGCTATTAAATATGGTCATAACAGTCTCCCGAAATTTCGAGAAAAAAGCCAGGGATCGTGTTGAAACTGCACACGATCCAACCAACTTTTTTCGAAATTTTTCAGGGATGAAAGTTACGATGATTTTAATGAGAACCCAAAAAAATTGGTGAAGTTTACGATCTCTAGATAGGCGAAATGAAGGGTTGAATGTGAAAATAGGACCCTATTAGGGTTTTGAAAAAAATGAGTAATTGAATTGAAATTTTGAAAAGAGTCAAATTTAATGGATAGGGACACCTTGAAAAATATTTAGAAAACTGAAATTGATTGAAATTTGCAAAAAATCTAATTAAATTTGAAAATTAGGGTTTTAGGACCTAACCACTTAATTTTTGAAATTTTGAATTTTAAAAAAGGAGGGAAATTGAAAATTTGAATTTTAGGACAGAAGATAAGTCTGAAAACAATCACAAATCTGAAAATTGAATGGAAATTTGATTTTTGCACAATTTCAAGATGATTTTTAGGGTTTTGACAATTAACCTCTTAATTTTGTGAATTTGATTTGCAAATTGATGAATAAATTGAATTTTACAAACACGACAATTTTCAGATCTAAAACAATAGATAGCATTTTTTGCAAAACACAAGTTCAATTTCAATTTTAAAAAGTAGGATTTTGAATGAATAAACCGCTAAGTTTGCAGAAAAATTAAACTTGTAAATGAAAAATATGCAATGATTTTCATAATAAAGCATGTAAGACGTCAAGTCCACCAAAATGTAATGGTGGAAAAGGTGAATGATGGGGAGAGCAAGAGGAAAGCTTTTCTTCCCTCCGAGGAGAGATGAAAGTTTCATTGCGGATTTCCCTTCAAACACCTTATTCACATTACATTTAAAAGCGGGGGGAATTCAGTAGATCCAATCTCTTAGTGTAGATATTGAATACTAAATGAATTGATAATGGGATAGAAATGACAAGCTAACCCCTCTTTTAGAATGAAAAATGATTGAATTATGTGTTGTAAGACTAAGTGTAAAAGTAGCAAAGAATTGATTATAACTCGAGATAGAAGCGTGAGATGAAGTTGTGCACCTGGATCTGGCTATAATATGTCGGGACGAAGTTGTCCTACGAATTTGAGGAAAAGTTGTCGAGACCGTGCTAAAAGTGTCCACGGTCCTCCGAAAAATCCACGAAACGAAAAGGGTTTCTTCGCCTCAGTAAATAGAGTCTGAATCTACAAACACAGTTGTGCATCTACAACCTACACACAGAAAAAAGAGGAAAAGGGGTTGGGATTGGGGGTTTGTCTTCAGGTCAAACCTCAATTTTGGAATTAACCAAATGATGAAAGAAAGTACTTGCAAGTAAATGTAAATAAAAGATTGAAATGTAAGTCACCTCAAGAGAGGTTGTGGATAGAATGTAGGTAGATTTGCTTGTATTGAATTGAATGTTGAAAGGGATCTCAGCTTCAATGGTTGAATCCTTGACTTGAATGCAACACCTAGCCTTAAAGGGAGACTTGAGAATGCTCAATGCTGGAAAGGAATGCTTGAATGCTTAAATTCTCTTGAATGTTTGAATGGGTGATCTCATGTATTTGAACTTATCCATATGGGAGGGAAAATGTGACTTATATACTCGTCAATTAGAGTTAATTGATTGATTTTTCGTCACAAGCCGATACAAGAAAAAAATTTCCCAGGCGTCACGCCCCTGTCCTGCCCTTGTCTCAGGACAGGAAGCAGGTTCAAGTAGTACGAAGGGCAGAAAAAGGCAGTTTCCAGGGGTTGAGCAAGTCTCAAATCTCCGATCAGGTTTGGGGATTCGAATCACCAACGTGAAGACCCTAATGTGGTCAGAAATTGCAAGGTTCGCAATTTTATGACACTACAGCAACAACCTAAAGTTATGGAATTGTGCAGTGTAGACTAAGACACAGTTTCGAATTTTGAACAAGAAAAAACCCTAAGTCTACAATTTGCACAGTTGACCCACACTTTTTGGCTGAATATTGGAGGTAATGATCTATAGAGCATCCTAATGTAAAACTGAAATTTTAGTTATGGAAGCACCTCCATGTCTAGGGTGCCTAGCATACTTGACTGACACTTTTGGCTCCAAATTTCAATACAAGTTCCTTTGTATCTAATTTCCGAATATGTACATCTATGCTAATTTCCTGTTCAATATGCATTTGCTTATCTTGAATCTCTTCCATTTTTCATCATTTTACCTAGTTGTTGCATCTTCTTATCCAATCATATCAATTAAAGAAAATAATTAATCACAATGCTCATCTCTCCTCGTTCCTAGATTGCACTTCTAGATTTAAGACCCCATTCCCAAAACATTTCAGTCATTATAAGGATAAAAGGTATGAATTCTATTAATCTAAGAAATGATCCAATGTAGAACTTGCTAGTTGTTAGCAAAATTTGCTCTCAATATTCTCCTTTGAAATTTGTTTTTCCAACCTTCATTCTAAGATTATGAATGAGCTCATTGTAAGTTATTTTTTTGGTTTTGTTTTCTTCCGAACATTAACCTGCTTTGATTACGAGTAGACAATATATGAATTTCTAATTTATAAAGATCTCAGTTTTTAAAATTGTCTAGTGTCTGTTATTAGTCAAGACTTATCCAGCACATTTGGATATGCTTCTAAATAATTTATAATAATATCTTAGTACTAATGTGCATTTCCTTGTGTGATAATTGCGCCTTAAAAAATAATAAAAATTTAACAATTACCTAAAATTTGTCTTGTTTGATCAGTTGACTTCATTCGAGAAATGGCAAAAAGTTTAGAAGACACATTGACACAATTTTCAAACATCGGCGGTTGAAAACTAGGGAAGTATTATTTCATGCTTCTATTCGAAATCACTAGTTTCAAATGGGCATGAATGAATGTATGTTATTAACAATGTTCACGAGGCTAAACAACTTATGGGACCTACTGATAGCCAGCAGCACAGGATTAAATCAAATAAACAGTGGTTTCCATTGGAAAGCCGCAGATTTTTGTATTTTCCAAGACAGTTTCATCCAAAAGCTACAGTTTTGCCACTATTGTAAGGAGACAGTTTCATCACTAATAACAAGTGACAAATTCATCATGCAATAGAAATGACCAAAAAAATGCAGGAATGCTTCAAAATCATCCTCCAAACTATTTTTAGAGGCTTCAAAGATTCCTGAGATAACTATATTGTCTATTATTTCTAAATGCCAGAGGAAAATTTGAAAAAATCGAATCGAATTGTTTGTATTCAAGTAGCGTCCATGCATTCAAAAAGCATTGTAACAGGCAAAAGAACAAAGTTGAGTGCTTAGGAGAGTTGTTTTAGAGATCTTAGGAAATGAAATAAGTCGGTTTCAGGCTGGTTGTTTACTCAACATGCATAAGATTGTAATTATCATTAATAATATAGTGGAAAGTGGGTGTGTTTTTCTCACTAATTGCTAAAGCTCGCTCCCAAAATTCAGGTTCTTCAGGGTATATCTGTCTTCTACTTTGTTGAGTGTGTGCTCCAGATTTCCTTTAGTACTTATTAGTTTGGTTGGCACGTGCAGTTTATCCTTAAGAATATGTATGTAATGAATAGCAACAAGGCCTTGCTTCCTCCAATTTACGGATCTCTAATGCACAATTATTGTATTCTTCATGCTAGAATTAAAACCCTAAATATTACCCTGCAATGCAGGCAAAGGATTACAATGTGTATTTAAGATACTTTGTGTTTCCCATTTTCGTTTTATTTGAAATACTAAATTGCAATTCATTGATACATCCGTTGGAGCATAAATACTCTTATAATATTCTCAATATTAAAATGAGTATAACAATGTAGTAATCAATTGATCAACTAATTACCAATAGCCATAAAACATAGTTTGTAGGCAATTTACTTAAATTTCCAATTAATATATATGGCTGGTACTATACAACAATCCAGTATGAGAAATTCGATGGAGGGTAAGTGCAGAATGTTAATCTAATGAAATTGTACTTTTGCGCATCCACTGTACTTATGAACCTTACAAACAATAACAAATACATAAGGTTCTTTTTATCAATCAATAATAACTACTGTAATGGAAAGCACCGTCTCATCATTGCTGTTTAGCAGCCAATTGGCTCCATGGTGCAGAGTTCCATCTTTGCTGGTGATAGGCTGCGTTCACAAGAACTATCTAGTAATTCATAATGCCTTCAAGCTTGGTTAGTATTATACTGCCCCATACCAAGTTGCTACCGTTGTAATCTCACTTCTGCACTTAAATAAAATAAAATAAAATAAAATCTAAAAATCCTCCACATCATTTATTTCGATCATTACATGCAACAAAATCAACCAGTTGAATTTCACTTTACCAATGCAAGGTTAATGTATAATATATATATTCAACCACTGATTGTCTCCACTTTCACAAAACTACAACTTCTAGCTTGATCTACAGTATAAGCATTCAACTATGAATTGTCTCTGCTAAGTTATAAGAAATAGCATGTAAATGTATCATATCCACACTCAAGCAAATTGTCCTTTCCCATAAATCTCGAAATAGCAACCTCTACTCATTGAATTAGTTTAGAAATCTAATGATACATAGCTTCAGACAGGATGATGCAACTCATGGAGGAGATTCACCTCATAGCTGATGAAATAAATGACGTACTTGCAACTCTTTTTCAAGATGTCTTTTAAGAAAAGGTAGTTGACTCGCAACACAAGTACACTTTATCCATAATTATCACAAAAATTGACCCCCCAACTTGTGGCTCTTTCTTTGCTTACAAGTTGATTTGTTAGCACTTTTCTACTTTTTACTAAAGCTTTTGTGCAATCTCCAACTATACATGAAAATTAAAAATTATGTCAAAAATGTTTTGAACTTTAAATATCATTAGATATTACTACACCTTGAAAGAAAAAATGTTAGCTTGTAAACCATCGTCCAGAAAGTCAACTCCAAATCAATAAACGTTTGATTCATCTGCCACAGCTTTGAAATCAGCATTTGTATTTTCTCAGATATCCATGCAGAGGCCTTCAGAGATATGATACACATGGTACAGAGTAGCACACATTGACCACATACAAGGATTGCTACGATGAGATGTTGTCAAGATCACATCTAGAACCTCATATTTCACTGCAGTGTGTTCTCATTATTCTGAATTTCAGTCCCTTTCTCCTTACTGCAATCTACACCTCTCTCATACAAACGATAAAGTAATGTTGATTTAGTCATTTGTGGCTCCCGCTCTAGCAAAGCAATTACATCTTTGATACATATTGAGCGCACAGGCTTGGTCTGAGACAATGGCCCTGAAGTTCTCCCCAGATTTCGAACTATTCCTGCACAAGACATATCTTACCCAACATTATTTTCTGAGGCATATTTATATCAAAACATTGATCGAATATGAATGCTACGTGAATTAAAGATACAAATCTGAAAGTAGAATGACCTACCAGGTGAGGGCGCATCTTGATGATCAGATACATTTGTGGACTTTAATCCACCAACCACACTTTTCCTATTTGCATCTCTGTTAGTTCGGGTGTTAGATGCTCCATCTGATGTACCTTCACGCTTCTGTCGAGCTTGCTCAGCCATCAATTGCCACTTTGATAACATGTCATCTCCTCCAACAGCAGCTCGTGCAGCAACATTTGCTGCATTTGCCCTCATTTTGTCATCTTCCTCTTTCTGTGCCTGAGATGACCATCCAAGAGAAGTATAATTCTCTCCTTCGAAAGACAACGCAAAAATCAAACTGATTATTTCAGGATATCATAAATCATCAACAATGATTCTTACCTTCTGTGCTTTTGTACGGGTTTCATCCTTTTCCCCCTCGGGGCCCACATTCTCTATCTGAAGAATATAACAGTATCAAAATCAGTTCAATGAAAATATATATCAAATTTGCTAGCATTATGACTTGGCTTCCAGGGAAATTTTCAGAATGTAACATTTTAAAGTGTAGTTAGCAAGTTTTTCAATTACAAACCAAAAAGTATGTATGTGTTTTTATGTTTATGCAGGGAAACAATAAATTATATTAATTTATTGGCTGGAGATCTGGTAGTACTAAAGAGCAAAAGAAACAAAAAAATATGCAATTCTCTGCAAGTTTTATAGCATGTGAAGATGGACTAATGTTTCAGGAAAATAAATGCTAATGTTCACAACTGGAAGACTAACCATCTTGTACTAGATAGACAATAAAGTTTCCATAATTAAAATGGATAGATTAAATTGTGCAATAGTTTCCCATTGTCCATAAGATAATATGATCTTTACAAAGGGATGAGCATGTTCAGCATCAATCCCAAAATTCAAGGAACCTGCAACATAGATGAAAAACTCTGCAAAAAAATCATTTGACTTCCAAGTTATCGCGAAACAATTATGACCACGATCTGAGAAACACTCTTGGGTGAGCTTTTTGAAAAAAACGGCGATTTATTAGAAAAATCGCAAAAAATTGGGAGCAAAACTCAAATAACTCTGCATTAATGATTTGTTGTGTATTCAATTACTGAATACTCTGCAAAAAATATCATGCAATTAAATTACATAACCTTGCACCTTGCCATTGGCAAATCAATTAGTGTACCTATCCACAAGTTAGAAATAGGTGCATTTAAGGGATGTGGCATCTTTGTGAAAAGAATGTGAATCCTTTGGGTGCATGTGTGAGGAAAACTTCAGTATGGTATTTTTGCCTGATATGGTAGTTTCATGTGGAAGTCTCATGCTTCTTGAACCATATTCTTGAAGGCATGGTGTGAAGGCTGACAAAGTTCATCAATGTGTATGAGATGAGCGAAAAAATTGGAAGGCTTTGTACGCACATGCCAATGCCAGCTATTGAACAAAGTATTTATTTTGTGGAAGACGTGAAGTAGAGAACTTCAATTCTACAAAAAGTAGATTCAGGGAATGGAAATCCTCTATAATATGTATTGAACTCAAATTTATTTAGAAGTTGCACTTGTCTTTTGGTATATGATATCCATTTAACTCATACTTGGATTTATATATGATGGAAATCAGTAATATGTTCTAAAAATTCAGTGTATGTATTTTTTAAGAATATTTTAAGAATTATATATTTTCAAATGTTCAATAAATTAGCCGAGTTATTGCCAATTTTTTCCCGATTTTTTGCTGAGTCCCAAGTTTTTAAATATTTTGGGCTAAAAGAGTTATTGCCAAGTAAGAGTTTTTCATCTATGACCTAAACCATGATCCACACAACTATTCCATCATTCATCTACATGTTGCAATAATAGTTCTCATATTTTTGGTGGTAAATTGACCCAAAACATAAATATCAGGGAAAAATCACGGCATGAGATATCCTGTAAAAAGTAGAAAAACCAAGCCTTTAGAAGCTTTCTTTCATTTTAGTTGATTCCTAATTACAGGGGGACCTTCAGCTGAGATTACATCAGAGAGATACCACTTTACCAAGGATGATCCAAGCACACCAATATTGGAACTGCAGCTCAAAGTAGAAAAAAGATACCACTTTACCAAGGATATCATGTAAAAAGTAGAAAAAACAAACCTTTAGAAGCTTTCTTTCATTTTAGTTGATTCCTAATTACAGGGGGGCCTTCAGCTGAGATTACAAAGAGAGAGAAACCACTTTACCGAGGATGATCCAAGCACACCAATGTTGGAACTGCAGCTCAAAGTAGAAAAGAGATACCACTTTACCAAGGATATCATGTAAAAAGTAGAAAAAACAAGCCTTTAGAAGCTTTCTTCCTAATTACAGGGGGGCCTTCAGCTGAGATTACATGAGAGAGATACCACTTTACCAAGGATGATCCAAGGACACCAATGTTGGGCCATTTTTTAGGGAGGGTGGAGATATATATATATATATATATATATATATAGAGAGAGAGAGAGAGAGAGAGATTTCTACAAGTTAATGGACTGCGGTATAACAGCAGCAGTATGGCATGACACTGCTAAAATGATGCCGGATGATGTTTACAGTAGCCTGATTACCAACCACATTCCAAAGAGAAATTGTTTTTCTACAATTCTCGCACAATACCACACTGTAACAGACCATGGCTGGTGCACCTTTAATCTCTTTTGCAATTGACAATAACTGGCTCTAGTACCCATACTGAAAAAATTGGAGTAACTTTTTCGTAAAATGGAATCAGAAATCCAAATTATTGCTGTTAGTGTTAACTGTTAACTGTTATAAAACTGCTATTAATCTGAATCATGATGTATTTATTGCTGTTAAAATGCTGTTGCTGCTGTCAATATTGTCATGATTAATTTATTGCTGTTATACTACTATCATGACATTTCTATTGCTGCTGTTATACTTCCGTTATAATGCTCTCATGATATATTTAGGAGTCTTTTTTATAATGTTACAAACGATTTTCTTTTTTAAATATTATAAAAATTTGCCTTGCGTGTCCCTGGCTATCTTAGTACTAGCCAAAGTCCCCATGACATTTCCTATTTCTGCAACACACTCTGCTGTTATAATGCTGTCATGATATATTTAGGAGTCTTTTTTATAATGTTATGAACAATTTTCTTTTTTAAATATCAAAAAAAATTCTGTTTTGCTGTCATCAGCTGTCCCACCATACAGGAAACACCATTGGGAGGGTGATGGGAGTTTGAGGACTGGAGATGCATCTGTGTGGAACACAGTTTTGATCTGCTTGATTTCTGTTAGGTGGACACTGTGCAGGCTCCATCATTCAGTTCATACAATCTGTTTCCAGCTTAGAGCTCCAGGTAATACACATTTTTGGTTTCTCAATCAAACATCTGTCCACAAGTAAAATATCCAGCTCATGATGAAGAGAAGAGTTACATTTTCTATCCCTCATTCTTTATGATTGTCTAATAGCGCTTCTCCATTTTTTTCTTACATTTTCATTTACATGTCATTATCTAGAGCAGTATTGGTTAGTATATAAGTTTGTCACATCCCCATCAAAAAGGAACGTTTCACATGGACATTGTGTAGTCAATGAAACAAATTTTAAATAAAAAAGTATATTAAAATGTCCCCTAAAATAAGAGAAACATGTGAGACATGCTAAGCTACAAAAGACAGGTAGGGAAACGTGTGAGACATGCTAAGCTACAAAAGACAGGTAGGGAAACGTGTGAGACATGCTAAGCTAGACTAAAGTCATTGACAGGGGCAAAGCAGACAAAAGAAAGGTAGGGAAATGTGTGAGACATGCTAAGCTAGACTAAAGCCAAATAGAAAAAATAGCTTCGGTTGAAGAATTCACCCATACTCCCAACATGCAGCAGCTACTGCAAAATTTCTTCAATGTTAAGCGAGAAGATCTAGGGACTCAATACAAAGCAAGAGGTAGTGGGGTGACCATTTTATTCCATCTCTCTTCAATTATTTGATGTAACTGTTTGAAAAAAGCTTCTTCAAAATCTTGTTCATTCTCATTTACAATAGTTTTCATCTTCTCAACAGGAACAAAGCAGACAAAAGACAGGTAGGGAAATGTGTGAGACATGCTAAGCCAGAAAAAATTGATAAAATGAGTACGATTACCTTTTATTGAGACAGAACCTCCTTTTATAACTTTTTGAAAGAATATATTGTAATTTAATATTCTTTTATTTTATTTCTTCCCTCAAAGTTCTCAAACATTGAAGTGTCTTTCAAATAATCATTTTATTGCAATATTTAACCTTTTTAAATAATTAAATATAAGTTGTCTTTCTAAATTATAACTGAAGTTACTTTTTGGCAACTTAAATTTCATTATTTAATTATTTCCCTTTTTCCACCCCTATAGCCCTTGGGAAATGTTTTGGAAATAGGCCAGCGGTCTTCATTAATTTTAACTAGGAAAGGGGACATGACAGATTCAAGCAGCATAACAATACTTACAAATTAACCATACAAACTACAATTTCAAGCACCAAACAAATGGACAAGAGTTCAAATTGGAAAACAATAGATCGTTTAGAAAACCAATAGCAATATTATACGAGGTACAGCACCCAAACCAAGATGCCAAATTCAAGCAATATTCCTTACAACGTATCATTTTGTCAAAGATGACACCCAAATCTGGGCACGCCAATTTGTCTTCATTCAACCTACTCAAAGATGCTCCATGCCAAGTGTGCATACTATGATAATGTTGGTCAAGGTAACCTCCCCTAACACTCATAGAATTTGTATTATGTAACTCCCTTCATGATGACCTTACTCACACCACAAGATGCAAACACATGGATGCCACCTCAAAGTAGAACACCTACCTTCTCAAGTGAGGGCAAAACTCCCTAAAAGACAAAGTCTAGTAAGGCTCTCAATGGGATGCCAACTCTCATAAGAAGGCAAAATCACTAGAAGGTGAAATAGTGAATGAATACAAAATACATCAAAATGAACACTAGGACTGCAAGGTTGAAACGCACTTTCCCAAGATTGTCCAATAATGAAAGATCTCTTGCTATCTCCACCCACTCTTACTTTGTATGGTTATCCATAATGGGTTGAATATTCTAATATCAATTTTCTCGACTATGACTCCAACTCATGCTTTGACTCCCTCTCTTACTATAGGAAGGACTTCAACTTCGATTTTTACTAGAGCCTCTTTAGCCACCTCTCATAGTCTTCTTCTTCATTCTCTTTTCTCTATCAATCTTAAAGATTACCTACTGTCTTGGTTTTTGACCACATTGTGGTCTCATCCCTCCTTTATCGGTATCTAAGGGCATGAATATCTTTTCTCGGAACCAATTTCTTTTAAGACAAAAGCATCAGTAATTTTCTCCTCTATCTAATAGAACTAATACTTGAAGAGTAGATAGAGCATTAACATTTAACTTTATCTCACACATCTAAATATTATATAAGTAACCAAAGATATTCAAAAAATGATCAAACGCCTTTCCCTGACTATGTAAACTTATTTAAAAAGCTTGGTGGTTACGAAGCAAAACACGATGTTGACATTGTCTACCAACTTCAATAACTACTTGATAGCTGACAACAATTAATACATAATTGGACGCAACTATATTAATAAAACATAATAAAGCCATCGTACGCTGACTTACCAGCAAAAACATTTTGCAAGGTGAAAAACACAATTTGCTCTTCTACCAAAGTATATTTCAGATTTCTCAAACAGACAACTACAGATCTCTACCAAACCTATACTGCTTCAGCTTTCTTCTTCTAAGAGAAAATCTTTTAATTACTCTCAATAATCACTCACATTTGGATTCCACGTAAAATAGTAGTTTTATTGCGTAAATCCCTAGTTGCTAATTCAGCCTCTCTCGGTAACCATCCCTTACTAAATATGAGATGCAGTGATGGGAAAATCTATGATTGGTGTTGGATCACCTCATTCATCTGCCCGTCGAACCTTCAACACATACAAGAACCATTATTTATAACGTCTCATTCGATCATGTCAAAGATCTTGCTATGACAAATATAAACAAACATTCCAGGACAGGTCCCACTGTTACTGTTCACAAATTAAAATCTAGCCTACTGCAAATCAATAAGTTTAGTAATCTATACAAATGTTTTACAACTGAGACAGATATACATATAAGTGTAAGATTGTTAATTATATGGGACAAATTCATTAGAATAAAAAGACATTTCATTCAAAAAAGAATGAGATAAATCAAGGGCTAGGAATGTATCTCTCTAATATCAATTACTCAAGTTTCTTGCATTGAAGTTGTATTCTGTAAGATATATATAAAACCATGTAAGACATGAAAAAAAATCAAGGACAACATGAAACACCCAACATAAGAATTAATTTTTTTTTAAGATTTCTGAGTTTTACTGTGCTTGCCTCATTTAGTTTCCGAAGTTTTTCTGCCTCTTCTGCCTGTTTCTTCTCCAAATCATCCTTAGCTTTTTTATTCATTGCTAGAATTTGGCGTCGTACATCAGATGTTATAGTAACTTTATGGCTGACCTTCTCAAGATCAACTCTCTGCAAATGTCCAAACGTGATTAGGAAATATTGGGGTTTCTTACAGATATCTGACCTAGAAACTTGTGCAAAGTAATTACCTGTTTAGACAGTCTGATCAGGTGACCTATCATTGTTCGTAAACGTTCCTCAACACACTGCAAAGTGAATATGTGATAATCAACTTTAAAGAACATGAAAGAAGAAGCTATAACTGCATATAAAGTCAAGAATAATATCATTTACCAGTGACAAGCAACGCTCACTGTCACTGCTAATATATTTGATACCATACTTTGCCACTGCCAAAGACAAAAAGAATTTATTTAGAAAATAATCATATACATCTTGTTTTAATCCATTAAAGAATTATATCAATATGAAACAAGACAAAATTAGTCCAATCAGATCTAGCAAACATTTTCAAATTTAACTGTACTTGAATTGCCACAAGAATGCATGTATCCAACAAATATTATGTTTTCTAACTTGACAAAAGAGGGTTTGAGAAATAATACCGATTCCAGCTAATTTTGCACGGAGTGATCCTTTTTGTAAAAAAGTTCTCTCCTCCTCTTCTTGCACAACCTTTCGCATTGCTTCTGTTGCACGGCTTTCTTCTTTAGGTCCAGCAAACAACTGCTCTTCCTCTTCCTGAACAGGCAGAATGCAAGTTAATGTCAAGATACATATGGTTTTATATGTATAGTTTATTTACATAACCCATACAAATTTGCTATATATTGTAAGAATAACTAGGAGCAGCAACAATACCCTTAAGTTCACTCCACTGACAGCAGTAACATCATTAAGTTGGTCAATGCTTTGATCTAGATAACCTGCAGAAACTTTTTGTTTTTTACTGCATTGCACGGCAGACCAAATCATCATATACAACAAGAACTGAAGATGGAAACTTCTTCAAAGACTGAACACACGAATATTCCTTGTTCATGAAAATGGACATGATAAATGCATATTGTGTTAATCTAATAATAATTATCAATGAATCTCAACAAGTCTTTGATACATGGTGGCCAATAACAAAACAAGTGACTATATATTTACCTTGCAAGTTGTATGGAAGTGCCAGTAACCTCAAAAGGCTTTTTCTGTCCAATCAACATTTTCTTGGGTGGTGTCTTGATCTGAGAACCAATCATTGAGGAAGGTGGTGTTGAAGGCACCTGAGGTCGCATTTGAACAGGTCCGCTAAATCCAGACAATGTGTGATGTAATGTTGCAGCTGGAGTTGCTAATGGTGGCTGCCCAACACACAATGGTGTTTTTAGATAAATTAACATAATTGCTAAGTATTGACAAACAATACGTAGACTAAACAATGAACTAGCAACTGAAACAAAATAGTATAGCTTACATTGACCTTCCACTCATGTAAGTTCCTCAGATTTTCCCTCTATTCTTGCTACTAGTAGCAAACTATATTAATTTAGAAAGAACTTAAGAATGTAAATCCTAAGGATGCTTGTTTAACCCTTCAGGGTCTGCTCACAAAATTTTCCCTAAATTTTGTTGTGGCTGAGACTTTACTCCAAAGAGGTCCTGAAAGTACATACAAATATAAGGTAGCATGTGGGTGTGGAGCCTGGATTGCACAAAAAGCTGCATTATTATCTTCTTCTTTAATTGTACTTGTTTATAAACTCTCTCTTTCTCTCTATCAAACGTTGGCAAGTAATGCAAATACAACTAGCTCTAACCATAAGCCGGCTGCTAGAGTACCTACAAACTCAATATAATCTACAAAATAATAAAATTTAAAACAGGTATCATCCATGAAAGTTGCACTTGTAAAAATTCAATTTACCTATTTATTATAAAAAAACTAAAAATAAAATACAAAGTCATTTCTAGACATTCTATATCTATGAACTCTACCATCAGAACCATATGCTTTTGTTTTGAGGAGTTCAAGAATCTAAATGCAAATAAAGAATTTTGTGATAATTTGCTTGATCTCTAGTCACTACCTGGCAAGAATTTAAGACTAACGCTTGATAGATGAATTACTGCATAAAGAATATGTATGTGCCACAAGGGTTGCACTGAACTTGATTTGATATGAAAGCAAAACACTAGCGATATGGTAATTTAAAGTTTCAGGCACAAGACTACAGTAAATTTTGGTGGGCAATTTGGAGAGGTTCATTAAGGAGCATTATCTTTGAAGCATATCTAGCAATCAAACAGAATATTTTGACCATATAAAGCTGTCTTCTGCCTTCCATAATGTAGGAAGTTATATCAACAGAATTTTTTGGGGCCTTTCAATCACCTTGAGAGAGAGAAAGAGTGAAGTGACTCTATATATGAGTATATACATAATCTCTCTCTCTCTCTCTCTCTCTCTCTCTCTCTCTCTCTCTAGATAACCACATTACGCCTTTATAGAAAAACAATAGCATCGAGGTAAATTATTTTTGGACAATATATATGTACTCCTATGGACATTTTGCTACAACTTGTGGACTTTTATGGACCCCAGACTACAATGGATCTTGGCTTTGACATACTAATAAGATGAAGAAATCAGTTTTTATAGAAAAAAATCACCATATAAGTACCAACCAAGCTGTTTTCCAATAATCTTAGTACTCACTTCGATCAACAAATTTAATGGTCATTTTTTAACAACATTGTGAATTTTATGTATGAGCTTCTGTATGGATGTGTTTAATACAGGAGCCAATATAAAATGGTTAGGACTAGAACCCAGAACCTCTCAAGTGGTAGTTTGGGTGCACTCTAAAACTGAGTTAGCGGCCCTGAGTTGTTTTGAGATTTGGAGTTAAACCTTACACAAGGTTAATGTTTTACGTTTGTAAACATCAAACGACAGTGTATGAGTGTGTGTCCAGTTAGTTATCTCTAATACCTACTGAAAATGGCTGGGTGGGACTCAAAACCAACATCTCTCAAATACTGATCTAGTTGTCCTCTACAAATTGAGCTATCAGTACTTTGCTGGTTCAAATTTTCTGTAAAAATTATTAGAACACAATATTTCATATTCTATTAAATGATAGAATACTAATTACAAAAAGGTTCATCTCCTTATATAGAAAATGGAGGATGAAACCATGCAAAAAGATAAACATAACATGACTCGCCCAATACTTAAAATAACGATCTAAAAAATAGAAAAAAATACATGCCACTAAGGTGACTTTATTACAACTGCAAGCCTTATCTTCTAATGAATATTTGATATTTTTTGAATACCCCCCTTAAGGCTTACTTTACTGAAAACAAAACATACCAAACTAAAAACACTTACTACTAAGGTGACTTTATTAAAACTGTAAGCCTTATCTTCTAATTGTTATTTAAAATTATAAGCCTTTCATAAGGTTTTTAAAATTTTGAAATTATGAAATTCACGCAACCAAACGAATTTGCATGCAAGCTTTCACATAGTTTTGTGAACTGCTAGGATTCAATCTTGAGGCTATCCAAAAACCAGTCTGACTGTACTACCAACTGGACTATCAATCTTTTGTTGGTTTGATATTTTATGTCGAGCCTTCTCTAAAATTGGCATTTTAAAGTTGTAAGCTTTACACAACCAAATGCATTTATATATAATCTTCCAAACAGTTGTGTTGAGTTCCAAAGAAAAATTGATTGGCTAGGTATTAAACACAACAATCAGGAAACTTGTGTATAGGCTCATTTGGCTATGTGAAGCTTAAATTTAAAACATAATGAACTCCCATAGATACTAGGCTACAATATATGAATCTTATGAACATCAAACTACACACAAATAACTTTGCACACACGGTAATTAACTAAAGTTTGGTAAAACCATAATCCAAATCGTAAATTACACATCACATCGGTGTTGCCACATCTTAAGATTGCAACTAGATAGAAATGGAAGAATGTAAAAATATATGGAAAATCCTAGTTGTATAAGAAGAGCTAGTATAGGTGAAGTATGCATTAAAAGTTATTCGTTAGTCTTATGTTAAGATAGATTAAGATAAGATAGTTAATGAGGTAATAGCATCAAGGTTCTCTGTAATGTTACTTAGTCCAATTGTAATTGGGTTTTACACATAACGAGGAATATGGACCATAAACGAAGCCCTTAATTGTTTAGACCAGCTGGCAAAACTAATTAGCCCATATGCAAAATTATTTTTCTGATAAAGATGAAAGTTTAATTGCAAACCACTAGATTATATTTTGCAGTGGTCTTCTACCAAAATAAGCTTAGGCAAAATGTAGCAACCACACTGCCCTGAAGTCCCCTGAGTTTAAGTTGGCATTCATAAGTTTTCAGAAATGTGTGGTTCCTATTGTCAGGAAATTATAAAATTAAATTGGATGAAGTTTTATGTTGTGGATTTTGTGGGTCTGTTGTTTTTCCTTTTGCTCATCTGATTTTTAATTATTTAGAAAATTTTCCCTGTGATTTAAGAATTTTAAAAGATAAAAATGGGAAAAGAACACACACGCACATGCACGCACGCACACACAGTAAAATTGGAAAGTTAGTCCACGAATTAGATACCACTCACCCAAGGTTTTGTGAAATTGAACTTCAATTGCGCAGCATGTCGTAACACACTTTTCAGGTGCTGAGTGTGTTATTCGTGACAAGGCAACATAGTGGTAGCAGCCTTCAGGAAATTCAAACTAGGTACTGATAACAAAGTAAACGCCCAACCTCTGGTATTGGGCCTCATAGACCTCTCAAAACGGTTTTTCATAAATTTGAATTGAAGGGGATTCAATGATATTGATTAATGCTATTAAAAGGCTCTAAGCTCTCAACTGGAGACTAGACAACCTATTACAAGAACCTTGAGGATTGCAGGATTCCTTCGTCAACTTCAAATGCTAGCACTACTATTCTGAGGCAAACATGGTTGCAAACTCTTTGGCTAACCTTGCAATTGACAAGCCTTAAGAAGTTATTTCTTATAAGTCTCTATAAAATTGGCATGACACAAAATTGATCAAAGTTTGGGAGGACAACAAGATAACATCATCTCCATCATGTGAATAATTATAACACCATTCAGAAATGCCCATGACTCAACAAGTTCACATTTATTATGTCTCCCATATAAGGCTCATAAAATCATTGTTTCTCAGTGGGTTGCAACTAATCCCCATGATTTTGTGTAGGGCAACCCAACAAATTGGTGGCCATAGCACTTTTATCTTGTGCCTTCAAGCTGGCTTCAGAAAGGTTCAGTCCTATATGGTGGGCTTTGTCTCTACTTCATGGGGATTCTTGACTCCTTTCTATGTTGATAGTCGTCTTGCCTATCCCCTACTCCTATTCACAAACATTGGAGCGAGAAGATACATTTAGAGTGAACGGAGATGGCATTCTCCAACTACATCTCCAAAATTCCGCATGGACAACTTTCTAGAGAAAATTTCAATGGTGCTTGGTGAAAACTTCATGAATGGCAATGAATCGAACTGAGTGAATTTTGGTACTTCCAAAAAAATTTATTTACAAGGTCCAATGCTTTTTAAGGAATCATTTTAAAGTTTGCTCCTTATAGCCATATTCCACATCAAGTTTGGGTATAGGTATAGCCTTAGGGAAGTTTTTGATGTTGGGGTCATTCATAGAAAATGTGTACCAATGAAGTTCACAAGGAATTCAAAGAACTCTTATTTGCATTGGTTTTGAGCTAGAATCAATGGAATTCTTGGTTGCCCTTCCTTGGCTATGGGGCATTTAAAATAAGGTTAACCCAAGTGACCATCTAGGCTTCGCTTCAAACATTAGTTGTAGAGGGATGTCATTACAACATGGAGGTAGTGCAGATGACCATCAAAGTCTTGTTTGGGCTGCAAACATAGAGCCTCTACTAGTGGTGGAATATGGACACAAATACAAAACTCATTGTGATACTTTGGCCCCTTGTTTCTCTCAGCACCTAAGCTTTCTTGTGAGTCATGGTGAGTCCCAACTAGTCAACCTAGATTGAAAACTGCGGTAGGAAAGGTCTATTCAATTTTGTTAGTGTCTTTGCAATGACAGTTTAGATGATTTCCTACTTATGATGCACAATGTTTGTGAGTTAGTGAGTCAGAGTATAAATTTAGTCCAGTCTAACGTAAGCCTCTAGCTCCTTGTGATGCATTGGCTCCTTGTTCCTCTATCGGCTTGAGCTCTCCTATGAGTCATGGTGTGTCCCAAGTGGTCGACCCAGATTGAAACAATAGTAAGATGGTTGTTTCAATTTTGTTGGTGTCTATGTGATGACAATTTAGATGGTTTCCTACTTATGATGCACAATGTTTCTGAGCTAGTAAGCTTTCTATTAAAGGTATAATGTATGTCTGATCTAATGTTGTTTCTAGGACATGAGCATTGTATTTTATGTCTGCTATAAAGATGGGCATGTTCCTGCCCTATGCCAAATGGTCTCAAGTTGGAAGATTTTTTCTTGTTTGTTTGGTTTGGGGTATGTGATATGTCGCCCTCTAAGCAATTTTGGGCACGTAATGAGTAGCAAAATATCAGTGTTCCACGGGGACGCGTCCCCCCCTTTTTGGCCACGTCTCCCCGTAAGAAACGTCTTGGGGAGGGGGGGATGGGGGCGCGACGTCCCCCGCCGTCCCGCCACCGCCACCCAAGCGTTGTCGGGATGCCGAGACGTCTCCGCGTCTCCTAGGGAGACGTGGAGACATGGAGACGTCTGGGCGTCTCCCCGTCCCTCTTGGGGAGGGGGGGATGGGGGTG
The DNA here is from genome assembly GCF_030272615.1 of Cryptomeria japonica. Taxonomy (NCBI): domain Eukaryota; kingdom Viridiplantae; phylum Streptophyta; class Pinopsida; order Cupressales; family Cupressaceae; genus Cryptomeria; species Cryptomeria japonica. Next base: position 21,361,855 of record NC_081412.1, read on the forward strand.
CGACGTCCCCCGCCGTCCCGCCACCGCCACCCAAGCGTTGTCGGGATGCCGAGACGTCTCCACGTCTCCTAGGGAGACGTGGAGACATGGAGACGTCTGGGCGTCTCCCCGTCCCTCGAGGGACGGGGAGACGCCCAGACGTCTCCCGTCACCCACGTCAAAAGCAAACAAAAAAAGCATTTTTTTATAAACATGTGACTTTTGGGGGGGTTAAGGGGTTTCTTTAGGTGCATAGAGAATATGTTTGATTCCAGAGATGCCGACACAATGCGCACTGAGTGGGGAAGATTTGCCACTCTTAGAGGTTATTCAGATGCGGCAAAGGTGGATATAGACACTATGGCACAGGAGGACCCACTTTTGTGGTGGAATTGTCATGGCCCGAAATCTTTGACCACCACTCTAGCCATCCGTCTGCTATCCCAGGTTTCCAGTTCTTCAGCTACTGAGAGGAACTGGTCTACATATAGTTTCATCCACTCTCTTAAGAGGAACAGACTTACCTCTAAGAGAGCAGAGAAGCTTGTGGCTATACACAGTGCTTTGCGTCTCATGGACCGCAAGACACTTGTGTACAAGGAGAGTCCAGCGGCATGATGGGATGTAGAGCCAGAGGAGCCTTCACAGATTGATGAGGATGATCCTACCACTTCAGATGCAGGGCTAGTTGGTGTGAGCTTGAGGGACCTTGATCTTCAGGAGTCCAACAATTCCGGTGAGGAGGAGTTCGCAGATGATTAGAGGCCTCCATTAGCTACATTTTGAGTTTTGTCATTTTGTCTTTGACTCTAGTCTCTTTTGTAATGCTATTGCTACACGTATTTGTATTTGGCTACTCATTGTAATGATGAATCATGTAATCATCTTTATTATTATAGACTTTGCAATGGCATCAGATATTCATATTTTCGTTTTCCTTTTTCGATATAATAGAAATGAGAAATCTCCAATTTGACAATTTTATTTGTCAAATTTTATTTAGCATTTACTTTTAGCAATTAGTATTACTAATCTAAGTAATCTTGGTATTTCGGATTTCCTATAGTTTCATTTGAAATCTAATTCTTATACTATTATACTGTCATACATCTTTTCAAAACTAGTTTTTCAAGTACTATATGTATATGTATAACTATATGAGCACCACCACCCCGCCACCCCCCGCCATCCCCAATCTTAGGCCCTTGGTCCCCCCGTCCCCAACACTCTTGGAACACTGCAAAATATGCTAGTAGTAAGGCCATTTACGTAACAATTACATTTACATCTTTGTAAATTCCGTCTCTGATTTCTATGATATCTCTATTTTAATATAACAAGAATGGGCTCTACCCATCATTCATCAATCAAAAAAAATTGGGAAGAAAGAAAACTCCTTAATCAAGCATTATGATTTGTAATAAAGGGTACAAAGTATCGAGGAAAAAATACCCAAAATTCGTTACAACAGAGAAAGTTTAGCACAAGACGACATTTTGCTAAACAAAAGACTAGCAATATATGTTTTTCATTCTAGTGTTACAAAACAAACATAGAGCATTTGATATGAAATGAAAGTAGATATGGTCACAACGAGAGCTCTTTAGCTACATCGAATTTTCCTAGTGATGTTGCAATGGCAATTTCCAAAATGAGATTGTGTTGGCATACACTTTGTGTTGCTCCAAACCATCCCAAAGCTTCCTCATTTGGACTCCTAGGTTATGCATAACATTGTTCAACCAAGTTGGCAGCTTTGTTTTGAAGTGATTATTGATTGTTTGATTTTAACAAAGGAGCTAAAGACTCCTTAAATAGAGATCGCAAACGATGTTTCTAAAACAGAAACAATCGTGAACTAAAGCAAAAAAAAGACTAAACCAATTAAAAGACTAAATGACCATTATAGCAATATAACAATATTACTTTAATACCCTCCCTTAGTGGTCATTCTACTAACTACAACATTTGTCCCGAAATTTTACAATCAGCTGATACAACCCATGACCTCCAATGCCAACTATGTCATTGAATCTCTAGCTGCCTTCCAACATGATGTTGGGTAACGAAGTCATCCCTCCAACTATCCAAAGACGCGAAAATCGAGATAGCTCAAAAAAAATCAATTTTTGTTGATAAAAAATGGCAAAAAAGTTGAAAAACCTAAAACCTACAATTTTGTCCAAAAAAGTCAAACGAATGTTGTTGTAAGACCGCCACGATTTTGTAGAAAAATTGTCAAACCCTCGATGCGATGCTATGGACACATCTTGTGGAGTGCCATTGCATTGGAGACTTTATTGTGTACGACATCACCTTGGAGCTTGACATGTGTACCCTTAGAGTGAAGCGCCCCACATGTGTGGAACCTACTTGTAAATATGCAGGTTGCTTGTAAGGTTTTAGGCTGACATATGTATTGTTGGCCACCCTTACCTATATATATATATATATTTGTTAAGTTTAATGATCAGATTATAAAATTTCGGATGTGAGATAATTCAAACACAATTGCACAGCATATACCCTGGGAAAACCTTCCAACTTGAAGGTGAAAAACCCAACAACAAATGTCTTTTACTATATTAGATAAGATAGCAAGATGTCTTTACAAAATCATTTCACACTTTGAAGCTATATGATTAAATCGCTGTATATGCAGTCCGAACTGCCAAAGAATGATATGCAGTATATGCAGTCCGAACTGCCAAAGAATGATATATAATCTTCAGTCTGCCTTATATGTTCGATCTGCTGATATGTAATGTTTTCGATCTGCTGAAGGAGGAATCGATCTGCTGGAGGATGTCAATCTGCTGATGTATATTATATTCAATTTACTGAAAGATGTTATCTTCGATGCCTTGTGGAGAGAGAGGAAACCCATCTATATACCCATACGTGGGTGTCTCCAAGCAACACGACTTCTACCAAAAGTCAGCTCTTCTCCAATCATCACGTCTTCTCCAAGGATCGAGTCAATGCCAAATAACACGTCTTCATCAAGGGTCGGGTTTATTGCAAACAACATGATTTTCCCAAGGGTGGCGAACTTAACAAGCAGTTACATTTTTCTTTAACAAAACGTGTTATCCAATTTGCAAATATAAATGTAGAAAGTCGGCATCATATGTATAATAGATTGAATCATATAAATGTCTAAGGCCGATTAGGCCATTCACGTATTCGATGACAAGTCGGCCCTGTAGGATCCGACCGATGCTATACAACAACAATATTCACACACGGTTTAGTGAAAAAATCGGCAAAAACCTTCGTTTGGTGGAAAAATGGTAAAAAAACCTTCGTATCGCCAAAAATTGGAAATCTTCGAGTGTTGAAACCCTAGCCGTGGAAAACAAAAAACCCACAATTTTTCTCTTCAAAAGCTTATGATTTTCCACCTCAAACATATCTGCAATTTCAAAGAAGAAGCCCACATTTTTTATTAAAAAATTGTTTTAAAAACTTCCGGAAAAAAAATCCAGGCAACCCTTGAATCTTTACTAAACAAAAATTTACCAAAAAAATCTTTGAAAACCTCTTGAAATGCCACAAAATTTCCAAGAAATTGTCCACAAATAATATTAAAGAAATCTGCCAAAATCAGAAACCCTCGATTTTATATTTTAAAAAGTCGAGCAAAAAACTTCCAGAAATTTCCTCATAATCTCTAGGTAAAGACCAAGAATTTTTATATAAAAAATCGCCAAAAAACTCTTGAGCTCCGATACCATGAAATGATAATTGATCGTTCGATTTTAACAAAGAAGCTGAAGACTCCTTAAATAGAGATTACAAACGTTGTTTCTAAAACAGAAACAATCATGAACTAAAGCATGAAAAGGAGACTTATTAAACTAACTAAAAGACTAAATGACCATTATAGCAATATAACAATATTACTTTAATACATTGAACTTAAACGTCTTCAGGTAGTTAAATGTTTTGAGATTATAAACCTAGAACTCTTTTGGAATTTAGAATTTTCTGGAATTGTTGAGTAATTGCAGCACCATATCTTTTCATACTTTCAGCACTAAAAATATGTATGATAGTCCCCATGCAATTTACCATTCTTACGTAACAATGTTGGAAAATACAAAGGCCTTCCTCTTGTTTTTTGAGGCTATTGATGATATCTCTCTAATTTTGCTTGATGGCTTTAATGATAGGACCTAGTAGACTTGGATTTTTCAATTGTCTTTGGGAGACCATTGAGAGTGTCATTAATCTTCGCCAAAAAAAAGTGAATGGTTGTTTCATTAAGCTTGGACAAGCTGCAGGAATAAGTTTCTAAATCCTCAAAAGGTTTAAAGTTGCTTTATAATTTTATAGGGATGAAGGGATGAAGGGTTGGGTTCGAACTATGAAGGCTTATCATTAAGCATGTATTGGCCACCAAGCTTAACCATGTTGATTGGCGTAGGGTATTTGAATGATCCAGAAACAAAGAGATGGTAAGCCAGGGATTTATTCTCGATGGAAAGATAAGTGATAGAAAGTGTTTGTTACTAGTTATCACAAGAGTAGTAGCATTTACCTTGTAAGATTGAACAAGAATGCAGCTCAAGAGTATAGGAGAAATTGAAGAGAAAAGACAACTTTTACCCTTTTTGGACGCATGTTCAGGAATGGTGGAAGCAGCCATCTTACCAAGTCCAAGAAATTGGCAGAGAGGAAATCCTTCCCCTTTACATTAAAGAATGATGCTGACAACACACTTCGCATCATATTTTTACTTAATTCTGTAATCATCCTCTCAGGCCCTTTTTTCTTCCTACTATAAGATTTTTAATGGTCGGTGTTTAACTTCAAATCAAAATAAAACCTTGAGATGTTTTCCAAGTGCACTTTGAAGGATATAAATGTTTTCAAGAGGTCAATCTGATGTGAAATTTGAGGTGAAAAACCATTAGACAATAGTGTAGGAGTAGAAGGCACATTTATTTCTATTCCCACATGGATCTAAAAAACCCATATATCATTTCTTTGTTTTTTTCGTCTTCAAGCAAGCATGCCACTTCTTTTTCATCAAGCCATGCTGAGATTGCTCTTTCCTTTCTTTTCAGGGAGAAGGTGCCAAATTTTCTTCAACACCAAAGACAAAACTAAGAAAAACTGCCCAAACTAATTTACTTTTGGTACAAGCCCACTATTTATCAAAAAGAAAACATTTGCTGCTGTTGCTATTGTCCACTACAAGCCACAACTCCAGTATTGTAGAGGGTGTCATATCCCATTTAAAACATTGCTTATGTTATTAAAAAAATAAAAGCAAAAAACAAAAAAAGACAAAAAAACAAAGAAAGTTAGCCAACTCAACTTGGATAAGGCCAAAAGTAGCTGCATCAAATAGAAAAGATCTGGGTTTTTGTTTATTTACAAAACATGAGTTGAGGAGTTGGTTGCCCTGGAAGCCACAACCCTAGGAACATGTGACCCTATTTAAACTGGCAGCGGGTAGAAAGAAAGGCATTCAAAATATTCTCCCTTAAGCCCACATTTGAGCAACTTATTCACAGTCCTAGGACAAAAACCCTAATGATTATTTGAGATACAAGGATGGAAGGCCTTGGACAACTCATACAGAGACCAAGGATGAAAAACCTCAGCCATCTAGTCGATGGTTCCAATTAGGGAACTGCACAAAACTTAAAGCATTTAGCATAGTAACAGTTCGATAGTTTCAGCCAGTTCTGTTTGGGGATTTCAGGAGTCTCAGTTAAGAAATCAATCTTCAGCACTTACCTATTTCCAGCGTAGCAGTATCAGTTAGCAGAATTTCTTAACTTTAGTACAGTAGTCATGTTACAGTCAACTTCAGGACCTTCCAATTCAACTTTGCAGCCACAGTTCAATATTAGTAGTCAGCCTCTTGTAAGACCAGCAGCAGAGTTGAGGTAGGATTGTCCCATTTACTTGCAAGAATTGAATCAGTTGTAACTTCACACTATTTCTAGACTCAGAGAAAATTCCATATCATAAGATAAGTAGATTTCCTAATAAAGTGTTCTTTCAGAATTCAATGTATTGTTTTCAAAATCTGTTAAGGTTTTTCTTATTCAGCTACAAAATTATCTAAAACCAGTCATGACAGTGTTATTAGAGCAGTAACTCTACTAGCCTATAGGGTGAGATCATGCTATACAATGCCACAGATCTCTGATATTTGGAAAGAGAAAAGAAGTAGAATTCTTAGACTTCAGATACAGAAGCAGAAAGGTGGGTGATAGAAATAAAAAATCATCTGATGAGACCTTGAGAGAATTTGCAGTCCAGCTCACGCAGAGCCAGGAAGCAGTGGCAAATTCAATGAAAGACTCCATAGCCAACCTGATTCTTGCTCTACATCACAACAATAAGAACAAGGCCAATGATGGCGATGGTAGTCCATCACTGATTAATAGGGTTCTTAAGTTCTTAACAACTTGACTTCACCTATTCCAAGCCCCAAAATCTTCAGATCCAAACTCCTCCCAAGGGAAGAACCAAAGCCAGAGGGAGAAGAATGGCAATTCCCAACAACAAAGATGATGAATATCTAACGCGAGGAATATCAAAATCTCAATCCAAGGTTCCCACTGGATATGTCCCTCAAGGATCATTGTGATTTGTAGATGAGGAACGCTCGAAGAGGGGGAGACAGACCTCTCAACATCAAGCTCTCTGAGACTTACAGAGTTGAGTTGGCACATTAACCATTCCTACCTGTGATGGGTCCAGCAAATGTTTGGCTTAAACACCGTTGCAAAAGATTGATACCTATTTTTCATTGAACCCAATTGTTGAAGATGAGGCTATCAGATTTGCCACTCTTACCCTCTAAGGGGTGGCTCACAAGTGGTGGTATCATGGGATAATCACTTAGGAACAAAATTCTATCACCACCTTAAAATAATTTGGGAAGAAGCCGCTGGACATGTTCAAAAGGAATGATCAAAAAATTCATTTTAGAGAGCTAGTCGTGGATCAGTAGAAGACTATGTGACTGCATTTTAGAGGTTAGTCGTAATAGCGCCAAGGAAAAAATTCATTCCTAGAGAACCTCCTTTAAATAAAAAAAAAAAAAAGAAATACTAGAAAACAAGGGTAGAGATCTACTCCTCCACCTAAAAAAGATTTAGATTCCATACATGAATTGAGAAGGAAATCATTGTGTCATGAGCCATGGGCACCTGGACATCACTGTCTAGGGAAATGACAAATCTATTGCATCAAGGTTGCCTCCAATGATGAGCCTGAAACTGAAGATCTTGAACCAAGAAACACAAAAGAACTTGAACCTGAAATATTGGAGGAACCAACAATAGCACTTTAGTTTTACTTTCATGAGACTCAGAATTCACGAGGTCTTGTTGGGACAGTGCATCACCATTCTTACAGACAATGGGGCCGCACCTTGGGACAAAGGAGTTAAGGGGTTTCAATGTCATTGTAGCAGATGGACATACCATTCCCTGAAAACGAAGGCCGAGACAACTTGGTATTACATGGGAGGGGGGCACAAAACACATAAGGACTTCTATGTGGTAAACATGGGAGAAATAGATATGGTTTCAGGTGTGCAATGGCTACAATCACTCCATGAGTTCGCTCAAAACTACCAATCAATGGAACTCAAATTTACATCAAACAAGGAGGAGGTAGTCCTCAAATGAATTTCTAATGGAACACCCAAGATCGTCACTACAAAAAGAATGGAAAGATCTGTTCATATAGACTAAATTGCATAGGCTTTCAATTGCCTCATCAGCTCATCAAAATCAACCCCTAAAAGAGATTCATATCCAGAAAACATTTAGACGATTCTAAAGCAGTATAATAAGGTCTTAAATGATATACCCTTGGGGCTTCCACCAAACGGTAGTTTTTAGCACATTATAGAGCTGGAGACAAGAGCTAAGCCTGTCATTACTACCCCATACAGACATCCGCAAATGCACAAAGAAGAAATCGAGAAAGCAATCAAAAAATTGTTGGCAGTAGGGCACATCAAACCAAGTTCCAGTCTATTTGCTTCCCCAATAGTCATGGTGAGGAAAAAGGATGGTACAATGAGAATCTGCATCGATTACAAGGCTTTGAACAAGAGAACTATCAAAAACAAGCATTTGATTCCTCAAATTGATGAACTACTAGATGAACTCCATGGATCACTATATTTTTCTGAAATTGACTTGAGATCTGATTATCATCAATTTCAAGTCTGTGAAGATGCAGCAAAACTAGTTTTCCATTGTCACTATAGACGCTTTAAATTCCTGGTCATGCCTTCTGGTCTCACCAACACTCCCGCCACCTTTCAATCATCCATGAATCACACATTTAGTAAACAGCTCCAGAAATTTGTTTTAGTATTTTTTGATGACATCTTGATATATAGCAAGAAATGGGAGGAACATTTGAGACACTTGGATGAGGTACTTGGACTTTTGAAACAAAAATCCTTTCATGCCAAAGAGCCCAAATGTGTGTTTTGATTGACTGAAATTGTGTACTTAGGACATGTTACGAGTGCTTATGGAGTTTTGTGTGGTTCACCATAAGATCCAAGTCATCATCAGTTAGCCATTTCCTAAAAAGCTGACACAATTAAGGAGATTTTTAGGTCTTGGCAACTACTACAAAAGATTTGTTCATGGATTCTCTCAATTGGCTGCCCCATTGACTAATCTAAACAAAAAAGGACCGTTCACTTGGAAAAGAAAAGGGTATTTGAGCGGCTTAAGGAAGTAATGAGTACTTGGCCTGTACTTGCGGTACCAGATTCCTCACTTCCTTTCGTACTTGAATGTGACATATCTAGAGAAGGGATTGGAGCAGTGCCAATGCAAAAAAATCAGCCTGCAGCCTTTGAGTGTTGAAAGCTAAAGGAACCAAAAAGAGGATTCTCCATTTATGATAAAGAAAAGCTTGCAATCATGTATGCCTTGGCAAAATTCAAGCGATATCTAGTGTATGGCAAGTTCAGCGTGAAGATAGATCATAACAATTTAAAATTCTTTCTAAGCCATTGAGACCTTAATGACCACCAACAAAAATGAGTAAGCTCACTCCAAGCTTACAATGTTGAAATTGAATATGCTAAAGGAAAAAAGAATGTAGTGGTGAATGCACTCTCTAGGATACCAAGCATATGCTCCATTTCCAAAATTTAATAATGATTGCAAGGACTTGTTAATAGCTGAATATGCCAAAGATGGTTTTTCCAATGATATTTTTAACAAAAAACTCAATGATGAAAATTTGAAGGTGAGCAATGGACTTTCAATGTAAGGGAAGAAACTTCTTGGCTCCCAAATGAAAGTTAAAAAAGAAAATCCTAGAAGCAATTCATTTTTTTCCCCAATTATGACATTAAAGATTCTACGAGACATATAAGTAGATAAAAAAAAGTTTTCTTGGAAAACCATGAAAGAAGTGTTCAAACATGTATGTGAATGTTCTTGCCAACTAAACAAGACAGAGCAGCCATTTCCAACCGGTTTGCTTCAGCCCTTACTGTTGACGTGTATTTTGTACACAATCATACACAGAATAAAATACCCAAGGGTACCTTATCCTCTCTTGAATAAAGTCTCTGATTGCTGAAGATATCGCAAGAAAGGATCAATCAGGGTGACTCCAATGTTCTTTTATGTAGGGTCTCTACGTGTGGATAAGCACCAGTGGTCGTTGTGAATGCTGTTTCATCAAGGGGCCTTACGTCCTCCGAGCTGTAGGAACAAGATTTCTCTAAACTAACAAGTTCTCAAAAAGATCAAAGGGTAGAGTTTGCAAGGGATAAATTCTAATCTAATCCTATGAATGACCTAATGTAGGCTAGACTTGGCAAGATTCAACCAATTTCAGTATCTAGACTTGGCAAGATTCAACCAATTTCAGTATTGCCAAGGAATTACAACTCTACTGAGATTGATGTGATCTTCTAAGGTAACAAATGATTTTTCAATTCATCAAGGATCATGGACACTACCACAAAGGCACATATCCAAAGCTCAATGACGATTGAAGGTTGAAGTAATTCAAGTCTCTCCAGTTGACCACACAAGGCGTTCCTACAAATCAGTAAGAAGCTAGTGGTTTGGAACGTGAATCTCACCAAAATCAAGCCCAACACTTAGTCCTTCAAATTTAAACGCTACTTCGACTGAGAATGATTCAAGAAAGTAAACAACCATGAAGATAACCACGAGAATTGCAATAAAACACCATAATTTCAATATTTTATTGATCTCAAAGTCAAAATAGACAACAATTGTTTGAAATTCTTTCTTCAAACTCAATCTTGCTACAAAATAACTTTCTTCCCTCCAAAAGCTCTAATCTTCTAACTATTTCTTATTGCTCTCTCTATTTCTAATTTTCTAATGACAAAATGAAAATGAGTGAGGGTATATATAGCATCCTCAATTACAATGAACGGCCCAGATCAAAAGAAGATCAACGGCTGAGATTCTGACACCTAAACCCTAATTAGGGTTTTATTACAAAAGTTCCCTTTTTACTGAACAATATTAAATGCATAGCCAAATATTTAATTTGGCACAAAAATCTAGGAAACATAGACCAATGATAATTAAGGTGCCATGTCATCTATAACAACCTCTCTTCTAGAACCTTATTCCCTTTCCAATGCTCCTTTTTAGCATATGCAATGAATCTGGACACGATTCCCTCAATCTCAGCAATAGGAATCTCAGGAAGATTCCTCATTCGTTCCTCCAAGTGAATAATCTGATCAAAGGCCTTGAGAAGAGCTGCGTCCCATTCAGGTTCGAGTTCCTTGATTTTCTCAATTAGGAGCATAGTAGCAAACATTTGATCTCTTTGCTCATCTGTAATAACATTCTCATCTTTGCAAAAGATGACTTTGACCCTTTCTTCCAACTCTTGAAGATCCACATCTGTCTCAACTTCGATCCTTCTACCAAGAATAGTACATAAAACCCCAAACACCTTGTCCTGGATTGGATTGATGACCTCCTCCACTTGATTGCATTTGGTGCTGGTGTCCTCGAAAAGAACTTCCTTCATCTGGAGTAAAGTAGACCACTGGAGTAAATTATGAGCTCCTCCATCCATTATCTTTTCTTGTGCTAAGGTCTTCCTTGGTGTTTGCCTGATTACTTGAAGAACAGGAATGATAACATCTTTAGTATGAGCAAAGGCGGCTACTGTTATCATTAGGTTGTGGATGATCTCAAGGACCTGGATAGCCCGATGAATGGTCTGCATCATTCTTGTTGCAAACTCAATGGCAACTGTATGGGATTTGTCAATCCAAGAGCTCATAAGCTGGACCAAGCTCTTAACTTTCTCTGCTTCACCAACTGATTCAAGGGGAAGTGCCTGCACAGGAGATACTGCTGGATCCTGACGTCCCAAAGGCTGACTGAGGTGGCTAATGTAGCCTCTCCAAGCACTGACCTCTTTCTCAAGTTTTCTATTCTTTTCCATTTCTCCTCTAAGCTTGTCTTTAAGTGCCTCAAATGAATCAGTTGCCTCATCCAATGCCTGCTCGGTGGTGAGTGGACCAAGCTCAACGGTTTCTACATCATATTCTTCTGCAAGGATTTCACCCTCGTACTTGTCCACTGCCGGTGTAGCTATCTGCAACTTCCTGGACCCTGTCTCATCTCTGATCATCTTGGATATTTTGGTGGCCGCCTTCTTTTCTGTTACTTCCTGAGAATTTCCAACAAGGTTCTCTAAATCAATCACATTATCTTCGTCTTCGATCACAATCACCCTTGTTAGTCTCTCCTTCAACCAATCTGGAATGGCGGACCTTGTCTCTCTAACTTGTATTTCTTTAGGCAATGGCTCTTCTTTCCGAAGAGGAGATGTCGCTTCATCGTCATTCTGGTCTTCATGTAGCTCATTGACCTGGGGAGATTGACTTGATGAACGTTGAGATGCCTATCCTCCATCATGTTTATCATTCTGAACCATTGATTCCATAGATTCCTCTACTTCAAGTGTCCTCTTCTCCTGTCGAGAAGATGTGCCGGATGAGCGATCTCGATTGGCCTCTTGCTTCTTCTTGGAAGATTCTCTTTTCTCAGGTCTTTCCTTCCTCTTCGCACCTCTAGGATGAGGATTACCTTCACTTACGCTTCTGGGGTGAGGATTGCCTTCGCTTGTGCTTCTAGGATAAGGATGGCCCTCACTTGCGCTTGCACCTTCTGCCGAAAACTTGTCTTTTGAGAAAATCGCTCTGGTCCCTGGGAGAGGGACAGGAGCTACCTTTGAAATTCGCCTTGGTCCCTGAGAGAGGGACAAGAGCGCCCTAGCCAATTTGGATCGATTTTCTCCATTGTGGTCCATTCAAGTTATATTCAATGAGCAAAACGCACTTTCCTTGTCCTTCTCAAATCGCGAAATCATTTAAATCTTGCAAGGATAAGGCGAACTTGGAATTCAAGCTCTGGTCCTTCAGTGAGGGACAAGAGCGATTTTTGTCATTTTAGCATATTTCCTTGCTAGTTGGTTACTCAAATTATATTCAATGGACAAAACGTGCCCTCCTTGATCTCTTCCAATCAAAAAATTGTCTTGGTCCTGCAAGGACAGTGCAACTTTGAAAAACAAGCTCTGGTCCTTCAGTGAGGGACAGGAGCGATTTTGGTCCTCAAGGTCAAATCTTCATAATTATCATCTCGAATTTCCTTTGCTGGGGAAGATACCATCATTTTGCAAGTTATGAACAAAAGTCCAAATCAAAAAAAATGTCCAAGAAGGTGTGTTTGAGGAAAATCGCTTTGGTCCCTGGGTGAGGGACAGGAGTGAACTTGTCTTTGAACTTAAAAAACTTGTCATTTTGAGTCTTCAAAATCTTCAAAATCTTCAATTCCCGCTCGATTGTATCTCCTGGCGACCCTGCACAAAACAAATAAAACAAGTCAATAACCAAGATGCATAAAATATTAATTTCGCCCTGGTGCCTGAGAGAGGGACAGGAGCGATTTTGCCCTTATAAGCCAAAATATCAAAAATTAGGTCTTCAAATCACTTCATCATGCAAGGTTAGGTCGTTTTTAAGTCCAGGAATCGGTTACCTTGCTTCCAAAATTTTGGTTAGAATTTGCCCAGACAAAATGAATAATTCCATTAAAATGCTAACCCCTAGACCTAACTTGAATTTGCCTTTTTTGAAAAACCTGACTGGACCGATCCTGAGACAAACTCAACTTCCTGACAGACTCAGGCTATTTCAAAATTGCAATCTCAGGGAGGATGCTTAATAATCTTTCAAAATTAGACTGGACCCGGCTCGAAAACATCAAAAGGCAACTCCTAAGACTTAACCCTATTCCAGACGACTCACTCACTTACTCAAAATCCTAAAAGCAGAGAGAAGAACAGGCAAAACAAAAGCAAAAAAGAGGGGGTCCACATTTTAATGGGGCGATGTGTGAAATGGTCACAACACTTACCCATTCTTGAACAAAAGTGGGAGAGGATATCTATGGACTTTTACCACAAGACTTTCAAAGGCACAAGTTAGAGATTGTATTTAGATGGTGGTGGATAGGTTAACAAAATATGTACATTTCTGCCCTATTGTAGTTGATTACAAGGCACGAGTGCCAGATTTGTTCTACAAAGAAATTTTCTAACACCATAGTCTGCCAAAAAAAAAGTGTAAGTAACCATGAAAGCACATTTTTAAGTCTATTTTGGCAGCAATTGTTCCAATTAGTGGGCAATGCACTCACTCCAAGCACGAGCTACCACCCATTGACAGATGACCAGACAGAAATAGTTAACAAATAGGTAGATGGATATTTAAGGAGCTATGTTTCAGAAAAGCAAAATGCATGGGTCAAATTCCTCTACCTGGGAGAGTAGTGCTCATTACAAGGCCTTGAATGTGTGTGATGCTCCAACAAGTTGATTTGGTCTTTTCAAATAGTGGGGTGCCTACAGATTTGTTTTAAACAAATCAAGACTTGTTGAAGATCCTTAACGTACATGTACAGCAAGCTCAAAATCAGCACAAACCAAGGTTGCTAGGGGACAAGTACACTGTACTGGTACTAGTTCGGGAGACTAATACTGGTATCAGAGATTGGTACTATTACCCGTACGACTATTTTTTTGAAATAGGAGACAAGGATACTTGGAGACAACATTATTTTAAGATAATTTAATATTTTATAGAAGATCTGAAAATATCATGGCATTGAACTTTCAAAACAAGAATAGTGGTAAAGTTTAACATTAACCTAACAATTTAAGTACACAAATGACATTTCACATCCACTATGTATTTGATATTAGATGAGATTAAATATTGAAATTCAAAAATCTTGATAGATTGATAAGCTGATATGCAAACAAAAAACAAAAATCAGAAATCTATCATCTACACTTCTATGCCATGATCATCCATATCAATGTCCTCGACGATGATGCTCTCCAAATGCTCATCACTCTCAACTCAAGCTCCTTTGTTGGTAGAATAACTGGGGATAAATCGGTAAGGCCATTTGCTTCAATCACTCCAACCACAATGGCTGCAACTTCTCCATCAAGTGAAATTTGGTCCCATTTTGCTGAAAGACCCTCATTGTATCCAAGATCTACATGAGAGAAAACAAAGTAAGCTATGAATGTACACTGGGTTCTCTGCTTTACTTGACCCCAATCGGTTCCTGTTTAGTGAATGAATAAAACCATAAGTACTCCAATTTCTCTCACAAGATGAAGTAATGGCTACTTATGAGAGCAATCTAATTGCAAATGATATCTATAGGGTCTTTCTTTGCTTTCATATCACATAAAACTTCCATGGAAGAAAAATCACCATGCCCACGTGAAAATTATTCCATTGACTCCTCAAAATTGAAATCCTCACCTCGTCCATAAATCTTTTTTATTGCAACCCAAAACCCCTTCAATACCTCTCTATCCCCGTATGGAGCCCTCTTACTTGTCACTTGCATATTATACCATTTAAGATTTAAGGCATAGGTGCACAAAGAAGAGGTGTGTTAACTTCATTTCATCTTCCATGTAACTTTTCCTCTATCAAAAGATATAGAGAAAGGTTTTTTGCATCCGTTATCTTCTTGAGTCTTTCACACATGTAATCTATTGCTTCATAAACTTCTCCCAAACATGCATTGTCTAAATCTGCAAATTTGATCACCTCACATATGGGCTTAATAAAGTCCACAACAACTTTAACATCAACCTAAAATGGTCATCAAGGATCATACCTCTCACCTCAACTTAAGTACCTAATGTAGATTATCTCCAAGCTGCCCATGCATCACTAAACAAGTGTAGAACACATAACTCCTTTGACTTCACAAAGACGGTCAAGAAGAATAAAATAAGAAGCAAGCCATGTGTAAGGAGGTTTAAGAAGTTCCACATTGGCAAATTTTCAATAAATGGCGTGTACGTTGATGGTTACATATGAACATTTGTGTTTTTCTGCCCTTTTCTATGAAATCTAAAATCCACTATAACTTGCCAATATTAGTGCATTATTCAATGAGTGCAAACAACATGGTATCCAAAATGGAACCCTCTTCCTCTTTGCATTCAAGGACACAGGATCGTTTGATCAAGGATTAAACAGCGAAGGCTCTTCTTGGAAGAGTGTCCAAAATTAGAAAGGTGAATGGATGTTTGGAAAAAAGTCAAGATCGCCCATCCTTGATTATTCAGCTAGAATCTGTCTTGGAGGACGTTAATTATATGAGCAATCACACATCAAAATGCAAGTTCATGGGGATTCGAGTCTCATTGCAATTTATAGAATTGTTGGCTCGAAGGACCTGGAACCCTAAGGGAGATATGGAGATAATGCTGACTACCAAGAACTATTTTACAGTTGTTGTTTCATGCCTGGCGAATAGGAATATAGCATTTGAGGGAGGGCCTTACTTTTAGAACTAAGTTGGCCTTTTTCTCAAACCATGGCACATGGACTTTAACTCTATGAAGGAGCTTCCTTCTAGGGTTCCTGTCTAGGTGCGGCTTCTGCAACTCCCACTCAAGTTTTGGAGAAATGACATATTGCAAATGATCACTCTTTTACTTGGCAAAAAATAGGCTCATCACAACAAATGTTGGACAAAAATTAGCCCAAGTTATCCTCGATTTTGGAATGAGGTGAAGTTATCCTCCTTTCCAATCATTACACTCCAAGTGATATTTTAGGCAAATCCTTGTTTTAGTCTCATGTTAGATACGTTTGATCCCTTGCCTCTTTTCTTCCTTGGATTCTTGTAAGGGATTTTAATGTTGTCACTTGTCTGGAAGAGAAGAGGGGAGTTACAATCTGGCTGGAACTCTCTTCCAATCTTCTAAGGGAGAATATAGACTTCCTGAATCTGGTGGATATTAAACCCAATAATGGCAGGTTTACTAGGAGCAATAGGAGATGTGGTGAAGAGGCTATCTCTGAAAGGTTAGACACATTTCTTGTATCTAGCTTTTGGGTTGGGGACAGTTGGACAACCTATTCTGAGATCCTAGATTGGAGGGGTTTTGATCATTGGCTGATCAAATTCTCTGCAAACTTTTTTAGATTCTCAAAAAAGCCATCCATCAATTTCCAACTTATGTGGCTTCCAGATTCTTCTCTTCAGGAACATATGTCGAAATGGTGGCATAAGGGAAAGCTCGCTTATGGCATGTCTATGTACTCCTTTGCTAAGAGACTTTAATTTGTCAAATATATGCTAAAAAGATGGAATATGCAATGCTTTGGTAACATCTTCATGGCTAAAGTGTCTAAGCAGACCCGCTTGGATGCCTTAACTCATCAGATTTGAGAGCATGGTTTAACTAAGGAAAACCGTACTATGGAGGCTGGTGTTGTGAAGGAACTGGAAGAATGGGAGTTACGCAAAGAAATATTTTGAAAGAAAAAAGACACGTATCTAATGGCTCATGGAAGGTGATAAGAACGCAGCTTTTCTTAACAACTCTATCAAAGATAGACAACATGGGAATCTCATTTCCTCTCTCTAATCCTCTAAGGGAACTAACTTTCATCATTCAATGCGATTCGGCATGAGACTCTGCAGTTTTACTCCTCTTTGTTTATTGAAGACTCTCCCCCTACTAGAGAGGAAGAAAATCTCATTTTGAAATGTACTCCTTCTCTGGTCTCTAATGAGATGAATGACTACTTAATCAGACCTATTTCTTTGGCTGAATTGGAGGAGATTGTGTTTCAAATGAAGGGAAAAGCCTCAGGTCGAAATGGGTTTCCTATAGAATTTTATCAGGAATTTTGAGAGATTATCAAGCTTGATCTTCTAGAGGTAGTGCAAGAATCTCAAAGGAACAAGCAACATTAAGAGCCAAGAATGCTACTTTTCTTGCTCTCATCCCGAAAAGAGGAGCTAATTCTTTGGAACTTTTTAGACCAATATCCCTATGCAATGTGGTCCACAATATTATTACCCAGTTGATAGTTGAACGGCTCAAGTGGTGGCTTAGCAGTTTAATTTCTGAGAAGCAAGGTCACTTTGTTGTTGGTAGACAGATTCTAGATGGGATTATTGTTGCACTGAAGTTGTTCATTGTTCATTCCATGACAACCTCTAAAGAGAAAGCAATGTTCATCAAACTAGACATGGCCAAAGCTTATGACCATGTACCTCTAAAGAGAAAGCAATGTTCATCAAACTAGGCATGGCCAAAGCTTATGACCGTGTTAAATGGGCTTTCCTTTATAAGGTTTTGGCTGACTTTGGGTTTGGTAGGGATTGGATTGAGTGGGTCATGAGCTGTGTAACCTCTTCTTCTTTCTCAGTTCTTATCAATGGCGAATGCTATGAGCTTTTTGGTGCTTCTAAAGGCCTCCAGCAAGGTGATCCCCTTTCTCCCTACTTGTTTATCTTAATGGCGAAAGGTTTAGGGAGGTTTATTAAATCTTGGGTGAGGCAAGGTTTAATCCAGGGATGGAGTTGGGGTAATAGTCTGCCTCCTTACTCCTATTTATAGTTTGTTGATGACATTGATTTGATGGGTTTGGCCAGAGTTGATAAGGCTACTAAATTAAGAAAGGCTTTGAATATCTATTTGGTGGCCTTTGGGCAAAAGATTAATGAGGACAAGTCCTCCATATTTTTCTTTAATACTCTGAAGTTCATCCAATCCATAATTGCTCATATTCTCAAATTCAAAATTGGCTCCCTTCCTTTTGTCTATCTTGGTATTCCTCTTGTTGTGGTCTATCTGCCCTCTCTTGTTGTGGTCTCTTTGCCTGAAGGGTTCTGGCAGGATGCTTTAAATAAGTTTCGCAAGTGAGTTTATCATTAGAGTTGCAAGTGGCTCTCGACTATTGGGAGGGTGACTTTGTTGAAGTCAGTGGTTCAAACCCTCCCCGTATACAAATGTTTTGTGCTAATAACCCTGTCAAGCTTTATTAAAGACTTTGAGATGCTCTCTTGGCAATTCTTATGGGCGAGTAACCTGCTTTTGAAGAAGTGGAGTTTGGTCAAATGGGGCTTTGTTTGTAGGCCGAAGCAGGAAGGTAGTCTAGGTCTTCAACATGCAAGTCTTAGTGGTTAGGTTTTGGTAGCCAAGCTTTATTGGAGGTGTTGTATTAATTAGGATCAAGCCTAGACTAGGATCCTTACTTCAAAATATTTAAGAGGGGTTGAGAGTAATGATGCTCCTCGCACTATCCACTTGGGCAAAAGTTCTACAATTTGGGGCACTCTTGAAAAGGGAGCCAAACTAATTAAACACGAATTATTATGGATTTGTAATGAAGGCTTAGAGGCTCTATTCTAGTTTGATTCTTGGGATGGACACCCTCCTATCATGTCAATGTTCCCTCACTTATAGTCTCTAGATAAAAGTTTTCTTAAAGCCGGTTGGTGTAGAGTTGAGGGTTTCAAATCTTCCCAAGATCATGGTCAAGTGAAGGTGTTCAAATGGAAAAGACCCTCAAGAGTGGCCACTTAAGGACTCGGTGGCAGATTGTCAAGAGTTGGCCAATATTTTGGTAGGTAGAGTTTGCAATTCTTTAATGAGGAAAGATGTTCTTGCTTGGGGCCCTGATCCAAAGCGCAAATTCTCAATTGGCTCAGGGTGTCATAAGTTGGATAGGAAGACTTATGGGAGAATTGGTATTTCTTGGTGGAAATAGGTATGGAACAGATCCTTTTGGCTTAAATGTAAAAAAAATTGTAGTTGGTTGTATTAAACAAATGCCTCACTTGGGAGAACTTACAAAAAAAGAGGATTTCAAGGTCCTTTATGTGTTATGTGCAATAACGACGAGGAATGATCCCCACATTTATTCTTTCAGTACCCCTTCTCTAGGGAGATTTGGCATTCTTGATGGGGGGCTAGAAATCAGGCTTGTATTCATGACTCATATTTGGGTGAATTCTAGAGTCCTCTAGGGAATCCTCCGACGAAGACTTCATTTCTTCAAATTGCCTAGAGTATTGACCCCATCTTGATCATTTGGAAACTATGGCTAGAGAGAAACCCCAAAATATTCCAAGATAAGAAAATAAAAGGTAGTCAACTCTGGCTAAGAGTCGTTAGTGTTCTTTAGGAGACCTTAATAGTAAAATGTGATTTGTCTATTTCCTTTGGATCTAGGAGATATGAGGGTTGTTCAAACATTGGGTCTAGTTAACTGTGATAGGTGTTTCGTTGTGCCTAAGTTGGGTAGGCATGTAAAAAGAAATATTCAACGGGATGGTTGTTGGTCAGCCCCTCCTCATGGAGTGTTGAAAAATCAACAATAATGGGTCTTCCAAAGGAATTCTTGAACATGTTGGGATTGGTGGATAGTTCGAGGGTTTTTCTCAGTGTATAAAGGGATACAAACCAATAACTTTATTGAAGCCTTATCTACCCTTTTTGCTTTGAAAAGGGGTTGTGCTCTCGGTTGAAGAAAGATCATTTGTGAATCTTATTCAAATGGTATGGAGAAAATTGGCAAATGGCCTTGGAGACCAAACAAATATCTAATTTTGGTGACTCTTTGGACTCTGTCACTTTTTGTCACATACCTCGGGAATGGAATGGGGTGGCAGATTGATTGGTGAAATGTGCTTCTAAGCAAATGGAGATGTGGAGTGTTGAGGACTGGGGAAATTTTAACCTTACAGAGTATTCTCAATTGTTAGAAAATTTAGTCATGGACGACATGAGAGGTTCTTTGGAGATTTATTGGACTTTAATTGGTTGGTTGTATTTTTTGCTGGTTTGTGGCCCATTGGTGGGTTTGGATGAACTTTTCTGCTTTGTACTGATTGTTTCTGATGAATAAATTTTTTATCCCTCTATTTTAGAATTAATAAAAATATATGCATTAGACCACTTTGAGTCTCGTAATTGACAGCAAGATGCAACTATTCTAAATATTAGACCATGTTTTAGTTTATGGCAACTTTTTTAACTCCATATATAATGGCCACGACAAGTGGTGATGGAAACTTATAATAATGTAACTGCTTAATGAAGGTGTATCTATGATTCTCCCATATGATTAGCAAGGAAAAATATCTGACCAATTAAGCCAACCAACGAAGCAAAAGTTGGATGATTCTTGTTTTCACTATCATAGTTCAGTTCAGTAATTAGGAAGCAACAGTTCTCTTTTGTAAGGAATTTCAATTGTGTTGCACCTATTTCACAAATCTTCATTTCAATGCTGCAAAATTGTAGTAATGTTAATGGTCTAGTGTCTATATGATTGGAACCCTGAAGTCTACCTATCATTCTTTCATCATAATACCTGCATTAAATGATCAGAATGTAAACCAGTGGAACCCAAAGGATGATTCCCTGAGGAAATGCCACTGGTTTTGATGCTCTGATGCTCGACACTTTCAGTTTTTGTCAGTATCAAGGACTGCCCATGATCAATAGGAACACTTTTAATTGTTGATAAGTTATCTTTCATTGGCTGAAGAGTTTGAAGATTATGCTGCTGATCGGAATTTTCATTAATTTCTTGTTTTATGTGAACTGAAGATGATGGTAATATCCCTGTGTTTACTGCTTTCTCTTTGTCTAATGATGTTGCCCAGACGCTTGGTTGATGTTGACCAGAGAAGTGAGAAGCGCCACTGCTCTGCAGAATCTTCTGTCTTTCATCATCTTCACGTCTCTTAGCTTGTTTAGATACATCATACTTGGGCATATGCTTTATGTTTGACAACTGGGGTGGGCCTCCTTGGGCTTGGACCCCAACTTGAGGATGCATCACTTGCTTTGTTTGTGAATCTTGAGCTAGTGACTTAACCCCACTTGACGGTATGCCTGGTGATGAAGAAAAAGACTGAGATGAATAATTTCCAGGCGGACGCCCATACATAGGAAAAGATGATGGAGGACCCTGCAGATGCTGTTGTTGTTGCTGATTTGAAAGTGGGAACCCAATCATAGTTCTGTCTACCTCATGCTTGACCTGATGCAGATTCATTGTCGAAGTTTGATTCCCATGTACACTAGAAATCTCTGGGCGCTGCTCACCTGATTGCCTCGACTGTTGGGTCTTATTATCTGAAGATGAGTGGGATGCTGTCAGGGATGCTGGTGCAGAACTGTGAGGATGTGGTTGATAATCAGAAGTTCTTTGAGTTTGTGATTGTAGATTAGCTGGTGAAACTTGCTGAAATGGCTGTGGTTCATTTAATTGCTGTGTATGAATGCTTTGTTGTGGCATGAACTGTTGAGAAGAGCCTTGCACATGTTGCTGTTGTCGCTGCTGCTGTTGCAGTTGGCTTGCTTGTGAACTTGGTGCTGGCTGGGATTGAGCTTGATGCTGTTCTTGGGTTTAGCCAGAGAAAAGTTGGTTCTTAGTTACCATAAAGACATTCTACTTGAAAAGTAAAATTAAAAATCAAAAAAGCTGTAGCACTTTTTACCTTTTGCTGCATTTGGCGGACTGCTTGCACAAGCATTTGATCTCCAACAACATTCCTGGTGGCCCTTAGAAAATCCTCCTTGGTTACCTCATTCCTCTGAAAAAATGCAAGGTATGGAACCAACATGAATTCTGTATCAAAACAAGCATAATAAAAAAAAAAATCTTAAGAGTATTTGCTTTTAGTTCCCTTTAACATCCTAGATTTGTGCCCATGCATAAATCCTTTTAGAGATCCTTTGGTGAACAATTACATAAACTAATAATAAATGTACATAAACCCTTTCTTAAACATGACAACTAATAATGAATTTTACTGATTACAAAGGGTGCTGCTGCTTTAGATCCAGCAGAAAGCAACCAAAAGATGAGAGCTTTATTCCCATTCTGATAGATAAATCATAAATGAAAGCATCCATAGTCTCTACTTTGAATCATGGGTCAAGAAGGATAGCTCATACCAAACAGGAAAATTTTTAACATAAAAAGACAAAACCTGTCTAGGAAATCTCAATGTTCCATGCATTAGTATGATCTCCTGCCTGAAAGAAAAAGTTTTACATGTTCAGATAATGTTGGATTAGTTGTACATTTAGTATGTTGTGTTTAATCACAACAGACAATGATTGAAAGGGTGAAAATAGATCGATAAAAGAAAAAGAAAAGAAGAAACCAATTTGCTCTGTGTAAGATCTGGTGCCATTTTTACGCATAAAAATAATGACTTGACCTTTGAAAGAAAGCCACAGTTTGTAAAACCAATGGGCTTGAATGTTGGATATTCAACAGCAGGTTTTAATCCTTTGAAGTGTGTTTCCATCTGTTCCACCTCTGAACAAGGAAAACAAATTGATGAGAAGTTTGAGAATATATGCTTAAGGAAGTAGGTTAAAATATGTATTTGGTATTTAGTTAAAATTCATGAGATCGCTCCAATTTGATTAATTTGGAGCAACCAATGGCCTGCCTAAGGCAATTTTATCATCAAAAATTGCCCTAAAGGCCCATTACATTTGATAAATGAGAATGATATCATGTCTTCTCTCCATCAAGTGACATTTGAAGCAATATACACTCTCACAAAAATCACATTTGACTGTGTTTGTACTTAAGACTAACATGCAGTATGTCCACAGACCCTCTCTCTTACATGGCATGATGACTGAATCTGCAAAAAATCCAAATTTAGTCTTCCATATGTTTTGAGGTTATAACTTTCGCATTATTAAACCCAAAAGAAACCTTACCACGCCAACCTTATCACCCTTGCCTTTTGATATACCTAGATCCCCAATACCAAACTACCCAATATACCAAATTGATGGTACAAAAGAGTAATTCCCTTGATATATCTCACCTTCTTATATACCCAGAGGTCTGTGGAAGATGTAGTACCCCTACCCTAACCTATTTCTAACCTTGGTTTAATCTTGATTAGTTTATCGTAATATCATGTTAAAGTTAGATGTTGATTTTACGCATAGCTATTGATGTGGTTTCACACTAGCTGTATGCAAGTTATTCAGTGTTCCTATTTCGTGATATTAGTATCGGACTAATGCTCTCATTAAGTTATTATATATGTATGCATGTATGACTCTTGGTTGCAGGAGATTTCAGGTACAACGCCGTATGAGTGCGAGGTTCTTCTTCACCTGGATTGCAGGTTTGAGTGTACCTTTTTAATCCTTAGAGTTGGATTAGGTGGTCGTAAGACCCTAGTTGACCTTCGTCGTGCTCAAGTGAGCATCGCCAGTCGTCGTCGGTAATCCCCTTCTTGTTTGGGTTTGCGAGTCGTCTGTTTGGTTGGCCTTCTCGATTTGCGTGCTTGATGTGTATGGTTAAATTGATTAATTAGTCCTTAGTAATTATCTTGATTAAATATGTATTTGTGCTTTAGAGATTAATGGACTAGATTAATCAGAATTCCGTTATGCGATTTTCGTTGATATTGGATTGCTCGTTTTTAATTGGGAGTAAATTCGATTAAATGACTGATCTTGAATATTTAATGCATTTTGTTTATGCTGTTGAAAAGAAAGTTTTATATTTTATCGCAATAGATTAATTGTATTCTGTTGGATTATTAAATTAGAAAGATTAAATTTGGTTAAATGTGGAAAATCGATTTTGGTTTTGGAAAGCAAGTTAATTTGTGGTGATAGTTAGAAAGAATTAAATTTTGAGTATTATTTGTAAATAAAAATTTTAATTCCCAAAAATAGAATTTTTGGTCAACTCTTCCATATAACCCAAAATTTGGGGAAAATGGGAGGAGGGACATTTTTGGAGAATTTTTGGTTGAAAAAGATTTTGGAGATGAAATTGGAGGATTTTGGGATGGAGAAGGAAGGATTTGGGAGCTGGAGATTTGGACTCTTCGGCAGATCTTGCCAGGAATGCGAGATCAGGTAGGATCTGGTTAACCATTTGGTTTCAAAATAAAATAGTTCCTTGTTTGGCCATTTTGAGTTTGGCTGGAGATTTATCTGAGGTTTTGTTATTCCTTAATGCTGTTTGGGTGGTTTGGAATCCCATTGTGTTTTGAGAATGAAAATTATCAAAGAAAATGTGGTACCAAAACCTAGTTCTTCTAAATCAAACTTATATTCAACCAAAATTTATTCGGTTCATTTGGGCGTTTTTGTTTTGGAAGTTCGGACTGTGTTTAAATGGAAACATTTATTTTTATTATCGAACTGTGTGTTCAAACGAAATCTTAAACGTATTTTGTTTTTTACGAACTGTGCGTTGTTATTTTTAATTGGAAACGAGCTGGGCGGATTAATGTTTAACGAGGCCCTGTTGTTGGGGATGGAGGGCGGGGAGCGGAGCTCCACCCGCTCCTCCTCCCCTCTCCCGCACGTCCCCCTTCTCCCCCCGCTCGTTCCCTTTGTTTCCCCCACCCGCTGGCGTTAAAACTCCGGCCGCGGCACACTGCGGTGGCCGCAGGGCACCGCGGAGCCTGCGGGCACCGCAGCGGCGCCGCCGCTCGGGTAATGCCCGGCGGCTAGGGTTAGGGTTACGGCCGCCCTCGCCCATATTGTTAAATGCGTTTTTTTTGTATAAAAGAAAACATAGTTTATAAAATCGTTTTTTTTAATGTATTTTTTTTTGTATTTAAAAAAAAAATGCCTATGATATTTTATATCATTTTAATGGAAGTATTTTTAATGTTAAGTTTAGTTAGATTCTTAATTATGATTAAAGGTGGAATATCATGTTAAATGTTAAATTGGTATTGATTAATTTTATAATGGGGTAATAGGTTAATCATTATCCAATTTCATTTCACGACTTTTGTACCCTTTCTAATTAAGTTCTACAATGTAATTTCGCAATTAGATATTATTGATTTTATTTTGATTGATCTTGGATTAATGAATCTAGATCTCACCTTCTAGCTGATTAGAGCATTTGGCTAATTGAGATAGAATTGTCTAAAACAAAATAGAACATTATGCTATTGGAAGATCGTTGAAATGCGATGTAAATTCTAATTGATGTTGTTATTATTATCTTAGAACATATCATTTGAGTAATTGAAAAGTAGTGAAATATTTATCGTTGGGCATTAGAAATTTAACGATATGCTTTTGATAATGATTATCTTCATTTGGACTTCCTTTTTTATATTTATATTTCCATGATCCGTATGGTACATCTGGGATTGAAAATTATGAATCTGTAGAGATTGATTTTGAACCAGTATGTCTATGATGTTTTGTTGGAGATTAAATATCTTATTTTAGTTGATTAATGGTTGTCTGAATTTTATTAATATGAATTGGTTTAAAAACTCATTATGGCTTAATTTGCCTGTTCGATGCTTTGAACCTTAGGAGTTAGAAAACCAAGAACAACTTATCCCTTGATGAGGTAGATAACTGTAATCGGATTTAGATCTTGTAGAAAACTTGATCGACTTGTAATGATTAAATCAATTTGAGGAAATATTGTCTTTTCTGATTATTGCCTTGCGAGTTTAATTTCTGTATTCGCCTTTAATTATGAAATGGCATGTTTTGCTTTGTTTAGTAGGACCCTGTCGTATGGATTGACTTGGGGTACCTGATTCAGTCCTCTGTTCCGAGTTGACTGTTGTATTGTGGTAGTGTCGTTTTGATCATATCCTCTTTGAGTGAGTCGAATGATGATTCGTGGTTAACCTTAGTTGTCAAGTCTCTAGTTAGAGTACCGTCAGTAAGTGATTACCCTTGAGTCGTGTTTGACCAGATGATTGTTTCTCTCTTCTTGAGCTCCGTTCGTCTGACCATGTGTATTCCTTGGTTTTGAGTTCGTCCGAGTATAGTCTAGTGTCGTATGGGAAAGTGGCTTTCGATTGGGGGCCGCGCCCAAAGTGGCTGCTGGGTAACCCGTCGAAAGTGAGTCTAATAAGTGATAACCTAACAATAGATTAGAATGTAATCTCTAAGTAAGATAAATGTGCCTCACACATGGGACGAGTGCTATCATAGATTCGACATGCTGTGAGAAGGCCTGAAATGGCAAACCGCCATCCTTGTCTTCACGAGAGGATGTGTGGGTCCACATGAGGCTTGGATGGGCCGGAAGCTCGGATTAGGTTGCCAGGGTGACCCAGTGTATGGGGCCGGGACCTATGAAGACTTGCCATGGTATCCATACCAGGTTGTGTGATGACACTTGTCCCTACGTTCGCTAGTGTGTTGTCGTTTTGTCCTGTGAAGAGTACCTTTGTGGGTTGTCCTTTTGTCTCTACCCTTGTGAGTGTCAGTTCCATGATAGACCTTGGGTGGTGATGGCTCAGTTTTATGGATGCTCTCTTGGACCTTTGTATTAGCTTTGATTATGTTCAGCTGGATCCTGCTCTTCTCAGGGATCGTTTATGTATTAATGGACCGATGTGGTCGTTTGTATATTGTTTATATTTCGCCTTGATGGCCGGATTGTAATGGTGTAACCTCTTGTATCCTTAACTTTATTATTTATCAGAGGGGTCTTGCAGTTGAGCAGACCCGGAGATGTAGCCCTTTAGGGGTGAACTCCGAGATCATTATGGTGTTATGTGATGTATTCTCTTATGTTTCCTTTATTCAGCTTTACCATGTATGATTAACTTATGTTGGAATGGTTAAGTGGATAAATGGAATTAACTATAAATGCTTATATTCAGTTCTTCCTTGAATGCCATGTTGATCGAATGCATAAGTGGTTTAGATGAGATTTATCGTAGATGCTAGTATGCAATCGTCTTTTAAAATGAAATAAGTTGGAATATGAAAGAATGTAACTTAGAGTAATGGAATATCTTCAGTTGTTATTAAGGAATTTAAATATGCTTGGAAAGATCTCTTATGTTATGATGAAATCCTAGTGTATTAGAATGTTAGATGTATGGTTTGTAACTTTAAATGAAAAGCTTGAATGAAGATTATGAATGGATCTTAATGATGAATCTTCGCTTGTGATTTATATTTCCATCTTTTGATAGGAATTATCCTGATTATGAATTATCTCGTTATTAAGATATTCAGCTTTTGGATTAATTGTGAGTTAAGTGAATTGTGAAATTTAAGTAATCTCGTTGGGAAACTCTTTAGGTGTTAGTTGATGTCTTCCGCTATGTAATCTGAATCTTTGATATCTTGTTGCATCTTATGTGTTGTTACTTTAAAAAAAAAAAAAAATTTATTGCACTCTATTCTTGTGTTATGGCTTAATCCCTTCGGGGTTTCCTGGCGGGGCATTACAGAAGAGCTATAATAAATAAAAGAGATAAGTACATGAGAGCATAGTAATACAAGAAAGTACAATGGCACTGTAAAAGTAAAGTAAAGTAAAGTGACTTTTATAGTCCACGATGCCAACCATCTATGTATGGGTCTACAGATGGGTTAGAGCCCTATGGGACTATCTCGTACTCCTTGCAGGAGGTACCTAACTACACTACAAACGAGGCGTACATACCTTACCCAACTACAAACGAGGCGTACATACCTTACCCCCTTGTGGGATTTGAACTTGTGACCTCTCTTTCAAGAGCACAAATTCTCCACCACTAGGCCAACTCAGGGTGTAAGAAATGTACATGAAAGGTCTTGAGTCTATCTAATGGCATACCAAGGGGCAATCCAAAGCATGTAGGCATGATCACCCCTAACACTTTGAACCTACCACACCAAACTTACAATTGCACAATGAATAACCAAAAGAAGAAAAGAGAGAAAAGAATAAATGTAAGAAAAGACAAACTAAAGGGAAAAATATCTACAATCTCCTTATTAATCCAACCTCTACAGCCCTCAAATATACCATTGGACCATCACTTCCTAGGGTATGTGAGGATAATCTTTGCCAATGCAATGTGCAATGCAGTATATTGGAATCTTTGTAAATGTTAATACTTCACAATCAAATAAAATCAAGCATATACAATGTTAAACAATTGCTAAAATTAAACCCTAACCCTAAATGCCAAAAAATAGCTTTTTGAGTTAAAATTAGCACCTTTTTGACAATAATAAAAAAGTTGTAACTGTAACCATAGATGCCTAGAAAAATATCACCATTTATGGTTACTGGCCTTTTTAATGACTGTTTTAACTTTTGGCAATAAAAAAACCAATGTTCCATAGAGTTTCCTGATTGGGGGACGCGGGGACAGGTTTCAAGGACGAAGGGCCTAAATTTGGGGACGGTGAGGGGACGATAGGGGGGCGGTGGTGGAGTGGTGGTGGGGGGTGGTGCTGATATAAAAAATAGAGGTGAATTGAAATCTTGTAATGTCCCCCTTTGGGATTTACCTTAATCTTGATAACTTTCTCTGGTATGACACTTGATCCTTAAATATATATACAATTATCTTCTACTATCGCTTATAGTAATAATATTGATATATCCGATCTGAACTTTAGAAGTGTGCAATAATGGTGTTCTTCCCCATCTCTCACTTTAATAATATGCGACCAATTTATTCCGAAGGCACTTACTCAATAGAGCTGATCCAAACAGGATAAAAAAAGAAATAAAAGATAATCTCCCTCCGTTTGATAGAACGAATTTGATCTCCCTTTTGTATCTCGCAAGAGGGAATGGCTGCATCATTTGAGAATCGAAGTGATGTGTCTCTCCATAATCATATCGCATCTCCTCTTAACATAAGCAAATAGGTTGAAGACAAACATAGAACTTAATGATTGTTTTTTTTAAGTGTTTGACTAATTGATGTTCTTCGTTAATAGCTCCATATAGAAATACAAAGTGTCGTGATGGTAGAAGGAAGCTCGTGCCAGTAATTCGCCGTAATTCCTTACTTTGCTCAATGTCTAGCTTGCAACTCCATTGCTCCATAGATAAGTCATATTGGTGTTCAGAACTAGACTACGTATAAAATAACGAAGAGATGATATATTATTCGGTCAACACTATAGTCACTGAATTAATTATAATGTCGAACTAAATATGATTGCCGTGAAACGTTTGCTCCCCAAACTACTATCACCAAAATATTGATATGCTCGATTAGTGTTTCTTAGATTGATATCTGTTGCTCAATAGTGATTCTTCACTTTACGATAAGGGATTGATGAGACAATTACTGATATTAAAGACTAATTACTAATTAGTCGATATTATAATCTCTTCATTGGTGTATTAACAAAATATTTTTAAATCATTGTTTTAATTTAGATCGTTGTCTTCATATTATTAAACTCCATAATAGTGGTTGTTTGCTTAATTGCTTATTGTTGGTTCTAAACAAATGACTTCTCAAGTCTCTCTTTAATATACACGTCGTTATAAACATGTGTAATGTTTATAATAATCTTAATTTACTCTATTTGAATATTTTCAGAATATTGTTATTAATGAATATTAATTAAATAATAATATTTAATAAATAAACAAGTATTTAATAATTTCAATCCTTCATTAATAAATATCATATTAATTAATAATAATTATTTCATTTAGTTTTTATATATATAATGATTAGGGAGGGGACATGACAAATCTTCAAGGCAAACTCTACAAAATAACATCTATGTGAGTGTCCCATGAAAGGCCAACCAGTTTGAAGTTAAAGGTTGCAATCAGTGTGCAACGGCATGTGACATATAGCAAGCGACCCAACGATGTCCCCGCCACAGGTGGCAAAGGTGGCGGAAGTGGTGGTATTGTGGGGGGGACATTTCCTCACTTAGAGTAGAAGTAGTATGGTGCTTTGATTTCAATGAAGAATGTAGTGGTGTTTGATGAATTCCCATGGTTCATACTTTTTGCATCTTGTTGATTATAAGTTGCAGTGTAAAGCTAGCCCAAGCCACCGAATTCGTGCTAAGTTCGATTGTGAATAGTCATTTGGATTGCACTGTGTTGGGTATTCAAATGCACTTTCCCAATGTGAAAATCCTTCAACATCCTCAGAAGATTGCACCGGTTCTTGCAGAGTTTTAGTTAAACTTGGTGACGCAGAGCTTGGTTTATTTGAAATTTGTCCACCAGAGCACTATCCATTGATATCACTGCCCTTAGGAGTAGATTTAGATCCTTCTAACCCTTTCCCCTTTATTTTCAGTTCATTTCAATTTCAGTTGATTTTGAAACAAAAGCATCACAAAATCGCCATATCCGATGATGAAGTTCCAAGCCAAAGCAAAGGACTGAAAGAACGATTCCAACGTAAGTCCCCTTGGATTAACAGCATCACATCAAGCCAACTGAGTCACGTCCGTTGCACAAACGAACCTTGGAGTTAGCCATTTGATCTTATTGCAATCTTAGCATACGGTTTAACATTGATCGAGAGAGTGAAGTGATTGTTGGGAACTTTATTCTGTGTTAGACGCTGTCATAAAAAACACGTCAACAGAATTGGCGCTAGAGGGAGGGCAAAACATCAAATCATTCATTTTCACAAGTGCAAAAAATTCAAGTTGGTTGGAACCAGTATGAGCTTTCAAGTGCCAAATCAGAGATATGTTAGATCTCTTATATATCAGAAAATCAAAAAAAAAAGTGAAAAATCAAAAATCAAAAAAAATCAAAAAATAGAAAATCAGAAAAGATTTCTCAATGGATGGGTTACCGTTTCATATTTCTTGTTGTCAGGACAGTCTCCTTGTGGACATCACTTAGATTCAAGAAGATTTGAATGCACAACTGCACCCCAGGAATTTGTCAAATTTTGCCTTACCAGGGAGGTGTCGGATTCATGAAACCACCAAGCATGATGAGATGAATTGCTTAACATTCTTGTCAAGGATAGAATTGGTTCTAAAAGGGAGGATATTCTTTTGGGATGTTCCAAAGCTAGAATTGTGCATAAGGCTCGATGATGATGGCAATGGAAATGATCTTTTCTCGAGATTCAAGTTATTAAAGATTCAAAAGGACTAGTGGTTGAAATACTTCATGTTTCCAAGTTTCCATTTGAGTCTGGATTTCACCATCGTATGCCTACTGAGGATTGGAATTTTGAGTTGCATGTTGCGGATGCGAGTGGGATGATACATCACCAGCTTCAACCTCCTGATGAAGCAGAGGATGATATGCAAGAATTCCTGCCCGAAGATGAAAACCACCAGGTTGTCTCTTTCCTTGCTCCTGAGTTTAAAAGTTATGAATTTGATTACGGAAATTTAGGAAGAACAACTTGTTTATGGATCAATCATGGCCCCGATGAGTTACCACAGTTGCTAATCTTTCCTGAAGTTTTACTTGAGTTTGAGATTTGCATTACGAAATATTAGTTTTCTGAGTTTAAAGATAAATTTGCAAGGCTTCAAACCATGACTAATGCCCTGTTGCTCCTACACGTACTGAGAAATCATGTTAGGAGTTGTATATATTTAGGTCATGTGAGTATTGTTCATTCAAAAATTTTGTTCCTGTTAGACTAGCTTTCCCTTTTGTGGTTTCGGTTTATTTTGTTGTGGGTTTTCCCTTTCCTTTTTTGGCTTTGGTTTGTCTTGTTTTCTTTTGCTTTGGGAATTGGTTTTTGGTTTTCAGCCTTTGGTGTCGGTTTCCCTTGAGCTTGTCCACTCAAGTGGTTTTGTTTAGGTTTAGGGTTTTGAGTGCCCTGAATTGTTCGGAGTCCTTGCTTGTGAGTGGGGTGGTGATGTTCTCCTCTGCACAAGTTTGGAGCTTGTCCACTCAAGTGGTTTTGTTTAGGTTTAGGGTTTTGAGTGCCCTGAATTGTTCGGAGTCCTTGCTTGTGAGTGGGGTGGTGATGTTCTCCTCTGCACAAGTTTGGTTGTATTCCACTTATGTTGTATCACAACACCAGAGGCTTGAGATTGTCATACTTTTAACATCTAAACAATTGCTCTAAGTCATTTGGATTTCTTAGATGAAGTTATCGCTGGTGAAAACCTTACAACTTGCTTTAGCACCACTAGAATCTCCAAACCCATAGTAGGCTCCATTGCTTACAAGCCAAAGTAAAAAAACGGAAATAAAATGAAATATCAAAAGAAAGAAAGAAAGAAAAGATTGAAAAATGAAAAGAAATATCAAATTATTGGCTTTGGGAATATGCGGATAACTCCACCGAGGCTATGGACGTTCGTCCGGCAGTGGAGCAATATTCTTGGAATTCCAGAGACAACCTTGTCGGAGCTATGGACGCTTGACTGGCAACGAGGCAATGTCCAGGATGCTTTTGAAGTTTGGATCCTAAGGTTTGATGGATCCCAGTCAAAGAAAGGAGCAGGAGTCAGGTTCAAGTTAACCAATCCCAGTGGAGAAATGTATCTTATAGCTCGTAGACTCCAGTTTCCCTGCACTAATAATGTAGCTGAATATGAATCATTGGTTCAAGGGTTATTGTTCGCTATAAGCAAAGGAGCCAAAATTTTGCATGCCTATGCCTTTGGAGATTCAAAGATAGTAGTGAGACAAGTAAGAAAGCAGTATGTCTACCATGACAAAAGATTATCTCACTATCGGAGCCGAGTTTGGGATCTCATTGAGAGCTTTGATGCTTTCAATATTCAATCAGTGAGACGGGCAGATAATCAGATTGCCAATTTGTTAGCTCAAGCAGCAAGTTCCTTTGAACCTCTCGCTATAGAGAGCATGGATTAGTTTTCCATAGAATTGTCATTGATTTCATCAATCCCAGACAATGTCACAAATTTCCAAGTATTTGATGATGATGATCATATTCAAGAATTTTTGACAAATTCAGATGTATTTGCAACTCAGATAATTGATGACGACGAGACAGCAAAAGAGGCTGAATTTGATGATGATGGCGTCTTGAATCTGAAAACATACATCATCCCCAAAGGAATGATACAGCTAGAAAGGATGTTTGATCAAGACCAAATCAATGAGATAAAGAATCAAAGGACCAATGGCGACCAATATGAAAAGGTGAATATAGGAACCGAAGATGAAGTCAAGAATGTGTGTATACGTAAAGTTTGCACACCAGAAAAAAAGACTGAACTAATTCAGAGCCTAAAGGAATTTGTTGATGTTATAGCATGGAGCTATGAAGATTTGAGAACCTATGATACTTCTATCATAACACACACAATTCCTCTCAAGCAAGACAATAAGCCCTTCAGACAGCGCCAAAGGCCAGTCAACCCGCTGTTAGAGCCCCTTATCCACCAGGAAGTAAAGAAATTACTGACAGCGGGGATTATATTCCTAGTACGCCATTCAACGTGGGTCGCCAACCTGGTCCCAGTCAAAAAGAAGAACGGAGAAATCAGATTATGTGTTGATTTTTGGAATTTGAATAGGGCCTCATAAAAGGACAATTACCCCTTGCCATCTCTTGATGAAGTTTTGCAAATTGTGAATGGATCACAAATGATGTCCTTTTTGGACGGATATTCAGGTTATAACCAGGTACTTGTTGAATACAAAGATAGGATGAAGACAACATTCACAACAAAATGGGGAACATTTGCCTATAAAAGAATGCCCTTTGGTTTAATAAACGCAAGTGCCACTTTTTAGAGGGCTATGGACATCGCTTTTAGAGAGCTGATCGGGAAATGTATAATCATCTACATGGATGATCTGACAATGTTCTCAAAGGAAAGAAAGGATCATGTTGAAGACCTTAGAAAGATATTCCAAAGGTGTCGGAGGTATGGGATTTCCTTAAATCCGAAGAAGTGCATATTCGGAATCAGCAAAGGCAAATTGTTGGGACACTTAATCACAGATAAGGGTATATTAATTGATCTTGATCGCATAGAAGCCATTTCAAGAATCAATTTACCCACCAGCCAAAAGGAATTGAGATCTTTTTTCGGAAAGATCACTTTTGTCAGAAAGTTTATCACCGGTTTTGCTAAGATAGTAAAACCCTTAAATGAAATGTTGAAAAAGAATGCAAGGATGGAATGGACACCACAGGCAAAGAAAGCATATGAAGAAATTAAGCAAGCCATAGCTGATGCTCCTATCTTGGTCAGCCCAGATTACACTAGGCCGATTTACTTGTATTCTTTCACATCAAAGCATTCCTGTGCTACAATACTCACGCTGGAGAACAGAAGAGAAAGATGAGCATCCAATAGCTTTCATGAATTCACCTCTTAAGGATGCAGAATTGAGGTATCCCAATATTGAGAAACAGACATTACTTTATTCTAATGTTTGGTAGATGATAAAACAGACATCAACAAGACAGCATAATCCATCACCTATCGCCGCTAGGATTGTCAAAAGTGGAATTGTTGCAGCAGCTGATTTTCCCCCTTCAATTTAATGTCCAAAGTTGATCTTGGAGTGTGCAAAACACTACAACCCGGAGAGGAGCTATTTTGACAACAAGTGGCAAGCTTTTGGCCAACCTGACTCCAAAAACTATTGGAGAAACCTTTGGAATTCCTTCACACTATTCCATGACCTACAGGACTATGAATGGACCTAGAGTAGTATACGATGCAGGTCCTGACAGATGTGCGGAGGGTTGACTTTATGGTAGTGCTCATTAACCACAGGCAAACATCAGATCTGTTGCCTTCCCAACCATAGACGATAAGCTCTTATTGTCACCCCCGAGCACTCTACATGTCCTTCGTGTTATTGAAATTCATCACTATTGATGCAATCATGACCTTGCATATATATGAATCAAATCCTCCTAATAGACCTCAAGTCAGTCATATACTTTTAGTGTCAACGATAGGGTCAGAACTATATATTACAAGTTACATATGAGTCTCCCTTAGTTACAAGTTACATTTAACTTAATCATAAGGTACACAAGTGGTTCGCCCAAATAGGGCCTACCCCAAATTGGACTCATACAACTGAGATATCCAAATGACAAGGCCGACAAGCCACTTGGCATTTTGTGCACTAGGTCAGCCCTAGAAGGAATCCGACCTAGCTACACAACAACACGGAGACCATCAACAAGAGCTAGTTGTAGAAGCCTAGGCCTCACATCTCCAAAATGCCTAAGGCACTCACCATTTTTGAATTCAAGGAGTATGTGGATCTGATCATGATGTTAAGCAAAAGAATGGGGTGTCCACATGCCATAAATTTCGAGCCATGGATGTTTTTCTACATTGGTGAAGCATGAATGCCAATGGATTAATGGACTGGGCCCGACTAATCAGCCATTATGTTCATGAACAGCTGAAAGATTTGAAGGAGAAGAAGACCCAATCTTTTTATATGAGTTCTTACGTGATTTATTCACTTGCAAGGATGGGTGGCTTCGATGGTTTGCCAGGAAAAGGAGTCATGGGCTGCGGACCAGCACAAATGAAAGTTCATGAATGTTATCCTCAACTGCACCTCTACAACACTAATTCTTTCAAACTGGCAAATGACACTTTTACTATGTACCTGACTAGATTTATGCAGAACAAACTTCACAAAAGAGTGTCACCTGAAGCTAGGGATTTGGTGTAGAAATTTGGGGCCACATTCCTACAGTTTCCAAAATTCACTTATATCAAGACGTAGCGATTCTCCTTCCAGACGTACAAATTATCGAGATATCCGTCACACAAATTGGTGTTGTTGGAGCTTATGAGGCAATTGACGACCTATGACCAAATTCAGAAGAAGACAAGAAAGTTGTCTATTGAATTCCCAGTTGTTCTCAGTGATTATGTAGAAGTATGCCCAAACCTGGCAGCAACTGAGAAAGCAGCAGAGGAATTGGCATTGTACCGCTTGGCATTTTACTCGATCAAAAGATTCTCGTCCAAGATTCTCTCTTGATCAAAGTTAAACCGTATGCTAAGGTTGCAATAAGATCAAAAGGCTAACTCCAAGGTTCCTTCGTGCAATGGACATGACTCAGTTGACAGATGTGATATACTGGTAATCCAAGGGGCCTTATGTATTCTCAAAGAAGATTAGACAGTTTTTGCAATTTCAAGGAATTGACTCGCGAATGATTTAACTTTGAATGGCTCATTTTTAGGATTTTTTGGGTTTAAAATGTGTAGAAAGTAAAGAGGAAGGGTTGAGAGAGCTATGCTAAATCTAATCTAGCCCTATGAACAAAGAGACAAGGATCACTTGCGTGAAATCAAACCACACTTCTCTTCGCCAGCATAACACAACTACACGAAGGCAGTGCCATCTTCTGAGGTTGTGCAATAGTTTTTCACATCACCAATGAAAGCCATCAATTTGAACATTCACCAAATGATTAAAGTTAAGTTCACACATATAAAAGGCTCAGACAAACCTTACAAAGTTGGCAACAATCAGCAGCAAACCAAAGGTATGAGCACGGATTTCACAACAAGCAACCTCATCAAATCCCGTTCATCTAAATACTTGAAAGCAAATGTAATCTAAATGAAGAGAGCAAGACCATGCAGATTGCTAAAATAGAACAAGAATACACCATCAAATCGAACAATGTATTAAGTTTGCTACTTCAACAATCTCAGAATATAATGCAGCAATCTCATAATACAATCTCTCCTCCCCTTACAAATGAGGGGGGTCACCCCTTTATATAGGCCTCAAACCAAGAAGGCATGCAAACCCTAATTAGAGTTTTCCCCAAAAAGATTCCCCACACATGATGCAACAAGGTGGGAATATACAATAAATGCCCATGAGACCCATATACAATCAATTCAAACATGCCCAAAATGGCATCCATTTGTGCATTAAATGCACCACTTTATCAACCTTGTCCATCATACAATGAATATTCCCCATTCACAAATGTCCACCATTCCATGCGACGGCAACATGCAAAAGGAATCTGTCATAAAATCATAAAAATGGCGGCTGCATGCAAAAGATGCTCCATAAATTCACCATGCATTGACCAGTCCACCACTTCGTCAAAATATTCCTGTAATAAGTGCACCACCACTACTCAATCAAAAGATTCTCGTCCAAGAATGGACAACCGATGTTGTGCTCATTAATTGCATATGTGATGAATTTGGAGATGACGGCTTCCAATTCACCCACGGCGACACTTGGCGCACTCTCAATTTGGTATTCCATCAAGGTGATTTCCTCTTCGCTTTTGGAGAAAAAGTTCTCCCATTCCACCATCATTTCCTACATCTTCTTCATTGTACTGGAAAATGAAGAAACATTCTCAAAGTGTTCCTTGGAAAATGATCCTACGAAGAAGAATTCATGTAGTTGATCCCTCAAGAAGTTCACTGTCACTCCGTTTTCATTCAGCCTCTTTGCGAACAATGCTTCAATTGCACTAATAATTTCTTGCACCCTTCTAATCGAGTCTTTCAAAGTTAAAGACTCCATACTAAATCTTTCAAAGATATTCTTTCCGAAGCAAATAGCGCAAAACCACTGCGAGAAGTCGTAGATTTCATTTTCTTGGATTACTTTCCCATCAATCAATGTTTGCTTCGAAATCTTCATCAAATCTCTAAGTCGCAAAATGGTTAGGTCCTCATAGATGTGAACATCCTCCCATAGACCATCTGCTACTTCCAATCTATTCAGAAGGGTAACAAGCCTGGAGTGAAGATGAGCCAAGTCTTCGATGAATTTCCCAGCTATAGTGAAGATGTCTTCCACCCATTCTCTGGCATCTTGGGCTATTTTCCAAATCGGTTCAGCTTCATCAATGGCCTCTTGAGGAAGAGAGGACGGAGGAATAAATGAAGGATCAGCTTCCCTGAGCAGATGCTTGAAGCTCTTGACATACTCGCATAGGGCCATGTTTTCGCTTTTCAACCTTTTACATTCTTTCTTCATTTTCTGCATTTTCTCCTTCATTGCCAAGGAAGACCCTTCGAAACCTTCCACAACCTGCGTCGCGGAAGCGCGCCCCAAATTAATTTCTCTGACCACATAATCACTCAGCGCGATTTCATTCCTATCTTTATCTGCCACAGGCTCAACTAAATGTAGAGTCCGGGATCCAAACTCATCCCTTGTGATTCTGGAGAATTTTCGAGCAACTTTCTTCTCTTTTGGTTGTTCATTTCTCTTCAAAAGTTCCTCCAATTCCCGAGCTAGATCAATTTCTTTTTTTGGTTCTTTCCTCAACCTATCCCTCAACCAATCTGGAGTAGTTGTCGGTGGATCCTGTATTTCCATGTGTGTGTGCTCCTGTGATGTTTCCTCCATCTCTCCAAGGATTGTTTCAACGAAACTATCCCGACGGGGTTCTTCTTGATGAGGAGGAAGTTCATGTCTCTGATTTCATGGCTAATTAGGCCTGTGTGAAGTGTTGGCGCTGAGAACATTTGGAGCACTGTCGGGAAGGTTGCCTTGAGGTGGATTCACTGGATTTTCCTGTGTAAACATTTCAACCTCCTGTACACTGGAAGAGTTGGTAGGTGATCGAGTTTCTTCCACTCTTGCCTTTTTCTGCGGTAGCTCTTCCTGCTGGATTTCCTACTGAGCATCAAGCTAGACTTCTTTCTTCCTTGTCGTTCTTGGCCTTTTGGGAACATTTTTTCCTTTACCAGGCTCAGCTTCTTTTTGTCGAATTTCTCCTTCTTCATTCTAGACTTATGAAGATCCCTCCGTACCTTCACTATGGGAGTCCAAATTCCCCATCAACTGGTAAGTCAGCTAGACATTTCCTTCTCTCAACCTCCTAATATGCCAATCTACCCAATGTTTGGTAAATTTTAGTACAAGTCTGGCCAAAATGTCCAAATCACCAATTTCGGGCTCTAACCAATCTGGAAGTTGAATGGGTTGATCTTTCACCTTTTCGAATTCCGGTTGCACTAAGTCTGAGTCCTCCTTGACCAAATCCGGCACTCGCATTATTTCACCTATCCTAATTGTGTCAAGGGGTAGCCTGGAAACATTTTCTTCCTAACCTCAAGGTCATCCCTGGCACCTGCCCAATAGTCTTCTAGGTGAAACTTGTGTACAAATTTCAATCCAGCAACCTTTCTGATCTTACGATATGGATCGTAGTAGGATCCAGAGGTGTAAAATGCCAAGCGGTAGAATGCCAATTCCTCTACTGCTGCCAAGTTCGAGCATACTTCTACATAATCACCAAGAACAACTGGGAATTCAATAGACAACTTTCTTTTCTTCTTCTGAATTTGAACAGCACCAATTTGTCTGACGGATATCTCGGTAATTTGTACGGCTAGAAGGAGAATACCTACGGCCTAATATAAGTGAATTTTGGAAACTACAGGAATGTGGCCCCAAATTTCTACACCAAAGCCCTAGCTTCAAGTGACACTCTTTTGTGAAGTTCGTTCTGCATAAATCTAGTCAGGTACATAGTAAAAGTGTCATTTGCCAGTTTGAAAGAATTAGTGTTGTAGAGGTGCAGTTGAGGATAACATTCATGAACTTTCAATTGTGTTGGTCCGCAGCCCATGACTCCTTTTCCTTGCACCATCAAAGCCACCCATCCTTGCAAGTGAATAAATCACGTAAGAGCTCATATAAAAAGATTGGGTCTTCTTCTCCTTCAAATCTTTCAGTTGTTCATGAACATAATGGCTGATTAGCCAGGCCCAATCCACTAATCCATTGGCATTCATGCTTCACCAATGTAGAAAAACATCCATCTTCGCACATCTGACAGGACTTGCATCATATATTGCTCTAGCTCCATTCATAGTCCTGTAGGTCATGGAATGGTGTGAAGGAATTCCAAAGGTTCCTCCAATAGTCTCTGGAGTCAGGTTGGCCAAAAGCTTGCCACTTGTTGTCAAAATAGCTTCTCTCCAGGTTGTAGTGTTTTGCACACTCCAAGATCAACTTTGGACATTGAATTGAAGGGGGAAAACCAGCTGCTGCAACAATTCCACTTCTCACAATCCTAGTAGCGACAAGTGATGGATTATGCCCTACTGTCCCAAACATCTTGATTCGGAAGGCAGCCATGTTGAATATTCCTCAATTTGTATCATTGACCTCCTTCTACCTAGATACCATCTTTGACTTCGGAAGCAAGCCTTTCATCTCAGCTTTTATCTATGCCTGCCTGGTATCAGTTGTTGCTTTGCTTGATTCAGCCATCTCAGGAATAAATTAGCACTCCCGCGAACAAAGCTTCCTGAAAAGAATAAAATATTCCCCAAATCTGACTTCTTGTGCTTTCTCTCCAACTTTTCTTTCTCCAAATTCGCACGTGAAGAATGAATTGTACTTGTGCGTTTATATAGAATTCCTCTCAACATGCTGCTAAGTTGGCAAGAATCAAATTTGGCAATCATCTTAATTATGCATCATACTTTCCTTACCAACTTGCCATGCAAACGGGCTCCACCATCATCATTGAGTTCTAAAATGGAATTTTCTTTTAATGCTTTGAGTTGTGCATCATGACTTGGAATATTCCTTCTTCTTACATCACCAACTCGCCAATTTTCTATCTTTTGAATTTTGGAGGGAATTTGGACGATTCACTTGAGATTCATTCTATCCATTCACTTGGCGGGAAAAACCCGAGGAAAGAGAAAACTTCAAGACCAAGAAACTTTGACTTAGGAATGATTTTCTTGAAGTTTTGCAGCTTTGCTCGCTTTGGAAGAGATTTTCAACAAATTTCCACCATCTCCTATTTTTTCAGGATTTTCCATAAATTAGGGTTTTGGGTCCAAGAGATAGAAAATTCTCCTACAAATCCAAATCTGCAAAAAAATTGAAATTCTGATGAGATTTGATGCCTCAAAGTGGATTTTTTTAAATTATTCCCAAGGAGATTTTTTGCTTTTCAATCCATCCTTGACCCTCAATTTTCCTTGCTTTATAAAATTTTCAATCCTTGACTTGGGCGTGGATATCATTTTTTGAAGGAAATCTTACTATTTTCATTGATTTCCATGACATCATCATTTTGGCGTCCTTCCCTCTGTATGGGCTCTAATTCACCTTTGTCCTGGAATTCTCCACTTTCACATATTCCATGCCTTCTTGATTTTGGCACCCCCAGTCTAACTTGGGCGCTATTTTCATGTTGCCAAGGAATTTTACCATTTTGAAGATTTCCAGAGCTACCTCCATTTGGCATCCTTTTAGCTTCTTAGGCGCTATTTCCATTTAGGAAAGGAATTTGGCATTTTGGGAGCTCTCCTTGGCTAGCCCACTTTGGCGCTATTCTCCATGCTTGGGTGCCATTTCCACTTGATGGTGGAATTTCACATTTTTCTAGTTTTCCTCAGTGCATTGGTTTTGGCGCCCCTCTACTTCCTTGGACACTAAACTCCCTTGATGAAGGAATTTTGCCATTTTTCAATTTTCCCTGACATAGTCATTTTGGCCCCCTC
This sequence comes from Cryptomeria japonica, assembly GCF_030272615.1. Taxonomy (NCBI): domain Eukaryota; kingdom Viridiplantae; phylum Streptophyta; class Pinopsida; order Cupressales; family Cupressaceae; genus Cryptomeria; species Cryptomeria japonica. The sequence continues at coordinate 21,403,384 of NC_081412.1, forward strand.
CTGACCACTTGGGCACTATTTCACTATCAAGGAAGAATTTTAAGCTTTTTGAAGTTTTCCACAGCTAACTCATTTTGGCGCCTTATACTATGCATGGGCACCGATTCACTTTGGTCAGGGAATTTGACAATTTTAACATCTTCCATGATCATATCCATTTGGCGCCCTGCTACCCCACCTGGGCATCGATTTGACCTGGTAATGGAATTTCAAGCTCTTTGGATTTTTCCATGCCTTCCTTGTTTTAGCGTCAAACTTCCTCCTTGGCGCTAATTCTGCACTGAGGGGGAATTTTGTGGTTTTAAGGTTTCCATGACCCCCTATGTTTGGCGCCCACCTCTTTGACTAGGGCGCTAAAACAATTTCACCAAGGAATTTTCATTTTCTTCATTTTCCATGACAGTTCCATTTTGGCGCCAAGCTCCATGACTTGGGCACCATTTTACCTGGGTCAAGGAATTTCATCATTGCTCACTCCAGACTTAGCCAATTCAAATGTATCCAAATTAAGGATGCCCTTTTAGGAATAGAGGTGGATTTTCCAAACAAATTATTTTTCGATGCTTTCATTCCTAGAATGATTCCCACACACAGCCATTTTTTTTAATCCATGTAGCCTGCATTTAGAAATGATCATGAACATCTGGGAGGCAATGAAATCCCTATAAAATAGGAACTTTCTAAAAATAGAAAGTTGCTCAGAATTCACTCAAATTTCACTGGGAGGTTCCTCAAAGGGTCCTGATTCCAATGCAACGTTCAATTTTTCAAAAAACCTAAAAGAAAACCCTAAAATGTAGGTTTGAAGGCTAAAACCCTAAAACAGCCAAAACATGCTCCAAACTTGGCCAAATTCACCCAAACGAGCCACACACCTGATCAAACCGACCCCCAAACACTTGCAAACTGAGGACACTGCTGCGAAAAGACCCGACAAACAAAAGCCAAAAGACCGAGAGGGCCTAAAAAGTAGGGGGTCCCCATTTGCAATGGGACGATGTGTGAAAATGTCACAAGTACACCTGTAAAAAATGGAAAAACATATTTTAAGGATAAATATCCACATATTTTATAGCCTAAGTTCAATAACCACGTGACATACAATATGTCAAGAAAGCAAACAACCATAAAAAAATTTGTAAGACTGTGATAAAAATTATGTAAGATTGTATGTACCTTGATATTAAAAGTTGGAACCCCATTTGTATGGACCCCACCAGGAGCTCCATTTCATGTCACTCTCAAGTGGAAGCATCTAGGATAAACTCTAGTGAACATTAAAAGTAGAAAAAATAAAACCCACGATATGGATGATATGACACTTAAAGGCATCAAGTGTTGTTTTTAATAGCATAATGGCAGCAATTATTGCTTTTCAAAATTATCATAAAAAGACAAGTCATAAAAATCCCCCACAATTGTACATATACCCAAAAGTTAATAAGAAAAGAAAAAAGTGAAAGAGCGGCATATGAAATTAAAACATCAGCGGCACCAACAATAACAACAAAATTGTAGGAGTTAATGGTGAACTCCCAACACCCCAAGATCAGCTACTAGACCAAAATATCTTCCAAAAGAGAGAAAATGGCAAGAATAGCTTGCTTCAACAATGCAAGATTGATTGATTGAATATGAAATATACCCACAAGAGAGAAAATGGCAAGAATAGCTTGCTTCAACAATGCAAGATTGATTGATTGAATATAAAATATACAATGAGATACCTTGCTTATAAAGACAATATTGAGACATAGGATTAGACAAGATTATGACATGTGTCCTAATCCTATGTTATGAGACAACTAAAGTATCCAATATTAAATAAATGACCTACGTAACTAAAAGTAAATGTCAAAAGATAAGATAAGATCTAATCACAACTAACACCTTCTAGAAAGATTCCCTGGGATCTGAGTAAAGTATGTGAACAGGACAAACTAATGAAATAGTGGGGTAAAATACCTTATCACAACAACAAAAGTCATCAAAACACCATCATTTTTATGCACGTGCTTATCATAACCAGCCTTCATTCGACAAAGAAGTAGAAAGAGAAGCCTCAGAGAATGATGGCCTGCCTACCACATTCTTCTCAACTTCCCAACTATAAAAGAGTTGCTAGTACAAGTTCCCGCCTCAAGTGATTTATTTGTTCTTTTGGTGAAATGAGATAAGAAAAAATAAAAATTAGAATGCAAAGAAAAAGCAAAAAAATAAATGCAAGGCCATGGTTGACAGAGGATTCACCCTAGGTGTGACATTTGGACCCCTATTTTGACTAGACATACCCAGACAAATTCAGGTCCTAAAGTAAATGTCCTACCTACAATCACAATAGACCAGATCATGAACCTGAACAGACAAAACCAAACCAAAAATGGGGGGCTTTCTGAGTGAAACGGAACATAGGTATATAGCAGTTACGTAATTTGCTAATAGGTTCTTCTATCTAATTACATTTACTTCAGTTTACTTATGAAGGCTTCTGGAAGAGATGAGGCTAGGCTTTTACTACTTCGAGCATCAATGGTGATGCATACAAGCATGGGAGCCAAGTGAATTGCAGTCTTGTCCTTGCAGTAAACATAAAACAAACCTACCCACAAGATTTTTTATTTCTCAGATTGATACCCAACCCACACACACACTGCAATGCCTCAAATTAAATAGATGCACTTAACAGATCTTAACATGCATCAGGATTAACTTAACAATAGATCTGATTTTATTCAAGACACAAGATAGTTATACAAGCATGGATTCTACAAAAATCCAGCAGAGCATCCCCTAGAGATTACAACAAAACCTGCATGTACAAGCACTAGCAATAGCAACATATTACAACTATAGTTTGAATCAAATAACACAACTTATATCAAATGTATGCACCACAAGACATCAAATCTCTACTCAACAACATATGCAGAAGATTTTTAGGGAAATTTTGGCATATTTTCCCTTCCAACACAAAGCTTGCAACCTGCGAGAATACCTGTGCACATGCAACACCGCATTAATCCAACACATGCAACACCACACTAATCCAAACCCTGCAAGAAACCTACACACTAGCGGCTCCTGAGTCTCCCCACTTGAGCTTCCAGGCAACCTGTAAACATAGAGGGACTCACACTCCTAACTACCTCCCAACCTCTCTCTCTAGAAGCTAAGTCTCTTTCAATTTCCAAGAACCAGTTGAAATTTTTCCAGAAATTGGGATACCCAAATCAAAATGCAATCCCCCACCAAATGGAATCTCATCCACCAGCTAAAAATAGCCAGGTGGGATGCTCAAAACTACATGAGAAAGATTTGTAATTGGTTTCACTTACACCCAGCTAAGAATAGCAAATTGGATTGCTCCAATTTGAAGGACCAATTTGGACAAATCAAAGATGCTATTTTCATGTAACTCCTCTTCTATGATGCGTCATAGGTGTTCTGACAGGTCATAGATGTTCTCATAGGTAGCCCCTTATAGAGGGCATCCTATTAACCCGGCTTACTCAAATTACATGAGAAATAATAATCAAAATGCTTTAAAAATAAAATATCTGGCAATTTTTTTACACCATAGGAGCCCAAGGTTCTTATTCACAAACACAAATATAAGAGAAAGTTTTGGTTGATGTTGATTGCTTGAACCCTGATGCACCATCAAATGTACTTTCTATTCTCCAGGCCAATCATCTCAAACTATCAAGCAAGATGAGTATGGTTATACAAAATAGATAAGTGATTCAAATTTTCCAATGTCAAGGATAAATTTAACATGCAACACAAAAGAGTAGAGTAATTTTATCACCCTTGAGTTCAGAAGCGGTGACGAAATTGTTTGGCAGTAATTTTATCACCCTTAAGAAGCGGAGATGAAATTGATGAGCACAAGACAGTTTTTCTTGCTCAATCAAATTTATAATAGACACAATATGCAATTAGTGAGGCATCTGGATAATAAAGATTTGCCCCTTAATTTCAAAATTAAAACAAAAAAATCCTCTATACAGGAAGCAAAACATAGATGGATTTTCCAAAGCCCATAAATAGTCCCATAATAGAAGCATCTTCAGCTCATTCGAAGATACCTTCTATTCTCCCTTAGAATATAAAGGGCAGGAGGGTTGATGTTTTGTAGATACAGATTTAATGGATAATTGGTAATATATATTAAAAAACATTGTTTTTAATTAACAGAGTTATATCAATGGACAATTAGTACTCATATTTCTGAACAACTATCTTAATGTTCCCTTTTAGTTTGATTAACAAAACAAATGTTGTTAGTGTTAGTTGATAGCCATCATTGGTAAGGCGCTGATATTGATATTGATTAGTTAATATTGTGATTTTAACTAATATTTTTTAATAATTTTGATAGTTTTTATATTTTAAATTTTCTGGTATAATTATTCCTGTGGTTGTCCCCTTTTCCCATAATTTTCGGGCAACTTCTAGGCATCCCTTTTTAATATCACTACATTTACTTGTCTCCCACCAAAGAGACACTCAATGGAACATGCATATAAATCGATATGTCTCAAATTCTGCCATCATCACTGAATGCTTCCTGTTCACAGCAAACCATGAACTTCCCCGATGCCCAAAAAAAATGTGGTTTTCCTCTTGGGTGGTTCTTTGATTTGCAAAAATGTTCATAGTTATATGTATGTTGAGTGTAACTCATTTTTTGTTGAATGAGATCTCAGATCAACTCCAAGCATGATTTTTGAGGTTCGTGAATGGAATGTTGCTAAAATTTTGAGGTTCGTGAATGGAATGTTGCTAAAATTTGCCATCTCAGGCCTGGAAAAGATCTTATAGTTATTATCTGAAAGATCAGTTTTTTAATTTCTGATTTTAGATTAAATTACATAATTTTATTTTCCGGATTAGGAAAGAATATATGTTTGGAACTTTCCATCTCATATACTATCATTTCAAACAGACAGTAATAAATGGATGTAATATTTTCATTACATCTTGTACTACCATAAAGAGCAAGATATTATGAATGCTTTTTAAAAAGGCAAAGAACAGCAAGGGTGACAGAAATATGCTTCGACTCACTCTCAATCTCGTATATAGTCCCTGAAGTCGATCTGACTGTTCTTTTGATAGGTGAGGCAAAATCATTGGTATCAAAGAGCCAAAAGAAATAGAATGAGCGCCAGATGCATTTTGTCCCCTGACAGAAGTAGTTGCTTGGCCCATAGCAGGCTGTGATGGTTGCTGATTACTTAGCTGCTGCTGCTGCTGCTGCACCTAGCCAAAAAACACTTCAGAAGTTTAAATATCTTGTAAACCTTTTAAATACGAAACTCTCGATGGTTTTATATTTAACAAGAACCTTACTAACATTTTTCAATGTCACTGAGATTATATATATTTTATATGAAAGGTGCTGAATTTGTCTACGAAAAAAATGCGGTTGGATAAGAATCAAAGTGAATCATCATCACTACTTGCTTAATAATCATCAACTAAAATTTTGCCCACTTATACCTGAGGCTGGAGTTGTTTCTGTTGCAACTGTTGTTGAGATTGTGATAGCTGCTGCAGATGTGGCTGCAGCTGCGAACGTTGTTGCTGAGGTTGTGGCTGTTGTGGCTGTTGTTGAGAATGTGGTAGCTGTTGTGAACGTTGCTGCTGAGGTTGTGGCAACTGCTGCAAATGTTGCTTTTGAGGTTGCGATAATTGCTGCAAATGTTGCTGCTGAGGTTGTGGCAACTGCTGCTGAGGTTGAGGCAACTGTTGCTGAGTTTGTTGCTGATGAGAAGACATTGATGATTGTTGCAAATGCTGTTGTGCCTGTTGCTGAGATTGTTGCAAATGTTGCTGTTGTTGTTGCAATGACAGCTGTTGCAACTTCTGTTGTGGCTGTTGCTGAGATTGTGCCAGCTGCTGCAAATGTTGCTGCTGAGAAGGTAGTGGCGCCTGTTGCAACTGTGGCTGCTGCTGAGGCTGTGGCAACTGCTGTAAATGTTGGTGCTGAGAAGGCAATGGTGATTGTTGTACCTGCTGCTGAGGCTTTTGCTGAGATTGTGGCAAATGTTGCTCCTGAGATTGCAGTGGCAGTTGTTGTGACTGCTGCTGATGTTGTGATAAAATCTGTAACTGTTGCTGTTGTGTCTGCTGCTGAGGTTGTGGCAAATGTTGTTGCTGTGAATGCAACGGTAATTGTTGCAACTGATGTTCTGACAATGGCTGCATATGTTGGTGCTGAGGTTCCAGAGATGACTGTTGTGGCTGCTGCTGAGATTGTGGCACATATTGTTGTGTTTGTAGTGGAAAATGTTGTGAGGAGTGTTGTTGTTGCTGAGGTTGCTGCAAATGTTGTTGAGATTGTTGCAACTGTTGCAAATGTTGTTGTTGTGGCTCAGCTGGTGACTGTTCTAACTGCTGCTGCTGAGTCTGCGGCAATTGTTTCAAATGTTCGTGTGGCATTTGTGGTGGTAACTGTTGCTGCTGCAATTGCAATGCCAACTCTTGCTGCTGCAATTGCAATGCCAACTCTTGCAGTGGCAACTCTTGCTGCTGCAATTGCATTGCCATATCTTGCTGCTCTGATTGTGAAGGTGACTCTTGCTGCTGTGGCTGCAACTGCTGCTGCAATTGTGGTACCAACTCTTGCTGATGCTGAGGTTGTTGCACCTTCTGCTGCTGTGAATGCATCTCTTGCAAATGATGCTGTTGTGAATGTTGCAGCATTTGCTGCATCTGCACCTGTTGTTCTGGCTGCCAATGTTGTTTTTGTTGCAGCTGAGGAAGTTCCAGATGTTGATGCTCACTTTGCACATAAGGCTGCACGTGACTTTGCTCTGGATGTTGTGTCTGACCCCGTTCAAACTGTTCCTGCTGATCTGAATGATCCTCCAGCTGCTGCTGCCATTCCTGCATTAGCTGCTGATGTTGCTGCTCCCCTTGCTGCTGGATTTCTTCTTTTTGCTGCTGGTGCATATTCACTTGCTGTTGAGAAGAACATTGCAGTGAATGCATACCAGATGAATTTGATCCTGCAGAGATTTCTTCAGCTCCTATTTAAAACAACAACAAATAAGAGGTCAAAATAAAATATAAGTTGTGTAAGACATTCACATAATTTTTTTTCTGTTCCCTATTAAATGTTCAAAATAAGTTATAGCAAGCAAAGCTAAGCTAAAAATCTCATTCTGAATTTCATTAGAAAGATTCAGACAATTTGCTTAAGTGCTGGAAGTAAATATTAAAGCCATGTGACATTAACAAAGAACATCAAGGAATTTCTACAAATAAAACTCCTGCAAAGAGATGGAGCAGTGACCCGGCCGAGCTTTAGGGATTCGCAGAGGTTTTGGAGGCAGAAATGGAGGGTCGATCAGGGGGCGCAGGTTGCAGGGTTACCATAATACCATGTGGAGGCCACCAGGGAGGGCATGGAAGGATCAGGCAAATGGGAATTTTGGGTCAAAACAGTATCAAAAAAATGGCGAGGACGGTAGGGTTTCTCTACGCAACAAATGGGGCTTTGCAAGGATACACCATGGCCCCAATACAGATTTCAAAAGCATCGAAAGGAAATTTTGGAGGTCGAAGCAGGAGGATGTTGAGCCACTGCCTAAACAGGAATGCATTAGAACGGAAGGCAATAGAGTTGTTTCCTTGAATATTGATAACCCTGAATGGAGAGACATAGTTAAATTTTTGAAAGAAAAGGCTTTTTTCATGAAATGGGCCAGGGACTGGCCTCCTTTTCAAGGGTTAGAAAGTGGTGTGATAAACATTGGGGCAAAGATTTCGATTTAAAAACCCTTCCAGCTGGCTTTTACCTGGTTATCTATACTAATGCAAGAGATAAGGTGTGGATCTTGGAAAATGACCCATTCATGATGGGTGGAATAGGTTTTTACATCAAGGACTAGGTTCCAGATTTTGATCCAAAGAGAACCTCCATCGATGAGGTCCCAGTATGGATAAGATTGTACAATTTTCTGCACAAATACTGGGACCTTGAAACCCTAAATAGCATTGGCGACAGGATTGAGAATTTTTTAAAAGCGGATGAAGCACTGGACAAGAAGGAGCACAGTATGTATGCCAGAATCTGTATTCTTTGGAAGCCCTTTCCTCCTCTTCCAAAAGCCATAGAAATAAGATCAGGGGAGAGTTTCTGGTGGCAAGAAATTGAAGTGGAAGATATAGTGGATACCTGCGCGAAGTGCAAAAAAATGGGGCACTCAGCAGGTGAATGTGCAAAGAACAAAAAGGGAAAGGGTTGATTCAAAACACTTTAACAGATAAACTAGTGAACATCAACAGGGACATTTCTCTTGAGGAACTAGGCCCACCCGTATTTCAACTAGTGCTGACCACAGCGGGAGCATCTAATACTGCAGAGGAAGACGTCAATAAGAAGAGGGATTTAGATGGCGTTTTGAATCACAGCAGGAGTGATATTGGTGATGGTATACCCTTGGCTTCTCCAATTCGGGAGAGTGATTGCCAAATGAAGGAGATTGGAAATGAAAGTGAGGAGAAGAACGAGGGTTAGGAGAAACGGATGAGTGGCAACTTTGCAGGAGAATCAAAACCAGCACAGGGTTTGGAAGAGGGTGACAATTCCAAAAGGTGAGCCTTGCTTGACAGCGAATTGAGACATTGGGAGGAGGAAGTGGGTTGTGAATCTTGTGATAGATGGCTGGCTTTGACAAGTTTTGACCGAGAAGAAAGAGGGCACAATGGAAGATGTTCCATTAAAAGAGATTCAAATTTCTCCTATTAGAAAAATTGATCTTTCTCTGGAGGAGAGTAGTGATTTGCATGTATCTCCAGGAGAGACGCTGAGTGACTTTGTTGGTGAGGAGGAAGAAAAAGAGGATATATTGGACCTTCAAGCTACTGAAGGTATTTTGGATAGCGCACATTGTGTCAATCAAAATCCAATAGAGACAAAACGAAGATTGGGGAAAAAAGGCAAAGAGGTCCAAAAACTAATAAGATGAAGCTAGAATTAGCAAGGAGTGAAAAGGGGCAATGTAAACTAAGATCGGGAAAAGAAATAGGAACCATGAAGGTCCTTTCATGGAATGTCAGCGGCTGCAACGCCCCTGACAAAAGGCATTTGATCAAGAGATATCTTGATCAAGTGTGCCTTGATGTTATCTTTTTGCAAGAAACCAAACGCAAGGGAGAGGAAACCGATTCCTTCATTAAAAAGTGAAGGAGTGCCTGGGGGTCTTGGAATGTTGTGGAATGCCTCAACGGTGTTAGCACAATTGGTAAAGCAAGACGAGCATTGGCAATTGGTAAATATTTTTTCAAAAGCTCTTCATTAAAGTTTCTTTATATTGAATATTTATGGACCTACTAGCACGGATGGAAAGAGATTTGTGAAAAACAATCTCAAGGATAATCTAGGAATATGCAAAAGAAGCGATCCTTTGGGTGGCGATTTTAACGCCACTCAGAACCCTTAGTTAAAAAGGGGGGTAATGGATGGCTTGGTCAAAGTTCAAATTGATTTTAACAATTTTGTGAATGATAATGGGCTAATGGAAATTCAATTCAAATCAGGGGATTTCACTTGGACAAATCATAGACAGGGGTTCCTAAATATTGTTGAAAAGCTAGATCGCTTTTTGGTGGCTGGAAACTGGACGGAGATTTCATGGGTTTTTGAAGCTGAAATCCTTCCTACCACAAGCTCTGATCATTACCCTATTGGGTTGGTGATCTATGATGATTTGGCCCCCATCCGATGCCCATTCAAGTTTTGAGAAGATGTGGTTAAGGGGAGAAGGATTTAGAGATCTTATTTCAGAATGGTAGAGTCAAGCTCCAAAGAGAACTGGGAGTATGGCCTTCATATTTTTCAAGAAACTTCAATTCCTCAATATGAGTGTCTGAAAAAGTGGAACAGGGAGCAGTTCAAAAATATTTTTGCAGAGAAAATTCAGCTAGAAGAAGATTTGGAAAGGCTCAACTCCAAGATTATTCAAAGTGGGATGGAGGAGACTGATTTCAAGGAAGAGAAAAGGCTGAAATCCAGCTACTCAAAAATTCTAGCAAGGTAAGAAATTTATTGGCGGCAAAAAACCAAAGAAACATGGCACAAAGAAAAAGATTGAAACACAAAATTCTTCCACAATTCAGTTAAAGTTAAAAGTATCTAGCAATAAAAAAAATTCAATAAAAAATGCTGATGGTTTAGTTCTTAGGGAGCAAAAGGAGATTAATGAGGAAGCGGTAAGATACTTCCACAATCTTCCAATTAGGGGCAAGGTGGAGACGATGCAGGAGAAAGTCATTTGGGATGTGTTGATGTGTTTTTCATGCACATTCGAACACGGAATAAAATACCTAGTATCTTATCCTCTCTTGAACAAAATCTCTCAGATGCTGAAGATTTGCTTAAGGATCATTCGAGAAGACTCCAAGGTTCTGATATGTAGGGTCTCTACGTGTAGATAAGCTCTTGTGGTATGATGTGATTATGCTGGAATCACAAGGGGACTTACGTTTGATTGCCTGAACACTTAATTAGCTGGAACTCAAGTCCTAACTACTCACCGAAGAGAATAAAGAAATAGCAAAAGGATAGGATTTAGAGAATCTATTCTAGGACCTAGAATGTAAGAATATAGATGAATGACTAGGTGGAGTCCTACTGGGCTAGGTCTTACCATCAACTAGAACAATTTGACACAAGCTCAGTGCAATCTTCTAAGGGACGCTTCGAATATGTTCAAATCGTTACACCATCAGACACTGATCACCATTCAAGTTAATGCATGAACAATGTGCGTATAACAATTCGACATTAAGCTCATTCAATGCCAGTTGACCACGCAGGGCGCACTTATAATCAGTAAAAGGCTAATGGTATGGACTAGGCGAATTCCACACGAGTGTATTCAACAACTTTCTCCATTTAATCTAATCATTTACCATCTAATATGAAGATTCAACAAGAAACCATGCACATTGCAAAGAAACAACATATTTCACCATATCTTCAATAAAAATGGAGTCTTGTACAATTAAGGCAACAATTTCTTGCCTTCTCCTCCTACTCTACTCTTAACCTCTATTCTATTGACTATTAACTTATTGACTATTGGTTGTTCTAACCATTATTAACTAACTATTAACCTTTACAAATGAAGAGCCAGAGCTTTATATAGAGAGCTCTTTACATTTCAATGGCTCTGATTAATTTACAATCAATGGCTAGGATTTCAAGATGAAAACCCTAATTAGGGTTTGTTACAACAAACTCCTTTAGCCAATGAGAAAATTACATTCAATGCATGAGAACCAATAGGAAACAGGGGTAGGTAAATCGGAGTTTGTGCCTTCGTGCATAAGCGTGATACCTCGAATCTGGACACTTTGATGTGGAGCCTTCTGATTGGAGGAATAGTGACTAGGATGCCACCTTGTCTTGCGTTTGTGCTTGGTCAAGGAACGTTGAGCAATATTTCTTGATACTCAATGTGATGATGATGAGAAGCTAACTTTGATTAACTCTTCTGAAACTATTTGCTTCTTCAACGTACCCTTGCACTGACCTTGGTTGATCCTCCTTCGTCTTTGATGTACTTGATGAATGGTGTACCTTTCCTTGAGTCTCTTGTGTTTGATGAGGCCTCCTCTTGATTTCATGTAGTGGTGATAGGAAGTCATGGTCAAGTCACTCCTTCTCCTCTAACATCTTGTGACTTCTCCATGTGACAGAATGAGGTCCTTGAGAATATCTTGTTCTATTGCTTGTAATTGTTGATCATTCAAAGTCTTTTTACCCTAGCAGCACCTTGGGTATCCTTCCATGCATTTAAGGTGTCCTTAATGATGATGAGGTTTGAAGAGGTCGTCCTTGTCCTTGCCTAATCTCCTTCCAACTTGGTCTTGTAGATTTGCAAAACAAACAAAAGATGGTGTCAAGCACATATGATATATTCATCCTAACATGGTATTTCTCACTTCAAACCATCACTAGGATCAATTTCGCTAAAGACCCTTTGGAAGGACAGGACCTATAATGAAAATTCACTCTGGACCCTTTGGAAGTACAAGACCTATAATGAAAATTCGCTCCAGACCCTTTGGAAGGATAGGACCTATAATGAAAATTCGCTCTGGACCCGTTGAGAGGTACATGAGCGAATTAGCTTCTTTACTAGCTAAATTCACTTATTGCCTTCTTTTTATCATTTTAGCCTTCGATTCCAATTCTTTCATATGAAGATGTCATTATTTTGACCCACAGGAAGACCTAGAAGAGATTTCGCTTGGGTACCTGTTGTGACGTATTCACACATCGCCCCATTATAAATGGGGACCCCTTGCTTTTTGCTTTCCAGGGTTTGCTTTCTTGGTCTTTTAGGGTTTTTGTCTGTTAGCCTTTGCGTGATGAGTGCTGTCAGGGGGATCGCTGGATAGCAGGCTCTGCTTGAGCTAGGATGAGTCAGTGGATGATCCAAGTTAGGGTTTCTCTCAAGGTCTTCCTTAGGCTTGGTTTTGTTGGTTGTGTCTTGTTTGAGTTTGAGGAAGTCAGTGAGTGGTTGAGAAAATTGGCGAAAGACGTGGAAGGAAGTCTGTCTAGGATCATATCCAAGGCAAAGTCAAGTAAGTTTGAAGGAGAATCAAACCTAGAACATGATTTTCGCTCCTGACCCTTCCAAAGGGTCCAGGGCGAAATTCATGTAAAACCCTATTTTTCACCAAATTCTTGGGCTGAATGTCGACCTAAAGGGTAGATTTGCAGGATCAGGATGGAAGGAAGCCTAACAAAGTGCATCCAAGGCATGAAAAGGAGAAAGGAATCAAGAAATGAGCCTAAAATGAGAATTTCGCTCCTGACCCTTCCAAAGGGTCCAGAGCGAAATTCACATTTCCTCTATTTTGCTCCTTAGCTTGACCAAGATTGGAACTTCTAAGGCATGGTTTGGTAGGTTTTGATGCATGTTTGCCTTGAAGAAGAGTTTTTAGACCTTAAGATGATGAAAATCAACCTAGGAGGAGAATTTCGCTCCTGACCCTTCCAAAGGGTCCAGAGCGAAATCCTCCATTTTGCCTTCCTTTGGCCTTAAAAACCTAGTTTGACCTTGCCTAGACCCAGTTGGGTGATGGATTGTCTGGATTGCGATGGAAGGAAGTTGAATTGATCAAGTTTGGAGGAGAATGAGTTGAAAGGAAATGAGAAACTAGCCTAAAAGGTGGATTTCGCTCCTGACCCTTCCAAAGGGTCCAGAGCGAAAATCCTTGAAGACCTCAATTTCTTCCTTGACTAGGCCAATTTCCTAGTTTCTAAGGCATGTGTGGAGGTGTTTTTGAATGTTCTAGCCTTAGGAGGTGAGTAAAGGTGGATGAGATGAAGGATTCTAGACTAAAAGATGAATTTCGCTCCTGACCCTTCCAAAGGGTCCAGAGCGAAATTCTTGAAAACACTCCTTTTCCCCTTTGCCAAAGTCAAGATCAAGATGGAGATGCAAGAAGAACGACCTATGTTTGCCTCCCAAAGAAGATTAAAGTTGGAAAAATCAAGAATCAAGGTCAAAAACATGATTTTCGCTCCTGACCCTTCCAAAGGGTCCAGAGCGAAAATCCTTATAGCTCTTGTTTTCTTCCTTGTTTTGGCTAGGCGTTAGCATGATGGAGGATGAATTGGTATGTTCTTGCATTGAGAGGGAGTTGGATGCTTTGGAAGATCAAGATTTTAGCCTAAAAGGTGAATTTCGCTACTGACCCTTCCAAAGGGTCCAGAGCGAAATTCATTATAAACCTCATTTGCTACCTTATTTGGGCTTCAATCCTTATTCCTTAGGTGGAAAGTGGTCTATGTTTGCTCCCAAAACAAGATTGAAGTTTGAAAAATGAACAATCTAGCCCAAATCATGATTTTTGCTCCTGACCCTTCCAAAGGGTCCAGAGCGAAATTCTTAAAACCTCTCTTTTGCCCCAAATTTACATCAAGCTTGGTGTTGGTTGAGAATGAGGGCGTCCTTGGGCATGTATCTAAGCAAGTACGGTCACAAGTGAAAAGAATTTGAGCCAGGAATGCAAAAATCGCTCTTGGCCCTTCCAAAGGGTCCAGGGCGAAATTCTTATAGGGCCTGTCCTTGGAGAGGATAATTAGCGAAATTCCATTTTGATGTCTTCTCACTAATAATTTAAGCTGGAAAATGCTTTGTTGAAATGAATATGTCATATGTGCTTAATCACCTTTGGTTTATTTTGCAAATGGAGAAAACCAGGCCAGGGCAAGGACGAACTCTTCCAGTCCAGCATCATCAAGGACGACCGATTCCAGTCAAGCATCATCAAGGACGACCACTTCCAGTCCATCATCATCAAGGATGTTCCACAGGCAAAAGGGAAGACTCAAGGTGTTCAAGGAATTGCCAGCTACCTCCAGAACCTTCACTTTGCCACACTAAGGAACCACAAGATGACAAAGGAAGGCGATGCTAGCATTTCAAGGAAAGGTACACCATCCATCCAGCACATCAAAGACAAAGGAAGTCAAAGCAAAGGTCCATTGAAGAAGCAGATAGTTTCAGAAGAGTTAATTAAAGTTAGCCTCTCAGCATCATCAAACTGAACATCAAACAAGTTACAAGTGTCAGACAAGGTGGCATCCCAATCATCATTCCTCACGTTGGATTGGTCCACCTCAGCGTGTCCAGATTCAATGTACTTGACTCATCGGGGACGACACAAACTTCGAGGCACCTACCCCTGCTTCCTATTGGTCCTCACTCCTGGAATGTAATTTTCTCATTGGCTAGAGGAAGTTTGTTGTAACAAACCCTAATTAGGGTTTCTATCTTGTAATCCTAGCCATTGATTCTAAATCAATCAGAGCCATCTATTTGTAAAAGGCTCCCTATATAAAGCCTTGGCTCCTCATTTGTAAAGGTTAATAGTTAATAGCTAGTTGGTTAATAGTTGGTTAATAGTTGGTTAATAGTAGTGAATAGTCAGAGAGTAGGAAATAGTTAGAGTAGAATAGAAAGAGAAGGCAAAGATTGTTGCCAAGATATTGTTGTAAAAGATTTGTAAACTTCATTGAAGAAATGGTGAATTCTATGGATCGATTCAACAATTTGCATGGTCTCTATACTTCTCAAATTTGATTTCATGTTATTAGATGAGTGGAAGAAACGTGTATGATCGATGGTGAAATTTGTATATCCATACTACTAGCAGTTTGTTGATTGTAGACTTGCCTTGTGTAGTCAACTGGAATCATTCAGCTTAAGCTTAATTTCAATTGTCGCTTCTTCATTGATATGCATCAGCCTGATGGTGCTGTAGCGATGATCTGAACATAATAAAACTTTCCTTAGAAGATCGCACTAACCTTGTGGAGATGGTCCTGGGATGTCAAAGCAAGACTTAGTTAGAATTTCATCAAAGGTCATTCATTGCTCCTACATTCTTAGTGTTAGAATTAGATCCTTCCCTTGCCCTTATCCTTTTTCCTTTTTTTCAAAATCTAGGACCAGTAAAATCTCACGTTCCAGCAATATTCAAAGCAAATCAGACATTCTGGTCATCAAATGTAAGTCCCCTTGTGATTCTAGCAAATCACATCATACCACGAAGAGCTTATCCACGAGTAGAGATCCTACATAACGGAACCTTGGAGTTACTCTGACTGATCCTTCGGCGAAATCTTCAGTAGTCGGGAACTTTGATCAAGAGAGGATAAGGTACCCTTAGGTATTTTATTCTGTGTTCGCATGTGCATAAAAAACACATCAACAGTACCTTTGGAAGGTACATGACCTCAAAGAAAATTCGCTTTGTACCCTTTGGAAGGGTCAAGAGCGAATTTGGCATTTTGCTCAATTTACCTCACATTTCTCAACATTTTCCTCATCAAAATCAAGTCATTTGCCTTTAAAAATACTTAGGAATGGGTTGGTTCAAAGGTTGAGCAAGGTACAAGGTCTCTTGAAGAAGTTCGCTCTGGACCCTTTGGAAGGGTCAGGAGCGAATTTGCTCCTTCAGGCTCAATTCACACTTCTTTTCTCATAACTTTGTCTTAGACTTGAACTTTGATCCTTTTCTTTCCATACTCAAGCCAATTTGCTCTCACTATTGCTCAAAATGACAACCATTCGATGACTTTGGTAAAAAATTAGGTCTCCTCAAGGATTTCGCTTTGGTACCTTTGGAAGGTACATGACCCTTTGAGAAAATTCACTCTGGACCCTTTGGAAGGGTCGGGAGCGAATTTGTCAAGTTTGCACAAATTCTCCATATTTCATCACTTCACCTTGTTTGAATTCGCTCACAAGGCATAGATAGGTCACTCCTCCTTTGATTAGGGCTGAGAAGCAAGGGTAATGGTCTAAGCTAAGACCAAGGGAGGAGATCTAAGGAAATTCACTCTGGACCCTTTGGAAGGGTCAGGAGCGAATTTAGCTCTAGGGCTCAAATTCTTGAATACACCTTAAGTCTTCAAGTTCAAGCTTCATGTCCTTGCTCTTCTACTTTGTTTAGAACGAAATCCTTTCAATGCTTTGGGTGAAAAAGGGGTCTTTGAAGAAGGAAGAAGTGGAGTGGGTGGTGAAAGGGTGTGTGGATGAAGACTAGCTTTTCGTCCTGCAATCAATGCTCGGTCATGCTATCTCGGGTGCTGGTTTTCTCCCCACAGAGGCAGACCAAGGGTTGACGAAGGAGACACCACAACAATTGCAACCATTCATTCAATGGCCGAAGAGGATGAACAAAGATGAGCGCAAGGCTGAAGCTTTCATTGGGTGGGACTCTCTAAAACTTTTCATCCACAAGGAGTGTGAACAAATGAAAGGAAAGAAGAATGCAGAGGCAGCAAAAGACTCTGAGGCAAGGTTTGGGCTCAAGGATCAGTGGGTTAATGGTTCACTTAAAGAAGTGAGGAAGAAATAGAAGTTTAGTAGAAATTTTATGAATCTTTTTGTAGTATTTGAAAATATTGTATATGTTTATTATGTACGAGACTTTCAGGATAGTTTTGGGTGGCTTTTGGGCATTTGGGGGGAGGTTGTTTTAACTTTTGGTAAAACCGGTTGATGTTGTTCTAGTCTACAGATGTCTCAGGTGGTTTCTGCAAGGGAATGGCAGGATGTTTTTTGGTAGATAGAATATAGTTTTAATAGCAGTAATTGATGACTAGAGACTGACAATGGTTTTGTACTTGGCTATGTGATGGCGAATTGTATCTGAAATATGTAAATTTTTGTTATATTGATAAAACACTCATTATTACCAACCAAAAAAAAACAAAGAATATCCAATATGGTAAAATGGGATAATAGGGTTCCATAAAAAATACCCAGCCTCAAATCCCAATATTCCCAAAAAACATGTTAATGTATAATATTAAGATAGCACATCCAATTCTTAGCTGCTGAGCACATTGTTCAAATCACATTAGCAAAAATCCTTTTTGGGAATAACTTAGCAAACCAGAAGGTAAGAGTTTTTCAATTAATTACGAAAATATAAGGTTAGCATGTAGTACAAAAATTTAAAATTTGCCGCATTTTCTGTTAAATAAAAAACACAAAAATTACTATTATGTAACCAAAAAAAAACACAGTTTCTTGATCAAAAGATCAGTGTGACTGATTAAATCCAAAAACCCACAAAAATTTCACCGAAAAAGTTTCAAGGCTGAGCAGCAATTAATCACAAATCTTTTTTAAGATTTCTGCAACTATGGTTTCTGCGATGGGACATTATGCATAAATTGCACCAACTCCTACTAGCACATTATATCCACTTCAAACATGCACTATACATCAATAAAAGTTGTCAAATCTCAGGAAACAACATTATGCATAAATTGCACCAATATTAGGTATGGCATATCATCCAATTAAATACTTCAATTCAACAAAACAAGTTAAAATGTACAGAGTAACAAAACGCATCCATCAAATTTGTTATGTGCATTCAATGTGTAATATCAAGTAACATATCATATACAATTCTAAGATGCAGCCTACTTAGTCAAGTCCTTTAAAGCCATTAAAAAAACGTGTTAAAGTATAAAAATTGAGTAGCATATTACATCCAATTCTAAGGTGTAAACTACTTAGTTCATGTTTTTCGAACCTGTGAAAAAAATGTTAATGTGTAAAATTAAGTAATATATTAGATCCACTTCTAAGGTGCAGCCTAGTCAATTCATGTTCGTCAAAAGCTGCAAAAAACATGTGAATCTGTAAAATGTGCTACCAGCTTCTTCAGGTACCTTGTATATACCTGTACCAGATTTTATAGTATATGGGTTCCATTGCAGTATGCATCAAGGAATGCGCAAATTTGCAGTATGCTCGCCTAAAACTGTGGTACATGCCCAGGTATGTCCAGGATATGCCCAGGCAGGACCCGCGGTTAAGGCCACATACCCACATAGTCATGCCCATTCAAAAACACATTTTTTTAATGAAAAAGCCAATGCCTAAACTAACCCCAATAGTAACTACCTAATTATGCTATCAACATAAAAAACAAAAGCGAACAACATTTCTTGCCTTTCATTCCTCACTCCCTCAAAACTCCATTGCTACTCCATGCTTGGGACTGCAAGTTTGATTTGTGTTCAGACATTGTGTTCTCACTATTCCCACACCTCAACAATATGACGATTTGCACCTATTAAGGTTCCATGTGCACTTGCATGTTTGACTTCTGACTATTACTATTGGTTGAATATATACACGATTTATCTTAACATTTGACATTGAATTGTCAATTATCGGTTCTGTTCTGTACCATATAAATCTGTATGCTTAAAGCAAATTATGCCTATTTTTTAATATTCTATATTTTATACAGTCAACAAGACTAAATTACTAAATGAACCTGGTCAAAAAAAAAAAGTGAATTCCCATAACTAAATCCGAACATTGAGTAATAATATATTGCATCCAATTTTTAGATACAGACTATTTAATTCATGTCCTTAAAAGAAATAAAAAACGCATCAGTGTGTGGAATTGAGTAACGTATAGCACCCACTTCTAAGGTGCAGCCTCGTTGTTCAAATTCTTAAAGCTGCGGAAAACATATGGATATGTAAATATTTGAGTGCCATTTAGAATTCACTTGAACGATGCAGCTTACTTAGCTCATAAGCAAGCGAAAAGGCATGTTAATGTGTGATATCAAGTAACATCTCACATCCAATTCTATGGTGTAGACCTGCTTGGTTCATGTTCTTCAAAACTACGATAAACGCAAATAGCATCCACTTGTAAGTCGTAGCCTTCCTCATTAGACGAGAACAAGTACAGATCCTAGGTAAATTTAACAAAACTAATATCTTGGCCATAAACATAACTTCAGTAGTAAGCTAACGAAAATCAAAAAAGTGAAAAAAAGCAATTTTTGATGAAATTTTGAAAGCATACAATTTGCCAATGCTTGTTTTTCTAGGGTTTGTATAATTCCACTGAAATTGAAAATCTTACTAACTGAAAAAAAAAAAAAAAACTCGTTGCGACAAGCTAAAAAGGGAAAAATTAAAAAGTTCAAAACATTTTCCATACCTGGCTCCATTGTAGTTTGCTGCGCCCAAAGGACATGCAATATCAATTTCCGGTTTGTAAATACTCATTCTTTGAAACAAATCTCATGGAATTTAATCCATAAGGTCCCCTGAAGGAACTGAAACATGACCTTGAAAAAAAAGCACGAAACTAAGATCATCAAATTCGCCATGTTTACGTTAAAGATATCGAATTTGGCCAAAAATCAAATACAGGCACGTAAACCCTAACACATTTCTACGAGTTCAAGTGAGCCCTTATTAACGTTTTTGAAAAGAACAAAAAAGGGGGCTGATTTTATTGTAGGGCAAGTACAGAGGGCATGGTACGAAACCCTTTTTATTTAAAACAGTTTCGCCAAAAAAATACTAATACCTCCATATTCATTGATTGCATGAAATGTCACAATTTTAATTTCGTTGATTGCTGATATAGCTGCATGGTCTTTCACCGCACTGATAATTTCTGAAATTCATACATGGAATAAACAAGTTAAAAAACCTTTGTCAAATGCTTTGTTTTGATTTACATTTGTAACGAGACATTGGTGGTATTACAGTGTTTCACAGACCACCTCTTCCCATAAAGCCTCTAAATTTTAGGCATTCGGACCATGTATAACAAATATTTGAGGGGAAACTCTACAAATTATTTTCTGTTCTTTTATGGTACTACCATTGGTGCCCAAGCGACCGACTATCCCATGTTGTGCTAAAACTTCCTTCTTGAGAGAAATCAGTGACGATATGACAGAAGCTAGAAAGGTTAAGACGTGAGGCAATTTATACTGAAGAAATGTAAATGCTTCAAGATATGCTTGGTTTGAAGAAGCTTGGTTTGAATATTTTCTTCAATAATTATAATTATAATTAGGATTTATTTTCATAATTCATATCTAGGAGTTGTAAGGAGATTATGTAGATTAGGGTTAAGAGTTTAAATCTATTGTTTCAGATTCTAGTAAGTACAAGAAACGCATGAGGATTCGTTATATGCACAAAAGTCAAAAAAATGTCATCTAGAATTTGATGCCTAGTACACAATCATTATTTTCCTAATAATTGTATGCTTCTGCCACCACAAAAATTTAAAAATGCTCATATTAATAATCATATTGATACATATATATTTATATTGTCAACTTATACGACTCGTTTACTAATGTATGAAAATCATTTTTAATGCATAAAATTCAACGATGTGATGATCCTTGTTTTAGTCGCCATGTTAATAACTTGTGTTGGTACAAACTACTCTCCTCATTAAAGCTAGTTTATATTCATTAAGGTTCGATTAGGGGATTATTCCCACACTTCTTCATTATTTTCTTGTTTGTCATCATGCATCACTCTCGATTATCAACAATCTATCATGTGATATGCCTACAAGTTACTCTCCATGGTTTTGAGTAGCATCAAGCTATCATTTATCCTTTCGATTTGCAGACAATGATACTCGTGAAGCTATTATGCTCCAGTAATCCTATATTCATCCAATCATTATGCAATTCATCTAAGTTTTCATTATCATGACCCCATTGCCCCTTTACAATGTTATATTCAACATAGTATGTATAGTCTACTATCCTTGTTATTTATGGTTTAATTCTAAGAAACAATGTTTCTATTCATGAAACTATGTAATTAGAGGCTTATTTCCCACACTTGTTTGACCATTTTCATCATGCATCGCTCTCAATCTTTTGTTGTCTCCATCATGTGATATGCCCATGACATACTCTCCATGGTTTTAGGTAACATCAAGCTATCATTTATCCTTTCAATTTGCAAACAACAACACTTGTGAATCTATTATACTTCACTAATTATATCTTTCTCCAAACATTGTGTAATCAGTTTATGATTTCATTCTCATGACACCATTGCTCTTTGTAGGGTGGTATAATCAACAAAGTGGGTATAATTTGATAGACTCATTATTTAGGGTTTAATTCTAAAAACCTTCATTTCTATTCATGAAATTATGTATATAATTTACGAGTTTATTCAAATGTTTATTACAATGTCAACCAAACTTCTAAGTTTATGGTTCTCATTTGTTAAAAATTTAATTAAAAAAAAATATTTGTATTCAACAAACTTGAAAGGAAGTTAAGGTAGCGAAACAACTTCGTACATTAACCTTGAGAGGAGAGTTATGCAAAAAATTTCAGGTCTTTACAACTGTAGACGTATAAATCTGACAATCTAGTTAAATAAATATTTAATATTTATTTAAACCACATCCCCCTATTAATTAAATCTTATTTAATTAATTTCTCCATTTTCATCTATTTGATTAAATGAATTATTCAATTTATTTAATTAAATTCATCTAACCACTTTCTAACCTTTAATTAAATAAATCACTTTATTTAATTAAATCCCATTTTCACCATTTTAATTAAATTTGCATTTAATTAAAATCATCCTTGCATATAAATAAATCAAATTTATTTATAACCCTCCCCCCCCTCTTGCACCTGCATTTTCCTACAATTGCAAGTTGCATCCATTTAATTGAAATAAAACATTTTATTTTAATTAAATTCCTATTTCCTCCCACATGCATCTTCCTACATTTCCCACTTGCCTCCTAATCATTCTTCTAGAACCTCTCAAATCCCACTTAACTAGACTTAATTCTCCTAATCATATCACATCCCTAAATTTGGGGAAGTCACTTCTCAAATTGGAAGAAAGTCTTCTAAATGCATTTAAGACTTTATCTTTTTCAACGAGTTAACTTGTTGAGTTCCCCAAATTTGTAAGGCTCTTACAAATTTGTTCCCAAAGTCTTCCTAACCATTAATGGTTAATCCAACCTTCACTCATCGTTAGAGAATTTCTCTTCTAATTTAACCCTCATCCAACCCAAAGGTCTCATCAAGCACTCATGACTTTGACCCTGATTATCTTATTAACCCTTGCACGAGAGTTTACCTCTTAGGTAAAATCTTTATCCACTGGTTAATCCTAAGTAACCCTGACCACATTCTCCTAGGGTGACCCTCATGTCTTCTCGAGCATTTAATGCCTCTTACATCTTCTCTCAAGCCACCTCTTATTGACAATTGTCACCATTTCATTGGTAAAAATTATAAACATGGATTGAGTAGCTTTTGATCCTAGCCCTTGTTAAGATTATTCAATCTTAACCATCCATTTCCCTATTTCCTCTATAAATAGAGATCATTTCTTCAGTCAAAATCATCCAGGTTTTATGCATTTACATTATAGTCTAATTATATCAAGCATTTTAGCCTCTCTTTGTTAGAATAACATTTTAGCATTTAAGCATGTCATATCATAGTATATCCATGTTAGCATATCATGTTAGTATAGTTTGTTAATATCTTTATCACATCATTATCTTCATCATAGCTTGAACATATTATATAGATCTTAGATGCATTCATGCACATAGATCATTTTATCACTCGTTCTTGGAGTTGTCATTCCTAAAGTCATTTTCTTAATGATCTGAGAGCAAAACATTGGCTTTAGGGATCCTATGAGATAAAGAACAATGAGACACATCTTGGGAAGTTAACTTGTTTAAACTAGTTTAAGTTCGTTAATTTTTGTACTCAAAAGTTTCATTGGTATGTTGACCCTTTTGATCTAAATTTTAGTATTTTGATCACCATAATTCTAGCATACATTTTTGGCGCCCACTGTGGGGCACGTCCCCAAATCTAATATTGTTTTTTTCTTGTAGGTTGAACACAAAGATCACGTCAAAAGATCAAAATAGTGTGTTTGCAAGTTTCTGTAGCGCATTTAACTCACTGTTTAGCGCAAAAAGGCATAGCTTAGCACATCGACACCTCACTTTAGCGCTTAGTTCTCTCTAAAATTTTAGCACGTAGGAACACCATTTTAGGGCATTAAGGCTTCAAAGTAGCACAATTTCTCTATCTTTTAGTGCTTATGCACCATATTCTAGCGCATCAGGTTCATAGTTTAGCGCATAGACAAACAAAGATCAAGAAAGTTTGTAATAGAGTCAGAATTTAGGCTTGTGAAGCCCACCATCAGGATTTGAGTTTTGCTAACTAACTGTGTGCAGGTTCTAACAGTTTTGTGCAAGAATAAGAGTTAGATTAGTTTTCTTTGCTTTCTTTCAAAGTTAGTAAAAATAACTCACCTTTCTTTATTGCAAAAAGCTTAAAATGAATCTCATTTTCCCATTTGGTTCTTAAAATAAACTTCATGTTTTCTTTTGGTGCTTAAAACAAGACTCATCTTTCTTTCTTGCATGGATAAAAGGAACAACAACTCAAATCTTTTTTTTATGCAAGTTAGGAATCACACTCCTTTGGGCTCTAAAAAGAACAAAACAAACTTTACAATTTTTGCAAAGGGTTAAAATTGAACTTCACTTTTCTTTGGTGCTCATTAAAACGAACCTCACTTTTATTTGGAAGCTTAAAAAGAACCTTCACTTTACCATTTCAAAGCTTTCAAATTGAGATCGTTGTTATTCAATTTGGAGATTCATTTTTGTTGACAAGGATTTACTTTCAAAAGTTCAAGTTTTACTATATTTTCACACATTGCTATCTTGGGTTAAAAAGAACCACATGTCTTTTGGAGCAACATCTCCAACGTAGCTTTTAGAAAACAATTGCGATATTGGATAAAAAGAAATTGTGTATTATGTGTTTCAAAGGTGTTGGGTATATGCTCTCCCCTTAATTGGGTGATCAAAAAACCAAACACACCATTTTCAAGCTTTCTTTCAATTTAGCAAATAAGATACATCCTTTAGCAGACCTGCCCTCTCGAGAAGCCCATAAGGCCGGTGAGAGGGGAACGGATTTTAGCCAAGTATTCCAACCCACTATAATCAAATGTTGAGGCTGATGAAAATCCCCTCCAACAGTTTTGCTCAACGATTAGCCTTCCCTCAGTATCCTTGTGATGCGTAAAGTCTTTGTTCTAAAGGTTGGGAAGCCTCCCGAGGGAGTTTATCATTGAAGATCGAACAGAAGCCTCACTACAAACTTTAGAACTAGAAGCCTCATCATGTTAGTTTTACCAAACATTTCTAATATCATAGTGCAAGGGTGGGGAAGAATCTGCCCCCAAGACACCCACCACACATCTCCCAGGATAATGATTCAATTGAGGAGCAATCCTCTTTGAGTTAATTTCCAAACAAAGGCGAAAAAATGGGTGCCCTCTAGGGGGTGATAGGGTTGTTTGAGCTGACAGAGTATCAAGTGTGGGCTATTGATATTTTAAATGACCCTTAAGAATAGTGAGGTCTATCTGATGTGTATTTCTTGTGTGAAACCCATTAAAATAGACAAGGATTTGAAAAGATCCTATTGAACATACACTATCTATTTAGCATGGACAAACTGTTTTGCTTCCGGCTACTATGTTTTCAAATCATCTTTTCAGAAGATCATCCATCAAAACACCATAACTGTTTCAAAAAACTTACAAAATCATCAAACTGAGAAAACTAGGGCAGCTTAGCGCATTTAAACATCAGTGTAGTGCATAGTCGTCATTCAATAGCACATACCAACCAATCATTAGCGCTTCAGCAAACCAGATTAGTGCATTACAAGAACAACTTTTGCACTGACAGACAAACACAAGATAGCACTTACCAAAGTCAGAATAGTGCATCTAAACATCAGTGTAGCACATATCTGTCATTTAGCAGCGCATACTAATTAATCATTAACGCTTAAGAAAACCAGGCTAGCACATAGCAAGAACAACATCTTCATTGTCAAACAAACATAAGATAGCGCATACCAAGGGCAGCATAGCGCATCTGAACATCTTTTTAGCACATTGGAGTCATATTTTAGCGCATAAACAATTTGTTTAGCACATATCTAAAATTGTCCAAAAACGTACAACTTGAGTTGGCCTAGTGGTGGAGAACTTGTGCTCTTGAAGGAGAGGTCACAAGTTCAAATCCCACAAGGGGGTAGGGTATGTACACCTTATCAGCTTCGGCCCATTACCAATCAAAAAAAAAAAAAATTATCCAAAAAAAAAGAGCAATTTATCAACTTTTTTTAAAATTTCACCAACAATTTCAAATACCCTTTTGGGTCTTTTGTCAAATCCAACACAAACAGAGGAAAATGTATCAACATAGTATCAGTTAGTGATCATAAGTTTCAAATCAACCTATATCAAACATCAAAATACCAAGTTAGCTTTCTAAGTTAGTCAAATTTGTTTAGTTTCCAATATTGGGAAGCTTTTATCATATCATTCGACGTACTTGGTCATATCAATAGAGGCATATCAAACCATGTATTCGACTGAGTGAACTTAGAGATCGAAACAAAGTATTCATCCAATCAATCTCCCAACTAAGACTTTGATCGCTCGCATGAACATTCTTCAACACATCAAGAAGAAGCGTCCTTGTCTGAAAACTGATTTAAAAAGGAGACAACCTAGTCAAAAGAAGCTCTTGAAGAGAAACAAGTTCCTCTATATCAACCACAAAATCCTTCTAAAACGTAGGACATTTTTACATCATTTTCACGATTTTCTCCATGGTAAAAATACCGATTTTGACAAAGAATCCTTGAAAGAACGTGCTTTCATACAAAGCTCAACACTATCACAAGATATCAACTTTAGTGGAAAGATCAATTTGGCTTACTTACCTGAGAGTTCAATCACATATTGAGTCAAATAAAGCCATGCAAGTTTCTACACGATCATGTAAAAACGTTGAGTGGGACGACGACAAGCCTAAATCAAGCATGGGACGCCGAGAAGTTAACGCTTGGAAAAATTACATGAATCTAGACAAGGAAGAAATAATAGATGAAGTTATTGAGGCACAACAAGACCCCGACTTACACAAACTTCTTGAAAAACTCATCGAAACTGATAAACAAAAATACTTCCTCCTGTTATTTAGCAAAGGTGGATTTTGATACGGAACAACCAAAACAAACTGAGAACTTCAAAAGGACAAAATCAAGAAATACCAATGACCTAGATGACACTAATAATCAAGGTGACACCAACCACCAATATACCAACACTAGAAACATTCCCCCCACTACACTCACGCAACAACTACAAGCACTTCAACAATAAATAGAAGACATGCAACAAGGAACTACCACGCCATGTTCCTTAGAGGATATTTGTCCTTATCCATTTGATTGAAGTTTGAACATGGCACCATTCCCACACAACTTTGAAATACCAAAGTATGACAAATACAATGGTAAGAATGATCCTTGTGATCATGTAAGGGAATTTTGCATGATGAGCTTGGAATTTGCCCATAATGACACTTACATGATGAGGCTATTTCCAAGAAGCCTAGGAGGACAAACAATGGAATGGCTTTCAAAAGTCACACCTCCCATCAGATCATTTGAGGAGTTGGTAAACAAATTTGTTTCCCAATATTCCTATAACATTCAACACGAGATTACCATGCTTGATCTTTGCAACACGAAACAAAAGAACAATGAAACATTCATGGTGTTCTTACAAAGATGGAAAAAGGTTGATATCTAGATATCCCTGAACCATACCTGAAAAAGAGAAAATGGAAATCTTCATAGACAATCTTAATGACGAGATGAGCTATCAACTTAAACTACACTGTCTACCTAGTTTTATAAAGTTGATTGAAAATGGCATCCAAATAGAAGGAGCCTCAATCAAAAGAGGAACTTTGAAGTTATCTAAATAAGGTACTAGTTCATCAAACAACAACTCTAACAACAATTACTATAACAACTCAAACAAGTCCAAATTTTGGACGAGAAATAAGAATGTTGTTAATGATGGTGTAGTGGACAATGTTAAACCAAAACAACCTATGTTAAACTTATCCGACGCTACTCCACCAACCAACACTCAAAACAATATCAATCAAAGAACCAAAATTCAAAGCAATACCAATCAAAGAACCAACAATCAAGGAAACATAAACCAAGGGAATAACAATAACGCTAACCCAAACCAACACCATATCGATGAAAGTTCGCACCTTTAGGACAAACCCTTGAATCAGCATTTCGAGAACTATTGGCAAATAAACTCATTACATTGCCAAACATGAGGGATTTTGAACCTCAAGTCAAACCATCATGGTGAAATGATGCCCATTATTGTGAATATCATAGAAACAAAGGGCATCACATAAATGATTTCCCGAGGTTGAAGAACTTGGTTCAAGATTTCATAGATAACAGTGACATAACGGTAGACGGTCATAAGACCAACGATGATCATGAAGCCTTTAAGAATCCACTTCCAAATTATGACAAAGGCGCATCACCATCCTCGAACAACAAAGGATCTCATATCAATCATGTATACAATAATGTTATCAATCACATATCGACATCCAACAATCAAATTAACATCATTATGAAAAAAAAAAAGAAGAAAAAAAAGAATATGTCCCGGTCAATGTGACTACACGAGCCCAATCTAGATATGTCTTAAATGGGAGTGCCTCTAAAATGAAAACATCTCCAAACACTCAATACAACTTGGTAGACCAATTGAAGAAGACACCCGCCCACATATCCATATTAGAGCTTCTCAAGATCTCACCTGCACGCAAAAATATTTTGGAAAAGGCTCTTGTTGACACTACAATTCCAAATAACCTGGATATTATTTGATTTCAATCCATGGTAGTACATTTAACCGTGCCTCACATTCTATTATTTTCAGAGCATGATGATATCTCTCTTAATCATCTGCATAATACTTCACTCCATATCGAAGTCCTAGTCTATAAACATTGAGTACAAAGAGTGCTAATAGATGGAGGAGCCGATCTAAATATTTGCATTCTAAAACTTATCCGTGCATTGGGTTTCTCATAAACAACCATTGATCCTAAGAAAAAGATAACAATCAAGGCATATGATGATGAGGAAAGATCATCAAAAGGGCTCGTGGTATTACCCATTCAAGTAGGGCCAGTTCATAGTGTATACACCTAAAAATGGTCTGGAGATAATTAATTGAATAAGCAATTATTTAATTAATCCTCCTTCCCAATTTAATTGAATTCATCAGCAATTTGATTAAATTCCTCCATTTCATCTACTTATTAATAAATCTAAGGATTTATTTAATAGGTTCATTTCAATAATCTCCTTTGATTAATTAATTAAAATTAATTAATTCCTTCCATCAAATTCATTTATTCTAAATCCTTTAATTAATTAAAACAAATCAATTAATGATTGTTGAAATTAATTAGCCTTTTCCTATTATTTGAATTTCTAAATTCAAATTCTCCTAACTTCTAACCACCTAACCTAACCACTCCTAAACCTAACCCATTCCATCTAACCCCATCTTAGCTTGCACATCCTAACCACCATGTCTCCTTTCCTTAAACACTTTGCCCTCTCATGAGAAAAGCTTTGTGACACTTGTCACTAAGTGTTCCCTTTCATCCAACCTCTTCTAGAAGCTTCTTGACACTTGTCACCATGGAGATGACATTGTCCCCTTTCATCCAACCCCTTCTCTTACCAACCTCCAAATGTTCCCTTTAATCCAACCTCTTTGCCAATCACCTCCAATTTAACCATTGATATCTTCAGACTTAATCTTGACCGTTGATTCCTGCCACCTCACCCCTAGCCTTGGGAAATCCTATAAATAGACCCCGTTTTGGAGTTCAAAGGACCCCCAATTGATCCATCTCATTATTCATCTTATGCATTGTTACTACAGGCATCTAGCTTCTAGTTTATCATTTTAGCAATGTTATCATGTTCAATTTTAGCTTAAATCTTAGCTTCTTTCATAGCAACAATCATGAAATCATGTAGCTTAATCATGCTATCATTGCTAGCTTATGCATCTTCATCATTTAAATCCTCCATTTAAGTGTAGTCAAGTCACTGGAATTTGCATAACCAGATCTGAGAGCAAAATTCATACTTGCATTTACTAGGAGGCAATAGATCGATTAGCTATGGTTTTATCTTTCGTTGATTAATTTTCTAACCATTGCTTGCAATGATTTATTGAGTGTTTTGTGTTGCAGCTACAGGTATAACAGGTACACACTTCACAAGCACAACACATAGAGATACTATATGTCAAGTCTTAGACATAGACTTGTCTTATAACATACTTTTGGGTCGAACTTGGATCCATGAAATGCAGGCGGTGTCATCCACGTATCATTTGTGCCTGAAATTCCCATATGATGGACAAGAAATTACTATCACAACAGACACTAATCCTTTCCAATATTGCAATAATCTTAAAGAAGTTCAAAATGTTCTTGTACCCCATAACAGTGACGCTCTTGCTTCCACATCATCAAACAACAAGGATCAACTCAGAAATCTATCCATAGATTTTGAGAAAAGTATGAAGTTGAAAGACAAAGGCATGGGGGAATACTCTTTTGAATCCCTATGTCTATCAAAGTTGTCGATTTCACCAAGGTCTCATGGACAACCATCAACTTCAAAACAACAATCTTCACAACCTATAAAAAAGTTTGATGGTATGTTCATTCAAGCAGGAACACTAGCAGATGAAATAGAAGACAAAGATGTTTTGAATTGGCTCTACAAATATGAAGAAGAAACTAGAGCAACAACCATTAACATCACTATTCCCACAAAATGATATGGCAATGGATTCAAAATCACGCAATGCATGGAATATCAAGGAAAGGGTCATGTTGGCAAGCGTCGAGAAGGCATCACAGAACCAATTCAACCCCATTTACAACTTGCCAAAGATAAATTTGGACTTGGGTATGACCAACATATTCAACCTGTACAAAAACGAGATCATCATCAAAACCCCCGATGGAAAAGAAATGTAACACATAAAGAGGAATCATGGCAAGAAGTGACACATCGAGCAACTGAAAAGACAAACAAAGAACAAAAAGATGAAGAATATGAGAAATAACAAGAGGAACTCACTATTCAAAGAGAGGAAGCTTCCTATAAATAGATACATCACGTGAAAGCAATAACAGAACCTGATCAAACCAGTACAGAATCAATAATAGAAGGAACAGTTCGAGAACAAAGAGAAGATGAATACGAATCACAATAAGAAGAACTTGTCATTCAAAGGGAGGAGTCTATTTATGAACAAATCCAAAGAGTACAAGCAAGCACATAACCTAAATCAACACAAGCGACAAAACTTGTATCAATTATTAGCGAACTCTTCTCACCATACAATATTCCTATCAGATACAGCGGTGTAGCCTTAGAAAGTGATTTTGAGATAGACTCAAATAAATATGAATGGGACACTTTCTTTGATTTCACTGAGGACATTGAGGTATATATAGTCCACACATATACACCCATACCCTATGATGGACAAGGTTCAGGGGCTAGACCAGTTGAAATTGGATCACAACATATCAATGATTCTAGTGAGGACAATTAGGTTCCGAGCGAAATAAATTCTAAAGAGGGTATCATCATAGACTTTGGCCTCACTAATTCCAGTTTTGACAATGTATCCATCATGACCCTCATTGTTAAAGACCTTAACTCGCCAGACGATTCCTTACCCCTCATACATCTTGAACTCATAGATTGGAAACAACCTGAACAACTTAACATACCTATCTTCCCCGATGATGACACTATTGTCCAATACCTTTGTTCCGTGAACCCAAAAGCATTTTCCACCTGTGAATCTCATAACGAAGTTCTCAATCAAGAGAGTGCCAAGTCTCTTAGTCGCAAAAAAAAATAAAAATTCGATCTAATGGTGAAAACCATTTAATGGCAATATTAGATCATAAAAAAGTAAAAACAAAGGACATATCTAATGGCAAAAACCTCTTTGAGGCTCTTGAGGATGAGAGACTTGACACTCTTCCTAAACATTATCAGGAGAGATCACCAATTTTGATTGAGCCAACTCAATCAATCAATATCGACATTGAAGCAACAATAAGAACCATACATCTGGCAGAATCACTAACAAAAAAATAAAGACCTGACTTCATCAAATTCTTCAAAGAAAATCAAATCAATTTAGCTTGGTCTTATGCAAATATTCCAGGGGTAGATCTGGATTCGATCATGCACCACTTATCAATAGCTCTCGGAGCTAAGCCTATCAAGCAAAAATTGAGAAAAATGAACCCACATGTCGCCATATTGGTTAAAGCGCAACTGAAGAAGTTACTTGATGTAGGATTCATCCGACCCATTGATTATGTGGAATGGATTTCTAACATTGTGTCTGTATCTAAACCAGATAAAAGCATCAAAATTTGTACAAACTTCAGGATATCAATAAGGCTTGTTCGAAGGATGACTTTCCTTTACCCAGCATCGACACGATTGTAGATCTAATAGCAGGACATGTTATGTTGTCACCCATGGATGGTTTCTCAAGATACAATCAAATCAAAATAGCACCAAAGGACCAAGAAGATAAAATGGCATTTACCTGTCCATGGGGTACTTACTATTGGAATGTCATGCCTTTTGGCTTGAAGAATGCAGGAGCGACCTATCAAAGGGAAATGACTAAAATATTTCATGACATGATGCACACATTCATGGAGGACTATGTAGATGGCTTATTGGCTAAATCATTCACAAGAGAATAACATATAGAGATTCTGGATAAAATATTTCAAAGGTTGGAGCAATTTGTTGGCATTGAGTTGTCATTGATGTCAACCGGTATTCCAGGCTACCGATAGGGTATGTCAATATTGAAGAAGATTGAACCGGCATAAGGAAGATTAACATGAAGGCTTTTCAACCGGTATGATGGAAGACAAAACCGATATGAAGGCGTGGAAGACAAGCAGGTATTGAGATTGTTAGTGACATCACCGGTAAGAGGTGATATGAAGTTGTGTGTTGGCATGGAAAGTTGTAACCGGTATGTAGGCTGGTTGTTTGTTTATGTTAATGTCCGTGATGAAGAGGTAGAGAAACAAAGAGATCATAAACCACCAGAGGTGAAGTTGAGCTACTGATGTAGTGTATACTGTCAGATAGCAGCAGGAGAAGGTTTCACTGATAAGGGCTTGTGCTGGTATGAGTTTGTTGAATGTTCAAGTTTAAACTGACCTTGTGTTGGTGAGCTGAGTGTATGTTGATGTGATGCCACATGGAGCTGAGGTGGAGAGCATACAGAGGTTGGTGAAGTTTCTATCGACATGGTTATTGGAGCAGTTAGTCGATATTAAATGAAACAACCACAAATCACGGGTCGATAACAGATTGTTGTGACTCAAGGAAGAATGAACGACAGAGAAAGATCAAGGAGTTGTTGGTGCCTGGACCGAAGAAAGGAAATCGAATTGCAAGAGGACCTCAAGAAGGAAACAACTGGGTCATAAATGAGGACAAATTTCAAGGCCAGAAATTATGGTCAGGTTTGCAATTTTTGGAAAACATACTTTGGACAGATGGAAAACATGTGATGGCTTATTCCTCCAAAGCAGGTGTACAATCCAAGGTGGTTCAAATCAGATTAGATGCAGATTTGGTCGGTAGAAGGAAACCCTATCCACCCTCTGATTGAATTGGTTTTTGGCGGGAAAGCTTCAGTTTAAATATGGCGACCTAAGACAGATAGGGTTGTTGCTGAAGGGTGAAGGAGAGAGTGAAAGTTTTGTCTGAGAGCCGAAGAGATAAACACTTGAAGTGTTTGTAAGTGAAGATTGTATCGGTAAGGAATAGCTGGGTAAACCAATGTAAGCATCAAATCGACAGAGTGAGCATAGAATGCAGAGGTGACAAACTAAAAGAAGCAATACCTGATAGAGAGTGACCAAGTGTGATTTGAATTCAATAGAACAGAGGGAGAGAAGATTAAGCAGATTAAGAACCAGCAGAAAGGCTAAGTTGCAGTGTGTGTTGTGTTGATACAAACCGGTAAGATAGAAACTAGTAGTGCAAAGATTTGAAGGGTTGCAAAACTTCATTTGCAACAAGGATCTCATTTGTACATCTGATTTTTCATATTGTTTTCACTAAGTAGGTGCTTAGTGCAGGGGTTGTAGCTCCTTTAGGTTGTAGCTTATAAATTGTGTAGGGGTTGGTGCTCCTTGGGTTGGTGCCCAAAAATTTGTAATCAAATCTTTTCATCGTGAGCTGGATTGGAGCAAAAGATCTCCAGCAGCTATTCTCACCGAGGTTTTTCCCACATTGGGTTTTCCTCATACATCTGGTGATATGCATTGCATCTTCATGTGTGTGATGTATTAATCTTTTAGTTATTTCTCCTACACACCTTGTTTGCATTGATTTGGTAAACGGTTTGCATTTTGAGTATTTCATATTGAACCGATATAGCTCTGATTAAGTAAAAATTGTTTAAATCACTGATTCACCCCCCTCTCAGTGATCCATTGTGTCCAACACAATTCAATGTATGACTAAATCCTAAGAAGTGTGTCTTCGGTGTAACATCAAGCAAACTCTTGGGATACATAGTCTTAGAAAAAGGAATTATGGTGGACCCTGCAAAGGTACAACTGATCATGGAGATGCCACCTCTTAAAAATATCAACCAATTAAGATCTCCACAAGGACGACTACAATCCATAAGAAGATTCATTTCTCAACTAGCTGACAAGTGTCTTCCGTTCACTCATCTACTCATTAAGAATGTCCCTTTCAGATGGGAAGATCGATGTGAAAAATCATTTCACCAACTCAAGAAATATTTGATGAATCCACCTATCTTGGTACCACCAATAGCAGGCAAACCTCTTATTCTTTACATATTAGCTACAAAGGTATCACTAGGAGCATTGTTAGCACGAGAAGATTCAACAATTAAGGAAATGTCAATATACTACATCAACAAGACATTGAATGGATACGAGCTCAATTACACATTCATTGAAAAAGCTTATTTGGCAATGGTGTTCGCTTCTCAAAACTTTTGCCACTACATGCTAGCTCACACAATCAAGTTGGTAGCAAATATTGATCCCTTAAAATATCTACTCAGCAAAGCCGCCCTCACAAGAAGGTTAGCTAAATGGGTCATGATTCTAAGTGAGTTTGACATTCACTACACAGATAGAAAGGCTATCAAAGGACAAACTATCATTGATCAACTAGTCGAGGCACCATTACAAGACAATTATCCAATCCATGTGGAGTTTCTAGATAAAGATATTCTCACAGTATCAACAACACCATGGGTCTTGTACTTTGACAAATCATACACCCAACATGGATTAGGTGTCGACATCCTATTTATCACTCCAAAAGGACACAATATTCCTAAATCTTACTTTCCTTGCACAAATAACATTGTTGAGTATGAAGCTCTAGTCATAGGCATCAAGATGGTCATAAAGTGGAAGATCGTGAAATTGAAAGTCTTTGGAGACTCCCATTTGGTCATTAATCAGGTTAATGATGACTATCAAACGAAGGATGACAAGTTGATGCCCTATAAACGCATGGTGGATGACTTCAAGAAATATTTTGTGGACATCAAATTTGAGCAGATTCCAAGGGTGAACAACAAAGATATAGATGCCATGGCAACCATTGCCTCACTCCTACAAATACCAGACAAACAAAATCGTTATGATTTCTTGGTGGAACGATTGTTTTCCACTGCCTACGATAATTTTGAATCCCAAGTCATATGCCACACAGTCAGTTATGACTCACCCCTCTATGGAAAGATCTACACCTACCTAAAAGACAATATCCTTCCACTAGACCTATCCCGAAATTTAAAAAAAATGCAACTTTATTCGTCAAGCATCCCATTATACCCTAACCGCTGAAACACTTTATTGTTGAGGTCATGATGGTACTCTTCTTCGATGTCTTGATCGTAATGAATAAAAAATTGCCTTACATGAACTTCATGAAGGTATTTGTGGCGCACATTCAAGTGGTCCTACTCTCGCCAAGAAACTTCTAAGGATGGGCTATTATTGGCCAACCATGGAAAATAATCATATTAGTTTGCCATAAAATATCCAAAATGCCAAATTCATGGCAATATTATACATGCACTAGCCCAGGAGTTGCAATCGTTCACAACATCATGGCCATTTTGTCAATGGGGACTCGACCTAGTAGGAAAGATTCATCCTTCCTCATCAAATGGACATAAGTTTATCATCATGGCCACTAAATATTTTACAAAGTGGATAGAGGTCGTCCCATTGACTATTGTTATCGACAAGGAAATATCCTCTTTTATCTTGAATTATCTCATTTGTCGATATGACATTCCTAGTTCCATTATCACAGATAACGGAAGACCTTTCAAGAATCAAGATGTGCAAGAACTATGTGAACGATTTCATATCTAGCATCATTTCTTCACACCATATTATCCACATGGTAATGGCTAAGAAGAGGCCTCAAACAAAACCATCCTAAAAATCCCATGAAAACAGTGAACGGGGTTGGACATGATTGACATGTTCAACTCAACCCAACATTATGGGCCTACAAAACTAGCATCCATACACCTACAGGAGATACACCATACAATATGGATCATATGCTTTTTAACCTATTGAGGTTGAGATTCCATCACTCAAAGTATTACTAAAAGGACTCATTCTAGATGAGGAATATCGGGTAAACAGACTGCAAGAATTAGAGCTGCTAGATGCGCGTTGACAACGTGCTTTTGATCACCTCAAAGCATATCAAAAACACGTGCCAGAGCTATAATCACAAGGGAAAGCCAAGATCATTTCAAATCAGTGACTTGGCACTAAAGGAAAATCCCCACAATCAACAGGATCAGGAAAAGAAGGGCAAGTTTGAACCAAATTGGCTAGGACCTTTTGTCATCATATCTTCTTACAAATCAGGGGCATATCAGTTATCTACATCAAAAGGGGACCTGTTCGGCGAAGCTATCAATAGTGTGCATCTCAAAAAGTTCTACACCTAAGTTATCCAATTCATGAATAAGAGAAAAATAAAAATAAAATAAAAAAACAAGAAAAATAAAATAAAAAATAAAAAAGTGCAATAAAAACAAGTAGTGAAAACCTGGCAACAGGCGCTATTTGTGATAGATCGACTCTTCCATCTGTATGTACCCGTATCATAACTTTTTGCATCCATTCGCACTAAGCCTATGGCCATCACAAAGCTTTTGTAAACACAACAAAATCTTGGACACACTTAGCGTAGGCTGTGTCCTTGATTATCCGAACAGTTATCCACATAAATCTCTCACCATGGATTGGTGATCAGAGTATATATCCACATCAAAAAAAGTGTCCATAGCTAGGGGCAAAATCTTGATCTCAGTGGGGGCATTCCGCTTTAGTTTTCATCAACCAGATAGAACGCATCACAAACAAGGATCAAAGCATACTACAGAGACAAATGTCAAAACTAACCGTTAGACTTAAAATCAAAATCGTTGTCAACATCAACACAAAATAGAGCATGATGGATAATCTATTCTGAATCATGATTTGTTTACACTTAGCATGAAGCTTGATTATTTGTATCTTGATTTTTAAAATATTAGATCTCCTAAGCAACTCAAAGATGCACTGAGCTAGAAAAGCAACAAAGGAGTCTAATATTTTATTTGGTTTTCTATCTATGAGGCGATCATTCATATGATGAAAATTTGTCTCGAGAGATGAGTAGAAACATATCATTGAATACTGTAGTCATAGAAATCTGTCCATTTTAATTAAATGAATATTTTCTATTTATTTGATTAAAACCCCACTAGCCATCAGTTAATTAAATTAATATTTAATTAATTCATCTTCAAACATTTTCCTATTAATTAAATAAATTATTGAATTTATTTTAATTAATTCATTAAACCAAATTCACAATCAATTAAATGAATAAATCCTATTTATTCAATTTAATCCCCTTTCTTCTTTTAAATAAATTAAATAAAACATTTATTTAAATCATTTATCCCCCCCACTTGCATTTTCCTACAAATGCAACTTGCACACACAAATTGAAATAAATTAATTTTATTTTTAATAAAATTCTATTTTCCCTCACCCACCAAATCCACTTGCATTCCTAAACCCCCTTCTAGATTCTTCTAACCCCTTCCTAATTAACCTAATCCATCCCTTAATTATTGTCACATTCCTAAGCAACTTGGAGTAACTTCTCAAAGACTTCAAAGTCTTTGAAAAGCATTTAATGCTTTGTGTGTTCAACAATCTAACCTCTAAAGTCTCCCAAACCACTAATGGCTCTTACATGACCATTAATGACTCTTACATAACCAATTATGGTTAATTCAACTTGCACCCATGTGTCTCCTCAAGTATTTATTGCTTTGACCATGGTTATCCCTTTTACCTTTGCACAAGAGTTTATCCATTGGATAAAAGCTTTATTCTTTGAATAAAGAATTTATTCATTCAACCCAACCTTGACCTTAACTCCTAAGTTAACTCTAAGGTCATGTCAAGCATTTAATGCTTATTCCCTCTCCTCTCAACCCCTCTCATATTGACACTTGTCATCTTGGGATTGGGTTGAATGCCCTCACATGGATTGAATATCAGTCAATCTTGACCCTTGTTGAGATTACTCAATCTTAACCATCCATTGCTCCACTTTCTCTATAAATAGAGCCCATTTCTTCATAATCCAGATCCTGAAAACTTGTATGCATTTAATTTATAGTGAAATTTTAGAGAGCATTTAGCATAAATCACTAATATATTGTTATTTTAGCCTAAAATAAATCATTTTGTCATCATAGCATCTAATATTAGCTTTTATTCACATTTGCATAACATTTTAGAGTAAACATTTCAATCTTGAACCTCCATAAGCATCCATAGTGCAAAAAGTTGTTGAGAGCTACACTAATTTGAAACTTGGAGAGGAGAGGAACAAAGGAGAAGGAGCTAAGGGCATGTTAGAAGGCATTTGGAGATGCCTTGTTATATTTACCTTCATAGTTAAATATTTCTTCATGTTTTTAGTGTCTCTTTTGATATGCCTGCTTAGATTAGTTTTTGGTTTAATAACACTAACTTTGATCTTGGTTTCTTGTGTTTTTGGTGTGTTATACGACCACAGGTTCTTGTCTAACCTTGTCCATTCTAGAGCATCATTTGGTGAACCCGACATGAATCAAACACAAAAAATTTCTACAAACCACTAACTTTTTTGTTTAAATTGACACACAGGTCGCGCTTCGACACTTTTGTTCACGTTCCAACACTATTGTCATTTAGTATTTTAGCACTTTTGTTTATACAATAGCGCTATTGTCTAAAGTTTAGCACTTTTGAATATACTCTAGTGCTTTTATCTCTTAATTAGCGTTGTTGTTTAGGTTTTAGCGCTTTTGACCTGCTGCACAAATATCTTACTTGAGCGCTTTTGTCTTCCTTGTAGCGCTTCTGTTTGCACACAAAATAGCGCTATTGTAACAAAACGTTGTAAAAAATTTCCTTGTAACCAAAAAAACAAAAAATTAAGCTTGTGGAAGCCCCCCAGACATGCGCATTTTTCTAACTTATTCTCTTTTGTGCAGGTTTTGACTAACCCCTTCAGCAAGAATTTTTAGTAATTTTTAGCTTAGGAAGTAAATTTGTTTTTATGGCTAACTTTGTATTTCAAGTTGGAATAAAATAAACTCACTTTCCTTTTGGTTAAAAATAAACTACACTTTGATTTGGGTTTTAAAATTCACCACATCTTTCATTTGGAGCTCTAAAAAGAATCACACTTGTTCAAAGTTAAAAAGAATCACAAAAACAAACACACAAAATTATTTTTTGCAAAGTTAGGAACAAGTTCTTTTGGTGCTTAAAATCAACAAGGCAAAATTTATTTCTTGCATCAAACTAAAACTCACAATCCACACTTCAATTTTTGGGCAAATAAAAAGAACAATCAATTTGTCTTATCTTGCAAAACGACTTACTTTATGCATACGTGCTCTTATTTCAATTGACCAGGATTTCAAATTCTAGTTTACTCAAACACATTGCTTTTGAAGTTAAAAAGAACATCATGGTTGTTGGAGCAACATCTCTAAATAGATAAAACAAATCATTGCAATGACAAGTTAAAAAGAACAAGTGTATTTTGTGTTTGACACACTTGTGCAAAAGAGTTTATCGAGTGGTCATACTTCTAACACACACTATCCTCTCCCTTGGTTTTCGTGGTCCTAGGTGGAAGAGAAAAGTGTTAGTAACACTCAAAATTTTATCTTTTTAAGAGAGGTCTGCCAAGAGACACATCACTCTTGGGAATGACCTCGCGCGGTAAATCTTTCGAGCCGTTAAAGAAATCAGGTGAGAGCGAAAGTTGTAGCCTTGGGTATAGTTGTTCCTACAGTGTAACTTATCGAAATGACAAATGGGCCCCACCACAAGTTACAAGGCTCTTAAGTGAGTCACTGCAGAATGAACTTATGTCCAAAAACATCGAACATTACTAAACACCTTTAAGTAGTAGCCCACCCATTCTATTGATTGAGGATATTTGTGATACAATTCAGTGCAAGAGCATAGATGGTTTTGCTCCCAAGATACTCACCATACATATTTCCTTGAGTAGAAACATAGTTTTTTGAAAAGTCACTTGTGTCTTGATGAAAGTGGTGACTCCCCCATCATAGGGATTATCTATTTGTTATGCTCGTGCAAGACTTAGTATATCACATCCTTACCTGCCACGACAAGATTCATAAGGTATGTAGTACCAAAGTCAAAGAAATATCAAGATGTGGGCTGAATTTATCGCAACTGGCCATTTGACCTTAGGGATAAAGAGTGTTTGAAGTGTCTTCATTTTTGTGTCAGACCAAGTACAAATTGAGTCGACTTCAGGCTTTGGGAAAACACCTTAAA
Organism: Cryptomeria japonica; assembly: GCF_030272615.1. Classification (NCBI taxonomy): domain Eukaryota; kingdom Viridiplantae; phylum Streptophyta; class Pinopsida; order Cupressales; family Cupressaceae; genus Cryptomeria; species Cryptomeria japonica. The sequence continues at coordinate 21,443,730 of NC_081412.1, forward strand.
ATACATCTAAAAGAAAGGGTCATAAAAAGTCCAAGGATTGGGTGATCTAGACCCATACTTATTTGTGCCTTTTTGAGGCAACATTCTTGTGTTTGTGTGCTTGCTTTGTTTTCTTATCAAAGAAAAATAAAAAATCCATTCCAAAACAAGTATTCATCCAATACAAACATTTTTAGAAACCAACAAAGGATCAAAATCAAACAACAAAAGTATCAAACTATATGACCATTCTTCACATCTTGAGAAAGAAGAATCTTCATCAAGACATCAACTTGAAAAGAAGACCATTGAGCTCAAAGGCTCTTATCAAAAGGAGGAAATTCTTCTATCTTAATAGACAAATCTTTGTCTCTAATAGAGCCTTGTTACGTCACATACGTCTCTATCTTCAAGGGAAATCAAACGAGTTTGATCAAGAGTCATTGAACCACTGAGCTTTTATGCAATACAGAGCTTTGAGTTATCACAAAAACAAAGGAGGCAAGATCAATCTTGACTTCTTTCCAGACATTTGTATCACATACAATGTAGTTCAAGAAATGCCACCAATGCCTGAAAGAGAAGAGGTAGAATTTGTCCCATATGTAACACGAAGCTTTTATTGAAGTTAAACGTTTCATTCATTCCCATATTCACATCATCACTTCATTTCAACTCTCAAAACATTAAGAGGTTCTTGTCCTAAAGTTCTATTTTAAAATTGCTTGAATCAAACACAAAAACATCACTTTTTAGAGTGTCTCTACATCTAGGATAAGCTCATCCTAAGAGACATATATACGCTGGTTAAAACTAGTCTATGAGTGAATCCTCTCATTACTAGGTAGTTGGATTTGTAACACATCTCAGATTCCTCTACACCTTATCACATCAAACTTTGCCAAAACACAACAAGCAATTCAAGAAAGAACTTTGGTAACATCTACCTTTAAAGTGCTAGAGATCCATATGCAAAACACCACACCAACCATAAATCTCTCATTTCATCAACAACTCATCATCATTTTCACTCAACTTCAACAAAAACTTATAAACAAAATGGCTCATACCCGAACACGGTCAAGACAACAAGAAATTGAGGAAGAAGAAGAAGAGGAAAATATCAATGAATTCCAAGAAGCCCTTGGAGGAAACACAAATGATGAAAACCTAGGTACTCCTACCCCGACGACAATAGAAAGGGCACAACACAACCTTCTCTTTAATAGACTTTTTGACGAAATACTCAGGAGCAATGCGGATGCTCACTTTTTGAGACTTGCTCAAGAGGGAGCCAAACTACCTTCTGACTTTGATGTTGCACAACTAAGACAAGCATCAGAACGCCAAAGTCGTAATGAGGATGAAAGAGGTCGAGATCTAGTTAGATACAACCTTCATCAAGGTAATCCACCACCTCCTCCTCCTCCAAATGACATAGAGATGTTGTGGCAACAAGTTGAAAATCTCGCCCAACAACTTCGTAGTGGTGTGAAAACTAACCAATTTTCACTCAATGACATTTGTCCCTATCCCTTTGATAGGAATCTTCATATGCCACCTTTTCCATGAGGGTTCGAAAGACCCAAGTTTGAAAAATATAGAGGAAAAGGAGATCCTCATGATCATGTTCGAGAATTCCATTCAACTTGCCTAGAAGTGGCATACGAGGATACATACCTCATGCACCTTTTTTCCCAAAGCTTAAGAGGAACAACCACATCATGGTTTTCCTAATTACCAGGTGGCATTAGGACATTTGAAGAACTCATCCAGAAGTTCCTGGCACATTACTCACACAACATTGAACGTGATATCACTATGGCTGATCTATGTAACACTAAACAAAAACTAGGTGAACTATTTTTAGTCTTTCTACAATGATGGCATCAAATGTCTAGCAGACGTTTCTCTTCAGTTACCTAAACAAGAACTAGTGGAAATATTTATTTCCAACTTAAACGAAGAAATGGAATTTCACCTAGATGTCAAAGACACAGATTCTTTCAATGACATGATCACAAAAGGCTTAAAATGTGAGCGGACTCTCATTAAGAAAGGACTTATCAAAATCTACAATGAGCCAAAGGATGCCCCTCGTCCACGCTTCAATAGTGACAAGCCTAGCTTCTGGAAAAAAAAACAAAAATATCGTCAACGACGGGGTTGTGGATGCAAGAACTATCAAAAGTGCACAACCAGTGGTTCGATTTGCAGGATAGAACACCCCACCCAAGAATAACACAGTTGCTCCTTCAAATCAAGGGCGCATCACATCTCAAGACGAACCCAGACAGTGTCAACAAAAACCAAAGCAAACATACACTCCCTTAGGGGAACCCATCGAAATAGTGTTACATCAGTTGCTTTCTCAAAATCTGGTGACCTTACCAAAAACATCAAATTATGAACCTCAAGTCAAATCTTCATGGTGGAGGGATACCGAACATTGCGATTTCCATCAAGGGAAAGGGCATAAGACAAGCAATTGTCACAGATTGAAAGATCTTATTCAGGATCTTATTGACTGAGGTCAAATCGAAATCGAAGGATATGATCCAAAGACACAAACAATGATCATCTGATGTTCAAAAATCCACTTCCATCACAAGATCAAAGAGGTCCTTCCACTTCAGGGAGAAACACAGACACCGCTAATTATACGCAAGCAGCATATAATTACACTGTGAATCACCTATACGATGCCAGTGAACAAATTGCAACTATTACCATCAAAAATCCCAGCTCCACTCGCAATGTTGTTACACGTCGTGTCAAGATTACCATAAAAGTAGCTCCACAAGGCACCACATCTATCCCAAAGTAGTATAACCTTGTGGACCAGTTAGACAAAATGCCCACACTGATATCTATCTTAGAGCTATTGTGCCTATCTCCATATTATAAAACAATCTTGGATCAAGCTCTCCAAGAGGCGTCGGTCCCTGCAAAGCTAAATACAAATCAGTTCCAAGCCATGGTAAAAAATCTAAGGTCATCACCTTGTCTCACTTTCTCTGAAAGTGACAATTCTTCCTTCCAGCAACCTCATAATGCCTCACTACACATTGAAGGATTTATCAATCAACATGGGATCAAGCGAGTCTTGATCGACAATGGAGCAAGCCTGAATATTTGTACACTACAATTAGTCACTGCATTGGGATATGCAATTGAATCAGTGGATCCCCGCAAGAAGATCACAATCAAAGCTTATGATGATGCAGAGCATTCATCCAAAGGAGTTGTTGTACTACCAATCCGAGTGGGCCCTATGGTGAAACACATCATTTGTCAAGTCTTGGACCTTCCTCTGTCGTACAATTTGTTGTTGGGGAGACCTTGGATACACGCCATGCAAGCCGTTCCATCCACTTACCATCAGTGTATCAAGTTCCCACATAATGGTGTAGAAATCACAATCCTGGACGATGCAAACCCCTTCGCATATTGTCATAATATAAGTCATCAACCAGAGATTACTGTTCCCAACAATAGAGAAGCCATCTCCTCCATGTCATACATAAGTCCAGCCTCTCTTTCCAATTCAAACACCACTATACCCAGGCAAGAGATGCTCAAGATGAAAATTGCAAAGGAAGGTCCTGGAGAATACAATCTAAGCCAACTCTTTTGTGTTGGACAAATGCCCACTTCTCCCAAAATACATGGCAAACCTCAACAAGTACTTCAGACGTCACTAGTCAAACCAACATGTACATTGACACCTTTCATCCTTGGAAAGAGTCAAGAAGAAGAAACCAGAGATGAGGACTTAGCAGAATGGATCTATAAGGACCCAATCACCACTGACATTCTGCAAGCTAAGCTTCCCACATATCAGTATGGCAAAGGCCTTCTCATTATGCGCAGAATGGGTTATGATGGTCAGAGTGCTTTGGGACCTTGCAAGCAAGGATGACATGAACCACTGCAGTCGGAATTAAAGCCCAAAGATAACACAGGACTAGGCTTTCAAAAGGAGATCTTTCCTAAGCTCAGATTCAAAGGGAAACCCAACAAACCGCTATATCAACCTACTACAAAGAGGCCTCCTTTGATTATAAAAGCAACACCCCAAAACATAGCAACCACCCCATTAAGGCTAAAAATCCCAGCAAAACCATATGCAACGCCAGTCATCCCATCAATCAAACCAGCAACATCGTCAACAGCAGTGATAACATCAATAGTCCCCTTAGCAGCACCAACTATATCCGAATTCCCAGCAGTATCGACCACACCAGCAGTTCCAACAGAAGTAGCAGATTCAACACTACCAACACTCCCTGCATCGGATTCATTGATCCCCATAATTCTTCCTGCAGCACCGATGATTTCATCTACAATGGTACATCAACCAATCACACCTGCAGTGTTTAACTCAAGAGGTATCCCAGTATGGTATAGCAATCAGATTCTGGAAAATGACTTAGAGACCGACTCACATGAGTGGGAGTTTGATTCAGTACATCTGAATACTTCAAATGAGGAAGACACATCACCCCCTCCACCTCACAAAAACATCCCTATTTATGGAGAAGCATAGATAAAGACCTCTTGGGTTCCTGAACTGGAAACTTCTTCCACAGACCCTACGTCACATCCTACGCCTGATTCTGACAGGGAGAGTACCATCAATGACCTTAACCACAACATCTTAACCCTCACTGACACATCGAACAAACTTAACCTAATCGATGAGGTAATGCCCATTATCCATCCTGAACTCATCGAATGGAACCAACCTAATCCCCCATGTCTTGACCATTTCCAAAACGATGAGGCAATCATTGACTTCTTGGAATTACGGGATAACATACCAAGCGAAGATCACAAAGCTGGATTCGCCATAGAACTTAATAGCGCAACATACTTTGGGGTGGATGCCAAACCTTTCAGTTGCAAAAATATAACAATAAAACATGGATCTTCCAGTGAAAACCACAATGTGGCACTGTTTGATCCCACAAAAGTAAAAAGAAAGAGTGTATCCAATGGTGAAAACCTCTCTGAGGTGCCCGAGGATGAAAGGTTTGACATCCTCCCTTCTAGTGCACAATAGGTACGATCAACAATTATCATTGAAGAGACAAAAGAATGCAACGTAGGGACTCCTGAAAGTCCTCACCACATACATCTGGCATCTCTTTTAACTCCAGAGGAATAACCTAAGTTTGTCGAATTCTTCCAGAAGCGTCAGATTAACTTTGCATGGTCATATGCAGACATGCCTGGTCTTGATCCGGATTTAGTCATGCATCACCTCATAGTAGCCGAAGGAGCTAAGCCTGTCAAGCAGAAGCTTCGCAAGATGCATCCTCAGATTGCAGTTCTAGTCAAAGCAGAACTTTAGAAACTCCTGGATGTTGGCTTCATTAGACCCATTGATTATGCGGATTGGATATCCAACATTGTGCCTGTCGGCAAACCAAATGGGGGCATCTGTATCTGTACTGACTTCAGAGATCTGAACAAAGCATGTCCTAAAGATGACTTTCCCCTACCGAATATCGACATCATAATAGACCTAACAACAGGACATGCCATGCTTTCACTCATGGATGGCTTTTCAGGGTACAATCAGATAAAGATCGCTCTAGAGGATCAACATAAGATAGCCTTCACATGTGCATGGGGCACATACTACTGGAATGTAATGCCTTTCAGTTTGAAGAATGCAAGAGCGACCTATCAACGAGCAATGACTACTATCTTTCATGATATGATGCATACCATAATGGAAGATTATGTTGATGACTTACTAGCAAAATCCCTCACAAGAGAAGGTCATCTAGACATATTAGAGAAAATCTTTGATAGACTGGAAAAATATCATGTTAGACTCAACCCCAAAAAATGTGTCTTTGGAGTAACCTCAGGGAAACTTCTAGGATACATTATCTCAAGCAAAGGTATTGAGGTCGATCCAGCAAAAGTCAAAGCAATCATGGACATGCCACCTCCAAAGAACATCAGCTAGCTAAGGACACTACAAGGGCGGCTTCAGTCCATCCGCAGATTCATTGCACAACTGGTAGATAAGTGCCACCCCTTTACACACCTGTTATACAAGAACATCCGCTTTCAATGGGATACCAGATGCCAACAAGCATTCCAGATGCTTAAAGACTATCTCATGAATACACCATTGTTGATTCCACCAGATCCGAGCAGGCCTTTATTACTCTACATTTTAGCAACAAGTATAGCATTGGGTGTACTATTGGCACAACACAATGCAGAAGGGAAAGAGTGTGTTGTTTACTACATCTCTCACACACTGGTTGGCTATGAACTCAATTACACACCTATTGAGCGAGCTTGCCTAGTAGTAATCATGGCAGCCACTAAACTGAGGCACTATCTATTGACACATAAAGTACAGTTAATTGCAAAGATCGATCCACTCAAATACTTACTCAGTAAAGCCGCATTGACTAGCCGCTTGGCCAAATGGGTGATGATTCTCAGTGAATTTGATATCAAGTATGTGGACCATAAGGCTATCAAAGGACAATTTATTGCAGATCAGTTGGCCGATGCACCACTCATAGGCGATCATCCTCTCATTTCCAATTTTCCAGATGAAGAGATATTCATGATCACAGAAGCACAACCATGGAAGCTATACTTTGATGGTTTATACACCAGGCATGGCTCGGGGGCAGGCATTCTATTTATCACACCTCAAGGTTACAGCATTCCGAAGTCTTACAGGCTCACATTTCCATGCACAAACAACATAGTAGAGTATGAGGCCTTGATCACAGGACTCAGGCTAGCCATACAATGGAAGTTACAAGAACTACAAGTATATGGCAACTCCCAACTGGTCATTCAACAAACAACCGATGAATATCAGACTAAGGATGACAAACTCATGCCATACAAGCAAATGGTGGATAGTCTAAAGGCATCATTTACTACTATCACCTTTGAGCAGATACCTAGAGATCAAAATCGAGCTGCTGACGCTATGGCTACTATTGCGTCTCTCTTAGATCTTCTGAAAAATTCAACATGCTACGAGTTCTTGGTTGAACAACTTTGGATTCCCGCTTATGATATCCCAGAAACCGAATGATATGTCGCCTTGTTGGTTCCAAATCCCCATGGTACGGTGAGTTCTACACCTATCTTCACGATCACACACTTCCTCCTAACCAATCGAATAACCAACGTAAAACCTTCATTCGCTAAACTGCTCGATATACCATTATTGCTGAAACCCTATACTGACACAGTCTTGATGTTACTCTCCTTCAATGTCTAGAACAAGATGAGATAACAAAAGCCTTGGAAGAGGTACATGAAGGAATTTGTGGAACTCATGGAAGTGGCCCGTCACTAGCTAAAAAGATCCTACGAGCTGGATACTATTGGCCATCAATGGAAAAAGACTCCTACTACTTTGTCTGAAAGTGCAAGAAATGCCAAGTTCATGGAGACCTGATACATGCACCAGCATAGGAATTGCAACCAATCACAACACCATGGCCCTTTTGTCAATGGGGACTTGACCTTGTGGGTAAAATCCATCCATCTTCATCCAACGATCACAAATTCATTATTACCGCCACCGAATACTTCACAAAGTGGATTGAAGTTGTTCCACTTACCCAAGTCACTGGCAAGCAAATCGCCTCATTCATCCTCAATTACATCATTTGTCGATATGGTGTACCCATGTCCATCATCACAGATAACGGGCTTCCTTTCAAAAATCAGGATGTCCGTGAACTCTATGAAAAGTTTCACATCCCACACCGCTTTTCCACTCCCTATTACCCACAAGGCAATGGTCAGGTAGAAGCATCAAACAAGAACATATTGAGAATCCTCAAGAAGACAGTCAATGATGCCGACCGTGATTGGCATGTTCAATTGAATCCAGCACTATGGGCATATCGAACTAGCATTCGCACCCCTACAGGCGCAACTCCTTACTCACTGGTCTATGGTAGAGAAGCTATCTTACCTATTGAGGTTGAGATACCATCACTACGAGTTTCCTTGCATAATCTAATAGATGATGAAGCCTACAGGGTATCACGTCTTCAGGACTTAGAGCTACTTGATGAGAAACGACAAGCTGCATACAATCAACTCAAAGCCTATCAGCAGCGCATGAGCAGAAGCTACAATCATTGAGTTAGACCTCATACATTTGAGGTCGGTGATCTTGTTCTTCGAGAAAATCCTCGTAACCAACCAAATAGAGAACATCAGGGAAAGTTCGAATCAAATTGGCTGGGTCCATATGTTATCACTGCTGTATTTGGGTCCGGGGCATATCAGTTGGCTACTTCAGAAGGAGAACCGCTAGCAGATCCAATCAACAACATGCACCTCAAAAGGTTTTATACATAAGTTGCACAGAGCATCAGGCTCCCATACATACCAGAAAAACACCAAAAACATTCAGAAAAATGTCCTAAATAAAATACAAAAACATCAAAATAGTAAAGAAAAATCATACATCCAAATGGTGAACAACCACTCTAGTGGCACCTTGGGTAAGTGCGATGGTGAAAACCTGGCAAACAGGCGCCACTTGTAAAGGCTATGGCTCCATTGTCTTTCAGACTTGTTGCGATCACATTCATTACATCCGCTCATCCATCATTCAAACCATGGCTTGTTATTGATCTACGTTGAAAGATAGCACTTCATGCATCTTGCATCCTGCCTTTTCATAGTCATGTCTAAACTGGGGGCAATGCCCTTAACCTATTGATGGAAATAGATTGTACATTACTTGTGATTCATTGGGTTCTTCATTCAAAATTGTCTCACAAAAACCAAAAACATTCAAAACAATCATCAAAATACCAAAAACATTGGAAAACTATCTTAGAAAATCCAAAAAACATCAGAACACATTGAAAATCAAACAAAAACATGGCAACACATTGTACATACTCATTTGAGCAGGAACCATGCAAACATTGTAAAATACTCACATGATGATCACTTATCAAATCGACCAAACAATCAACATCAACACACAAACTGTCTTCAACAAGGATGCATCCTTCTGTACCAAAACAAAGACATGATGACGTTTTATTTGACAAGAAAATTATGTTTAAGCTAGCAAAATACTTGGTTGTTTTGTAGGTTATTCATTCATGTATATATATCAGGTTCCTACGCTACTCCAGGATATCCACAAGTGATTAGAGTGGTCGGGAGGGTTCCTACGCATTGTTTGTAAGTCTTCTGCGAATTATTCCGATGAAATTCTGGGGCATGTACTAATGGTGTCTATGTGGGAAGTTCACTAAGCTATGTGATCATAGGCAAAATACAATCATAGATCACTACGACTTGCTGACTACAACGTATACCTCGACCATATGAGCATGAACCATTATCGAGGATCCATATTCTTTATTCTTTATTCTTCATATATGTTGTTTGCTTACAGGTACAATGCTCTTTCTTTGGTTTCTCCTACCTCATCCAAACTGGATAAAGGTTTTATCTCTTATTACAGTATGAACTTGTCTTAGGATATGATCAGCCCAAGATCAAGGAGGATGTTCCAAGTCAATACTCAGGGCAACTTGACCCATTATATCAAGTTGTTTGTATTAACTTGCTACATCAAAATCCATGTAAGGAATACTCAGGTCATCTTGAATCATTATGTCAAGTTGCTTGTATCCTCTTACAACATTTTCAAGCTCAATGATGAAAATAGAGCACTATGGATCGTCATTCCATCTCATCTGTTTATATTGCATTTCATTGCGTATTGCCCATCCATTTTACTCATTCATTATTTTTCACATGATTTTGAATGCAAGTATGAACAAAAGTCAAAATTGAACAGCTATGGAAAATTGAGTTGGTCTTGGATATAATCACGACAAAGTTCTCTAATACATCATCAGTGCATTATGCAAAGTTTAGACAACCTTGCATTCATCTATCATAAATCACATCATCATTTCATAACATTTAGTTGCATTAGCCATTCATTAGCGTACATTTAATATCATTTAGTTGCACTCACCACATATAGTTCATTCTCATTTACTTGCATTAGTATCATTATATCATTTCATTATTACACTCATGACATTTAAATTCATTTAAATTGTCCTTATTTGCATTTACTACCATGATTAGCCATTACTATACATTCATTTATCTATCAATTAGTTAAAGTGCATTCATTTATCCATTTTAGTGTATTATTATACTCATTTTATTTCACTTAGAATTCATTTAGACTGCATTCATTATCCCTTTTAACTGCATTAAGGTGCAATTATTCATTAACCATGAGTTGCATTATCATCACATTATCATTTTACTTCATCATATTTGGACATTTAGAATCATAAAACCATTTGTCTCAAACATTGGTTCATACATTATAACATATGCATTCATTTAGAAATCATCATTTAAACATTTGTACTTTACATTTGTTTATCCATGTTACGTTCATATAGATGCATATCCATAAATAAATCATTCATTCAAAACATTACATTAACATCATTGCATATCATTATCTCATCATTGTATTGATATAAAGTACAAAATACTATCTATACCATCATAAATCACCATTAAGCATACATCATCATCATGGCATTTCATACATAAAGCAATACATCAAACAAATCATGCATATATAAACCTGCATTCACATGTTAGTATCCAACATCATAAAACATGCATATAGACATCATATAGGAATCATCTCATAAATGCATACATATAGCAAGTACAACCATCCATCTAAGCATAACTCATAAAATCATCATCAAGCATAAACTCCATACATATCTACATGCATATCATCACAAAATATGGGATCACCTCATATATCATCTCATGTATCAGAGTACAATGAAGTCCAAAAAATCGGCTACCAAGAGCCATCCAAAGTATAGTCCAAAAATAACAATATATACAAAATGCTCTCTCGGATGCCACTCTGACCAGATGCTGCACCACCATCACCACCTACTCCCCCACTAGTCCCTGCATCACCTGATTTGTCTCTCCGTGGAGGACCCATCAAACCCCCACTAGCTCCTGCGTCACCTGACCTATCTCTCGGTAGAGGACCCATCACACCCCACTGCTCTGCATCCTCTGAGATCGCTCTGATCTGGCCTACCGCATATGTGAATAGCTCAGCGCTCGCTGACTAGCTGGCACCACCTACTCATATAGGCCCCGCAAATAATCAACCTCTCCACCTGCTCTTCGTACCTCCCTCGCCAATGCCTCCACTGATGGCCCCTGTCCCTGTGCTCCCTCCAACATCCTCACTCTCTCCTGCAACTGGATCACCCCATCCACGGCCTGATCTCTCTCCCGCAGCACTACAGTCAGCTCTGACTCTCGTGCAAATAGCTGCAACCTCCGCCTCCAGATCCTCCACCTGTATCTCGACTACTGTGAGTCGAGTCTGCAAATGTAATATCATATGGTCCCGAAGATCTCTAGTTGCTCCCTCCCCTATATCCATAGGTGCCTCACCTGTAGCTCCCTCTCAAGTGGCTCCCTCCCCTCTATCCATCAGTACCTCCATCTCCCCCGTACCTCTGCCACCTAATCTAACACCTCCCTGTATCAAAGGTCCCTGTGATATCCGCAATGGCAAACCACCTCTCCCTCTCCGCTGAACTCACCCACCACTACCACCTCCACCATCCCCCCTCCTCCTCCTCCATCACCACCTCCTCCATCACCACCATCCCCTCTCCCTCGTCCATCTACTATAGGTCCTCAACCTCCTCTCCTCCTCCGTCTTCGTCCCCTATCCTCCTCAAAATCGAGAATCGGCTCTGTCGGATTTGATATCCGCAGAATCAGATGAGTTGCCATATACTGCGTATACTCCTCCGACACCCTTGCATCTACCACCCTCGGTCGTATATCCCATGGTCTCGCCTATAACATCCGAAACTCTACCAATGCCTGATCATAAGGTAGTACTGGCCCCCATGCATACCTCTCTCGTACCACCCTGACATACTCCCCTGATCCCCTAGGCAATCCCTGTCGTCATCCAAACTATCTCAAAACTCTGCCCGACACCTTTCTCTCTACATGGTAGGTTGTCCTCCCAATGAGGAATCGGGTCATGAATACATGCGGCAACACCTCCGCATCATCCTCCCAGGGCTCACACTCAATATAGGGTCTCTAGATCACTGCATCCAGATCATCTAGTGCCCGTTGCCACCACTCTAACTTCCCCAGGTGGGGCTGACTCATCATACCGCTATACATATATACATAAGGCTGGTCGACTGCCCGAAATATCAGACTCACTAGTCGGGTAACTAGTAAGTGCTCCCATGCCCAAATATGCAGCAGTGTCACTCCCACTACCAATGAGCCCCTCCCTCGGTATACTACCTCATGCAGCTCCTGATATAAGTGCGCCAACATGCATGGTCCCCATGCAAACTAGGTCCCCTCTGTCATCATCTGCTCAATCACCTGACCCTAACCAACAACAAGTCCACGTGATCGTCTATCCGGGCACAGTAATCCCCCCACAATCCCTAACAAAACTGTTGGTAATGGCTCATACAATGCAGCGATATCCTCCCAGGCTATCAAACCATCATCAATATAAACGTCCTCATCAAAGAATCTCTACACCGCTAGAGTCCCCCACGCTCTATCGTACGTCACCAACTCACCTCGAATAGGAATATGCAGGATGCGTCATACATCCTCCAGTGTCACAGTCATCTCCCCCTGCGCCAAGTGAAATGTGCATGTCTCACTATGCCAACGCTTTGTCAATGTTGTCATCAAACCGTGAATCATCCGAATCATGGGCATATACATCATATCATACAACTCAGTCACTACAATGCAATCCACCTCGGCCTCTATCAGCTGATCACGCAACCCCTATGTGGCGGGATGCCTCTCGCGCAACTGTAAGACGCGAAGATCCTCCTACACAAGTGCATCAACCATCATCATCAGTTGTTTTGTTTCAAACTTTCTTAAGTTTAAACCTAGACTATCAACAGATACTTTGATCAATTATTTTCGGGTTTCAACAGATAAACAATCATGGCACACCTAGACTTCAACAGACATTTATCCTAATGACCTAAGTCTCATCAAGGCTGCTATGGTTCAAAACAACTCTCACCTCACATCGTCATCCATCCATCATTGGCATCGAGAGATTTTTGTTCACACAAACTGGGGCATCTATTTTTCCTAAACAAAAGCGCTATCTTGCAAACAAAAGCGCTATCTCCTAAACAATAGCGCTAATACCCTGACAAAAGCGCTTAATCAACTATACAAAAGCTCTCAAACTACAAAAGTGCTACAATCACTACGCAATAGCACTTCTTTACATCAATAGCGCTCAATTAACTCCTCCATCGCACTCAATTATTTATACAATAGCGCTAATATTTGCAAAAGTGCTCAAACGACTGCACAATAGTCCCATTGCGGCACAATAGCACTAATTAAATTGACAAAAGTGCCAAAACACAGTTTCAGCGCTTTTGTCTCGACTCAACTTGGATCTAGCTAAAAATACATCAAAAATGCGTAAAATTCAAAAACTCCAATTCACATACTGCTAGTCCGTAGTCATCTGGCCGCTGGAATCGACGGACTCGCTCTAATCGATGCTCTGCTACGGGTACCGACATCCTGACTGCTACTTGCTCCTCCAAAAAGTCACTATTAGAGCTAGAATTTCACTATGATCGCGGATACAAATGACCATGTTTTCACCCCTTTCTCCCCATATAAACCCTTCACTGTAACCCTAATTTTCCCCCGCTCACTGCCGTAGTCCCCGTAAACTTCCCGAGCCTCCCATTTCTCCATTTTATCTCCGATTTCTTCTATTTTCCACTAGCATTGCTAACTTCTTCTCTTCTACCACCCTACCAATTTTCATTCTTTTTCGAGAGATCGCCCGATTTTTCAAAATTCTTCGGCTCATCTCTCGAGGGGGCATACCACCCATTAAATCAACATTTTATGGGGCATTTCTTCACACCTATTTTTCTTTCTTTGAAACGACGCAATAAACCGCATCATCTCAAAGAGGGGCAAATGTAGTCACATAAATCTGTCCATTTTAATTAAATGAATATTTTCTATTTATTTGATTAACTAGCTATCAGTTAATTAAATTAATATTTAATTAATTCATTTTCAAACATTCTCTTATTAATTAAATAAATTATTCAATTTATTTTAATTAATTCATTAAACCAAATTCACAATCAATTAAATGAATAAATCCTATTTATTCAATTTAATCCCCTTTCTTCTTTTAAATAAATTAAGTAAAACATTTATTTAAATCATTTATCCTCCCCACTTGCATTTTCCTACAAATGCAACTTGCACACACAAATTGAAATAAATTAATTTTATTTTTAATAAAATCTTATTTTCCCTCACCCACCAAATTCACTTGCATTCCTAAACCCCCTTCTAGATTTTTCTAACCCCTTCCTAATTAACCTAATCCATCCCTTAATTATTGTCACATTCCTAAGCAACTTGGAGTCACTTCTCAAAGACTTCAAAGTCTTTGAAAAGCATTTAATACTTTGTGTGTTCAACAATCTAACCTCTAAAGTCTTCCAAACCACTAATGACTCTTACATGACCATTAATGACTCTTACATAACCATTTATGGTTAATTCAACTTGCATCCATGTGTCTCCTCAAGCATTTATTGCTTTCTTCCAAACCACTAATGGCTCTTACATGACCATTAATGACTCTTACATAACCATTTATGGTTAATTCAACTTGCACCCATGTGTCTCCTCAAACATTTATTGCTTTGACCATGGTTATCCCTTTTACCTTTGCACAAGAGTTTATCCATTGGATAAAAGCTTTATTCTTTGAATAAAGAATTTATTCATTCAACCCAACCTTGACTTTAACTCCTAAGTTAACTCTAAGGTCATGTCAAGCATTTAATGCTTATTCCCTCTCCTCTCAACCCCTCTCATATTGACACTTGTCATCTTGGGATTAGGTTGAATGCCCTCACATGGATTGAATATCATTCAATCCTGACCCTTGTTGAGATTACTCAATCTCAACCATCCATTGCTCCATTTTCTCTATAAATAGAGCCCATTTCTTCATAATCCAGATCCTGAAAACTTGCATGCATTTAATCTATAGTGAAATTTTAGAGAGCATTTAGCATAAATCACTAATATATTGTTATTTTGGCCTAAAATAAATCATTTTGTCATCATAGCATCTAATATTAGCTTTTATTCACATTTGCATAACATTTTAGAGTAAACATTTCAATATTGAACCTCTATAAGCATCCATAGTGCAAAAAGCTGCTGAGAGCTACAATAATTTGGAACTTGGAGAGGAGAGGAACAAAGGAGAAGGAGCTAAGGGCATGTTAGAAGGCATTTGGAGATGTCTTGTTATATTTACCTTCATAGTTAAATATTTCTTCATGTTTTTAGTGTCTCTTTTGATATGCCTGCTTAGATTAGTTTTTGGTTGAATAACACTAACTTTGATTTTGGTTTCTTGTGTTTTTGGTGTGTTATACGACCACAAGTGCTTGTCTAACCTTGTCCATTTTGTAGAGCATCAAATACATTTCTCATTTTGCACATAAAAATGATTAACTCTTGTTTGTTTGACACAAACAACACTCAGGTCATCTTGGTTCAATTATACCTTGACGCTTGTGTCATTTTGCAATATCAAAACTCAAGTAAGTTATTCTCACGTCATCATGGTTCAATTATACCATTGATGTTTGTATTAACTTTCAACATTTCAAAAGCTCAATGATGACAAAAAGAGCAAAAACAATTGGCTAAAAGGAATGACAACGACACAATTAAAATGATCATTGGTGCATTTAGTTGCATTCATTCATACATTTAGTTGCATTATCATCAATACTATCATCACATCCTATGTATATTATGTACCCGTCACATAAATGCATTTATCATATAAAAACATCAATCATCATCATATCGACATTTTTTTATCAAGACGACATATGTCACCATAATCATATAAATAAGATTCATTTCATCCATACATCATCACATCATAAAAACATGTATATACAAATTCCATCAAGAAAAACATTTGCATCCATACAACATCATAAAATCATCATCATGAGATCATCATAAAGCATCATAAATCATCATAACCTCATCACATCTGTATATTAATATCAGTCATCATCATAGAACATCACATGTGAACCAAAGGAAATCGTTGTCATATCTAATATAATCTCAAAACAAGGTCAAAATATACAATTGAATATCATGTATGTCTATGAATACATCAAATGTGCTCTATATCACAAAATGAGACAATCAAGTATGACTATCTCCATAAGCCGAAGGTCTCATAGCAGATTTCCTCGCTCCTAGGTCCTCGCCAAGAGGATTGCACTGTAAAGGTCCTGTCAAGCCTCTGCTCTCTGTCCTAGAATGATTGTGTCCGGATCAAGCGGACGTAACTGCAACGTAACTAGGTTCTCTCTGCTCTCAAGGGATCATTCCTCGTATAAACATCGATAATACTCGACCTCCTTGGCCAAATATCGTATCTCCTTGAGTGTGTCTCTGAGAGGGGTGCCTGCAGTTGCTCTATCTAGTCTATCAGCAAGGGCCTTTGCTCATCCCTATTGCTCCACTGCTGTATCTCTCTCGGTCTACAGCTGGGAAATTTGTCGCTACTACGCCAAAACCTGTGCCTACAACTGTTGCACAAAGATCTGAAGAGCCCTAATCTGCACATCCCATCGATGGGAAGGCACCCTAATCTGGATGTGCACCTGAGAAGAAGTTCCTACTACACCTGTCCCTATTCAAGGAGCTAATGGAGGAATAACGTCCGATCTCCTCTTCTACGTAGGCCGCCTACCTCCCACCACACCTCCCACCACACCTCCCACCGCACCTCCAACTTTTGCTGGCAATAGACCACCACCTCCACCTCCACCACCACCACCACCACCACCACGATCACCCCCATCATCACCCTCATCATCATCCCCCTCATCATCCTCTCTACACCTATGACCTCCTCACCTCTGCGGTCACTCCTCCTCATCATCATCAAAAGTTGACACTGGCTCTGCTGGATCGGATAACCGAGCCACCACATGTATAATCCAGTACGCTGAGTACTCCTCAGTCATCCCTACGTCTACCACTCCAGCTTCATAATCCCAAATTTGGCCTGCTAAGCTCATATACTCAGCCACCGCTACAACACTATCAATGGTCGACCCCCACTCGGGTACTTCATGTTGTCGACGAGCATACAAATAAGTTCCCTGTAGTATCCCTTGTTGTCGCCCATACTGCCTGTAGACCCGACTGTGCAAAAATATCTCAATAATAAAAGGGCATCTACCCGATCAAATACCTGGACATATATACATAGGGCATCTCTAGCCCATCCTCAACCCATACCTCACAATCCATATACAACCTCTAGATGACTGTGTCTATATCATCCAAAACTCACCGACAGTACTCTAGATTTCCTAGCTTATGCTGGACAACTATACTTGTATATCCATAGGCATAAGGATGAACCACTGGTCTGTCTCTATCTGCAAGTGGTCGTGTCACCGCTATATGCTCCCAGGCCCACACCTATAATAATGTGACTCCTGCAGATAGACTAGTGTATCCCCAATACACAACGTGGTGGAGCTCCCTGTATAGGTGGGCCAACATACATGACCCCCACGCAAACCTCCTACCCTATGTCACCATGTCCTCCAAAACTAAACCCCATCCCACTGCTAGTCCCTTCAACCTATAGTCGAGACATAAGAAGCCACCAATAAAACCTGTCAGTATTGATGGAAGTGGAGCATAATCTAGATCTAGCATCTCCTGCCATGGGATCTCATAACCACTGATGTGGTCATCCTGGAACACTCACCATAGAGCCTTTGTACTACCCTCCTCAGTCTTCTCATAGGGTAGCAATTCTCCTACCACTGGAATCTGCAGGATCATGTAGCAATCCTCAGGCGTCACTGTCATCTCCCTTGTCACTAGATGGAAGGTGTTGGTGTTGCTTTGCCACCTCTCTGCCAGAGGTGTCAACAAACTTCAATCTAAAATTGCCTACATCATTTATGACCACTTTCAAGCCCATCTAAAGCCGCTAAGGCCTTCAAATTGACTTTGAAACTTTTAAAAATATATTTTTTAATATCTTAAAATCTAGACATGATATTTCAATGAAAGTTTATTGACATGTTTATTTAGCCAATCCATAGCTTTGGGTAAAATTTTGGACCAATCCATGCTCAAATGTAAACTTACTATAAATAGTAACCTTATGTAAATGCAAGGTTGAAACACCATTTTTATAACATTCTCAAACCTATCGAACACCTTGCGATGTTAGGAAAATGGTGTCTCAACCTTGAAATAATAAGAAGGTAATATTGATAAAAAGTTACTATTGACATGTGAGTATGTGTGTGTGGGGGGGGGGGGGGGGGGGGAGGGGTTGCAAGGGGGGTACCCCTCTTATGGACTTCATTCCTTTGATCAATTAGGGGTCAAAGGCAATGTGCCACGCGGGGTTTTTTGGGGGCAGCGCCCTTGAAACAAAATTTCATTTATAATTTATCATTGTGAATCATGACCATTTATCATTAGGTCATAGATCTAATGGTGGATATTTTGTGCACTTTGTTTTTCCTAGAGGGTAACCCTATTTTATGAAGGCATTGTATTACAATTGTGTATTGTGATATATTTTGAGAGTATGATAGTTGTTGAGTTGCCTCTAGATCTCTGTTGGTGATACTCTTGCAAGAAGCTTGCTCTGCGAGTATATTGTAATATATTATTATTCTGAATAATATATTAGGTGACTTTTGGAGTGTGGGGTTTTCCTCTTGAAAGGATTTTCCCCATGTAAATCATTGCATCGTCCAATATTCATGTTATTTATGTTTATTTTTGTTAAGTTTTTGTAACTATTGTAGAGATCTATAAATTTTTTGCATTACCCTCCTCACAAAGATTAGTGTAGGAAGTTGTTTCTCTACTATAGCTTCCTTACATCCAACAACAAAGGGAGTAACTACATAATCATTTAATTGCTAGGGGATTTGAGTCCCATTGTCTCCAAACATCATCTAAACTTCTTTGTACTCACAACATTAGTAAAAGAATCTACAACATTCATCGAAGTCTCTACCTTAACCATGTTCACCTTGTCATCCTTGACCATATCTCTAAAAAAATGATACTAAACATCAACGTGCTTGGTCCTGATAGGAAAAGTCAACTTCTGAGCTAGGCAGATCGTACTCTAAGTGTCACAAGACCTTATTTTATTCTAATATCTAAACACAGTCTTTTAAGCTAAGTGGCTTATTTATAGACATGAGTAGTTGTCATATACTCGACTTCAATAGTGGACAAAGAAACTACAACCTATTACTTACTCATCCAATTGATTTCACCGCTAAATAAAGTAAACATACACTGGTGAATCTTCTACTATCAACATCACTATCATAGTCTAAATCCACATAACCATGAATATCAATGAAATATTGTCTCCTATCAAATTACCATGATAGCACATACTCAAGGGTACTTTTCAAATATCTAAATATTATTTTAACTGCATCCTAATGAGCACTACCTAGATTAGACATAAATCTGGAAATAACTCCCACTGATTGGGCAATGTATGGTCTAGCATAGACCATAACATACATTAAATCTCCTAGTGCACTTTGTTAAGGTGTTCTTCTCATGTCTTCCATCTCAAATGGGGATGTGGGACAATCTAAAGTGGATAACTTCGTTCCAACTATAAAAGGAACACATAATGGTCTACAATCCTACATGTCAAACCTCTATAAAATTAAATTTGCATAATTACTTTGTCCTAGTCATACCTTTCTATTCACTCTATCTCTTCTAATTTGTATCCCAAAAATGCATTTAGTTGCACCAATATCTTTCATTTCAAATTTAGTAGCAAGTTGAGACTTTAAAACTGAAATCATACCTTTCCCTTTACTAATGATAACATAACATCAACATATAAATCAACGTATAGGAAATTATCACCATCATATTTATAATAAACACAATGATCTAATTTAGAATGTTTAAATCCCAAAATAAACACATATGTATCAAATTTTCGATACCACATCCTAGGACTCTGTTTGAGGTCATACAAAGATTTCTTCGATTTACAAACCATATTACTTTTACCTTTTACCACATAGTGCTTTGGATATGTCATATAAATATCCTCCTCCAAATCAACACAAAGGAAATAATTTTTCACATCCATTTTCTCAGCCTCTAAATCATAAGTAGCAACAATAGAAAGCAAAAATCTAATGGATGTCATTTTTGCAATGGGATAAAATATCTCACCATAATAAACACCCTCAAATTGAGAGTAGCCTTTTGCAACCAACCTTACTTTATATTTCTCAATACCTCCATTTAAACTAATCTTCTTCTTAAACACCCATTTGCAACCAAAAGGTTTCCCTCCTTTAGGAAATGGTACAAGATCTCATGTATCATTTTTTTCAAAGATGTCATTTCTTCATCCATGGCAATTCTTCAAGATTCAATATCATTTATACCTAATGCCTCTTATACAAATCTAGGTTCATCTATGTTAGTATTCAAAGGAAAATACATCTCCAATAATCAATTGAATATATTTTAGGTGGTTGTTTATGTCTAGTGACGAGTCTAAATAATGACACGGTTTTGTCTATATTTTCCATGTTTTTACTAAGCTTAGCAAAGTTCTAGATACTGTCTAAGTCCTAAAATTTTGTTAAAAGTTGATCCTTTTTGTGTTTATAAAGACTTGATAAAATGGCATGAACCTACCCACATATGTTCCTTTTTTACTAGAAATATGATTAATGATGAAGTAACTGTGCTATGTGATTTATCAACATTAATCTTATTTGTAATTTGATAAATTTTATTATGATATGAAGTCGATATACCTTTTTTTTGTACATATTAACAACTTGATGCAAGAGTTAATGAAGAGCAAGAAAAGGTCAAGGATTTAGGTGTGGCAGTTCATGCTAGTTAGTTGGTTGGAAACAAAGTCTCTTAAGATAATCATTGAAGGAGTCAACAGGCAGATATCTGCAGATCATAATATATAATAATGAGACTTCGGTATTCATGTTTTTAGGATAGTGAATCTAGGAAGGATTGTTATGCTAGATTTACTCTGTTGTTAGAATAATTAGGTTGTCTCCCATTTGAAATATAACTCCTTTTTCTTATGCTTTAATAAATGGTGTCCTCCTAATGTTCTGGGAGTGGACCTGCTAGTAGTTAGAATTAGTTAGGAGTCCCTTTTCTATAAATAAGTTCCAACATTCCTTCTCAGGGAGAGGAACAATCAGTGTGTTTTCAAATCAATAAAGATAATATTTAGTTTGCAGCATTCAATTAAGTTTTGTGGAGACTTGCTAAGGGGAATCACTTAGTACAAACTCCAACCCTTTGGTTATATAGTAGTTATTTTCCAAAAGTATTTAGGTTGTTGTCCTAGCGATTGACTGTTCCTGCAGCCACTAGAATTTGTCTCATGACTGTTCCTGCAGCCAAGGCAGACAAAGTAGTTTCCTGCATGCTTGTCACAGATTAAATTATTTTCCTAAATTCAAGGTAGTTTCTGTTAAAGCATTCCAGTTATTCCTTTTTCCTGCACTTTACTTTTAGTAACATTTACTTTTGATGGAATGGTTGTAACATGATCTTTAGTGCATATACCTTGTTGACCCATTTTAAGTATACGCCCTAGGTTGATAAGAAATGAGATTTCATAATGATCACATGACTACTTAGTATGGATGTCAAATCCCTGAATTATGACCTTAGAGTTTAGTTATCATAACCATTAAGGAATTTGAACACCTTGCAGATCTCCAAACAAGCTGAGTTGAAGGTTCTTCCTCCTCTTCTTGAAGATTCATAGCTATATTACCTCTCCACAACTTGTTGTCTATCTACGAGCCTCGATTCAACTTTCTTAGGTGTAAAAGGAAATTGAATCATATCTTTTTGTTTAGTTTGTTTTGGTTGTAATGTAACAAATAAGGCTTATCTTCTCTAAAAATAACACTTCTATTGTATGTTACCTTATGTACAATAGGATCCCAAAGATTGTATCCTTTCACACCATAACTATACCTGATTAAGATACATTTCATAGCCTTTTATTTAATTATGTTCACTTCTCCTTTGGCAAATGTGCATATGCCTCACAATCAAAAACTCTAAGATGTTTCAATGAAGGCTTATGACCTGACCACCTTCATAGGCATTTTATCAATCAAAGTTGATATAGGAAACCTATTAATTAGGTAGCAAGTAGTGGCAACAAATCCATCCCAAAACTTCAGTTCTACACTAGCACCACTCAACATAATCAGAGCCTTTTCTCCATCAATGTCCTATTCATTCTTTTTACAACTTTGTTTTGTTGTGGAGAATACAAAATTCCTTATGTCTATGACTACCACAATATTTACATAATCTATCAAAACCATTATCACTTTTCAAACATTTTACTTTCTTTCCAATCTGCAACTCTAACCATTTCATTAAATTCTCTAAATCGACTAAAAACTATAGATTTACTCCTTAGAAAATATACTTATTTCCTTCTACTATAATTATCAATAAATGAAACGTAATACGTGGATTTCATAATAAAAGGAACATTTATAGGACCAAACACATTGAAATGGATAAGATCTAACACACCCCAAAATCTATGAGAACTTGAGTAAAAATTAAATGCGATTTTATTTTTTATAAATGTAATGCTCACAAAAATCAAAATCAAGATTATAATCATTCAAACCTTCAACAAGGTTTTTATTTTTCAAGGTACTTAGACCCTTTTCTCCAAAGTGACAAAGTCTCCGATGCAATAACATAGTCTTATATATAGGTAACTATGATTCAAAAGAATGAACACCCTAACATACCTAAAATCCATTACCATATGTTGAAGTTGAAACCCTCATCTCTTCCAACGAAGTATTCACATATTTACTTTCCACATAAGTATTATTACACTCAATAGTGTTTGCATCTAGCTTATATAATGTACCAAATTTGACACCTCTAGGAATCACCATAGAACCTCTGACCTTTTTGCATAGTGCATCATAAAAGACTACTTACACACTCTCATCTATTAGTTTTCTCATAAAATACAAATTTCATGCTAGTATAGGGATATGCAAATCACCATAAATTTTTTTATTCTACCATCATGAAACTTAATTCTAACTTTACCACAACAAACAATATGTAAATGAGAATCATCACCTAATTACACCTTGTCTCCATCAATTTTTTTATATTTAGAAAACTAATATTTATTAGAGGTCATATGAAAACATGCAACTAAGACAATTAATCATGTATCATTATCTACATGAATGACCAAGGTTGCAATGAACATGTCACTATATTCCTTTTGGGACTCAAAATCATAATCAAATTTCTTCTTTTTCTTATTCTTTTCTTCTTTGCATTCCTTATAGAAGTGTCCAAACTTACCGCAATTCCAACAAATAACTTTGGACTTTCCAAGAGATTTGGATCTCCCCTTGGACTCAAAGATTTATTACACTTCTCATTCTTCCTGCCTTTTTTCTTAGGTATTCCATGAACACTTAGGGCCTCCTTATAATTCATGGATATCTTTCTCCTCATCTCTTATGAAATAAAAGAACTCACAACATATTCATTCTTCAAAATAACAAAAGTATTATCGATAGCCATATCAAAATAATCCCACGAATCAAGCAAAGAACAAAGCAATATCTAACATTTCTCCTCGTCATCCATCTTAAAACCAAAAGATGTCAATTAAGCCAACATCATATTGAATTTTTCCAAGTGGTTTGTAATTTATTTACCCCCTTCCATTCTTGAGGATGAAATTTTTTCCTCAAAAAAATCTTATTCACTAAATATTTGCCTTGATACATCTCAGTAAGTTTCTTTCGTAGCTTCTTTGCAAATGACTCCCCATGGACATTGATTAAATAGGGTTTTCCAAGTACAATATGATTAGACCCCTGGCTTCATGGTCCATAACATCGTATTGTGTATCCACAATAGGATCTATAGGTCTAAAGACATTACCATCAATAACATCTCACAATTCTTGATCTATTAATAGATCCTTCATCTTCAACTTCCACATCTCAAAAAAATTTGGACCAAAAAAATTATCCAACTCTATTCTCCCTAATGAACTGGTCATCTGAATTTTTTTACAAAAAATCACAAATATTTTCTGTGCAAGCTCCTACTCAAATCTAGATTAGTTCAAAAAATCCAACAACCCACAACTTAAACCAAATGTGATCAAACTATGATACCACTTGAAAGGAAGTTAAGGTAGTGAAACAACTCTCTACACTAACCTTGAAAGGAGGGTTATGCAAAACTTTTTAAATATTTACAACAGTTTCAAAAGCTTAACAAAAATAAACATAAATAGCATGCATACCACAACATAATGATTTATGTGGGGAAAACCCTCTAAGGAGAAAAACCCCACACTCCAAAAGCCATCAAATATATTATTCAAAAATCAACAATAGAATATAATATACTTGTAGAGCAATATTCTCACGAGTATCAACATCTAGAGAATCAGAGGTAACTCAATAGCTATAAGAATCTTACACAAAATTTTCATCTTATGCACCTAATATATAGGAAATACAATACATCAACTAAAACATTACAAAGGCAAGAGCTAAAACCATCCAAAAAGTGGTGGTCCAACTTATCTTCAATCAAAGATGCCCTATTACGTGTCAAAACACACACAAACATGTGTAACTCCATTTTACAGCTCATTTATGTGTCCAACACGTTTTTATTTTTCCCATTTCAGGAGACCCAACTTCTGGAGGCCATAACTTTTGATTTGAGTGTTCAATTGACGAACCATTTAAAGCATCAAAAAGATAGCAAAGTTCTCTATCAAGCTATAATTCACTATGCTGATTAGGACTGCTTTTAGGCACTTCTAGATCCTCTAAGGCCTTCAAGATTGACTTTGGAATTTTTAAATAGAACTTTCAAAAATGGAAAATTTAATATTTTTGAATCTAGACACTATCTTGCAATGAAAATTTAATGGTGCATGTTTATTTAGCCAATATGTAGCTTTGGGGAAAATTTTGGACCAATATGTGCTCCAATGTAAACTTACTATAAATAGCAACCTTATGTCAATGCAAGGTTGAGACACCATTTTCCTAACAAAACTATGTGGTAATACCCTTAAAAATTTCAGGGAATTTATGTTTATTTAAGAGGTTTTAATCATTTTTCCTAGCCTAAAATTGTAGTCCCCTAATGGTTCTATTATTTTTTGTTCTAATATGTTATTCACTTGTTGGGCTTGTTGCCTACTTTTTAAAATTATATTAACACTCTTTTACGATCATTCATAAACTAGCCCCTTTTATCCTAGTTACAACTTGTTCCAAGTTACCACACATGTGTATTGATTTTTTAAAGTTATCCAGGAGTGAGCTCACGTGGTGGTCCACATCTTTCATCAAGTCAACATTACATGTCATCTTCTAGTTCTATCTATTTTCAATATCTTATCACATGTTTATTAGTTCCTGCCTGCAGGAAACTATAACGGAGGCATAGAAATTAAACTGTGATTAATGTTTTCTATTCCAGCCAATCAAGTTGCCAGAAACTTTTGTATAGTCTTATTTTTGCTATGTCTTATCAAGAAGTTGCTCATTTCTTAGTAGAAATTTTGTTGCATGGTATTTTGGTTGCTTTTAATTGGCGTTGCAGAGGGTTGACAGACATATTTCCATATACCAAGACTAGAGAACGCATGAATGTTGAGGATGAGTAGAGATAATTTGGAGTTTCATGAGGCTACAACAGCGTAAGTTTCCAAATATACTGTCAGACTGCTGTGCGATTTTTCATATTTTCGATTTTAATCCTACATTAATGGTAGTCCAAGAGGACACACTTCTTTGAGACATTTGGGTGCAAATGTCCACGTGTCTTGTTTGTACTTCCACATTTTGCATGCATTCTACAGAGTAGGTTTATTGCAAAATACGTTTACTACATCCAGAATAAACACTCAATGTTATGCTCTACAAGGGAGTGGAGATCATCACGAAGAGCATAGAAAGAAAGGTTCCCTATTATTTTTCTATTTTTCTGTGAGTATGGGATGGAGAATAGTCGAGAACATGCTTCTTTTTCTATTTTTCTATTTTTCTGTGAGCATGGGACGGGCATCTGGGCAAACAATCCATATCCGTTGTCTATGCTTCCAAATTTTGTATGCATTCTGCAGGGCAATACATTATCTAGGTAAATATTACTTCTACTTGGTTCTATTTGAGGAAGTTGGCTATTTTCTGCATATGGGTAAGGCTTGAGATCATTTAATGTTTTCCATTGGCATAAAATTTATTTCCTTTTTTGTCTCTGGAAATGTAGTGCTCTAAACTAGTTTGGCTTTGAAGAGATATTGGCTATTCCAAAACCTGGTTGCATGATGTATTGAGGTGGAGACAACAGGTTATGGCACAAATTATGCTCAATGCGAACCAAGATTCTAGCATGTTTTCTGAAAGGCCTTCCACATCACACGGTTTCTTTGTAAGGGCTTATAACCCATAGTTATATCCAACATTCATAGCATGAATATTTTAGCAGCATGAATATTGGGCCCCAGTTCCCTATCTATCGTGTGTTGGTCGTGTTACTCATGCTATGAAGCTTGTTGTTGGATTACATTAGAACCCTTACCTAGCTAATCTTGAGTAGAGCTTAGTATTGGGTGGTATAGACAATCAGCTCGTTTGAGCTTTAAAGCTAGATGATGCCCTAAGGAAACACTTGTAATATTGACACCAAATCACCATATTGGTCATTTGATATTTAATACGCTACTAAGATAAATTCTATCCTCCGAATAGACAATTGTATCTTTCATGCTATCCCGAACATCACCTATGAGCAATGATCTAGCCATGGGCTTAGAACTATTTATTCTAGTCATGAAAGCTATAACACTTCTCTAGATTGTTTTACACCTTAAATTGAAAGCACACAATCTTCCATTTTACTCTAGCATTTTCATGTTCCCATGACAAGTATTTAACATAAATTTCTTGGACTGTATCATTTATAGATTCATTTTCACCCTCACCTACTTCGGTAACGAATTCAGGGTCCAAAGCTCTATTGGAGGAATTAAGAGAACCTTGTTCTTGAGATATGAATTCCACTTTTTGGCATTCATCCATAGAATCGAAGTGATTAATATCTTTCTTCAAATCCAAATAATTTTGACAAATTACATCATCAAACTTAGCTGATACAATTTTCGAATGACAATTTGATTTTGTATGTTGTCCAAAATAATCCTCTCCTGTCCACATCACCGTCTTCAAATTTTGACAGTTCAGTGGGAATGACACTAGCTAGTAAATTCATCCCACACTCATCAATGCTAACCAATGTCGCTTTAGAAAGGTCTGAGCTATCTTCAACACTATTCTACAATACCAGTGGATTCATGCAAATTTAATTTTTTGGTTTTAACAACCTTTTCTTTTTGCTCTTCTTTTTCACCTAGTCTGGATGATAAATTTTGAGACGATTTAGTCATTTTAAAAGATTCTTTACCATCCTTATTGTTGCAGCTGCTATCCTCAATGTTATTGACACTCAAGGGTCTGGTTCTATTGCCCTGCAAGGACCCATTATTAGCCTCTGAAGCGTGATTGCTAAGATGAAAATGTCTTCCATTCTTATCAAGAGGAGAGCATTGATTCACTGGACTTATTTTATCTGCATTTCATCCATGATTTAAACTTTGTACAAGATTGCACAATAAGTTACAAAGTCTTACTATCAACCTCTATATATGAGCTACATACGTGTATGCACTTGGAAAGGCATGCAACTGGTGTCGTGCATGTACCTTATGTGGAAGCAAATAAATTTAACAAATGCCTCTTTCAATATTTAGTTCCTAAGTTTTATGGTGCAGATTTTTATGTACAGGTGCTCAAAACTCCTGCCTGAGTATTCATATCTCCGGGACATATCTGCTCCATGGTCGAGCAAAATGGATCAAAACTTTTTCTTACATAGGCTTATTTTGCAGAAAAGGGAACACTTAGAGTTTGTGATTTTGGAAAATACTATGAGGAGCTTTTTAAGGAGGCATTTCAGATTTATGTTGTTTTAGAAGCGTTCTAGAGGAGGCATCTAAATTTTTGTTGTAGAAAGTGTATGCGGGAAAAGCGGGTCGATAGAACTCAATATGTGAAAAACGGAGCTCTATGGAGCCTTGCTCACACACTCACATGACTTCTTGGTGCAAGCTATGGAGTAATGAAGTATCACTCAGCTTCCCAAGGTTGGTCCCATGGTTCTCTATCTTACACGGTCCCTCAAACCAATGTTTTTGCTCTCAGATCACTGAGCAAAATGGTTTAGGGATGGCAAATGCAAGAACGAGGGATGCTTTTGATAGATTTTAGAATGAAATGCATCCTAAGCTATGCATGATCTTAAAATGCAATAAACTAGATTATAAGATGACAAGGTTAGTATAAATACTCTCCTAACATACTATATTAGTCTATGATTGAGCTAAATGATAAAGAAAGTATTCTAAACATGCACATTTAGACTATTTCTTATTGAAAAGAGAGGCTAAAATGATGAGCATAAAAATGGTATGAAAGCTTGAATGTATTTGAGCATAAGTATGATACTACAAACTTGGATTGATCTCCCAAAATGGAGGAATGAGAGCTCTATTTATAGCAAAAATAGGGCAATGGATGGCCAGGATTGAAAGAGTTGATCAAGGGTTGAGTTTGAAAGTTGGGAATCCATGTTTGCAATTTGTACCAATGAAATGATGACAAGTGTCAACATAGGGTTGGTTTGAGAGAAGGGGTTGGAGACATTAAATGACTGAGAAGACTCCATGGTTATCTAGAGGGTAAGGGTTAAGCTTAAGTTAGGCTTACCCCTTGGATTAAGAGTTAATCCAAGGATAAACTCTTGTGCAAATGACTAAGAGATAATCATGGTCAAAGCATTAAAGGCTTGATGAGACCCTTGGGTTGGATGAAGGTTAAGTTAGGCAAAAAGTCTCTAACCATGTAAGAGGGTTGAATTAACCATTAATGGTTTGGGAGACTTTGGAAAATTAAGTGGTTGAAGACTTGAAGCCTTTAATGGTTATCAAAGACTTTAAGGTTTTGAGAAGTGACCTCCCCTTGCTTAGGGATGTGACAAAGTTTAGAAGATGGGTTAGGCTAATTAGAAGCGATTAGAAGAGTCTAGAAGAAATTAGGAAGGGGTTTAGGAAGGCAAGTGGGAGATGTAGGAAAATGCAAGTGGATGGAGGGATAATAGGATTTAATTGAAATAAAGTTAATTTAATTCAATTTGGTTTCAATTTGGGGAGATTAAATAAATTAGATTTATTCAATTTAGGATAACTATTTAATTAAATTTGAATT
This sequence comes from Cryptomeria japonica, assembly GCF_030272615.1. Lineage (NCBI taxonomy): Eukaryota > Viridiplantae > Streptophyta > Pinopsida > Cupressales > Cupressaceae > Cryptomeria > Cryptomeria japonica. The sequence continues at coordinate 21,473,342 of NC_081412.1, forward strand.
TAATTAAAAGTGGATAGGGGGGGATTTAATTGAATAAAATGATTTATTCATTAAATGGGTATAGTGAATTTAATTGAGTAATTTACTTAATTAAATAGAGGAATGCGGGTAATTTAATTAAATTGGATTTAATTAAATAGAGAAATGAACATAAAATATTCATTTAGGAATATGGTCATTTTTATACGTCTACAAAAAGTTTTCAAGCTTTGCAAGATTTCCAAGGAGAAAAGTAGTAAATTTTATTTCTTTGAGCATTTTGTATAATAATGGAAGGAGATTTTATTTCTTCGAGCATTTGTGTTTTGAGTTTATTTATTTTTACATTGTATGTCCCTTACGCAGAAAGACAAAGGCAACAACTCGTTTGAACACTTTACGTGCTTGTAGACTCCACCATACATCCTGGTAACAACCATATTCTTCCTACTCCTAGAAAGTGGGACCAACTCATTTAGACGTTTACATAAAAACATTGAAAGAAACAACTAATGATTACTTGCTAATTTCTTTTGTAGTGGGAACCTCAGGATTCAATGGCTGCACCAATTTCAAGTGCTTGATATTCATGTGATAGCCAACTAGTCTATGCCAGTTTCTATGATGGTGCAATTGGTGTTTTTGATGCATATATCCTTAGGCCCTTTTACTGTGTCCCTGCTTCCGCATTTACTAGAGTGGCTGGTAGCATACCATTCTTATCTTGTTAGGACCTATATATTTAAAAGGAATGGATTAAGAAATTGTAGAATATTTCAAGCTCTTGCAGGAAAGTCATTTATAGTTATCTTAAGTGCACGCATTTGTATTTGAGTTAGTCAATTCCAAGCATGTGAATATATATATATATATGCTCTAATGAGTAAGAACATTATCCCTCCCAGAAATCTGCTATTTCAAGCATAATTTGCTTACATAGAAGCTGGACTCTGGTCCCTGATTTGCAAAACTACCCTGTTGGCATTTTGGCAGGAACTTCGCTGCAGTGCAACTCTTGTTAGTGTTGTCTTATATGTCTTTACAATATTATGATATGGTTGAGTCTTTTGCCATTTTATCTTTGGTCTATGTTCTTCCCTTGGTTTTGTGTAAGGTTTAGCTTATTGCTAGTTCTAAAAATTTAAAAGATCTTGAGTCGTGATATTTTGAAATCATGACAATTGTATCCATGTTAGCTTAAAGTATCTAGTTTTGCACTAATCACTTACCTCTTTCTCTACCACAATCACATACCTATAGCAAAAATAAGTTGTGAAAACCTAATATGTTGACACTTGTCATAGTAACGTGCACATCATAATCTTTCTTTTATCACAGGTGCCTAATGGATGTGTTATCCCCATTTTCAGCTATGGCACAAGCATGGGATAATCCATACAATTTTTTGTCCAAATTTGTAGCCCATGTGCTCTAAGCACATAAATTGGGGTAAATTTTCACTCCTCTTGCCTGCATTTTGATCCTTGTGAAAACATCTCGATTTGAGTATAAGTCATCAATTCATAAATTGGCAAAGTTTTTATTTTTCAAGTGCATTTTTGGATTTTAACTCTAATTTTGCACTTGTTTATGTGTCTATGGTGCATTTTAGGGTCATAAACCCGAAATACACATCTTAGTGCATTTCGGGTTTATAACCCCGAAATGCACATTTATGTGGCATGATTGCATTAAATGTTAAGTGTTTGTATTTTAATTAGATTCTTTCTTCTCTATTTTTATCTTTTCATTTATTTATTTATTTTTTGTTTTTATTTGTTTGTGCCTCCTTGTCTAAGCATACACTAGCCCCTATGATTTGGAGAAAGATCTGATCATTCTTCCAAACCGATTTTTGGCTGGTTATTTCAGGTAAGTTATCTTTCCTCTCTTTTCCTTTTTTTTGTTTACATTTTGTAAGATAAGTAATCTGTGCCCTATTTTTGGTTTGTATTGCTTTGGGTTTTTATATTTTTGTATTGAAGTATGTATTGATTTGAATTCTTGGTTGAATGATTTGCTCAGAATGATGTTGTTCAGGATTATATACTCGAACGACATCGTTGTTATTGTGTCCCATTTTCACACAGTGTCATTTGGGTGTATAATCTTGAACGACATTGTCATTTGTTGTGAACTACATGCTTTTTGTTTATTTTTGAACCATCAAGCGATGTCATTCAGAGTTATAACTCTGAAGGACACCATTAAATCAAAACACTCCAAGCATTGTTGTTCGAAGTTACGTATCCAAACTACACCACCACATTGGAATTAAACAGTAGCAACACAATGGTGTTGTTTGGAGTTGTAACTCCGAACTACATGGAAGCAGTTACATTGCTCAAGATTTCGGTGTGGGTCAGGGTTACAACTCTGAACCACACCAAATCGTTGAAAAAATTTTAAGTGGTGTATTTCGGACTTATTAACTCCGAACTACATCGAGTTTTAAATTACCAAGTTTTACACATGGTGTGACTTGAGGTTATAACTTTGAACCACAACAAGAAATGCATTACAATGTGTAGTTTTAGTTTATAAACTCAAACTACACTAGATTTAATTTTTATAGTCCTAAGTGTAATTCGGGTTTATAAACCCAACTTACACCTTTATACTTTATAATTCCAAAAATACATAAGTATAAATTGGGGTTGTAAACCCGATTTACACCACCATTCTTCTAAAGAGAAATTGCGATTTTTGAACCCAATTTTGTCATAAATGATCTTCTTGAAGCTAACTATTCCAAGTGAAGAATGATTCTCATAGAGTTTCTTTTCAAGATGTGATGGTAATTTTCTTCTAACTCTAGAAGATTTGTTCTAGCAAATGTTGCAGTTTCAACCACCTAACAAATGATGGAGCCATCTCCTAGCAAGAGAAGTATGAAATTCAAGGAGCAAGATCCTTTGTCCTATTTTTCCACCTTTTTCAATATCGTCTAACATTGACAATGTCAGAGAAACTAAAATAGGCCATGTAGACTTAAAGGAATTTCTCAAGAGGCTCAAATAACCACCTTAGTACTATAAAATAGAATCAACCATCAACAATGGTATCCACTTGGTTTTGGCTTTTCCTATGTTTGCACAAAATCTAGAGTTTTGCTCATAATGGCCAACCATTTTGATCTTGAGAGCAAAAGTGTCAAAGGTGTAGATGGTGAAAAGTTCATTAATTTGGATGAAGATTTCTTCGACACTATCTTCAAATGTTCGAACATTGATAGATATGCTAACATAGACATGTAGACAACTCAAGCCTATGATGAGAAACACTTAGAAAAATATCCAAGAAATATGAATGATAATTGGTTGAAGACTCCAAGACCCACCATTTCTAGATGGCATAAGACCTTTCATCACAACTTGACTTCATTGAGGAGGTAAATGATTTGGTTACTCTTCTCAGTAGAGTAAAATTTCTTCCTGTCTTTGACAGATACCATGAGTGGATGTATTAATACATCCATGTCATCAGGTATAAAAAAGAAAAAATAGATTGGGGCAAACAAATAAGTGATGCACTATGTGAGCAACTCATCAAGGTACCTACAACTTTGAAGTTGTATATGACTTCCTATTTGGTGTATGTTGCAACATCAATGAGACACTTTTCAGGTTTATCTATAGAGGGAAACAAAAGGTGGGTTCGAGTGCATGAGTACTACTCTCAGTTAGTTTAAAAAAAACTATTTGCATCATTTTAGGAGAGTCAATGATGCTTTATTCTATCATTACATATATATGTGTAGCATTATAAAATTCTGACCCTTGCAATTTTTGACTGCATTTGGGTCTTTGCAGTGGTGGACGAATCCCTAAGCCTGATCGGAGACCCGAAACATGCTCATGCCATCAACAACTTGCATTTTCCATCACTCTGCATTGTCTCTTAGCTGCTGCCTGTCCTAAATTAGGGTAGGAAAGGGGCGTGGTGCCCCTATCCCCCCTAGGAAAAGGGTGTGGTAGGAGGACAGGGGTGTGGCACCCTTGACCTAGCCCTATTTTGGGCCCCCTTTGGTCCTATCTTGCATTGAGCTTGTCAATTGTTGAGCGGGAAAAGTTTCCCTATGTCGGGGTTTGGTGGGAAATTATCTAAACACCCCTAATTGGCAATTATATAAGGAGCACTTTATCTCCTATTTGCAGAAGTTGGACAAGTAGATCATAAGTTGATAAGTGAAGTTGATCATAAGCATTCAAGCATTCAAGCGTTCATTCAAGCATTGAGCATTTCAAGTCTCCTTTCAAGGCTAGGTGTTGCATTCAAGACAAGGATTCAACCATTGAAGAGGATATTTCTACCAAAGTTCAAGGCATCCTATTTCACATATCCATTCAAGAAAATTCATCTACAAAGGTATCAACCTTTCTTTGATGCTAAAAATGTGGTTAGTAAGAAGGCATACACATATAATGAGACAATGTAATATAATTGAAAAGCTTAATTAAAAACTAAATCAAAGATGCAAACCATAAGCCATCCTTGAAATGTCCCATTTTCCTCTATTCTTGAGGACCTTGAAGGTGTTGGATTGATGTGCTCTCAGTGGAGCAATGACCTCCAAAGTGGCAACTCAAGAGTTGAGTAGCTATTTGATCATGATTGACTATGGAGATGACATGAAATGCATGATGTAAGAAACTAGATTAACATGCTATGATCAATTCCAAATCTAATTACTAGATAATTGAAATGCAAATTTCCTATAGTAATGATTCCTAAATTGATATGAGATGGGATCCTTATTTCTCCAAAATGAGGGGTATTTATAGGAATTCCAAGGCCAAAGCTGAGGTGGCAGGAATCAATGGTCCAGATTCGATCTGAAGATATCAAGGGACAAGTTTGAGGAAGTTGGAGAAGAGGTTGGAGAAAGAGACACTTGTCATCTCTGTGGTGACAAGTGTCAAGGATCCTTGCTCATGAGAGGGAAAGTGTCCAAGGGAGGAGACATGTGGCAAAAGTGCCATGTGTCTCAAGGAGAAAATATCCACACCATGGGAGGTTAGGATAAGGAGGTTAGGATGTGCAAGATAGGATAGGGTTAATTAGACCCAAGATTAGATTGAATGGGTTAAGTTAGGGGATGGTTAGGTTGGGTGGTTAAAGTTAGGAGCCATGTGCTCATTTGAATTTAGAAATTCAAATAATTGGAAAATGGTAATTAATCTCAACAAACTTGAGTTTGTTAATCTTAATTAGGGATTAGAAGAATTGATTAATACGGGGAGACATTAATTAATTTAGAATTAATTAATCAAAGGGGGATGTGAAATGAACTATATAAATAAATCATTTAGATTTATTTACTAGTAGATGAATAGAGAAATTAATTAAATTGCTTGTGAATTCAATTAATTGGGAAGGGGAATTAATCAAATAACTGCGTATTTAATTAACTATCTTCAGACCATTTTTAGGTGTATACATTTTGCCCCTTTTTGAAGTGATGTGTGACGACGCGTTGGTTCAAAGAAAACTTGATTGATGATATTGTTGATTTTGATTCCGATAGGATGCAGATTTGATCTTGATTTGATGCGGATTTGGTTTCGATATGATACTGATTTGATTTGGAGATGATAAATCTCGATATGATGTGGATTCGATGTTTCGGAGATGATAAATCTCGATATGATGTTGATTCGATTTTGGAGATGATAAATCTTGATATGATGCCCCAGACGCTGATTGATAGATATCGATGCGAGGATGCCCCCTCGGGAGATGAATCGGATAATTTTCGAATGATTTTGAATTTTTCACGATTTTTTGATTGTTTTGAAATTTTTGAGATTTTTGAAATTTTTGAAATTTTGGAATTTTGTCGATTTGTAGATTTTAATGATTTTTCGATTTTTAGAGTCAATTTGATTCATTTCCCGATAAGAAATTTGAAAATATTGTCCTGCCAGGCTGATTAGTTGACCAGATGATTAAAAATAAGTGGAATAAAAATCCCACTTAAATGCCCCATTATGAGTTTAAAAAGGGGAATTCCTTTTTTCACTCCTCATTTGTGCACTGCAGTTGTTGGAGAAAATTGCTTTGGAGGAAGGAAATGGCGATCCCGTACCACTAGCATAGGTTTGAGCGAGTTCAGCGATATGAGCGTCCTCCGGCCTACGGTCCACCGGTACGTACTTCGAGAAAACCCAACTTTGTTGATTTTTTTAAAAAAATTTAGCTGTTAGCATAAAAAAACATTTTTTAGTGTTTTCGTTAGATGGGTCGGGAAAAAAATTATATTTTCGAGATGGGTTTTTTCGATTTAAAAAAAAAATAAAAATTTCACTTCATCTCAAAAAAATTATTTATTATTTCATGCACTTTTTTTTTGAAAAAAATACATTAAAAAAAAAAAGGTTTTTTTGCTTGAAAAAAATTGGGCAGGAAGGGAAGTGGAGGCGGAGGCCGCCATCGGCACCACCGCGAGCGCCTTCGGCGCTGCGAGGGGCGCTGCCAACGCCACCGCAGGCACCCAGGGCGCCAGCCCAGGGCTTAAATTTTTTATTTTTATTTATTTACAATTTGGTGACTTTTTTAAATTTTTTTGGTTTTTTGATTTTGACGATTTTGACGATTAATTGATGATTTTTTTGATTTCGATGTGTTGATTTGATTTTTTGATTTTTTTGGTTTTGATGATTTTGATGATTTTTGCGATTTTGAAGATTTTTTTGATTTCGATGTGTTGATTTGATTTTTCGAAATTTTTTTTTGGTTTTGATGATTTTGATGATTTTTTCAATTTTGATGATTTTTCCGATTTCGATGCGTTGATTTGATTTTTCGATTTTTGATAGGGTAAGATTTGATTTTTTTTTTTTTAAATGCTCCTGATTGATAAATTTTGATGATCAGTTTCGATTATCTCGATGCACGTGCGAGATGAGATAAGTTTGATAATGACCTCATGATAGATGAACGTCATTGATAGGGGCCCAATGAGATTTGATAAAAATCTCAATTGAGTAAAATAGACTGATAGATAGATAAATCAAGAAACTGATATGATGAGCTGATTTGATTGCAAGAGCACTTTTCCATTCTTCAGTCTTGGGAATGCTTCCCGAAGACATGGATGTTGATACCCCGCCTTAGCCAGGCAAAGCGAGATCACATTAGCAGATGTGGTCTGTCTTCCCTTCTTGATATGCCCCAGCCTTTGATAAACTGGGGATTACTGACAACTTTAGCAGAGCGCTGGCATAGTGAACATAACACGTTTCACTTGCCGACTGGAGAGATGACGATGACACCTGAGGATGTCTACCGAATTTTGTGTATCCCGGTGATGGGCGATTTAGTATACTATGATTTGAGCAAGCGGGGTGGGACAGAGGCACTTTGTCGCGTGTTTGAGGATGATGAGATAAGCGGGTATGATATTGCATGGCAGGAGATGTTGGAGCTAGGGTATGCCACGTTGCTGACTGTACTCACTAGATTTATTGGTGGCTTCCTTTGTCCTGATCACAGGTCAAAGGGATTATCCATTGGATGGGGTTGTCTGCTTGAGCAGATGGTGACAGAGGGAACCCGATTTTCATGGGGGTCATGTATGTTAGCACACTTATATCATGACTTGCACCGAGTTGTATATCAGGGAACAACTGCATTATCAGCAGGGGTGACTGTGCTTCAGATATGGGCTTGGGAGCATTTACCTATCACACGACCATTGGTTGATAGAGATAGGCCTGTAAGGAGGCCTTATGCGGAGGGGTATCCTGGTGTAAAGCTGGGCAAATTAGAGCACTGGAGATGGACCTTGGATGACCTAGATACTGTGATATGGAGGCCATACAGGGACTGCGAGATTTGGCTCGAGGATGCGTTGGAGATGCCATATGTATTCATGCCGCGATATCTGATTGGCTCGACACCTTATGTTATCGAGCGATTCCCTTGTATGAGGGTGTTGAGACAGTATGGTAGGATACAAGGGACACCACAGGGTACAACTTATTATGCTCGTCGAAGATTGGATGTGGCTACTTGGGGGCCTTCTATTTCATATGACCAGGCCTGCGCAGAGTATCGATCATTGGAGCCAGTTTATTGGGATTATCTCCTAGGTGTGATGGATAGCGGGATGACACCAAAGTACGCCATGCACTGTACTATACACAGGTTTCCGAGGCTGACATGTCTGGATGAGCCAGAGCCAGTTTTTGATGAGGATGATGAGAGGCTACGATGCAGAGCTCCTAGACGACGGAGGGATGGTAGAGATAGAGATGATAGCGGAGATGGGGATGGATATGGAGGAGATGCAAGAGATCATGGTGCTGGGGATGATGATGGAGGAGATGATGATGGGGGGGATGGGGGAGATGATGATGAGGGAGATGGTCAAGCAGTGGCTATGGCAGCGGCAGGCACACCAGGAGCTAGCAGTTCCAGATCTGCTAGAGATGTATATACAGATTGGATGGCCCGAGTGGTCAGACGCAGGAGATTAGGTCCAAGGGATCAGGGACATCGGGTTCTAGAGTAGGAGGTACCCCCGGTTGAGCAGGTACCTATGACAGTATCACGGGCTGAGTAGCCACAGGTAGAGGGACCCTGACAGATCCTTATTAGGATGTCGTCTCATCAGCAGTAGGCTCAGATTATGGATTTACAGGCTCAGGTTCAATAGCTAGAGACTCGATTAGCATAGAGAGACTCTCAGATGGCCCAGTTAGAGGCTCAAATGGCTTCTCTCCTAGTCGAGAGAGATGCAGCTAGGGATAGGTGTTGGTAGGCCGAGTCACAGGTACAGTTGTCAGGACAGTCTTCTTCAGGGAAAAATGCCTTGAAGATGATGCATTAGGGGATCCGAGAGGCTGAGTATTACAGGACCTTATACTTTACTGCTGTTCCTCCTGATCAGAGGGCTCCAGGATTCTCACAGCTGAGCAGGAGATCAGGACAGAGTCAGACTGAGAGTCGAGGAGTGACAGGGCCACTTCAGAGAGCTCCCCCAGGTGGGGAGTCAGGTACAGGGGTACTAGATGGTGCTACTCTACCTGCCGCATCAGGACAAAGTTCCGCTCCGTGTCCGAGTGGTCACACTGATATGGGACATTGATCTATTTATGTACACACCTTTTTGTGATGAGATATTGATGATTCCAGCGATGTATATTTTGTGATGTATCTCCTATATGTTGTGATATCATTGTACATTGGACATTTGATCTTGTTTTGATGATATGATATGCAGTCAATCCTTTTTTCTCTATATGACCTATGAGATGATGGATGCATTCTATTTGATATATGATTATGATGTGCAGTTTACTTTCATGATGTATGCTTGATGTATGTTTTAATATGCTTATGAATTCTAGATGATGGATATATGATGATGTAGTATTTACATGATGCATGCAAATATGTATGGTGATGTTTATAACTTCTATGTGATGTATGTGCAATGCAATGCTTTCTATGTTTATGATATTTTTATGATTTTCTCATGCATGTCAATATGAGATGGATGCAATGCAATGTTTTCTATGTTTATGATATTTTTATGATTTTCTCATGCATGTCAATATGAGATGATGCAATGCAATGTGATGGTGATACCTTATGTGATTTGAGATTAGATGAATGCCATGCAATGATCTTACTAAATGAATGAATGAGTTTATGCTTTATATGAATGATGTCTTGGTATGCAATGGTTTTACTAAATGAATGAATGAGTTTATGCTTTATATGAATGATGTTGTGGTATGCAATGCTTACTTGAGATGAACTAACTTATCATGTAGGATGAATGAATTGATTACTTTTGCTATTGTCCAATGTACTCAATCACGTAATAAGAGAGATAACACCATGTTAGCTTTGGCCTTGGAAAAGATGAGCATTGTGATCCCATGTAGAATGAAATGCAAATCTATCTTAAAATGCAAATGCAAAATGAAATGCAATGCAGTGATCGAACCGGTCATGGAGTCATTGCTTTGTTTCATCATTGAGCCTTTAAAATGTGGGAAGTGAGTGCAAACATCAATGGTATAATTGAACCATGACGACCTGAGCACTACTTTCCTGGGTTTTGATATTGCAAGTTAGCACAAGCATCGAGGTATAATCGAACCAAGATGACCAGAGTGTTGCTTGCGTAAAACAGGCAGTATTAACCATTTCTATATGCAAGTTCGAAATGTCTTCCATGATATTCTGATGATCATGTCCTTAGACAACTTTGCACATATTAATGATTAATTTACAAACAATAGACAAGAAAAATACCATGTTCCTTCCTCGTTCCTCTAGTCAAAGACATCCTGGAGTTACTCAGAAATCATGATAGTGAAAATCAAAATAAAATAGTTGAACCATTATTGCCAAAGTGTTAAAATCATGAGTCAAGATATATCATCCATTGATATGTGTTTTGTCATGTTTTAGATTGATATGTGATAGTTAATGGTTGAAAATGTGGTTTTATATGTAATGTTGGATGTATCTCATTTTTTTGATTGACAAGTGTTGTCTGACTGTTGTCCTACCTATTTGATTAAGCTCAAAATGATCTAAACCTTTTTGCCACCAGCCAGGTTCAGGATTTTGCCCCCAGCCTAGAAACAACCTTTATTATGATATATACAATGATCCAAACCATGACGAGAAATCACCTGGGATGCCTGCGTATGTACAAAGGCTTCATGATGGATATGAACAATGTGGATGGAAGCGAATGTAGGTGGAAGAATGCGTGAACCAATAGATGGCAGAGCTAGCCGACAGATAGCGCCCGTTTACTAGGTTTTCACCATCTATTTTTATTGCACTTTTTCTCATATTTGATTTATTTTTTTTTGGGATTTTTTTGCTTTTTCACTGTTTTTGGATTTTTTTTGCTTTTTCACTGTTTTTGGATTTTTCAGACATAAAACTTCTTCAAATGCATGCTATTGATGAGATCCTCAAGCTGATCTCTGTCTTGTGTTGATAGCTAATATGCCCCTGAACCAAATACTGCTGTGACCACAAATGGACCTAACCAGTTTGGTTCAAATTTTCCTTTCTTTTCCCGATCTGACTGATTTCGTGGATTTTCCTTTAGTACTAGCTCTCCCACTTGAAAGATTCATGGTTTGACCTTGTGATTATAACTTCGGTACATTCTTTGCTGATATACCTTTAGATGATCAAAGGCATTTTGTCTTCTTTCATGGATTAGTTCTAACTCTTGCAGTCTAGATACTCTTTGTTCTTCATCTGGAATGAGACCTTTTAGTGATACACATAGAGAGGGAATCTCTACTTCGATTGGCAATATGGCTTCTGATCCGTATACAGGGGAGAAAGGCGTGGCTCCTGTTGGTGTGTGGATACTGGTGCGGTAGGCCCAAAGAGCAGGGTTTAGTTGAATATTCCAATCTTTCCCAGCATCGTTCACTGTCTTTTTGAGGATTTTTAGAATAGTTTTGTTAGATGCTTCTGCCTGCCCAATCCCCTGTGGATAATAGGGTGTGGAGAATCTGTGTTGGATCTTAAACTTCTCACATAGCTCTTATACATCCCGATTCTTGAATGGTCGCCCATTATCAGTGATAATGGTCATTGGTATTCCATAGCAACAGATGATGTAATTCAAGATAAATGCAGCAATTTGTTTTCCTATGATATTTGTGAGAGGTACTGCTTCAATCCATTTTGTGAAATATTATGTAGCTACAAGGATGAATTTGTGACCATTAGATGAAGAAGGATTTATTTTTCCTACTAGATCAAGACCCCATTGGTGGAAAGGCCAAGATGTTTCCAAAGCATGAAGTTCTTGTGCCGGTGCATGGATCAAATTCCCATGGATCTGACATTGTTTGCACGTTCTAGTTATCTGAAAAGACTCTCGTTCCATAGTTGGCCAACAATAGCCCAAGCGTATGAGTTTTTTCAAAAGGGTAAGACCACTTGAATGAGTGCCACAAATGCCGTTATGGACTTCCTTTAAGGCCTTCTCAGATTCTTCTTGTTCGAGACATCTTAAAAGAGTACTGACTAGACCTCGTTTAAATAGGGTATCTGCGACAAGAGTATGATGGGAGGATTGGCGAATAAAGTTTCTCTTCTGATTTTTTGATAAGTCAGGAGGTAAGATGTTATCTTTTAGGTATGTATGTTTGGTCATAGCGGGAGGAATCATGTCCAATAAGTTGACAAATGGTTTGGGAATCAAGACAATTATGAGAAGGATAAAACAACTCTTCAACCAGGAATTCATAACGCTCTTGATTTTCTTGTGTTTGCAATAGAGAAGCAAGTGTTGCCATGGCATCTGCTGCTTTGTTATCATTTCTTGGTATTTGTTCAAAAGTGATTTCAACAAAATATTTCTTGAAGTCATCCACCATCTTTTTATAAGGCATGAGTTTGCCATCTTTTGTTTGATAGTCATCATTGATTTGATTTATGACGAGCTGAAAGTCTCCAAAGACCTGAAGTTGTGTAATGTTCCATTCCACAACCATTTTGATACCTGTAACCAAAGCTTCATACTTTGCGGTATTATTGGTGCATGGGAATCTTAATTTGTATGCTTTTAGAATTGTATGACCTTGTGGTGTGATAAATAGAATTTCTGCTCCTAATCCGTGCTGTGTATATGAACCATCAAAGTATAGTTGCCATGTTTTTGTTGTGACTGTTAGGATATCAGCATCGGGAAACTCAATCTATAGAGGATGATCATCTTGAAGCAGCGCCTCAACCAATTGATCTGCAATGACTTGTCCCTTGATAGCTTTTCTGTCTACATACTCAATATCAAACTCACTTAGGATCATGATCCATTTTGCTAGTCGTCCTATCAATGTTGCCTTGCTGAGCAAATATTTCAATGGATTGATTTTAGCTATCAACTTGATGGAGTGTGATAATAGATAGTGGCTTAATTTCTGAGAAGCGAAAACTACCACCAAGCATGCTTTTTTTGTTGGGGAATAGTTGAGCTCATATCCCACTAGTGTTCTGCTGATGTAGTAGATGGCTCGCTCTTTTCCTTCATTATCCTGTTGTGCGAGCAAAACTCCTAATGATACTTCAGTGGTCGATACATAGAGAAATAATGGCTTGTCTGGAATTGGTGACATTAGAATGGGTGGTTGCATGAGATATGCCTTGATCTTGTTGAATGCATCCTCACATTGATGGTCCCACTTGAAATGAACATTTTTATGCAATAGATGGGTAAATGGTTGACATTTATCTGCTAGTTGAGCTACAAATCTTCTGATTGACTGGAGTCTTCCTTGTAGTGATCTGAGTTGACTTATATTCTTGGGAGATGCCATTTCCATGATTGCTTTGACTTTAGTTGGATCTACTTCAATACCTCTAGCTGAAACAATGTATCCCAATAGCTTTCCTGAAGTGACACCAAAGGCACATTTCTTAGGATTTAGCCATAGCTTGTACTGTTCTAACCGGTCAAAGATCTTTTCTAGTATTTCAATATGTTCTTCTCTATTGTATGATTTTGCCAAGATGTCATCCACATAGTCTTCCATGAATGTATGCATCATGTCATGGAATATCATTGTCATAGCTCTCTGATATGTGGCACCTGCGTTCTTTAGTCCAAAAGGCATGATGTTCCAGCAGAAAGTACCCCACGGACATGTGAAAGTTGTCTTTTCTTGATCTTCAGGTGCTATTTTAATCTGATTGTATCCCGAGAAACCATCCATTAGAGAAAACATGGAGTGTCCATCTGTTAAATCTACAATGATGTCAATGTTAGGCAAAGGAAAGTCATCCTTTGGACATGCCTTATTAAGATCTCTGAAGTCTGTGCATACTCTGATACTTTTGTCTGGCTTTGAAATAGGAACAATGTTTGATACCCATTAAGGATATGCTATAGGTCTGATGAATCCTATATCCAGTAATTTTTTTAGTTCTGCTTTGACCAAGAGAGCAATATGTGGATGCATCTTTCTTAATTTCTATTTGACTGGTTTGGCTCTTGGATTGACATTTAAGTGATGCATAATGAGCTCTGGATCTAGACCTGGCATGTCTGCATATGACGAGGCGAAATTGATTTGTCGTCATTTAAAGAATTCCATATATTCTTTCCTTTCTTCTTCTGATAGAGAAGTTGCTGGATGTAGGACCTTTGGTTGCTCTGTTGTCCCAATATTAATTGCTTCTATTGGTTCGATCAAAATTGATGACCTTTCTTGATAGTACTCAGGTAAAGTGTCAAATCTCCCATCTTCCGACACCTCAAGGAGGTTTTCACTGTTAGATGCGTCCTTTATTTTTACTTTTTCCTGATCTAATGTTGCCAAGAAATGGTTTTCAACATTAGACCTGATATTGTTTTCTTTATTTTCCTTTTTGCGACTAGGAGATTTGGCACCCACTTGACTGGAAGATGCATTGCTGAAATTCCTGGTGGAAGTTGTTGCGGGTTCGATTGCATTAAGATATATAGATATGGCATGGTCATTCGGAAAGGTATCAATGGCAGTGTGTCCTTCATTTTCCCATTCAATAAGTTCAGGGTGGATTAGAGGTAAAGGATCATCAGGTTGGGATGTTTTGAGAGTATTTAGGGTCATGATTGAGTTATCAAAGTTTTCAATATGTATGTCAATGTCTAGAATGGTACTCTCATTAGAATGACCTCGCCCAAAAAGTTCTTGATCGTCCTCAATTAAGTCCAAGTCAGCTGAATGTGATTCTAATTCAAGTGAACTAGTTCCTAACATTTGCCCTGCATACGTGTGAACTACATCGACTCCTACATCTTCTTTAAAGCAATTTTCTTCAGCTGATTCTTCAGAATGATAGGAATCCCATTCCCATTCGTCAGAATCTATCTCACTTGCAGCTTGCAATCTACAAATTTGTTCATATAGTTTTTGATGTGTTTCTTCTATTTGTCTTGCTATATCTTTCCTTCTTTCATATTTAACTTCTTCTGGACTGAGATTGAGTTCTGCCAACTTTTTTATCAGCTCTCCTTGATTAGTATCGGGTTCATGCTTGTTTTGATTGAGAGTTAATGCTGCTTGGGAGGTATTATTGGTTTGTTTCTCTTGTTGATTTGAGGATTCTTTCTTTTGCCATTTCATGTTTGGTTGTGCTCGTTGCTTTGCAGATGCTTCTTCCCTTTCAACTGCAAGTTGTTCTTGTCTATTTTCATATTCCTCTTGGTGTTGATTGGAGAATATGTCTTCTGGTAGAGTAATTTGTCCATACTCTAAGCCTGCTTTGTCTTTGGCCTGCGGAGTAGGAGGTTGGATAGGTTCTAAGATACCTTCTTTTCTTTTTCCTATAGGACCTGTTCTAGTGTATCCCATCCTTTGAAGAATGTTGAATCCTTTTCCATATTTTTTTGTAGGTATTGTGACATTGTTGACCTTTTGTTGAACTTCTTCATCTTTGTATAGCCATTGTAGCACATCTTTGTCTTCTATCTCCTCTGATAAGGTTCCAACACTAATGAATGCTCCATCAAATATCGGAAGATGTTTCACAATTGGTTGTTGTTTAGAGTTTGATGGTTTTCCAAGGGATTTAGGAGAGAGTGGTAATTGTGATATTGAGTATTCTCCATTTCCTTGATCTCTTAGCTTCATTTGTTTTTCCATACTTGATAAAATAGAGGCAAAGGATTGTTCTTTGGATTGTGTATTCGAAGATGACGCCTCCCTGTTGTGAGGAACAATGACTTCTTGAGCCATTTTTAGATTGCTGCAATATTGGAATGGATTTGAATATGCAGATATTGTGATTTCTTGTCCATTATAGGGAAATTTGACACACTAATGATAGGTTGATGGGACTGCTTGCAAGTCATGTATCCATGGTCTCCCCAGAAGTATATTATATGATAAGTCCAAGTCCAGAACTTGGCATGCTATGTTTTTCTGTAAAGGTCCCACTTTGATGGGTAGTATCACAATTCCCTTGGAGGAACGTTCTTCTTCATCATAGGCTTTTATGGTGATCTTTTTGCGGGGATCAATTGCATCTTCTGAATATCCTAAGGCACGAACAAGACTCAAGGAACAAATATTTAGGCCAACTCCGCCATCTATTAGAACATGTTTAACTCATGTCTTGTGAACAAGGACTTCAATGTGCAAGGGAGCATTGTGGGGGTGTTGTAAGGACATATCATCTTCTTCGGTGAATGACAAGCAATGTGGGGTTGTGAGGTGTCCCACCATGGTCTGGAATTGGTTGATATCAAGGTCCTTGGGTACGGTTGTATCTACTAATGCCTATTCAAGAATTTCCTTGTGTGGCGGTGAAAGCTTTAAGAGTTCCAAGATAGAGATCTGTGCGGGTGTTTTTTGTAGTTGCTCCACTGGATTGTATGGTTTTTTTGTAGTGGATGAAGCACTTGTTGTAGGACCCGGCAAAACCACTTTGGATTTGCTACGTATGATAACATGAGCGGGTTCTTGATGTTGTTGTTCTTTAACCACTATCATATTTACCACATTGTCATATGTATGAGCATAGTTTACCTTTGCTTTACCTTTACCATTTTGCCTTATTGATGATTCACCCTTCTCATAATTAGGAAGCGGAGTTTTGAAAGCTGTGTGAGATTCATTTGTTGTATGTCCATCCACAGTTATTATTCCATTATCAATCAAATCTTGGATGACATGTTTTAATCATTGACAAGAATTTGTTTTGTGTCCTTTGTTTCGATGGAAATCACAATAATGGTTGTCATTCCACCAAGCAGGTTTTACCTTGGGTTCAAAGTTTCTTTCTTCTGGTAAAGTAATCAATTTGTTTGTGATAAGTGTTTTTAATGTGGACCCAAGGGGTTCACCAATGTTTGTAAATTGTCTTTGAAAGAAAGTTTTGATAGTTGCTTTTTGGTGATTGTTATCTTGTTGAGCTACTGCTGAGTGATTGAATAAATTGAAAACTGGTTGCTTTGGTTTTATATTGTTGTTATCAACTATCCCATCATTGACGACATTACGATTTCTATTCCAAAATTTTGGTTTATCATTGTGATTGTTGTTGGTATTGTTGTTAAGAGGGTGAACTCCTTCTTTGAATATTTTCAACTCACCTTTCTTTATCATGGCTTCCTCCATTCCGATTCCATTATCAATCATTTTTGCAAAACTTTGATTTTCCTGCATTTTTAAGTAATAACTCATTTGATCATTTAAGTTGTTGATAAATATGTCCATTTTTTCATACTCTGGTATTGTATGAGGATACCTCGAAGCTAACCGCCTCCATCGTTGTAAGAATGTCACGAAGGATTCCCCACTCTTTTGTTTTGTGTTGCACAGGTCTAGCATGGTTACCTCATGTTGTATGTTGTAGGAATATTGGGATACAAACTTATCTACCAACTCTGAAAATGACCCGATTCCCAGTGGAAGTTTAGAGAACCATTCCATAGCTAATCCAGTTAAGCTTTTCAGAAATAGTCTCATTAAGTATGTATCTTCGTGTGCAAACTCCATGCTCATTGTGCAAAACTCCCTTATATGATCTTGAGGATCAGTGCTTCCGTCATATTTTTTGTACCTAGGTGTTTCGAAACCTATAGGAAAGGGTATCATATTTAGGTTTCTGTCGAACGGATAAGGACATATTTCTTGAAGGGAGTATCATCTAACATTTCCTCTTTGCATATCTTGAATTTGTGTTTGCAGTGTTTGTATTTGTTGTGTGAGAGTCATGATAGGATTATCCACCTGATTTGTTCTTGTAGGACCATGATTTTGCATTCTAGGAATATATTGATCTCTTCTTGTATCATCTCTATCCCTTCTTGTATCTTCATTGGATTGAGCGTTATTTAGAGTTTCTACTTCATCTCTTGTGGGAATGTAAGTTTCTTCATTGTTTGTGGTGTTATTATGAATTAATGTGTTATTCATTTTGAGACCAAAGATGTCCTCATATTGTTCGTCATTAGGAGGAGGACCACTTTTCTTTTGTTTCAATTTGTTTACATCAAAATCTTGGGGGAGTGTAGCACCAGATTTGGCTAACATTAGGAAATATTTTTCTTTTTCTCCCTCCAATAATTTCTTCATAAATTTGTTGAATTGAGGATCTTTCTTGATGTCTCTGATATTTTGTTCTGTTATTTCCTCTTCAACTTGTATTTTATCTTCGTGTTCCATGGTTCTATATTCTTTAGTTATTTCAAATGTTTCTATTTCTGTTTCTGCAATTTTTCATCTCTGAGCCCTGGTTAGAACGGGCATACATGTGTTTTGAATGTTTTTCGAGGTTTAAATCTTGAGCAATGTGTCATTATGAGTGATCAATTGTTGAGGTGAAAGTTGTAAATGGATAGACACGAAATGATCTTTTCAAGTGATTCTTGGTTACAAGTTTTCCGATCTTAGTTTTGGAGTGCAGATTTTTGTGATTTTTGATATGACCAAGTTCAATAGGAACGATATATCCTATGATAGAGAACAAGGTTATTTTGACCAAGCGTTGTAGTTTCATGATTAAAGGATGATAGATCCTGATGAGAAACTATGTTTGAATGATCAGTTTATCAAAGACAATGTGAAGTTGCACTTTACGGTGTTTGATCTTTAACTTGTTTGAGGTGAATACTTGAGACCTTTGTGTGTCTTGTTTTTGAATATGTTTTTGACAGAAGATAACCTGATTGAATGACCCAACAATATGACCTATGCTCTATGTTTGACTGTTTGAGAAATGGGTTGTTTTTGTTTTCTGATTTTGATGTATTTTACTAGAAACACTGACAAAATGACCAGGAACTTTGCTGTACTGACCAGAAACACTGACAAACTTACTAGAAACGTTGTTGTTTGGACTAGAAACGCTGTTGTTTGGACCAAAAAAGCTGTTGTTTGGACCAGAAACTCTGACAGACTTACCAAAAACGCTACTGTTTGGACCAAAAACACTGACATACAGACCAGGAACTCTGCTGTTTTGACCAGAAACTCTGACAGACAAACCAAAAACTCTAATATGCTCAACCTTTGAGAGTTAATGTTGAAATATAAGAAATTTGACATTAACACCAAGAGAGTTGACATTTGGATTGAAAATGCAACTGTTTGGACTGAAAGAGCTAATGTTTGAACTGTTAATGCTAATGTTTGGACTGAAAGAGCTAATGTTTGAACTATTAATGCTAATGTTTGGACTGAAAGAGCAACTGTTTGGACTATAGATGCGACTGTTTGGACTGCAGATGCGACTGTTTGGACTGAAGATGCGATTGTTTGGACTACAGATGCGACTGCTTGGACTGCAGATGCGACTGTTTGGACTGAAAGAGTTAATCTGCTGCAAAACTTGTGAATTTGACAGTTTAACGTTTGAGTTTTCAATGTTTGTTGTATTTCAATGGATGAGATCTTGACTTGACTTATAAAATCAGATTGTATTTTTGTTCCAAAGGTTTTTAAGAATTAAAAACACATCAATTAGTCTATCCTAAGGAGATTGGCTGAGAATGAAAACCTTTGCTTGCTAAATTAGGTACACACCCAATAGCTAATCAGAATATGACCACTGAGCATCACGCAATGGATTCTCAACGCCGTATTATCCGACTCCAAATGCTAATGGGGGCACGATATGGCAAATGTCTTGGGAGAGTTACTATCTCTCTTGCACAAAGATTATCACCCTTTTGGAGGTGAATCAGGTAGCTTCTATTTCTATAGTTCTCAGTCAGGAATTCCGTTTGAAATTACCCCTTGAAGTCACGCAAGCATGATTGAGGCCTATAGCTCGACAAGGTACCAAAACAAGCTGTAGTCACGTAAACGTGATTGAGATCGCGAGGCCCTACAAAATGCCCGATATGAGAGATCTCAAAGAGAAATCTCAAATAATCCCATTCTCTGAGACTTTAATCAATCAGAGACCTATTTATTATAGTTAGTTGGAATGCTCAGGTCCAACTATACTCACTTGGGTCATTCTCACAGGGTGATTACTTTTCCTACTGTGACAAGCCCACTAAAGATATGCAATTGAAAGAAAAGGATGAGTCTAGCTTTCTGATCACCTAAGAAAGGTGAGAGCATACTCGCCTATCATCAAGACACATAAGACATGTTTGTTCATTTCCATTGCAATTAGTCTATGTGCCTAATTTAACAAATACAAGTGCAAAATCCCGTAGCTGCAAACAAAGTTAGTAGTTTATATTGTATTCTTTGGTGGCGAAATAGTTTATAACTCCGGTCTTTCACAGTGAAATAAGTACCTGCAAAACCAACAATTTGCAAATTAGGTTCGCGAAAATGACAGTCCAGAAGCAGAAATGAGGAATGAAACATACAATATTTGGAAAATTAACAAAAAACTAAAAATGCCATTGAATTGACCAAGAACGCCATCATTTGTGCCAAGAACGTTGCTCTACACACCAGAAACGCTGCTCTGCACACCAGAAATGCTGTTCTGCAAACCAAAAACGTTGTCAAACAAACTGAAAACGCTGACAAATGTACCAAAAATGCCACCATACATACCAAAAATGCTAAAGTACAGATTGAAAGTGCTAAAGTACAGAAAAACATAAAAACAGAGTTGAGGAATCTCCCATAAACGTCATTTGAGGTGTCAAAACACCACAAAAGAAGCCAAGAACGCGATTTGGGAGCCCAAGAGAGCTAATCTGCACTCCGAAAGAGCTAATCAACCTATCAATGAAATTTCCTGCAAGCAAACTTGTTAAAGATCAAAGGGGCTAGGCCCCACGGTGGGCGCCAATTAATGTGATGCTAAAAATGTGGTTAGTAAGAAGGCATACACATTTAATGAGACAATGTAATATAATTGAAAAGCTTGATTAAAAACTAAATCAAAGATGCAAACCATAAGCCTTCCTTGAAATGTCCCATTTTCCTCTATTCTTGAGGACCTTGAAGGTGTTGGATTGATGGGCTCTTAGCGGAGCAATGACCTCCAAAGTGGCAACTCAAGAGTTGAGTAGCTATTTGATCATGATTGATTATGGAGATGACATGAAATGCATGATGTAAGAAACTAGATTAACATGCTATGATCAATTCCAAATCTAATTACTAGATAATTGAAATGCAAATTGCCTATAGTAATGATTCCTAAATTGATATGAGATGGGATCCTTATTGCTCCAAAATGAGGGGTATTTATAGGAATTCCAAGGCCAAAGCTGAGGTGGCAGGAATTGACGGTCTAGATTCGATCTGAAGATATCAAGGGCCAAGATTGAGGAAGTTGGAGAAGAGGTTGGAGGAAGAGACACTTGTCATCTTTGTGGTGACAAGTGTCAATGAGCCTTGCTCATGAGAGGGCAAGTGTCCAAGGGAGGAGACATGTGGCAAAAGTGCTATGTGTCTCAAGGAGAAAATATCCACACCATGGGAGGTTAGGATAAGGAGGTTAGGATGTGCAAGATAGGATAGGGTTAGTTAGACCCAAGATTAGATTGAATGGGTTAAGTTAGGGGATGGTTAGGTTGGGTGGTTAAAGTTAGGAGCCATGTGCTCATTTGAATTTAGAAATTCAAATAATTGAAAAATGGTAATTAATCTCAACAAACTTGAGTTTGTTAATCTTAATTAGGGACTAGAAGAATTGATTAATATGGGGAGACATTAATTAATTTAGAATTAATTAATCAAAGGGGGATGTGAGATGAACTATATAAATAAATCATTTAGATTTATTTACTAGTAGATGAATAAAAAAATTAATTAAATTGCTTGTGAATTCAATTAATTGGGAAGGGGAATTAATCAAATAACTCCGTATTTAATTAACTATCTTCAGACCATTTTTAGGTGTATACACTTTCAATTACATCCCCTCCTTGAGGTGGATTCACTTCAGACATTTCCTTTCATTTACTTGCAACATTTTTCAACCACTTGGTTAATTCCAAAATGGGGTTTGACATACAGGCAAACCCCCAATCCCAACAACATTTTCCTCTCTTTTATGTGTGTAGGTTGTAGGTGCGCAACTATAATTGCAGGTTTAGGCTTCATTTTCAATGATGGAAAACCCCTTTTCAACACGCAGATTCTTTGAATGACCGTGTGCAACTTCAACTCGGTCCCTGCAACTTTTTCTCAGATTTGTAGGGAAGCTTCATCTCAATATTCTACTACTAATTCTAGGTGCATAGCTTCATCCTGCATCTCTATCTCAAGATATAATTTCTTCTTTGTCATTTCTACATAGTCTC
This sequence comes from Cryptomeria japonica, assembly GCF_030272615.1. Lineage (NCBI taxonomy): Eukaryota > Viridiplantae > Streptophyta > Pinopsida > Cupressales > Cupressaceae > Cryptomeria > Cryptomeria japonica. The sequence goes on from NC_081412.1 coordinate 21,495,531, forward strand.
AATTTGATTAATTCAACTAGTCTATTATAAAAGAGGGTTAATTTACTTTCCTAATACATTCCAAATTTCTTACAATTCACTTAGTATTCAATATCTTTCCATTGGGATTGGATCTAGTGAATTAAACCCCTCTTTTAAATGTAATGTGTGTGAAAAATTCAAGGGAATCCTTTGTGAAACTTTCATCCCTCTTTTGAGGGGAGTAAATCTTTCCACTTGATCTCCCCTCATCACTTTTCACCATATTATAGTATGCTTGACAAAGACCTTCAAAACAATAGAGTAAGAAATGAGGCTTGGGATGTGGTCAACCATTATGGATGTATGTTCCTACAGTTTCCTACTCTCACCTCCCTCAGGGTAGGATGTTTTCATCATCAACCCTTCATGCTTCTGAGATATCATTTCAATAAAATTGTTCTCATGGAGTTATCCTGACAAATGGTTGCGGTTCATGAATGATAATCAAATTCCCATAAGCCTGGTTTCAAATTTACCTTGACCATTGGGAGGTATTCTATTTCTTCTATCTATAAAGCCAAGGCAATGGATGAAGAAACAAGAAGAGTCGCAATGAAACTTGAAGATTCAAATCTAGTAGATATTTTGATTATAGGGGAATGAAGAATAAGTTGAAAAAGAGCTACACCCATGTGCATCACATAGAGGATATCTGGATAGATTGCAAAACTGAAGAGGATATCAGAAGACTTGACTCTGTCATTTTACAATAGAGAAGATTGAAAATCTTAATCTTGTAGACATCCCTAAAGCGCTGAAGGATGATGGAAATGTTTTGGATGCAGTGTATGTGGATAAAAAGTTTGCAAATACACCATTTCCACTTATTCAATGGTCCTAGAAGGAAGTGACTTCCATAAGAGATAGATTTCAAAACATCATAGTAAACACAAAAAGGGATTCAATTGAAATAATTCAATACTAGGTTAGAGGATGATATTGATGGATGTATTGGTAAGAAATCAAAGCTTTGAACTAAAAGTAAGCAAGATCCTATAGCTTCGCAAAGGGCTCCAAAGTACAAATTTACTGTGGGAAAAGTAAAGGTAAAAATCAAGGTGAATCTTTTATTCAAGTTGTTCAACAAGAGAAAGAATCTAAAGAAGGAGAATTAGAAGATGAGCCTATTGACGAAGAACTATCTAAGGAAGGACTACTAGATGAGGAACAATAAGAGGAATATGATGAGGAAATAATGCCAGGAATTCTTGAAGCTCCTCAACATGAAGATACACAAGGGTCTACTTAGGTAATAAATCATGTTCTAGCTAGTACACCCCCACAAGTTTCTACTTTTGAGTATGTACCTTTTGGTTCTACCATTTCATATACTCTAATAGCCACTAGTATGGTTGTCCATACTATTCCTTCTTCCACCACCAGTGAGTCGTCCATAGATACCCCATAGGACAACATTGAAAATATATTTTATTCCTTCCCAAACTTGTCTGAAGTATCTACTACCATGCTTGATGACTTTGGTAAATTCATGTCAAAGATGACACATAATCTAAATGCTTCTATTAAATAAATTTCACCTATTTTTGTGACTTCCACTCCACCTATTGTAACCACTACCATACAGGGACAAGAAACTCCATCTCAAACAATGGTTGGAAGAGTTGTAGATGATTATTCCTTACCACCTTGGTTGCTCTGAAACACTCCTAAGAGGATGAAACAAGTCATCTCCCTAGATGACTTCAACTTCAGCCAACTAGTTCTAGTAAAGCCTAAGACTACAAAGAAGACCAAGACTCTTTCTTGAGTCAAGGTGGACAAGTCCAAGAACAACATGTGAAGATCATTGTGCCTTCTCTAGACATGGACATTGATAAAATTCAGCCTACCAATTATGTCATCAATGGAATTGAACTGGGGAAACAAACTCATGAAGGTACTATAGAAGACACTCAATCAAATTTTGCTACCCTTGTGATAAGATGTAATGAAGATAAGTTCAAGAAAGTTAACCTCAAGGCACAAGTGGAACAACTCAGTATGGTGCTAACAAAAATAATAATTTTTAGAAATAATTGAGCCAATAACTTCATCAGTTGATGAACAAGTGATAAAGCAAGTTGAATGAGTCACCTCTCAGAGCAGGGAAGTAGGTGAATGGATGGATATAATTCTAATTTAGGGAACACATCTCCAGAGATTTGCAGTTACATTGATTAATAATCTAGAAAGTGTAAAGTTTGAAGTGGAAAAAACAATAGATCTTCTTTCACATGAACTAGAAACACAATAAAATAACTTTGGTGCTTGGTTGAAGCTAAAAGACTTTGATTTGAAAATCCTGGTTGATAAAGGAGTGCAACCCACCCAAGACATGTACATTGATCAATGAGGGGTAGTGGAACATCAGATGAATACCTTGAGCTACTCATCAAAGATATGTGGAAAGCACAAAATAAGTGTATAGATAAGAAGAAGGAAATTATAGAGAAAATATCAAAGTTCCCTACACATTTCCTAGATGAAAACCAAAGGATTCTTCATGTGGATGCAATCATCAAGGAATTCAATTTGCTAGTCAATGAAAAAGTTGATAAGGAGGATTTTTCCATATCCTCAATTGATAAAATAGTAGACCTTAAAGTCATTCTAGATAATTTAGGATCTCTCCTACAGAAACATAAGAAATACTATATTGGTTTGGGAGATTCTATTACTCGGGTTAAGGTCATCACCAACCATACTTAAGGTCCTAATGAGTCCTAATAAGTCCCAGATGAAGATTGCTCTACAAAAGTTTGAAGAATTCCTGAAACAAGATCAGAATGAACAAGAAGTGTGTCATAGGACACTTAGTTAATTTTTATGCTTTATAGTTTAGGTGTTGTAATGGTGAAAAATTAGGGTTTCCACCACAAGGAGGAAAACCACTAATTTTAGGCTTAGGGACCATTACATCAAAGAGGGGTGAACCTAATAGATCTAGCCTCAAATTAGGAAGCATAGGACTATGCATTCTTATTAGATTAACTGGAAATTAGGATTGATTGCCCTCTTTTAAGTTGAATTGTAAAATACTAAAATTAGGGTAAATGTGTTGAAATTGAAGTAATTATGCGTGAACAGTGAGCTACATTCATCAAATCGAGCCACAAACCTGGATCTAAGCAATGTAAGAATATTCAGATCTATTCGCAAAAGGAGCTCCTGAAATGTCAGGACCAGTATGCCCGTCACACCGATCCTCCGCACTTTTTGCCATCCAAAGGGGAACCTCTTCGTCACTGTAAATAAAGATAATCTTGAAGATAATAGCTCTGTACCTACTTCCTACACACAAAAATAAGGGGTTTGCCTAAGTCAAACCTTAGTTTAGGAATTAACCTTGAATTAAATATTGCAAATACTAAAATAAACAATCAAAAGATATACCTTAGATTTGCAATGATTGATAATTGTAAGGAAACTTGCAGCCAACTTTATGACAATTTTCGTTCTTTTTTTTTTGAAATGTTGCCACTCAAAAACTCCCACCCAGTGGCTTGCATTCTGGGGAGGACTCCTGGAGGAATCCCTTCAGCTTGTGTTGTCCCTGGTCCCGTAGGTATCCCTTCGACCTGCGTTGTCCCTGGTCCTGGAGGTAGCCCTTCAGCCTGTGTTGTCCCTGGTCCTAGAGGTAGCCCTTCGGCTTGCACTATCGCTGGTCCTGGAGGTAGCCCTTTGAACTGCGATGTCCCTGGTCCTAGAGGTAGCTCTTGTGCTTTTAGTGGGGCTGCTAAGAGTTCGTATGCGGATTGATTGGGTAAGGAGACTCAGTCATTCCCTGTTTATCGTTCCATTGCTGTTAACCTGGATGATGAAATGATTAATGAAATAGATCAAGTGGCCTCTGATCTATCTTCTCATGCGGTTATCTGTCGATTTAGAGGATTTTGTCCTAGTCTTCTAGGGCTTCATGATTGGGTCTCTAAGAAGTGGGAGCCCCTTATTTCAGACTCGGTGCAGATTTTCCCTTTGGCCAAGGGTTTCTTTGTTGCTAAGTTTGAAAATGCAGCTGATAGAAAGATTATTCTTTGCAATCATTTTTTAATTTGGGAGAATCGTTACCCTTTGATGATTAAACCATGGCATGAGGACTTCGTCCCTTCTTCTGAATCCTTCTGTAAGATGCCAATCTGGGTTAGACTCCCTAACCTCCCTCTTCACTTTTGGGTGGATCCACTTCTTGAGGTTGTGGGGGATGCTTTAGGAGATTTTCTAATGGTAGATGCTGAGTCTTCTGATATCGTTCATTCTACCTATGCTCGTATCTTGGTGGACATTGATGCTTCTAAGGGGTTGCCTAAGGAAATTAAAATATCGACTCCCAAGGGTTTCTGGATCCAACCTCTGGATTATGAAGGCATTCCCTTCAGATGCAGAAGTTGCTTCAAGACAGGTCATGTAGCAGCTAAATGTGATTTACACAAAGTTAAAGAAAAGAAGCCTCCATCTTGGTGGATTGGGGCTTCCTCCCACCATTACACGGTGTTAAAGGGCTCTTCTCTGATGGGTACGGGGCCTGATATTTCTCCTGAAAATGTTGTTGAAGATTCTCCTCCTAGCACTAGTGAGATGGTTTGTTCAGAGCCAATCGACGGTTCAGAGTTGTCAAATGCTACTGGATCTACCCATGTTGTTAGTTTTGACAAGTCTAAGGGTGTTGTTCATGTGTCTAGGGAGGTTGCTAGAGCGGTCCATGTGCTTGTTGTTGTTTCTAGGGGTGTTTTTGACCCAAGTCCTGCTATGCCTAATAGAGCTTCATTGCTTGTTGGCTATCCCTCAGTCAGTGGTTCGGAGGTGTCAAATTTTGTTGGATCTACCCCTGTTGCTGGTTTTGACAGGTCTGAGGGTGTTGTTCATGTGTCTAGGGAGGTTTCTAGAGTGGTCCCTGTGCCTGCTATTGATTCTAGGGGTGTTTCTAACCCAAGTCCTGCTATGCCTGTTGGAGCTTCGTTGCTTGCTGGCTATCCCTTAGCTGCTAATTTTCCTGCATTAAATTCGTTGGAGTGGCAAGATGAGGCTACTAAAGTTGAAGATGGTTGGATAATAGTTAAAGGTAAACGATCTAAGAGGTCCTCGCCTTCTTTTGACATGACCCTTTGATCCCACATGAAGGGTCCCAAAGGGAAATCCTAAGTGAGGGGGTTGTTTTAACCCTTGTGGGTAGTTGTGCTCTATTTGTTTTGGGTTGTCTGTAGTTCCTTAGGCAACTTGTCTCTTTGGGGTTTCTACCCTTTCTTTATCTAGTAGGCTTGCTAGTTTTCTATGTCTATTCTTTTTCACAACTTTGTTGCTTTTGTTGGAAGCTGTAGGGTCAGTTGTGCTGGTTTGTGGCTATGGTTTTCATTGTTAATATCTTTGCATAGCCTGCTTTGTTGGGTTCTAGATCCTGGTAAAATCTTTTGGGTTTCGGGTCCCTTCAAAACCTGTTGTATGGGGTTTTTGGTCGCCTTAAAAATTGTTTTTCCCTTATTCAAAAACTTTATGACAATTTTCATATAACCCAATTTATATTTTAATAAAATAATCACATAAAATCCACATGCAAAGAATAGACAACATACCCATCAAAGATGACACAAGATATATACTGAGAAAACCCTCATGAGGGAAAAACCCAACCTCCAAAAGCATCCATCACCATGTATTATTCAACAATGCAACATTATAATACAATTGTGAAAGCTTCTAAAACCCCAGCCATCAACAAGCACTCCATGTGAATAATCATGCAACCAGACATCCCATGCCATGATTCCAACCTCCACAAATGCTAAAATTGGCTAACTTGGCTTCAACTGATAGGGAGATTGCTAGAAAAGTGCTCAACAAGGTGAATTAGGTCTAATGGTTCAATTGGTTTCCAAAAGACTTGTTTGTGATTGTTATATATGTTTGCAGAATCAATTTGAGGTTATAATGCTAAGCATTATATGCATAACTTCCCAAACAAACTCCCTTTTTGAGTGAGCTCATACCTTTACTCATCCACTATTCATTATGTTCAACCGTTACATTCTTTCTAACACATGCCTCTGTCCTTTGAGCATTACTCTGACTATCCTCTGACATCATAAACTCCTCCAAATGGTTTAGGAAGCTAGGTAAAGGTTTTGTTCAAGAACTTGCTTCATCTTGTTGTTTTGGCTTTCTTGATTCACCTACTCAAACCCAACTTACTAGGTCTCAAACCCAAAATTGCTTCACAAGGTTGTCACAGAGGTTTAATGAGGTTTCTTTACTATTTTGGATTGTCCTTTAAATATCTCTCAAAACCCAACAAGCTCAAGGTAATTGGGTTCCATGTTTTGTGTGTAAGAGGCCTAAAAAGGGCTACTAGCCCATGAAGGGCTAATTGAATGAAAATTGCTTGTAGGAGACAACGATGCTTTAACCCACCATGGAAGTTGGCTTGGAACATTCAAACAACCTCCAAACTAATTGATTTTCATGGTTTAGACCACTGCCAAGGCAAAATAAGGAATGTCCACCATTTATGGCACTTTTATAGGGTTTCAAGAGGGTTTTCAAGCTTGCAATGTAAGATACACAACTCCTTCACAAACCAAGGCCCTAAATTGACAGATAAACCCTGCCACACCTTGGAGAACATTGTTCAAACAATTACCATTTGTCATTTTTCCAAACACTTGGCATGCTAGCTGTAGAAGGTGACAAAAACAGTGAAATTCACTGTTTTCCCTACTTTCCACTATCCTTGCTGCATAACAGTGGGTTAGAACTTCAAAACTACTTGCACCATAGTATAAATAAACCTTCAAAAAATAAGTTAACTCTACATTGAACAAGTATGGCTAAGTCTCCATGCATGAAAAGCGTTTGATACCAAAACCACTTTAATCTCCAAAAATAGGGAACCCGTTGTCCTAACAGTTTGATTCAAATTTCAAGGGTAAGATAGTTTCTCATGGAGCTCCAACTTGTTTCAAATCAATCATAGGAAAGGTTCAAACCTCTTTTCAACATTGTTAGCTCAAATAGACTTTGAGAACAACATTTTACTCATTATTTCAATCTACTAGTCAAGTTACTCACTTAACTTGTCTAGTATGATCTCACACAAACTCTTTGTACATAACCTTGGTCAAATAAGAATATATATACACTGTAAAGACTCTCATCAACCTAACCAAGTCCCTCCATGGGAGCCCAATGAGGTTTTTAGTCAAGTTGACCCATTATGAAGTACAAACCCTTGATAGGCAGAGAAGTAGCAAAACTGAAATAAATAAATACAACTCTCTTCTCAATGCAAGAACAAAGAACCAATTACATTAATTAATTTGAATTAACATCAAAAACACTTCTCAGCAAGTACAGTATGGAAGAAGTTAGATTAGTACGGACTGATACATCCAAACAAGTTCAAATTGCCATAAAAACCAGAATTTTGCACTTCTTTTATTGAGAATGACTTTGATTTCACATCTGCCAACCCTATACAAGGAAGAGGGTGGTCTATTTAAAGGTTTCAGGAGTTAGTTATGATGTCCTATATAGAAATATAGCTGTAGGATTGCTTTTGTACATTTTTTACTTTAAAATGACAACTTTTCAACAAGGTGAGCAACTTTTGTTGCACAAAATGACATTTTTGCTCCCCTTTACTACACCAACTCTCTTAAACACTTAAACATGCTTGAAATCACTTTAAAAACATGTCTCAATGCTTTCACAAGAATTCCTAAGCCTATAAGGCACTTCTCACAATTTTACCCATTTTTGGCCTAGAAGGCAAAACTTGACAACTCAAGGCTAGAAAGACAAAACTTGATCTCTCAAGAACAAAATGAGATCAAAACCACTTGAAAAGACACACAAAAACCTAAAACAAAAACCACAAACCTACCACAAGACATTACAAACATAAAAGCATGAATTACTCAAAAAAAAATGAAGGTTTTTACTCAAGTAGGTGCTCCTGCACCATACTCCCCCCAAAACAAAGAAGTCATGTGACTCCATGAGGCAGAAAAGAAGAAGGTATTCTAGCCTTTTGAAAGTCAGCTTCAGGTATCCATGTGGCCTCTGAGATAGGATTATCCTTCCATTTGAGTAGGTGCTCCATATAGGTGTGATTCCTTATCTTCTTGAGAACCCTGGAGTCTCGAACCTGTTCTGGTTGAGGAATAGAGAGAGGAGGTAAAGAAAGATTAGAAAGGGACTATGTAACATTTGAAACCCTTTGAATCTCATCAGGTGGCTTCCCCTTGAAAGCAATCAAATCTACAACATTGAAAATGGGAGACAAAGAAATATCAGTAGGCAAATCAACTTTGTAAGCATTAGACCCATACTTAGCCAAGATTTTGCAAGGGCCTGTTCTCCTCATTTGAAGTTTGCTTGGAACTCCTTTTTGCAGCCTTGCCTTGTTCAAATGAACCATCACATAATCTCCTATAGAAAACTGAACATCTCTATTTGTAGCATCCACTCTTGCCTTGACATTTTGGGAGGTATCCTGAAGAGTCTTTCTCACTTGCTCATGAACCTCCTTCATGGATTGAGCCATGTCATCTGTTGTTCCACTCTTAGGCTACAAGTTAGCTATATGTCTCAACTCCATTATACCTCTTGGATGCATACCATAAACAACTTCAAAAGGACTTTTACCTGTAGACCGGTTGACACTATCATTGTAGGCATATTCTTCTTGATGAATGAGCCAATCCCAACTCTGTCCATATTCCTTTGTCAAACACCTAAGCAAGTTTCCAAGAGACCTATTCACAACCTTAGTTTGGCCATCAATTTGTGGATGATAAGCTAAACCAAAAGAGAGAGTAGTACCCAATCTCTTCCACAATGTTTTCCAAAAATGACCAAGAAATTTCACATCTCTATCTGAAACAATGCTAGTAGGCAGACCATGTATTCTAACAACTTCTTTGAAAAACAAGTAAGCAATATGACTTGCATCATGTGTTGTCTTACAAGGAATAAAATGAGCCATCTTACTAAATCTGTCAACTACTACAAAGATGCTATCAAATCCTTCTTGAGTTTGAGGTAATCCTACCACAAAATCCATACTAATACAATCCCACGACCTATGTGGAATGGGAAGAGGCTGATATAAACCAGCATTGGAGGAATTACCTTTTGCTTTCTGACATACCAAACACTGCTCAACATACCTTTTGATTTCCCTGCATCTTGGGCCAATAGTAAAATCTTTGAACGAACTCTAAGGTCTTGTTGAGACCAAAATGCCCACTTAAGCACCCATTGTGCTTCTCCTGAATGAGGTTCTCTCCCATAGAACCTTTTGGAACACATAACTGTCCACCCCTAAATAAAAAACCATCCTGCAAAGTAAAATTAACATATGCACCATGGAAATGATTCTCAAAATCATGACAAACTTTATAAGCTTCAACAAAATCATCATCAGTAACATATCTTTAAAACTATCAATACCAATGCTCTGTACTTGAATCTCATGAACAATTAACAACCTCCTACTCAAAGCATCTACTACTTTATTCAACTGACCCTTCTTATGCTTAAGAGTAAAAGTGTAAGCTTGTAAGTACTCTACCCATTTAACATGCCTATGATTCAGTTTATCCTGTGAGTTGAAGGAGCTTAATGCCTGATTATCTATGTATACAACAAATTCTTTAGGAAGAAGATAGTGTCTCCATTTCCTAAGTGCCTGGACTAATGCATAAATTTCTAAATCATAGGAAGAGTATTTTTTCTTGGCATCATTTAACTTCTCACTAACGAATGCAACGAGTCTATTTTCCTGACTTAAAACAACTCCTACAACAATATTGCTAGCATCACATTCAATAGTAAAAAGTTTATCAAAACTAGGTAAAATGAGCATTGGTTGAGAAGCTACTTTAGTTTTCAATAATTCAAACCCCTTATTGGCTGCAACTATCCACTGAAACTTTACCTTTACACCCCCTTTGATTGTGTCTAACATAGGGGCACAAATCTCACTGAATCCCCTGATGAATTTCCTATAAAATTATGCTAAACCATGAAAACTTTTGACATCACTGGCTGCTTTTGGAGTCGGCCAACTGGTTATTGCTACAACTTTAGATTGATCCATTTTTAGATAACCTCTTGATACAACAAAACCAAGATAGACCAATTCTTGCTTCATGAAATCACACTTTTATAGATTAATGGTTAGCTGTTCATCAGATAACTTTCTCAAAACAATAGCTAAATGCTTCATATGCTCTTCCTTAGTTTTACTGTAAATAAAAATATCATCTAAATGCACAACAACAAACTTGCCAATGAAATCATGTAAAACTTCATTCACGAGTCTCATAAATGTGCTAGGAGCATTAGAGAGTCCAAATGGAATGACAAGCCACTCATAGAGACCCTCATTCATTTTGAAAGCTGTCTTCCATTCATCACCCTCTGTGATTCTTATCTGATGGTAACCACTCTTCAAGTCAATCTTACTGAAATACTGTGCACCCCCCAAGCAATCCATCAAATCCTCTATCCTGGGTATGGGAAATTTGTATCTGATGGCGATCTTGTTTATGGCTCTAGAATCTATGCAAAGTCTCCATGTTCCACCCTTCTTAGGTGCCAACACTGTAGGTACTGCACAAGGACTAATGCTTTTCCTAATCAGCCCTTGGTCTAAGAGTTCTTGTATTTGTCTTGCTACTTCTTCATTTTGTTCAGGGGTCATCTTATAGGCTGCCTTATTGGGTAAAGAGGCTCCAGGTATGAAATCAATCTGATGGCCAATGGCTCTAGGAGGTGGTAAGGTTGCAGGTGTACCATCATTGATTATTGCTTTGAAGTTATCAAGGATCTGCTGAACCTCATATTGTATCTGAACTTTCTTTTCTATCTTTTCTTCCTTGGGTTTCACTATGAGTGCAAATCCCACTCCTTCACCTTCTTTGAGTGTACTTATAAACTCTTTCTCATTCACAATTAAAACATTTTGATTTGCTGACTCGCTGCCCTCTTTCTCATCATTTGTGGACTGAATTTTGTATGTAACTCCATTCTTCTGAAAAGAGTAGGAGTTCTTTTCCCCATTGTGGATGGATTTCCTATCAAATTGCCAAGGTCTACCAAGAAGTATATGGCAAGCATCTATTGGAAGAATGTCACATAGGATCTTATCTTGATACCCTCCTATGGTGAATTCTACCCATGTTTGTTCATTTACAAGGACATGCTGTTCATTTACAAGGACATGCTGTTCATTTACAAGGACATGCTGCTCCCTATTCAACCATGTGACTCTATAGGGATGTGTGTGTGGGATTCTCTCAAGTTTAAGTTTACCGACTGCTTCTCCTAAGATTATATTATCTATGGATCAAAAATCTATGACCACCTTGCATACCTTTCCTATGATCTTGCACTTAATTATGAACAATGACCTTCTTTGAGTAGGTTCCTCCTTGATTGGTTCTTTTATCAAGACTCTTCTCATCATCAGACTTTCCCCATCTTCTAATGCTAAGCTCACTTCATGAGCCTTACTAGCCACATTTTCTTGTACACAATTCACTCTTCTTTCACCCCCTTGTGATGAGGTGGGTTTCTCTGGACATCTATAGGCAGGGTGGCCCAACTTCTGACAGTTGTAGCATTTCATGGTGGAGAAGTAGGACCCTCTTCCTGGTCCACTAGATCTACCTCTACTTGGGTTGCTAGATCCTCTTCCTCTATAGCTCCTCTTGCTATATGAATCCCCACTTTGCTCAATAAGTTTGGATTCTCCTTGGGACCTTTGTTCTCCTCTTCCACCAAAACTTCCTCTATGGCCTCTGCCATCTCTTCCCCTACCTTATCCTCTGTTGTTTTGTTCTTGCCTTTTCTTATTTTTCTCTTCCACCTTGAGTGCTAGTTGATAACACTTGTGGACTGTTTGTGGACACAACAAACTCATCTCTTCCTGAATGTTCCATCTCAAACCATTCATGTATCTTGCTACTCTGATGCTTTCATCTTCTACAACCTTGGATCTCATACACAGTTTTTGAAATTCCTTGGTGTAGCTACTGACATCTAAGTCCTTTTGTCTCAAATTTTGTCTTTTCCTATGTAGTTGGATTTCATAGTCTTCAGGAAGATAGGTTTCTCTGATTTTAGTTACCATTGCTTTCCAGCTGGCTGTTGGTTGTTTACCCTCTTTCACCCTTTCCTCTTGGATGAATTTCCACCAAGTTAAAGCTGCCCCTCTCAACCTTGATTTTGCTACTTTAACCTTTTGTGCCTCAGTGATTCCATCATATTCAAAATGGTTTTACAAACCCTCAATCCACTCTACAAGAGCATCAGGATCCATCTTCCCACTAAAGAGAGCCACTCCCTCTAAGGTTTTACCACTCAAAGCTCTTAGTGCCTTCAAGAATGGTTCTTGCTCAAGAACAGGGTCAGGTATGGGAACCTCCTCTTCTATTTCCACCATTTTGCCCTTGTTTTCTACCTTATCACTGACTTCTTTAGTCCTAACTTCTATTTCAACTAATTTTACTGCTAGCTGCTCCAATCTCTCCTTGAGTGCTTTGTTTTCTTCTTCTTGGTCTTCGACCTTCTTTGCTAACTCAGCGTTAGTCACCATGTTTGCTTCTAATGATCCTTTTCTCCTGAATATTTCTTTGGCTCTGATATCACTATGATAGGGAGATTTCTAGAAAAGTGCCCAACAAGGTGAATTAGGTCTAATGGTTCAATTGGTTTCCAAAAGACTTGTTTGTGATTGTTATATATGTTTGCAGAATCAATTTGAGGTTATAATGCTAAGCATTATATGCATAACTTCCCAAACAAACTCTCTTTTTGAGTGAGCTCATACCTTTACTCATCCACTATTCATTATGTTCAACCATTACATTCTTTCTAACACATGCCTTTGTCCTTTGAGCCTTACTTTGACTGTTCTCTGACATCATAAACTCCTCCAAATGGTTAAGGAAGCTAGGTAAAGGTTTTGTTCAAGAACTTGCTTCATCTTGTTGTTTTGGCTTTCTTGATTCACCTACTCAAACCCAACTTACTAGGTCTCAAACCCAAAATTGCTTCACAAGGTTGTCACAGAGGTTTAATGAGGTTTCTTCACTATTTTGGACTATCCTTTAAAGATCTCTCAAAACCCAACAAGCTCAAGGTAATCGGGTTCCATGTTTTGTGTGTAAGAGGCCTAAAAAGGGCTACTAGCCCATGAAGGGCTAATTGAATGAAAATTGCTTGTAGGAGACAATGATGCTTTAACCCACCATGGAAGTTGGCTTGGAAAATTCAAACAACCTCCAAACTAATTAATTTTCATGGTTTAGACCACTGCCAAGGCAAAATAAGGACTGTCCACCATTTATGGCACTTTTATAGGGTTTCAAGAGGGTTTTCAAGCTTGCAATGTTAGATACACAACTCCTTCACAAACCAAGGCCCTAAAATGACAGATAGACCCTGCCACACCTTGGAGAACATTGTTCAAACAATTACCATTTGTCATTTTTCCAAACACTTGGCATGCTAGCTGTAGAATGTGACAAAAACAGTCAAATTCACTGTTTTCCATGCTTTCCACTATCCTTGCTGCATAACAGTGGGTTAGAACTTCAAAAATGCCTGCACCATAGTATAAATAAACCTTCAAACAATAAGTTAACTCTGCATTGAACAAATATGGCTAAGTCTCCATGCATGAAAAGCTTCAAAGACAAGTTTGATACCAAAACCACTTTAATCTCCAAAAATAGGGAACCCGTTGTCCTAACAGTTTGATTCAAATTTGAAGGGTAAGATAGTTTCTCATGGAGCTCCAAATTGTTTCAAATCATTCATAGGAAAGGTGCAGACCTCTTTTCAACATTGTTAGCTCAAATAGACTTTGAGAACAACATTTTACTCATTATTTCAATCTACTAGTCAAGTTACTCACTTAACTTGTCTAGTGTGATCTCACACAAACTCTTTGTACATAACCTTGGTCAAATAAGAATATATATACACTATATAGACTCTCATAAACTCAACCAAGTCCCTCCATGGGAGCCCAATGAGGTTTTTAGTCAAGTTGACCCATTATGAAGTACAAACCTCTGACAGGGCAAAGAAGTAGCAAAACTGAAATAAATAAATACAAATCTCTTCTCAATGCAAGAACAAAGAACCAATTACATTAATTACTTTGAATTAACATTGAAAACACTTCTCAGCAAGTAAAGTATAGAAGAAGTCAGATTAGTATAGACTCATACATCCAAACAAGTTTAAATTGCCATAAAAACTAGAATTTTGCACTTCTTTTTATTGAGAATGACTTTGATTTCACATCTGCCAACCCTATACAAGGAAGAGGGTGGTCTATTTAAATGTTTTGTGAGTTATTTATGATGTCCTGTATGGACATATAGTTGTAGGATTTCTTTTGTACATTTTTTACTTTAAAATGACAACTTTTCAACAAGGTGAGCAACTTTTGTTGCACAAAATGACATTTTTGCTCCCCTTTACTACACCAACTCTCTTAAAAACTTAAACATGCTTGAAATAAATTTAACAACATGTCTCAATGCTTTCACAAGCATTCCTAAGCCTATAAGGAACTTCTCACAAATTTACCCATTTTTGGCGTAGAAGGCAAAACTTGACAACTCAAGGCTAGAAAGACAAAACTTGATCTCTCAAGCACAAAATGAGATCAAAACCACATGACAAGACACACAACAACCTAAAACAAAAACCAAAAACCTACCACAAGACATTACAAACATAAAAACATGAATTACTCAAAAAAAAAAGAAGGTTTTTACTCAACTAGGTGCTCCTGCACCATCAACCCAAACAACTACCCTTGTGGTTTCTTTTATAGACACAAGCTCTCACAAAACCACCAAGTGGTATTACATAAAAACCATGTGCTACCTACCCCCTTGACCCCACATCTAATATTGGGTATTTTATTAAATTAATTTTCCCAATATTAAATAAATACAATATAATAATTTCAATGTTATAATACAACTCACCAAGTGGTTTCCGAGAATATTCCCAAGGAATCTCTACATGTTACACGTCCATGTGCAACATCAAATAAATAAATATTACATTACATGTCCATGGAAAACTCACATAATAAATAAATATTACAATTATAAAACATTATTATGCAAGGTGTACAACACCTATTTTCCCAACATTCTCCCACTTGTTGTATACATTGCATAAGGGGCAATGAGTAACCACAACATGAACAAGGGAACAATCCCTCTAACAAATAAACCATCATGGAATCCAAGTAATCCATGTGCTCCATCAAGATACCTGCAACAAGAAACAAAGTGATCACCATCTCATACATTAATTCTCTCACCCTTCACCATGCCATTGCCACTGGACACGAAAAGGCCATCCAAAGAGAAAGCCACACAATCTATCGCAAGGAATGATAAGTCCTATCTCAACTAATATCCAAACACAAACAAAGTTGTCAAGAACCAATAACAATAGCTGAAATAGCACCCACGACAAGTGCTAACACATCCAACTATCTATACCTCCAAGGTATACATATCAAGTGAATCTCATATCATCAACATATACAACCCATAACATGCAATCATAAGCTCCAAGTGCAATACATGTCACATATGTACACCTAGAAAATACCACTGCATAGCTAATGTCAAATCTAAAATCAATCCACTAACAACATCTCATAGAAAGTGTAACCATAACCATGTAGTATCAAGGAACATCTACAACAATATGAATAACCTGCAAGTACAACTCTCACCACAAGTCTCCATAACTCACCCATGTTATCCACAACCAATAAAAGAAAGAGATCAAGGAACCTCCATGCCATCTCCCACATGACATATCATGAACACAAACTAGTGAACATTGGTATTAAAACAACCTCAAATCCAATGTAATGTGAAACCGAACATCCAGGAAGATAACCAAGACCAAAGAGAGAAACACTACAAATCAAAACCTGTAGCATGTTCTTCTACATACACCTCTAAATGCCAACTATGTCAAGTACAATCTCCTCCATAAAACCCCAAATGAAAAACCATAACAACACCCAAACTCGTTCAGTCCCTTGGACCAAACAAACATATATATCATGTAAACAACATGAATGCAAGCCTCTCATAACCAAGAAGATCAAACTAATACCCTTCCCAATCCCAAGGGAATATTCCCAATAAACCATCTCCCAAACTCAATAATCAATGAATTCCATCATAATAATAACTCAAATGCATGCGAAGATAACCAATGCCAAACATCTCTCAAACTAAATCCTCTGGAACTAACCATCTATCCATAGATCAAGATCCATATCTATGAAAGATAAGCATAAACATAATTCACCTGAGAGGAACAATTGACAATACCTCTCAAGTAGTAAACAGTCAAGTAGACCAAGAGTGGGGAATGAGAATGCTCATTCAAGACATCCAAGTCATTGTGACTCATCTAAGAACAATCTCCTCTCAAGTCCATACTAGGTGAATGCTCCTTGGACTTCCTATTGAAACCATCAACCATCTCAACACATATCTCTAATCACAAGAGAATACCAGCATCACCTATGTCTCCGTGTATCCATGAGTACCTGTAACTAATCAATCCATGCCAAACTCCAAATGCAACATAGCACCTGTTGACGTCCAAAATTAATTAAATTAAATATTTAATTAATTTTATCCTTTCTACGTAATTAATTGATTTAATTATGTTGATATTCTTCTTCTCATAATTAATTAAATTAAATTTAATTAATCATGTCACTATAGTCCAGATAATTAATTTATTCCACAAATTAATTATTCCCTGTTCTTCTAAAGTTCTTAAAACTAATTAATTCTTCCAAATCTCCTTTTAGTTAATTAATGGTAATTAATTAACTTGGTCATGTAATTCCTACAAATGACTTCCCCTAATCCTTAATTAGGCTAATTAAATCTCCTAGAATCCCTCATAATCATGCTTAACATTATTCTTCAATTTTAAATCCCCCCCTACTCATTCTCTCTCCTCTTGTCAAATCCTCCTACAAATCCTAGTTGCCTCCTAATTCTCCATTATCTCACCTAATCACTCTCTTAATCATTTGCTAGTGGCTAATCCCCATGATTAGCCACACAGTCAACCAATCGCCATAAATGGCTAAATCCACTCGTCCCCTCCTCACCTTCCAACCTTAAATGCACCTAATTGGGTCATTTCAAGGAATTCAAAATCTCACATCCTCCCATGTCTCTCATCTTCCCAAGGAATTTTAAATTCTTTTTCTTATTCCCTTTCCCCATGCACTTCATTATTTGTGAATTTTTAATTCTCTTGTGGATCCCCCAAGGAAATTTTAATTCTTTCTTATCTTCCCCATGTACATTGTGGAGTGTGGAGACAAGAGATGCCTTTATGGCAATCTCTTGGTCTCCACACCTTGTCATGTCATTGTTTCCTCAATTCATGTGTTCCATCTCATTCAATCTCAACCCTTCATTTCCATTCAATCTCTATCGTCCATTTCTCCTCTTTAAAATCTATAAATTGGGGTCTCCTCCCCTTCATTTGACATCTCCAATCCAAGTAATCTTATGCTGTCATTTTAGCTTTTGAACTCATCCCTTAACATCCATATCATAGGCAATTTGCATCCTTTAAGCATCCATAATCATATCCATCCATCATTTGAACACTAATCCTTCATCCACATCCACCATTGTTGTGCATTTTGGAGAGCAATCCACATACGAATCTAGGACCAATCTAAACAAGCTAGGAAGGGGTGCATTCTTGGCTTCACCAAAGGTCTAATCAGAGGAACAAGAGAGAACTCTCTCTTGCAAGATACATTGATTTGTTGGTTTAATGCTTTTATTTGATTTCTCATGTTATTTGGATTTAAACTAACATTCCAACCTTGCAAATATTTTCCCTTGGTTCATTTTGGCATGCTTGGTGGGACCCACGTCCCATTTTCTAACATTTTTGTGAGTTTTATAGCATGCAGGTTTCAGAATAGCACGTCCAACTATATTTTAGCACCTCCGCTTCACTGCTTCAACACCTCCGATTTGAATTTCAAATTTTTTACTGCCATTTTTGCAAGTTTTGGCTATCAGCGCATCGCCCCTACGTCTGCCTCAATGTCTTTAGACACTTAGTTTTTGAGCATAGTTTTTAATTTCTTGTTTTATTTTAATAAAAAATCACACAAAAAGAGAAAAAAGGATCTAAAAAGAACCCAAAAATTATGTTTTTCATTAGTTTTAGTCAATTAATTAAGTTCTCGGGCAAACAAGCGGATTAACGCCTGCGCCTCTAGTTCGACGCACCCACTGGACTAGAAAAGCCCACCACTTTTAATTTTTTTTTTTAAATTTCAAATTAGGCTAACTGTCTGTCTTAATTTTCTGTCATTTAGTGTTTGTGCAAGCACATCAATGCCCGTGCCTGTAAACCAATGTGTCCATTCTAAGTATAATCCAACTTAAAATTTTGAAAAAGATTTAAAATTTGAAATTCCCACTCTTTCTGTTCCTTAGGGCCGTAGACTCACTTCAACGTCTGTGCAGGCACATCAATGCTTGCATAGGCACTGCAGTGCATCTACCAGTGGATCAACACCTGCACTGCATCCTTAGAATTTTTGGTTACTAATTGGATTTTGAGTGGTTGCAGGCATATTCGATTATCCAAGACATAATTTTTGAACTACTAACTGTTCTTACTGCAACACACTTGTCAAGATCATTTTTTCCACTAGTGTAGTTTTCATTCATGCTTTTAGATAGATAACCTTATTCATGTGGGCTTAAAATGAACTAGTGTCTTACGTGTTTGGTGCACTTGCACACTCAATGGTGGGTGGACCCACCATTGCATTATAGTATCCTCTCCCCTCGCCTTCGTGGATCTTGGGTGTAAGAGAACGAGTGATCAACGACACCCTCTTTTTCATTTTAGTAGTTGAGGGGTATTTCTTGATTGGGGATTTCATCACCTCACAAGAGTATCTCAAATTGGGACACATCGGGGATATCGATTCTCCCAGGATGCAATCTCGAGCAGGTATTTTGAGCCGCTATATAAATAAGTCGGTCAGGCGGTTGGAGTGTTTAGTGAATTCAACATATGTGGGGCCCTCCCTACACTGATAAGCTTAGTTAAAGCCTTAAGTGGCTTGCTTCGATAATCCATCGTTGGATTGGTAATCCCTTGGAAGTTACACTAGACACTAATTTTAGTAGCCAAAATCCTACATTTGATAGTGTAGGGGATACAGATCATACCCCAAAGTTACTCCTCATGTATCCGCTTAGGATGAGACATAAATTCCCCATGTAATAGATCCTTGGATCTTTGGGGTAAGAGAATCTAGTATGCCCAAGAAGTGAGTGTCGTGGACTAGAGCTAGTGCTACCAGAATCTCTATTTGTCCGCTTGAGTGAGGTATTGCTTATGTGAGGGGCCTATCAAGTGGTTTCCACTTTCTAGCCTAAGTTGTGTTGTCTTCAAGTGTTTTCATTTGTTATATACTCGTAAAATGTGTTTGAGATAATCTAAGCCCCCCATCACTTTCACACTCATTATTGAGTGGTACACTTGGCCAATGTGTTTACTATGCTTGATGTTTTCTTGCCAAGAGTAGATTGACAAATAACTTCCTCATCCTCCACATTTGACAGACATTCCAAATTCCAAATTTTCACACTTCCATAAACAGAGTCCAAATCTAGTCCACCTCATTTCCAACTCATGTTTCATAAGCCTAATTTATATAAGCATCCCAAGAAGTCTATCCACCGTCCAATCAAGAAGAAGAAACTCACCCAAGTACAAATCATTAGACGTCAAAAGTTTTGACACCAATCGCAAACTCTTGCTCAAACATAGGACCTTTTTGCACCATTACCATGACTACATCCATGGTCATAGCAATGAGTTTGATACTAGTGATGAACTAAGAATCTGCACCTTGCACCGAGGATCAAGCTTGTCTTTTAATACCAACTATCATCAAAATCAAGGTGGTTGCATCCCTTCATACAATTTTTCATCTGAACCTATCACTTATTGAGTCATTTTCTTGCGAAGAATCATCTGGTCACCACTTTCTCCTAGTCATCATTTTCACCCTTCTTTGATCTTTCATCGTCAACCTTTTCTAAGGACTTAGCACATCAATTAATCCAATAATCAAACCTCAATCAAATCTATCTTTAATCAATCATCCAATCTTTTAATCAATCATTCGAACCAAATCAACCTCAAGTTCATACCTTGTGAAGTTTTATTTAGACCTCATCTTAAATCAATTTGACTTTTGTGCTTGGGAAAGGATCTCCCCAAAGAACCTTTGCCTCATCTTTTAGGTCGATCAAACCCCAATCCTACATCTTTATTTTTCTTGGGATAATTAGTCAATCCTTAATAGAAAAAGACTTTGATCATTATCCTAAGATCTAAATTTCACCCAACTTGGTTATCACCCTGTTTGTGGTTTTCAACTTCCTCCCCCTGAAATCCTCATCCAAGGACTAAGGTGCAATCTTAATCAATCATCCAATCAACTATCCAACTTCATCAAGTTATTATTTAATGGTCACAACTTGATCTCAAAAGAAGAAGATGGCCGAACAACAATATGGTATGCTGGATACTAGTATCCTACATCAAGATCCTACACAAGAACCTACATAAGGTCAAAATTCACAACCAGACATTCAAAATCCACAACCACAAGTGGAGCCTAACATGGTTGATCAAGATGACCTCCCCCTGGAAATGCGAACATTCCTAGAGGATTAATACAATCAAGAAATTATGGAGAAATTCATCCGACATAACCCTAGTGGTCTTTTGAGGACCCTCATTGTAAATGGGGCCTGCCTTCCCCCTGATTTCAATAGATCTATTCTTGATCAACAACCACAAGGAGAATTTTATTCTAATCTCATCATCGACCCTATCCTTCATCCTCAATCCATAATGCCCATGGTATCCATCCGCACAATTTTTGTTCGACCTTCTTCTTCTTTTCTAGCATCTATGTCTTTATCTAACCTAATCAAATCTATTCTCCAACACGCCTCTATTCCATCATCTTCTACCTGTCCAAACATCTCCATTTCATAATCATCCATCCCCTTCAACAATACTGCTAACTTCATCAATTATTCTCTTTGTCACACCACAACAATCCACGGGTCATGTCCAATCATCACCTCTTAAGTCCCCATCGCATCGGTCATCACATCTCAAATCCCCATTTCTTCATCTTACCAATAAATTATTGGTGCTGGTATGTCATCCACGACACACCAGATACTCAGGGAAAACACGGTTCACTACATTCCTCATGTCCAAGATCCACAACACGATTTAATCAAGGAAATTCAGGACATGAAGGAAGGGACTAACAAGAGAAAACCTTATTCATTTGAGGACTTTTGTCCTTGCCCTTATGATCCATCAATGTCAGTCACACCTTACCCGCCAGGGTTTTAAATGCCTAAGTTCATGAAATATGAAGGCAAGGGTGACCCCCGAGACCACGTCTGTGAGTTTCATATCTTATGTGAAGAGGTCTCCTATAGTGATTTTTACCTTCGAAGACTTTTCCCTAAAAGTATTACAGGAGATTCCCTTGCGTGGTTCTTGTCCCTCCCTCGAGGTTCTATTACTTCCTTCCTTGACTTAGTAGAAAAGTTTGTGGCCCACTATGCTTACAATATCGTCAATGACATTTCCATGATGGACCTATGTAACACAAAACAAAGGCTTGGAGAAACCTTCACCAACTTCTTGCAAAGGTGGAGACATCTCATCAAAAAGTTTCAGTGGGATATGCCAGAAGCACACCAAATTGAATTATTCCAAAAGAACCTGGTACTCAAACTATTAAAACCCCTAATGACTCGGTGTATAAAGTCTTTCCAAAAGTTGACTAACAAGGGCATGGCCCTTGAACGTGTCTTGTTAGAGAAGTGCACTCTAAAACATTATCAAAAATCAAATTAGAATACTTCCTCTTATAACAATGATAAACCAAAATTTTGGTCAAAAAACAAGAACATAGTCAACGACGGTGTCACTGATGCAAAATGGGTTCAAACTATGACTGCTCCTACTAAACCTGCCACCACTAGCAATCAATTCAACAATCAACTAAACAATCAAAGTCAATCTCAAAGACCCCCCAACAATGTCTTGATCCAGGGGCAACCACCCCGATCTAATAATTAGACTCCAAGGGAGTATACTCCACTTGCTGAGCTCGTCGAGGTTGTGTTCCAAAAACTTGTCCAAGTTGGTGCAGTTATCTTTTCGATAACCCGCTCGTTTGATCCTAACCAACCCAAACCTGGGTGGTATAATGAAAATGCGTATTGTGACTATCACCGTATCAATGGGCATGATACACAAAAGTGTATGAAACTAAAGAACTATATCCAAGACGTCATTGATAAGGGTGATATTTAGGTAGCAATAGCAAAACCTGGTAATAATAATGACAAACTCAAGATGTACCAGGAACCCTTCCCAAAGCATGATAAAGGAAAGGCCTCATCATCCAATGTGGTTAACTATGATTACACCAATTACATATTCAACTTTGACTCCTTAGTGGGTCATATAGAGCCTGTAGGTAACCATGTCAATGCCATCATTATCCAGGGAGCTAATCCTCCCTTCCCAAAATAGACCTAGGGTTACTATTCAAGGTGGTCCTCCCCCTTCACAACCAAAAAGTAGGTCCAACCCTTCCAAGATAGTCATTCAAGGTGCCATGCCTTCTACTTCTCAAAATGAGTGTAATGTAACTACCTGTCGTGGAAGAGTGATTGTCCAAGGAGATCCTCCCCCGCCCAATCCTCCCCCCACTTCATCTACCTACCGATATGACCTCCTAGATCACCTCAAAAAGACTCCTGCACAGATTTCCATCCTAGAGCTCCTTAAGACCTCTCCTATTCACAAGGATATTTTGGAACAAGCCCTTCTTGAATCACATGTCCCTGACAACATTAATGTTGCTCAATTTCAAGCTCTTATTAGAAACCTCGCCACCCAACACCACCTTATTTTCACCTCCAAAGATGCTCCCTCCGATGATGATAATAATAAATCATTGGACATTGAAGCTATTGTCTAGAAGCACAAGGTTAAACAGATCCTGATAGATGGTGGCTATGGACTTAATCTCTATACATACAAGTTAATAAAACAACTGGGAATTTCTGAGGAGCTGGTTGACCCCTCAGGCCAAATCACAATAAAGGCCTATGATGATGCAGAAAGGGTTTCCAAAGGCACGATCACTTTACCTCTTCAAGTGGGCCCTGTGACAGTTGAAACCACTTACCAAGTCTTGTATCTTGACCTCCCTTATAACATCCTCCTCTACCATCCATGGATCCATTCCCTTCACCTACCACCAATGCCTTAAATTCCCCTTCAATGGCAGAGAGATCACTATCAAGTGTGATCTGCAACCTGTTTAGTATTGCAAATCTCTAGAGGGGAAGCATCCACACCACTGCCCGCTTAATAGACCCACTCCGCCTCCTCCATCTGATGCATCCAAAGTTGCCTCCACTTCATCTCAACTAGAACCTAAGGTCAAAATCATAGATGATGGTTGTAGAGAGTACAAACTTGAGGATGTCCTACATGTGGGCAAACTCTCATTATCTCCAAAGTCATTTGGCAAGCCCAAAGAAATAAAAAAGGACCAGAAACCCATTGTGCAATGCAAAGACACCACCTTCAAGCAGTGGGACCCACTTGATGAAGAAATTCTAGAGACATATGCGTCCTCTTGGTTATATCATGAAGAGGACGAAGAACTAGCAAATATTCCCAAGAAAATGTACCCAAAAGCATTAGCCATAGTGGATAGGATGGGTTCTAAAGGACACAACTTGGGACCCGAAGAGAAAGGAATCAAAGCATCGATAAATCCCATCTCATACAAGCATAACAGGGGCTTGGGTTACTCTCCCGTACCTAAGATCACTATCGTTGGTGGTCCTTCAGACCCTTCTTTGGATGTCGAAGACTCTGACGAAGAGGAATTTCATGAAATGCCTTTTGAATATCAAGATGACATCTTCTTTGACACCCATATCAACACCATCACCCCCACAATCCCTTCCACTCCATATGAGATGCAACTTGTCCATCCCGAGCTTATAGACTAGGACCAACGAGAAAAACCTACTTTGGACATATGTGTCAACAACAATGCTCTCATGACTCTCCTTACTATGCATAACTTGGAAGATTGCAACCGAGTTCATGGGGTCTAACTGCATGAAGATGGATACTTTGGTAGTCAGGTCAATACCCTTAGCCGCAAAAAAAGACAATAAAAAGAAAAATCATGATTTCTTAGGTGAAAACCTCTTTGAGGCACCTATGGATGAGGAAAAAGTAAAAACAAAGGGCACATCCTCAAGTGAAAACCTGGATCAGGCACTTGAGGATGATGGACTTGACCTCCCTACCATGGTTCCCCCACAACAAGATAGGTCAACCCTACTTATCGAGGAAACAAACACTATGAACTTGGGTACTGAAGATACTTTTAAGAACGTTCTCATTGCTAAGTCTCTGTCGGATCAAGGAAAAACGAACTTCATCAATTTTCTCACAGAAACAAAGATTAACTTTGCTTGGTCGTATGCTGACATGTCAAGCCTTGATCCAGACTTAGTAGTCCATAATCTTGTTGTCTGTCCAGATGCCAAACCCATGAAGCAGAAATTAAACAAAATGCATCCACATATTGCACTCCTCGTCAAGATAACTTCTAAAGATGTTGGATGCTAGATTCATTTAAAACCAATAGATTATCTTGAGTGGGTATCCAAAATTGTCTCTGTTGGAAAAGATACCAAAGGTATCTGAGTTTGCAAACACTTTTAGGATTTGAATAAAGCATGCCCTAAGGATGATTTTCGGCTTCCCAACATAGACATGATCGTAGACCTCATAGCAGGACATGAAATGTTGTCACTTATGGATAGATTTTCTGGATACAATTAGATCAGGATAGAAGAAGAGTACCAACACAAAACAATATTCACAATGCCTTGGGGCATCTTTTTTTATCAAGTCATACCTTTTGGTCTCAAGAATGCCAGAGCAACATATCAGTGAGCAATGACAACCATCTTTCATGACCTCTTGCAAAAAATCATGAAAGATTATGTGGACGAACTCCTAGGAAAATCCAAGACAAGAAATGAACATATTCCCATGCTAAGATAGATCTTTGAGAGATTGGAAAAGTATAAGCTATGCCTAAATCCTAAGAAGTGTGTCTTTGGTGTTACATCTGGGAAATTTCTTGGTTTCATTGTTTCCCGCAGAGGCATAGAAGTTGATCCTACAAAGGTGAAAGCCATCATGGAAAAGCGTCCTCCAAAGACTCTCAAATAACTACATAGCCTCCAAGGAAAGCTCCAATCTATCATACGCTTCATTTCACTACTCGCAGATAAGTGTCACCCCTTCAACACTTACTATGCAAGGATACTGAATTCAAATGGGACTGTCTATATTAGAAGGATTTTGAGAAACTCAAGGAATACCTAGCATCACCTCCAGTCCTTATGCCTCCTATTCTAGGACAACCACTCCTTTTATATATATCAACAACCGTAGTGGCACTGAGGGCAAAACTGGCACAAACAAATGATCAAGTCAAAGAGAATGCTATTTACTATATTAGTCGCACCTTAGTAGGGTATGAGCTCAATTATACCCCTACTGAAAGAGCATGCTTGGCACTTGTATTTAGCACACAAAAACTTCAACATTACATGCTTAACAACAAAACAAAATTGATTGCTAAAATTGACCCCCCCCAAGTACATCTTATCAAAGGTTGCTCTAATAGGAAGAACTGCTAAATGGGTCATGTTACTGAGTGAATTCGACATTGAGAATGTGGATAGAAAGGCAATTAAAGGAAAAGTGATAGCAGACCAACTGGCAGATGCTCTGCTTCAAGGTGATCACCCCATCCTCATAGAATTCCCTGATGAGTCCATAATGACTGTCACCACATCTTCCACATGGTAGTTATATTTTGATGGTTCTTGCATGCAAAAAGGATCGGGGGTAGGCATATTGTTAATCACACCACAAGGAGATTGCATCCTTAAATCATATAAGATAGCCTTTGCATGCACCAATAACATGACAAAATATGAAGCACTCATCATTGGACTCTGTTTGGCCATCCAATGGAAGATATTGGAATTACATGTTTATGGTGATTACCAACTTGTCATTAAATAGGTAAATAATGTTGGCATATGTGCAGAGTGTGATGACATGATGGGATTGTATGTTGTCATTGATGTCAATATGCTGAAGTATGAACCGATATATTAAAGTAAGCAAAATGGCAAGTGAACCGGTATGATGAAGTGTGAACCGGTATGTTGAAGTAAGTAAACTGGCAAGTGAACCAGTATATGCAAATTTTGTATCAGGGTTTCATTTGATATGACTACCGATTGGTAGTCTCAGCTTCAGGGTTTTCGGTTGATGCATTCCAAGTCTATGTGATTCGACTAACAACATCTTGTGATGAGTTAGCATTGAAATTAAGATTAGATCGTGTTGCCACGTCAGCCTTGTGCACGTGAAGGATCTCCTTGAGGATCTTGCATGAAGAAGATTGATTCTATCTACCTCAGGAATGTGCAAAATCTTAGTAAATGGTGGAGAGCGCATGATGGGTTATCAGCTTCCAGAAGCGGTGAAGAAAAAACGATGGAGAATGTCTTGAGATTTGTTCAAGATTGTTTTATCCTATGTAATATGTTTAATTGGCCAGGATTGGACCAACTGTATTGTTAACCTAGATGCTTAGGGTTTTAGGTTTTGGCAATCGACCTAATTGCTGTCTATAAGTTCGATGATGATTTTCATTTGAAGTTGTTGGCAAATGAATGTATGTGAAGTGATTCTTGCTAGACCGGAGAAGTGAGTAGAGATCTGTAGAGTGTGATTGCAGATGTAAAGGAGCTGAAGTGGATTTGCCTTGGCATTGAGTGCTGTTATCAGATCAGTGTATTACCTGTTGACTTCTAACCATTTCAGTAGTTGGAAAATCCCTTTACCAGGTAGCTTTAATAGGATTTTTGTAAATCCTTTAATAGGGTGACTCAAAATCATTGAGTTCTTCAAATCCTCTTACAAGGTAACCTTTAACAGGGTTTTAACCTCTAACTAGGTATTTAGCCACCCCTTAACCGGGTGATCCCTAGCAGGATCAGTTCCTAGCAGAACCTGTTGTAAAGTCTTTAACCAGATTAGGTTCCTAATAGAATGGACTTTAGAAGAGTTTAAGAACAACTTGTGGGTATTCATCCCCACCGTGGTTTTTCCTAGTTGGGTTTTCACGTAAAAAATCAGTGTGTTATGTGTGATGCTTTTTCATGTGATGTTTTAGTGTTTTCTGTTAAGCGGTAATGCAAGTTGATCCAATGGTCATTGTATTTTTGATGTATTACTTGCTTAAGCATATGGGTGAAGTTGAGATGAGATATTAAGTTTTGAGAAAATCTAGATGTTACCGGTTTATGTCTTTTACAGTCATACTGTGTTTTATCGGTAGTGCCTTGATTTAGATTGGTGATATTGTTTACCAGTTAGTGCAGTCTTTGCAGTTTAAGTTGTTTAAGAAGTTTTTGTCCATACTGATTCATCCCCCCTCTCAGTATCTATTGGGTATTTACTGTTCATCATTATTCATCAATTGGTATCAGAGCATCCTCCAGGTCCTCTGTGTTATAAGCTTAACCGCTTGAGGAAAAGATCCTATTCTAATGATGAAGAGGGAAGGTCCTAAGTTCAACAGAGATAACTTTAAGATATGGAAGGATAGAATGAAGATCTACATTAAAAGCATGGGTGCTCAACACTGGAACTATGTTGAGAATACTTATGTTGTCCCTATTGGTACTCTCACCGATGATCAAAGAAGAGAAATTCAGGAGAATGGACAAGTCATGGAAGCTCTTATCAACAGTCTATCTGATATTGAGTTTATAGATGTTTAGGAGGATAAAGACAATCCCAAAGATGTATAGGATACTCTAGAGACTATCTATGGCGGTGATGAGCATGTGAAGCAAGCTAAGGAAGAAAGCCTTAGAGGAAAATTTCAAGACATGCGGATGGTTGAAGGAGAGACCATTCAACAATATGGGATAAGAATTAAAACTATTGTAGGAGACATCAAGAGTGCAGGAGGTACAATGGATGATCCCACCATTGTTAGGAAAGTTTTGAGATCCTTGTTACCGGTATATGCAATAAGGGTTGCTGCTATTCAAGAGTTGAGATCTATTGACAAGACAAAGGTATCCCTTGACTCCATCATTGCTAAGTTGACCGCATATGAGCTAAACAATTATGATGGCAGTGTTTAGAAGATTGAATCAACCTTTAGAGCATCTGCTACACTATCTAGAAAGGGAAAAGAAGTTCGTACTAGCTATGAACCTAGACAAAACAAAGATATGGATGATGAGGAGATCCTGATGGAGTTTGAAGCTCTTCTTGCCAAGAGACTTCCAAAGGGAACTGGAAAATACAGAGGTAAGCTCCCTTTGAAATATTTTTCTTGCAATAGGATAGGACACATTGTTGTCAACTGTCCCAATAGTGATAATAAGGACAAACCAAAGAAGTTTAAAAAGTTCACAAGAGGAAATAGGAGAAACTGTCTTGTTACAGTTGATGAAGGTGTCACTGATGATGAATCAAAAGATGAAGAAAGTGAAGACATAGTGTTTGTAGCTATTAAGGAAGATGTGTCAGACAAGAAGGCTCTTGTCTTCTGCTTTGATAATTCTAAAGAGTGGATTATTGATAGTGGATGTTCTCACCACACGACTGGTGATCGAAAAAAGTTTCTATCACTGGAAGAGTATGATGGAGGTGTAGTCCGATTTGGTAATGATGCACCATGTATGGTAAAAGGCAAATGGTCGATCTCTCTAAATGGAAAAAGCAGTGTTGATAATGTGTATTGGGTAGAAGGTCTCAGGCATAACCTTTTGAGTGTTGCCCAACTGAATGATAAAGGACTCACTCTAGAATTAAAAAATGGAGTGTGAAAAATAAAAGGAAAGAGTGGTGAACTGATGGCCACCAGCATGCAGACCAAAGGTAAATTATTTCAGTTAAATACAAATATCAGTCAATGTCTAATGGCTAAGTTTGATGACAACTGGATATGGCATAGGAGACTTTGCCATGTAAATTTTGATAATATTATGAAGGCCAGTAAGATCAAGGCAGTTAGAGGATTGCCTATGCTGAACAAACTAGAGAATCCTTTGTGCAGAGAATGTCAACTAGGGAAAATGTCTTCCTCAACCTTCAAAGGTAAATCTTTCACAACAGATAATTTACTTGATCGTATGCACATTGATTTGTGTGGTCCTATGAAAACTAGGAGTGTTCAGGGAGATAGGTACTTTATGATTCTTACTGATGATTGATCAAGAATGATGTGGGTCACATTCTTAAAAGACAAGTTTGAAGCTTTTGGAAAGTTTAAAGCCTTCAAAGCACTAGTTGAAAAGGAAAGCGGTAAGAGGATCAAATTCCTTAGAACTGACCAAGGAGGTGAGTTCACTTCTGGTGAATTCAATAAGTACTATGAAGAGAATGGCATCAAGAGGCAACTGTCTGCCCCCCGGACTCCACAGTAGAATGGTCTAGCAGAAAGGAACAACCAGACTGTAGTTGAAGCAGCCAGAACGATGCTAATTCAAGGGAAGGTTGCTCACACTTTTTGGAGAGAAGCAGTGAGCACTGCAGTCTACACTATGAACTGGGTACTCATCAAGAAAGGTAAGGATAAAACTCCTTATGAGTATTGGACCGGTAAGACTCTAATAGTAAGCTACTTTAGAGTGTTTGGTAGCAAGTGTTATATCAAGAGAAGTGAATACCATAGCAAGTTTGATGCAAAATGTGATGAGGGAATATTCCTAGGGTATTCCACCAAGAGCAAATCTCTCAAGTGTTTTAACAATAGGACTTAGAGAATTGTTGAAAGTATCAATGTTAGAGTTGATGAAACCTCTGAGAAACCTGAGGAAACCAGCAACAAGTGAGTGGTAGATGAACCGGATGTAACCTTCTAGGAACTGGTTGCAAAACAACCAAGTACAAGTAACAGTGCTCCTACACCAGTAGATGTTGTGGTAGATGAAGATGAAGACGAGGATGAAGAGGAAAAGCAAGAGGAACCAGCTAAGATTGTTCCTAGGTATGTAAAGCTGCATCATAATCCAAATCATATCATAGGGGATAAGGATGCAGGATTACTTACAAGAAGAAAGGTTAGAGAGAATTCTTGCATGATTTCTGAATTTGAGCCCAAAACATTTAAAGAGGCACACAAAGATGAAGACTAGATTAAGGCTATGGAAGAGGAACTTGACTAGATAGAAAAGAATGGTACATGGTCTTTGGTGCCCAGACCTGAGCACAAAAATGTTATTGGCACCAAATGGGTTTTTAGAAATAAGCTGAATGAAGATGGCACAGTGGTAAGAAACAAAGCAAGATTGGTATGTAAGGGATATGCTCAAGAAGAAGGAGAAGACTATGGAGAAACCTTTGCTCCAGTAGCTAGATTGGAAGGAGTTTGAATCCTACTTGCATATGCAGCCTTCAAGGGATTCAAAGTGTATCAGATGAATGTAAAATCTGCATTTCTGAATGGAATACTTGAAGAGCAAGTGTATATAGAGCAACCAGATGGGTTTGCCCTATTAGAAGATAGTGACATGGTGTGTAGGCTACATAAAGCTTTGTATGGATTGAAGCAAGCACCTAGAGCATGGTATGAATGTTTACACTCTCATCTTGTGAAGATTGGATTTGAAAGATCAAGTGAAGATAGAAATATCTATTTGAAGACAGAAGGAGATCAGATTTTGATCTATGAAGTGTTTGTTGATGACATAATTTTTGGTGGAGATGACAAGATGAGCCATGCGTTTGCAAATGAAATGAAGAAGGAATTCGAGATGTCACTAATCGGAGAGATTAAGTTCTTCATTGGACTACAGATTCAACAAATGAAAGATGGTATCTTTATCACTTAGTCCAAGTATGTCAAAGAGGTGTTGAAGACCTTTGGCATGGACGACAACAAACTGGTTGTTACACCGATGATGACCGGTTGTAAATTGTCAAAAGAAGATGACTCAATGTTGGTGAATGAGGAGGAATACCGGTCAATGATTGGTAAGTTGCACTATGTAGTACATAGTAGACCGAACATTGCACATGCAGTGGGCATTGCTGCACGTTTCCAGAAAAGTCAAAGAGAATCCCACTTGGTAGTAATCAAGTGGATTCTTAGATATCTGAAGGGAACTGTAGATTATGGATTGTGGTATCCATACAATAATGATTTCAATCTCAAAGTGTTTACTGATGCCAATTGGGCTGGTAATGTGGATGACTGGAAGAGCACAACTAGTGGTGCATTCTTTCTCGGTGGTAGACTAGTCTCATGGATAAGAAAGAAACAGAGTTGTATCTCTCAGTCCACAACATAAGCAGAATATGTAGCAACATTTATGAAATGCACTCAGACAATTTGGATGAAGCATGTATTAAGTGGTTTCAAAGTCCTTGTATCTGAACTGGTGAGTATATTTTGCGATAACACAAGTGCAATTAATATTTCCAAGAATCTAGTATTATATGCTAGAAGCAAGCACTTTGAGCTCAAGTATCATTTCTTGAGGGAGAAAGTTTATAACAAAGAGGTTGTATTGGAACATGTTTCCAGTCAAGAGCAGTTAGCAGATATATTCACCAAGCCTCTACTGAAGGCTACATTTACCTATTTAAGAGGTGCATTAGAGGTGTTTCCCCTTCAAGAGGTGAACTAAAGGTATGTGCTCCACATCAGTTAGGTATTGCATTGTCAAATATTTTCAGGATTGATGTGTTGAAGGATGCTACCCCTCAGGGGGAGCAACATAGTAGATCATGGATGTTTGTGCCTCCACTTTGGCATTGAAGTCAAAGGGGGAGAAGATGTGAAGCAGAGAAGATATCTGCAGTATTGAAGACATATTATATGAAAGAAGATGTAGAGATATCTTTGTGTATTGTCATCAATGCCAAAGGGGGAGATTGTTGGCATATGTGCAGAGTGTGATGACATGATGGGATTGTATATTGTCATTGATGTCAATATGCTGAAGTATGAACCGGTATATTGAAGTAAGAAAACTGGCAAGTGAACCGGTATGATGAAGTGTGAACCGGTATGTTGAAGTAAGTAAACCGGCAAGTGAAC
This sequence comes from Cryptomeria japonica, assembly GCF_030272615.1. Lineage (NCBI taxonomy): Eukaryota > Viridiplantae > Streptophyta > Pinopsida > Cupressales > Cupressaceae > Cryptomeria > Cryptomeria japonica. Next base: position 21,527,920 of record NC_081412.1, read on the forward strand.
CGGTATATGCAAAGTTTGTATTGGGGTTTCATTTGATATGACTACCGTTTGGTAGTCTCAACTTTAGGGTTTCTGGTTGATGCATTCCAAGTCTGTGTGATTCAACCGACAACATCTTACAAGGTAACCTTTAACAGGTTTTTAACCTCTAACTGGGTATTTAGCCATCCCTTAATCGGGTGATCCCTAGCGGGATTGGTTCCTAGTAGAACCTGTTGTAAAGTCTTTAACTAGACTAGGCTCCTAACAGAGCGAACTTCAGAAGAGTTCAAGAACAACTTGTGGGTATTCATCCCCACCGTGTTTTTTCCCAGTTGGGTTTCCACATGAAAAATCAGTGTGTTATGTGTGATGCTTTTTCATGTGATGTTTTAGTGTTTTTTGTTAAGTGGTAATGCAAGTTGATCCAATGGTCATTGTATTTCTGATGTATTACTTGCTTAAGCATATGGGTGAAGTTGAGATGAGATATTAGGTTTTGAGAAAAATATAGATGTTACCGGTTTATGTCTTTTACAGTCATACTGTGTTTTACCGGTAGTGCCTTGATTTAGATTGGTGATATTGTTTACCAGTTAGTGCAGTCTTTGTAGTTTAAGTTGTTTAAGAATTTTTTGTCCATACTGATTCACCCCCCCCTCTTAGTATCTGTTGGGTATTTACTGTTCATCATTATTCAGTATCAAATGAAAGATGACAAGCTTATTCCCTATCAAAACATGGTAGAAGACCTGAAGCATTCCTTCACGACAATCTAGTTCAAGCAAATTTTGTGCACAAATAACATGGTTGCATATGCAATGGCTACTATTGGCTCCCTCCTCCATATGCTGACACATAGTCAGAAATGTGAGTTTTTGGTCGAGCAACTCTTCATATTGGCATATGATCTACTTGAGTCCGAAATGGTGTGTATACTCATTGGTCTTGAATCCCCTTGGTATCAAGAAACCTTCACCTATCTAAGAGACAACATTATCCCTCCCCACCTCACCAAAACCCAACAACAAACTTTCATCTGTCGTTGCGCTTGTTACACCATCCTTGGAGACACCCTATTCAGAAGGCATTTTGATGGTTTCCTCCTAAGGTGTCTAGATAGATAAGAAGTTGAATGGGCACTACATGAAATACATGAGGGTATCTATGGGGCACACTCAAGTGGACTTACTTTGTCTAAAAAGCTCTTGCAAATAGGATACTACTGGCCTACAATGGAAGAAGATTCATATAATTATGTGAAGAAATGTATCCCTTCTCAAAAGAATGGCGATAAGATTCATGCTCCATCACAAGATCTATATCCTATTATCACACCTTGGCCCTTCTCATAGTGGGGACTCGATCTCATTAGGAAAATCCACTCCGCATCCTCCAACAGTCATAAATTCATCATCACCACCACCAAATACTTCACCAAGTGGGTGGAGGCTATTCCTCTTACCTTCACCATTGGGAAACAAACCTCTAAATTCATCCTGAACTACTTAATTTTCCGCTATGGAATCCCCAAAGTTATCATCACAGATAATGGCAGACCCTTCAAAAATCAAGATGTTAAAGAGCTTTGTCAGAAGTTTGATATCCAACACCGCTTCTCCACCCCATATTACCTGGAAGGTAATGGTCAAGCTGAGGCTTCTAATAAAAACCTAATCAAAATCCTTAAAAAGACAGTCAATGAAGCTGGCCTTGATTGGCATCTCCAACTCCATCTTGCTCTATGGGCTTACCGCACCTCCATCCGCACACCGATAGGCGCCACTCTATATTCCCTTGTCTTTGGCTCCAAAGTTGTACTCCCTCTTGAGATCGAGATCCCCTCCATAAGGGTGTTCTATAGAATATCCTCCCTGATGAGGAATACATAGTTGCTAGGCTGTAAGAGCTAGAATTGCTAGATGAAAGGCACCTGAAGGCCTTAAACCATCTCCGGGTATATCAAAATCACTTACGCTTGAGCTACAACAAGAAATTCAAAAGTTGAGAAGTTGGTGATCTTGTCCTTATGGAAAATTAGAGAAACCTTTAAGAAAGAGAAAACAAAGGCAAGTTCAAGCCCAATTGGCTTGGACCTTATGTGATTACAACAAAGTATGGATCAAGGGCATATTAGCTATCTACTCCCAAAGGAGATCCCTTGGATGAGCCTATGAACATCATGCACCTAAAGAGATTATATGCCTAATCCTCAGAAGGTCACCGGTTGTCTAAAAGCACAAAAATAAAATAAAAATAAAAAATTAGCAAAAAAGTCAAAAAAAAATCAAAAAGCACAAAAATACAAAAAATAAAAAAAGTAAAGAAAAATCAATATGTCCATCAGTGAAAACCACTCTGTGGTGCTATGGACAAGTACCTTGGTGAAAACCTAGTTTTAGGTGCCAAGGTAAATAATCTAGATCCATTGTCTATTTGGACATACTCAAATTCCCCTCCCCTTGCCTGACCCCATTTCATTACATGTCCCACCCAATGCTCATATTCCAAAATTAAAATTGTATATTCTAACGTCATCCCCGCCCCTTACCAATGAGGAGGATTGTACAAGCCTAATTAAATGGCCATCTATGCAGGACGACTCCTGCCATCATTCCCCCCACTTCACTTGCAGCAAGTTGTCTCCTTCATTCTACAAAAAAGACATTCCTATCCCATTCCCCTTCCCCATTTGCAACCATCCATTTCTTTAATCTGTGCCACTGCATAAACCTTCTCATACACCATCCACCACCTTTCTTGTTGCTGGTTGTCTCCTTCATTCTATCAGAAAGTTGATCTGATGATCTCGCTATCCATCTCCTCCCCAAGAAAAATAAAAGGAACAAGGTACCCTTGACCACCTCCATAGATGTCACAATTCATTTAGTATCCTCTGCAACAACCCTACCCACTTTCACCACCAAACTATCCTCAGCAGGTTGGTTATCCATTCCCTCCTTGGTTCATGATAATGAGTCTTTGCTTGAGTCATGAATAAGGATCATCCCATCAAACTGAGCTCCCATCCCATCAAATTGAGCTTTCATTTGTCATGTTGAGCTTAACCCTGAGTCCTAAGCTTGTGCATCTTCTTGACTTGCGTGTTATTCAAACATCCATCCACACGTACTCCATCAAGTCTTTTCAGTCAAGTACCGCATTTTCATTCACGTGTCCATGACCTTCTGTTCTATTGCCTACATTATCCTATCAATCACTTCTGGTCATCGGGATGCCTCCTTCCCCCATCCGGTAGTGTATCCACAAATCCTAAGTCCTACTCTTGGCAAGAGATGTTAGTTGGCCATGTGCATTTTATTTGCACAATTTGATCTTTTGCTTTCATTTGTATCATGTTGTCCTACAACTACTCCTACCTATGGCTACCAGGATCATCTTATATCCTAGTATGTTTTGGACGGGTGTATACTAGGACATGTCTTTGTGGTATGGTGTGTTTGAAGGTCTCTCTTGTACGAACCTGTAGATCTGTACCTACATCTATACAGTGTTTAGATAGTTGAATACTAGAGATTCCCGTTTGTCTGAGAGTCAGTCCATGCCTCAAATTTTTCATAACATCCTGTTTCCTATAATCAGTGGTGTAGACTATCTGTGACAAAATCAAAACTAGGTTTTCTCTCCATATTTTGCACAACAAATCCCTCCATCTCAATCTCATTCTTTGCATTTCATCCTACCACCATGCATTTTGGAGACTTCAATTTATTCACTTTCTCAATTTCTTGTAGTCCTATGTTGTTGTACTATGGTTGTCACATTCCAAAAAATCAATTCATTACCATCATTAGGTACATTATTCATTTAGTTGCATAACCATCTTGTTTATAATAATCATTAGGTGCATTATACAGTTGCATAATCATTTAGTTGCATTATCATGTTATTCATAATCATAATCATTTTATTCATTTATTAGCATAATCATTAAGTACATAATTCATTGCATTTGAGACATGTAAACTGGTACATACAATGTTTACTATCTATCAAAATGTATCTGTCATGCATGTTCATAATTACACAACGTAGGTTCATAATAATGTAAGGTTAATTAAAGCCCATTCAAACATTAGTATCTCATGTAGCACTACAATCATTAATAATCACTCTATTCAATATAAAACATTTGAAAATAATCTCATTACATTGCATCCTTAGGTCATTTTAGGTCCATTAAATTTTTAGTTAAACATTAATATCTCACATGAATAGTAAGTCATCAAGTAGTCCATACATCACTAACCAACCTAATTAGTCACATCTTGGTTTGTTATTTTTATTAGTGGATAAATAAGGGTTTTCATTACATCACTGACACATTTAGTTTTTTTTTATCGTTGACATGGATTTTTAGCCTGGTCCAATCACCAGGTGAGGCCACAAACCGAGGGGCCTCATCCCCACCTTACATATCTGAGGTATTAACACCTCTAAGCATTAGTTCTATTAGCAATCATCTCCTCCTCCTTATCTCTCCAGCAACGGCTATCTCCCTTATCCCTCCACAACCGCGAGCGAAAACCTCCTTATCACTCCACCAATCATGGTTCCTCCTTATCTATCCACCCATGAAGCATGGCCTCCTTATCACTCCAGCCTTGCCTGGGGCTAAGTTGACTCATCTGTGGTGGTGTGAGTTGAACATGGGACCTCCCCATTCCGGGGTTCGTGACTTTACCGTCACGCTGCGGGGTGAACCCCGACACATTTAGTTATTATTCATCTAAGAGCATTACATTAACCATATCACAAACATGCATATAGGATATTTATTTGTACCACATAAGAATAAGCATTATCATCACATAAAAATCCAAAAACATGCATATCATCCACATGCATTGTGCATCCACAAACATGTTAGCACCATCATAGATAACATATGCATACATATAAAATCATCCATCCTGCATCACAAATAAGTCAGATAATATCCATCACATGCATCACATCAAGTCATAATCATAGAATCATCATCCATCATATAAAAAAATAATAATCAAAGTTCGTCAAAGTCCATAATAAAGTCCATACATGCATATACACCGCTGTGTACGGGAAAAAGCGAGACTAGGCTAACATGCCCTAATCCTACCTTTTGACACACATTGTGGAATACGAAAGAGCCTAGAGGTATCACACAATTGGCTACTTATTTTTGTGGAAGAGAGAGCCACAGGCTACCTATTAGGGTTTCTATTCCTTTGTTGTAATTGAAAGATAAAATGACTCAAGTTCAATTCCTAACCCCAAAGTGCAAGTATGAACTAATAACAAGATTGCAGAATTGAGATTAAACAATGGAAAGTTGTAAACACAAGGACAAGACAAGAGTGCAGATGAGTACCCGGAGTTAAAATCTAAGTGAAAATGTTCGGGACGGGGGCGCAGGCGCCATTGTCTTGATTCTGCTCTTGAAACTGCTGTTTTGCAACCTGAAAAGCTGTCGGAACTGCTGAAACTTGCTGTCTGACAGAAGGACCAGGGCGCCCAGCGCCCCCGTCCCGAACATTTTCACTCAGATTTTAACTTCGGGTACGCATCTGCACTCTTGTCTTGTCCTTGTGTTTACAGCTTTCTATTGTTTAATCTCAATTCTGCAATCTTGTTATTAGTTCATACTTGCACTTTGGGGTTAGGAATTGAACTTGCGTCATTTTATCTTTCAATTACAACAAAGGAATAGAAACCCTAATAGGTAGCCCGTGGCTCTCTTCCACAAAAAGAAGTAGCCAATTGTGTGATACCTCTAGGCTCTTTCGTATTCCACAATGTGTGTCAAAAGGTAGGATTAGGGCATGTTAGCCTAGTCTCGCTTTTTCCCCTACACATTTTGGTGAACCCAACATGAATCTTATTATTGCTTTCTCTTGCATTGCATTTGTTAGACCTAGATCTAGATTTAGAGTGTTTCATTTAAGTTTCATTTTTCATTAAAAAAAATTTAAAAAAAAAAAAAAAGAGGGAAAAGAAAGAGTGTGTTTCTTTTGTTTCTTTGCATTGTGTGTTTAAGTTTTATGCAATCTTTATTTCAAAATGTCAGATTTTTATTTGCAAGATGTTCATATTTATGATGATGTATGCAATTATGTTGATTATGAGTATAGCCAAGATGAATTAGATGAAGCTTTAGATGAGTTTTTGAACCCTAAAGATACCAAACCTTCATTTTACCAAAAACTCATAAACATTGTTACTATGCCATTTCGTTGTGATGAGAAAGATAAGTCGAATGATTCCTCTCAAGGGTACATTCCTATCAACTCTTCCACTAAATCTAGTAACATGGTTGTTTTCAATGATCCCCTTTATGAAGAAATGTCTCCTTTTGAATCAAAAGATAAACCTTTTAATCGATATGATCATGCTTTGTTGGATGATGCTCTTGATGACTTTGTGGCTTTATCGAAATCTTTAGACAAGAACAAAACTTCTAAATTAGTTAACATGATAAACCTGAATGAGCATAATAAACCTCTCTTTGAAGTCCAAGGTGCTTATCCTTCTCCCACCTTTCAAGTTCCTAAATCACCTCTCCTTACTGTCCAAGGAGGGTATGGTCATGATTCCTTTCTTACTCTGAATAAACCTATCATCACTGTGCAAGGAAGAAAACCTATAAGTCCTTATAGTTATGCCAAGAAATTAACTAGAGAGAGTTATAATGCGGTTGCCCATACTTATAATACTAGAAATAATAGGCAGCCTAATCCTCCTCCTGTTACTCCAGTTTCTCTTCCTAATCCTCAACCAATTCTTCCACAAGCTCCACGTATTTCACAAATGCTTAGTAAGGACTATGATCTCATTGAACAACTTAAAGCTACCCCTACTAAGATATCCCTTTGGGATTTGATCCAAACTTCTTCCACTCATCATGGAATGTTACAAGATGCCTTGAAAGATTTGAATGTTCCTCCACCTAATACATCTAGTAATATAGTGTCTTTGTTTAACTCTGTGATGAAACCCAAAGCTCAAATTGTGTTCACACAAGATGAGTTACCTTCTCATGAAATTCAAAATCAATATGATCCTCTTATGATTGTAGTTATTATCAATAAAAGTGCTATAAGATGAACCCTTGTGGACAATGGATCTGACCTTAATGTTTGTAGTATTGATTTATTGGACAAGCTTAATGTGGATCATTCTCTCATTAAACGTTCTTCTATTTCTATTCGAGGCTTTGATAATGTTGGTAAAGAATGTTTGGGTATCATAATCTTACCTATTACAGTAGGTCCTGTTACTTTACCTACACCTATTCATGTCATCTCTAGTAATTTGACTTACAATCTTCTATTAGGGAGACCTTGGCTTCATAGTATGCAAGCTGTCCCCTCAACTTTGCATGGGCGAGTCAAATTCATTTATGACAATATAACATACACCTTGCTAGCTGATACTAATCTTCAAGAACCATTACGAACTGGATCTTCTTGTTCAACTACTTCCAATCCTTCTACCACTTCAAATGCATCTACTTCCTTTAAGGATTTTGTCCCCTCTAGTACTCTTGATCCTTCTACTCAATCAGAATCTTCTCCCAAAGATATCTTTTCTCCCGAAAAGGCTCTCTTGGATGATGATTGGGGATCTTTAGACTTTAACCCTACTTTTGTAGGAGAATATAGAGTGCCTAAGTTTGAGAAGGGAAAATCTAAGGAAGAAACTAAAGAGAAGCCCACTTTGTCTAAGCAATTCAGTAACAACTTTGTGGCTACCTCCGATTCAAATAACTCTTCAACATCTTCCTCTAATACAAATAGCACTGAGATCTATGGGGCATCACCATCCCTCTTTGATTTAGCATCCCTTCATGGTCGTGGTTTTCACATTTTGGCTAATAGTGGCTATAGTGGAAATGGTTGTGGCACAAATGAACAAGGAATTAAAGTTCCTTTAGAACATAACATGCATGAATATTCATTTGGACTTGGATATAATCTTTCTAAGCCCACCAAAGCATCTAAAAGACCATCTCTCAATGTGAATGCTATATTTAGTAGTGATGATGATCTCACTTCAACTAAATCATCTTCTACTTCTATCAACTCTCATTCCCCTCATAAGGAAATCTTGGCGATGAACAAATCTCTTTATGACTCCCCTCAAATTTCTAAATCCACTTATGAATCTTTATCTCCTATTCATCATAAAGTCCTTTCCTCCAGGGATAAGGCTCTAATAAATTACACTCATCCCTCTTCTAAGATTTCTTGTGACTTTTCTTCTTCAATTTTTATCATTTTATATATGTTTTTGATCTCACTTATAGTTGAGCATTTAGCATGTCATATTCAAATACCTCATTTAGTCTATCATGTCTTTAAATAACATTAATGGCTATTATGTTGCTCATCATTATGTGACATTGGTAGCTCATTTACTGGGGGCTCATTGTCATTCATGATGGTACAATTTCAAGTGCAATCATATTTTTGAAGCAACATAATAGCCTAATTTTCTATGTTATCTCTTGTTCCTATGGGGACAAGAGTGATTTCATACATCTCTTCTTTTTATGGTTAAAATTTCCCTTTGAGGTAATAGTGTGGAAATATTGATCATCTTTTCTTTAGAATCCTCTTTTTCTAGATATGGGAGAAGATGTGTATTCTCTTTCTTATCCTACCCACTTCTTGTGAGGAACATTTTACATACACTAATGTCTTGCTTGCATGAACTCATGTGAGTATGTAGTACATTTTGCTTATGTCTAAATCTCTCCCTAGAAGATTGTGTAAGTCCTTCTCATTGTCCTTATCCTTGGGAGGCAATGATCTTTCCTTATTTTTATCTAAGGATCCACTTTTTCCTATTTCGTGGATGGTGTGAACTTTATTACTTGATGTTATTCCTTGTATGCATTTGTTGTTGTTTGTTCAAGGATTCTCTCTTACAAGAGGTATAAGTCCTTGATTACAACCTCTTTTGCACTTGGTAAAATACATCCATAATGAATTCACTCTCCCAATTGGGTTAAAAAGAGCGTCATCCTTCATTAAGAATCACTTTCACCTCGCAAAAGAAGGAAGTATTGCATTCTTATTCTCTTCTTTTTCTTATTCTAGAAGATGTTATATTTGTCTAAGACAATTCCTCTCAGGGATAGGTGTCTTTTGTACAAAGATCTCTTCTCCTCTAAGGATCTCCTTTACACATACTACAAGATATCCCTTTTCAACTATCTTATCCTTTCTTAAAGAGTGAAAAACTCTCTTGCTTGGATCTATGACATTGTTGCATTCTTGGGGTATCTTCTTTTGTGATGAAGGTAGGTATCCTTGTTCTACTTTACTTATGACATAAACATTACACTTTTTGAGCAATGGGTCATTCTCGGAACTAGAGCACAGACTCTTAGAGCGAGATGTCACGCTTTTGTACTATACATATACAGGTTGTAGCATACTCGGGCATAGACTCCTATGAGGTGCTTCTAACCTCCCTTACACACACATGCACGAGGTTGAGTGGAACTAGCGGCATAAGGCTAGACTTTCTCACTCTCCTCCCTTACATGGATCACCTAGACAGACTCTAGGGGCTAGTTTTCCATGTCCTTTTCCCATGGATCACCTAGACAGGATCTAGGGGCGAGAATTCCATGTTTTCTCTCTCACTATTCTTCTCATGGATCACCAATGTGTGTATTCATGCTTTTTTCCTTTCTTTTCTTCTCTTTGCATTTTGATTCCATTTACATCCTTCATCTTGTGTTAGAGAACTCTCAAATCCTCACACTCTTTGTTGTGTTGGAATTGAGATTTAGTCCTCTTTCTTACCAAATGATTCTCCATTAGTTTTTTGATCCCATATCAAATCTTCTTGTGAGCATTTGTCATCAATATTCTTTAACAATTCGAAGTGGTAAACATGATACCCTGTTTCAACTCACTAAAATTAGCAAGCCGAAACAGGGGGGGGGGCATATAGCTACCCTTGAATTTTCATCACCTTCCTTAGTAAGAATTAGGTGATTTTGTGATCTAACGTGTGTTTTGTAGGGTGCGGTTCCTAACTGTGTACTACAGATACCGCTGGGGGCTTCGTTCCATAGACTTATGGATATATCCTTTTTCAAATAATGTTTACTTTTCTGTACTTTAGCTTGCATATGCACATAGTACTCATATGACCGCTAAAGTGGGGGCTAAATGAAGCATCGTAAATTGTACGCACTTGCTAGGGTGGTACAATTTCACACCTAGTTTAGCACCCGCCTTGGCGCATTTTGCATTTTGCATTGCATTTCCCCTTTAGTACTTAATTAATTAAATTAATTAGGTCTAAGGTCCTATTTCATCATCTTCCACATCATAAAGTAGGGCCCTTTCATTAAAGTGTGCCCCTTTCGTTTTATTCTTCCAATACATCATTTAATCTAAAACCCTAATTAGGTCCTATTTTGAACTTGGGGGCTTGATTTCGGGGGTCAAAACATCTCGAAATCACCTGTAACTTTGGGATTCGCTCTAAAATCATCATATCCGATGGCCCTGAAAATTTGGTGAAAAGTTGTCGGGACCATGGCGCCCGGAGTGCACAAGGTCCCGAACATTTTCCCCGAAATTTTAGGAGTGCAATCCAATCATAAAATAAAGCTTAACCCTAAGAAATTGGTGGGAGATTCAATCTCTAGGTCGGCCAAAAGTTGAAATTAAGACCTAGGGTTTCATATATAAGAGCTCTCTTTCTTCATTTGAAAGGATCCGAATTTGGGTTTCAGGGACCTTCTATGCAGCGAAAGAGCAGATCTTTGAAGACTTCAACAACATTCAACATCCATCCATCAAGCATTCATCAATTTCATTCATCCATTTAGGGCTTTGAAGACATTGAAGAGCAATAGGGGATCACCGACTGAAGATTGGCTTGTACCCCTCCCTTGGGGTTGGGTATGATTTCATGTTGTTTTTAGGTCTTTGCATAAGCCTCATTATATCCCTTGTATTCATGCTTTAGATCACTTTGCATCTTGATTTGGAGCATTTACATTATCATTTACAAGCAATTAGGGTTTACTTTCTAGGTTGCTCTAGTTTGCTTACTTGCATTTTAGGATCTTGCACACACACAAGGTCTACACACACACTACTTTTACAATACAACTTGGCTATTCGTGGAGGTGGAAATCACCAAAGCGGGAGTTTGACTAAGGCAAAACCCTATATAGCCACCCACAATACCTTTTCAAATATAAGTGCAGATTTTGGGATTCAGACGACATCGCAAGTTGCAGATCCAACAGAAGCAGACAGAAACTGAGCTACACACCAAATTTCTGGGCAAAAGACTAGCGCCATGGTCCCACCAGGACCATGGCACCTAGCACCCTGGTCCCTCAGGACCATGGCGCCCAGCGCCCTGGTCCCTAGCCCTATTTTGGGCCCGGTCTCTTGTTGGGCATCGGGTCTTCAAGTTTACAATTTGGAAAATAATGTTCCTAGGTCGGCCTAAGGTCGGAAAAATTAGTCTCCTAACCCTAATTGACAAGTATATAAACTACATTTCCTCTCCCAAAAGAGGGCGAAAAAAACATATGTGTGCAAGAGGCGGAAGTGATAGGCAAACATTCAAACATTCAAGTATTCAAGCATTCCTTCAAGCAATTGAGCATTCTAAGTCTCCATTCAAGGCTAGGTGTTGCATTCAAGACAAGGATTCAACCATTGAAGAGGAGACCACCTACAACATACAACATACAACATCATTACACCTTCGCATGTAAGAATACAAACATTCTTACAACAAGGTATCAGTACTTGATTACATTACAAACACTTACATTTACAACATTCTCATTTCTTGGTTAATTCCAAAACCGGGGTTTGACATGAAGGCAAACCCCTAATCCCTAACCCCCCAATCATCCTCTCTTTTCTATGTGTAGGTTGCAGGTACGCGGCTGTAATTGAAGATCTGGAATCCTTGTGCAGAGACGAACAGATCCCCCTTCGTTTTGCAGATTTTTCGGAGGACCGTGTGCACTCCGGGCGCCATCGTCCCATCAACTTTCGCTCAAACTTGCAGGACAGCATCGTCTCGACATTTTACTGCTAATTTCAGGTTCGTAGTTTCATCCCGTGTCCCTATCTTCATCTACAAGTGAATCTTTATTACTTTTACACACACTCCTAGTTCAATCCTTCTATCTACATTCTTTACAAAAGAGGGTATCCTTGATGTCTCAACCCTTGAAACTCATTTAGAATTCAGTCTTGCATTGTGTGGGATTGGATCTTGTGGGTTTCACCCCTCTTCTGAATGTAAAGTCTCTCCTAAGTGAAAACCGTCAACCCTAGTGACCTCCTTTCTCTCTCCTTGGAGTGGGGGAACACCTAGGGTTCGATTTTCTGATTTACATTTTGGTTCACCAAAATGTGTAGGGGAAAAAGAGAGACTAGGCTAACATGCCCTAATCCTACCTTTTGACACACATTGTGGAATACGAAAGAGCCTAGAGGTATCACACAATTGGCTACTTCTTTTTGTGGAAGAGAGAGCCACGGGCTACCTATTAGGGTTTCTATTCCTTTGTTGTAATTGAAAGATAAAATGACGCAAGTTCAATTCCTAACCCCAAAGTGCAAGTATGAACTAATAACAAGATTGCAGAATTGAGATTAAACAATGGAAAGCTATAAACACAAGGACAAGACAAGAGTGCAGATGCATACCCGGAGTTAAAATCTGAGTGAAAATGTTCGGGATGGGGGCACAGGCGCCACTGTCTTGATTCTGATAGAAGGACCAGGGCGCCCAGCACCCCTGTCCCAGGGACTAGGGCGCCCCACGCCCCTGTCCTGGTCTTTTGCCTAGAAATTTGGTGTGTAGCTCAGTTTCTGTCTGCTTCTGCCAGATCTGCAACTTGCGGCATCGTCCGAATCCCGAAATCTACACTTATATCTGAAAAGGTATGGTGGGCGGCTATATAGGGTTTTGCCTTAGTCAAACCCCCGCTTTGGTGATTTCCACCTCCATGAATAGCCAAGTTGTATTGTAAAAGTAGTGTGTGTGCAGACCTTGTGTGTGTGCAAGATCCTAAAATGCAAGTAAGCAAACTAGAGCAACCTAGAAAGTAAACCCTAATTGCTTGTAAATGATAATGTAAATGCTCCAAATCAAGATGCAAAGTGATCTAAAGCATGAATACAAAGGATATAATGAGGCTTATGCAAAGACCTAAAAACAACATGAAATCATACCCAACCCCAAGGGAGGGGTACAAGCCAATCTTCAGTTGGTGATCCCCTATTGCTCTTCAATGTCTTCAAAGCCCTAAATGGATGAATGAAATTGATGAATGCTTGATGGATGGATGTTGAATGTTGTTGAAGTCTTCAAAGATCTGCTCTTTCGCTGCATAGAAGGTCCCTGAAACCCAAATTCGGATCCTTTCAAATGAAGAAAGAGAGCTCTTATATATGAAACCCTAGGTCTTAATTTCAACTTTTGGCCAACCTAGAGATTGAATCTCCTGCCAATTTCTTGGGGTTAAGCTTGATTTTATGATTGGATTGTGCTCCTAAAATTTTGGGAAAAATGTCCGGGACCGTGTGCACTCCGGATGCCATGGTCCCGACAACTTTTCACCAAATTTTCAGGGCCGTCGGATATGATGATTTTAGAGCGAATCCCGAAGTTACAGGTGATTTCGAGATGTTTTGACCCCCGAAATCAAGCCCCCAAGTTCAAAATAGGACCTAATTAGGGTTTTAGATTAAATGATGTATTGGAAGAATAAAATGAAAGGGGCACACTTTAATGAAAGGGCCCAACTTTATGATGTGGAAGATGATGAAATAGGACCTTAGACCTAATTAATTTAATTAATTAAGTGCTAAAGGGGAAATGCAATGCAAAATGCAAAATGCGCCAAGGCGGGTGCTAAACTAGGTGTGAAATTGTACCACCCTAGCAAGTGCGTACAATTTACGATGCTACAACCGCCAAAAAACACCTCATATATATCAAAAATCAATGAATGTGTCAATCATGGTACAATGATATAAATCCTCTAAGGGTCAAAATATAATGTCACATACATAAGTGCTAGCCCACACTCTCCCTGTCCCCATCACCATCTCCATTGCTAGCTGCACCTCCTGATGGTCCTGCATCCTCTCCCCTAGGTGGTCCCATAGCCACTGATCCCCACATATGTTGGCTCTATGTCTTGTGCTGGCTCTGTGTCCTATGTGATTGCATACTCTCGGTATACGATGCCGCCCTTTAATCTACTGGCACTGCCCCATGGTACAAACCCCTATAATACGCAACCTCCTAACTTAGACTCTCTGCCCGTCGCTACTAACTAGTCAAATCTGCATATACCTGTACAAACCTGACAGGCTTCAAAAGATGTCGGGCCACATCTCTCTCTCCCCGCAGTCTAACTACATTCGCCTCTGCTCTAGTTAGTCGAGCACAGAATGCATCCATCTCCCCATCCATCCTCTCCAACTCTGTGCTCAACTTGTTGATGGCTCCCCCACTCCTGGGCTCCTCCAAAAGCTGCTATGTCTCCTCCCTCTCCTCCCTCAGAGTTGACACCTTCGCCAGAGCTTCCTATAGGCTCTCTATCAGATCCTCCGCCTCCCTCCTATGCCTATCCACCTAAGACTGTACGCTAGCTTCCTTGGCCTGCTCCACCGCTAGATCCTCCTCCAAGCTCCCTGTCCTCCCCCTAACCAACCTCCAAGGCATGTAGCTTGACCTCCAGTATCCTCTATTGGCATTGCACACTCTAATGGTAATTAAGGGTGATTGAAGGTGTTGTCATTGATGGAAACCTTGCAATCTTATGGCACCAACATCGTCAGACTCTACATTGGCAGATAGTTCACCGACAACAACAATAATGTTTACTTGCACCCTAGCCGACATGATTTTGATTATTGTATTTTGTATTTAATTGTAATATCTTTTTGTAAGCCGACATGGCATGTTGTAATAAGACTCATATATAAGTATGAGATCTTGTAGATCATTTTGCGATACATGCAAGAGGATAGATATGATGGATATGTAGAGCGAATATTAAGGCAGATTTTGTAGAAGGGTTTATGGTTATTGTATGAGCTTACACCGGTACTGAACCTGGCATAGCAGATGTTGTTTTGTAGCAATACACTATATTGTATTTTCATAATCCATTTTGTAAGTCAGTGAGACTTCCTTTTATAATTCAGCAGTGAGCTCTAGGTAGTTGGCCTTCCTACATGTGCAAGCCCCTCTTTTAAGTAATATCCATTCATTGGCCAGTGAGTGAATATTGTGGGTCACAAATCCCACCAAGGTTTTTCCCACATCGGGTTTCCTCATTAAAAATCTTGTGATATGGTGTGCTTTCTATGTTGTCTTTACTGTTCTTATTTACTGCACTAATTATTGTTTACCAGTACACTGTTTTGGAATGCAAAATACTTAATAAGGTCAAATATTCTGTTAACCGGCTAGATACTGATTCACCCCCCCTCTTAGTATCTTTGGGACTATTATCAATCCTAACATTCTCTCCCTCTCCCTGGCTCCATCCCTCGACACCCTATCCTCTGCTGCCACCTATGCATGTACCCATGGTGGTGCCCCCTCATCCTGTACCTATATATCTGGGATGTCCATGGGATCCCCCCTCTCCTCCCCTCTTTCCCCCTTTGTTGCCATCTGTCCAATTAGTTCGACTGGTGGCTGACCCTATAGCAGGACCAACTGTCTCCCTCGGTCCTATCCTCTCGTCACTCCTCACTTCATCTGTCGTTGACCTCCCTCTCCACCTCCTGCTGCTCCTCTATCTGCAGGACCATCATCCTCTCCCCCTATGACCTCATCAATCAACAACTGCAACTCAGCCTCCTTTAGGATACTTGGAATCATGAGTCTCATTGGTAGGTGAACCTCCCACCAACATCTGATAGCTCCAATCATACTTGGATCCTCTCCTTCTCCTCTCCGCTCATCCCATATCAAGGTGACTGCACCCTCCTAGCTCATGTGCACCTCCAAAGGGCTAATAGCCCGCCCCCATATCTCTACCTCCCTAGTAATCCTCAGATATAGCTGCTCATAACCCACTATATACCACATATCACCAAACTACCTCGCTACTCAGTGTGGCACTTAGTACTCAATCAAATACACACTCTTTCTAAACAACCACATCTGTGACTGCACCCAGAGTAGCTGCCAATCTGCCCTCCATCTCTCACAATTTAAAAATGGCCTCCATGTGAAGATCATGACCTCATCTAAGATCCTCCTCCAAAACCACATCGCTCCAACTCTAGTATAATGGAGAAGACCCCTGTATCGGTCCACATATGGGAATTGCCGCCATCTATTCTATACCTTCACCGGTCGTGTAACTGCGATATACTCCCATGACCATATGTGTAACAAAGTCACTCTTGCGGATAGACTTCGGTACTCTCGAGAAAGAACCAAATGCATGTCATGGTACAACTGTCCCAACATCGCCACACCCCACACATACTCCATACAGTCATGGACCATATAGTATACACACCTACTCCATCCTATCGGGAAACCATGTCCATCTAGATCTAGCAGCACTCATCCACTGATCAGTCCACAAATAAAGAGTACTAAATGTAGAATATGCCTAATCTGCATAGCCTGTCTGAGATGCATCTGTGTCCCGTCCATAGGGAGCCTGTCATACTCAAACACTTGGTGTAGGTAATACTCTACTCCATCCAACCAATACTTAGAAATAACATTGCAGATGGGGATCTTCAAGATCCTCTAGATGTCCAATTAGGTGATAGAAGCCTCCCCTATAGGCAGGTGAAAAGTGCACGTCCTATTGCCCCATCTCTCCACTAGTGCAGTCATTATGATAGTATGTGCCCTGATCCTCGACAATCTGTCGATGAAACCCAAGACCAATTCTCTCAATATCTCCCTCTCATTTTCCTCTAGCTTCTTGTATAACCTCATGGTGGTCGGTTGATGAGGAGGCAACAGATTGGAAGGATAACCTTGAACCAACCAACCTCTAAGGTTGACAAACTCAACCAAATCCCTACTTCCAAAGATCCTTACACAACACCAAGTCAAGGAATGGTTCAATGACACTAAACAATACCATGTAAGCCTCAAAGGAGGAATATGTCCCCTTGCAAACAACTAACACTTCTCAAGTCCTGTGTGACTACACACACCCTTGCATACATGAGTGGGCTACTCCTAGGCTTTAGGGTTTGAAAGGCCCAATTGACCAATTCAATACAATGATCCTTGGAGGGGTGTTCTCACAACACCTTAACACAAATGAAACATGATTTCATGGTTTAGACCCACCGAAACATGACTCACTTGCCCACAAACAGAACCGATTGCAATTAGGCCTCCATTTGAAGGAATCGGGTGAAATTTTTTGACACTCTGAGGATATAGGCAAATAAATTATATTTTTAGATACCCTTTTTGGGGTTTCTCAACTATAACTTAGTTTTCGATACCAGACCAACTTGCAGATATCCCAACCAATACTGCACTAACAGACCTAATCGGGCTATTAGACCTATTTGATTGAACGTCTTCCACAAACTGGTTTGGTTCTCCTAATTGGTGACCATCACTGACCATGAAATTTTATTTAAACCTCCAAAGTACTCTTCTACCACATTCAAACCCCTTTCCAGTGCTCTACCACTCAATTCTCACGCACTGCACTCATCAAAACGGTCTGTCACATAGAGATGCCAAACCTAGGGTTAGTTCTCCATCCTCTTCACCTTGTCATTTCCTCTTAATGGCTTTTGGAACTGACATATGATATAGTGGCATATCATCTCCTATAATGACAGAGTGTTTAGTTAAGGATTGATATGCCAAAACCCATTATTGTAGTCAAACCCTAGGGGTTTAAGGGTTTTAGGCTACTCGGTAGAGATTTGCTTGTATAATGGGGAAACAATCACTTCAAGACTTCACACCAAATGCAAAACAAAGGTAAAAAATCTATTTATAGGAACTATTCCATGAGAATTATTTCCAATCCACCTTCAGTATGCAATCAACTTAAATTAGACAGTTTTCTGAGTTTCCAACAGTTTTGATGCTTCAATTTCCTTCTCAAAATAATCAAAATCAACCCAAATTACATCTTTTTATGTTTGGGGTCCTTAAAGGTGTCACCCCAAATGAAAACAACCTCCTCCAACCATTTTTGAAATTGAACTGACCATAGGAGAATCACGACTTACAAAAAAGTGCAAAATTGTCATGACAACAAATTGACAATATGACAATTTTTGCATTATTCAACCAACTTAGACTCAAGACTATCATAGTCCCCCAAAATGATAACATTTGATTCTAAAACATAAAAAATGACTCAAATAGACTTGTCGTCACTTGATCTTTCAATTTAGACCATTGTGACCCTTATTAACTCAATTTACTCTACAAGACCCTAGATGACAATTTGACCCAAACATGGACAAACTTGTCACACTCCTAGGACATTGAATTACAAAAAGGACCCATAGGGTCTTATTACATTCCTTCTAGACTAATAAAAAAATATCTTGTCTTTGGCTCATTCCTTCATAGGTAGGTGCTCCTGCACCACCGACTAGTGCTCACATGATGTGAGTGGCCCTAGACTCTCCTGCACCCAACCAATCATCTTCATTACCCCTCATATTCTATCTTAACCCTATTTAATCTTATCAAATTCTATCCTATGACCACCCTAGCTTATTTTTTGGGACATTTGCATGCCCCTTCAACCCCTTTCAATTCCTATTCCCCTTCCCATTTTCCCTCCCTTTGCTCCCATAGCGCTCGTGCTGATTCAACAACGCACGTGCTAAAACAATGGTGCATGCACCATGCCACAGGAAGAGGCGCTAATCCACAAGCCCCCACCCCCTTTGACCCCATTGAC
Source organism: Cryptomeria japonica (assembly GCF_030272615.1). NCBI lineage: Eukaryota > Viridiplantae > Streptophyta > Pinopsida > Cupressales > Cupressaceae > Cryptomeria > Cryptomeria japonica. The sequence goes on from NC_081412.1 coordinate 21,546,851, forward strand.
CCCTTTGCCCAGACAAACCAGCGTGACCGCATGCGCTGAACGCGTGCGCTCGTGTTGATCCCCCCTATTTGCCCTCTTCCTCCCATGCGTTGGCGCTAATCGTTAGTGCACATGCTGAACCTGGGGCGAAGGTGTTGAAATGATGATCAATGCCTCCGCCACACTATCCTTTTAGGCCTAATAAATTATCTAACCTACTAAAACACAAGGTGGGGCTAGGGTACCTACCAGTGGGCCGTACTCCTCAGGTCTCTGGTGTCATCAGACTCTCTCTGCGTGGTGCTCGTGGACAAGAATGCACTCCATCTTTCTCCTAGGGATTTGTGCTCTCCATGTTCTCTAAAGGTGTATGTGGCAATGACCTTTCCTTGGGCCCCATGTGGCTTATATTGGGCCCCCCATAGCCCTCTTTCTTTTTTACCTTCCTCATTTTTCTTCTTCTTTCTTCACTTCTCCATCTTTTTCATTTCTTTCCTCACTTTTCATTCTTCTTTTTTCGATAATTTTCCTGAAATTTTTTAGAAATTTTGGGTTAAATTCTCGAGGGGGCATACACCACCATGTCTTCACACTAGGGCTTCTTATCTTTTACCCACCGCCAATTTTTCCATTGTGTAAAAGAGGGGTAAAATGTAGACATCCACAATTAATTAAATTAAATATTTAATTAATTTTATCCTTTCTACGTAATTAATTGATTTAATTATGATGATACTATTCTTCTCATAATACATTAAATTTAATTTAATTAATCCTGTCACTATAGTCCAAATAACTAATTTATTCAACAAATTAATTATTCCCTGTTCTTCTAAAGTTCTTAAAACTGATTAATTCTTGCAAATCTCCTTTTAGTTAATTAATGATAATTAATTAACTTGGTCATGTGATTCCTACAAATCACTTCCCCTAATCCTTAATTAGTCTAATCAATTCTCCTAGAATCCCTCGTAATCAAGCTTAACATTATTCTTCAATTTTAAATCCCCAACTCATTCTCTCTCCTCTTGTCAAATCCTCCTACAAATCCCACTTGCCTCCTAATTCTCCATTATCTCACCTAATCACTCTCTTAATAATTTGCCAATGCCTAATCCCCATGATTAGCCACAGAGAACCAATAGCCATAAATGGTTAAATCCACTTGTCTCCTCCTCACCTTACAACCTTAAATGCACCTAATTGGGTCATTTCAAGGAATTCAAAATCTCACATCCTCCCATGTCTCTCATCTTCCCAAGGAATTTTAAATTCCTTTTCTTATTCCCTTTCCCCATGCACTTTATTATTTGAGAATTTTCAATTCTCTTGTGCATCCCCCAAGGAAATTTTAATTCTTTCTTGTCTTCTTAATGTACTTAGGATATCTTCCCCATGTACATTATGGAGTGTGAAGACAAGAAATGTCTTTATGGAAAATCTCTTGGTCTCCACACCTTGTCATGTCATTGTTCCCTCAATCCATGTGTTCCATCTCATTCAATCTCAACCCTTCATTTCCATTCAATCTCAACCGTCCATTTCTCCTCTTTCAAATCTATAAATTGGGGTCTCCTCCCCTTCATTTGACATCTCCAATCCAAGTAATCTTATGTTGTCATTTTAGCTTTTGAACTCATCCCTTAGCATCCATATCATAGGCAATTTGCATCCTTTAAGCATCCATAATCATCTCCATCCATTATTTGAACACTAATCCTTCATCCACATCCACCATTGTTGTGCATTTTGGAGAGCAATCCACATACAAATCTAGGACCAATCCAAACAAGCTAGGAAGGGGCACATTCTTGGTTTCACCAAAGGTCTAATTAGAGGAACAAGAGAGAACTCTCTCTTGCAAGGTATATTGATTTATTGGTTTAATTCTTTTATTTGATTTCTCATGTTATTTGGATTTAAACTAACATTCCAACCTTGCAAGGATTTTCCCTTGGTTTAGCACCATCATGAAGAAATAAAGAAAATGATCATGTAGCCAATACAAAGAGAACTACCAAGATCAATGTCAAAGCTCCAACCACAAAATCAAGAACGTAAATATGACAACATGAGCTAACCATCTCCTCCAAAGAGATACCATGCTCCATATGAACATATCAAATAACCATATCATGCCAAAACTCTAATCTAGAATCAAGAGTGCACCATGATATAATATCAACCATCCTATCAAACAAGGATAACATGTCAAATGAAAGCATAAACCACACCTCAACCAAGGATTCCTTGAGTCTTCCAAGATGTCAACATCCTCAAATATCATAAAGATCACCATCTCCTACAAGTGTACCTGCAAATGTGAAAGATCCTTCCGCAACAATAGGATCTAAGGCATCCTCCAAACATCTGCACACTAAGAAGATAATCCACCATCCAATGGTGAAAACACATCACTGCTACAAGCTCCCACTAAACCGTGATGTCGAGCTCTCCATAGCATCGTTATAACCATCTCCTAAATGAAGAACATCTAGGTCTACAAACATACAACTGAAATGTCAATAACATCAAGTAAACCATGAACTCCAAGCCAAGAAGATACAAAACCATCAACAAACAATTAGGAACCAATCCTACACCACCACATCATCACTGCCAAAAAATCCAATTGAAAGTGTATAGACAATCTATCCATGACATCATGATAAAACCATCCTCTAACATGAGAATCAACCAAAGCCATCTAACAATCAAAGAACTCAAGGTCGACATCATGAGCTCCCAAAAGCCCAAGTAACCATGATCCTCACACAAGAAGATACACCACCATAACCAATTGAGAATCCAAATCAAATCATCATCGATCAAAGCACCTGCAAATCCAACCATGCCATGCAAAAGTCCCTAAACACAAGGAACAACCATGGCATCATGATCAACTCCATGAAACAAGCATCTAACTCCCAATGTGTCCAACCTGTCGGTATCACATAGTCAACACCATAGGTCCTCCACCATGACTGTACCTAGTAACAACATCTCTCCTCAACATGACAACAAAATTTACAAACCATGTAACTAAACCAAGCCACCAATATGAATATGCATCAACAATGAAAGGTCTATGTGCATAGACAACCCATATCCAAGCCATAAATGCAATCCTGTAAGTATAAGCCACCTACAACATTGCAAAACTTGTAAACCCAACAAAGAAACATACATACTTAAACCAAAACTGATAACCATGTCAACGTGAGAGTGATCGAGATACAATATTGAGTGTACAATGATATAAACTCCAAATCTCCAATATGTACCATGCCATAAACTCATAATGTCACCACAGTTAAAATAGCCCATAAATATCTTAGATCAAAATATCAGCAAATAAATCATTTCAAACTTGCTTCAAATCTTAACCAATGTGTAGTAATCTCCAAGAGCTTTTCATTGACTATTTGAAGTCCAAAATTCGATTCCGTATGCTCAAGTTATGACCTCTTAAAGCCATAAAGGTAACTGTCACTTCTAGCTGGCCTTTCACTACCCAAATAAAAAAATTTGGAAAAAATAATCATATGAACATGAAGTACACTAAATGACCTTTCCAACGACTATAAGAAGTTGAAAAACCGACATCATACGCTCGAGTTATGCTTCATGAAAGAAAAACAACCTATTAGCCTATATGCAAGCAATTGAATCCCAAAATTTCACCAATATGCCAAATATAATATTTTTCCAATTTCCTCCAATATGCCAAATTATTATTTTTCAATTTTTAAATAATAATTGTGGTCGACCCAAGTGCCCGGACCCCACAAAATACAAAACTAGCATATAAAATATTAACATATAATATATTTTACTTTGGGCTGCATTAAAAACTTTTTCAGTTTTATTTAAAAAACTTTATAAAATAAAATAATTTAATTTAACCTTTTTAAAAAATTGGCAGATATTTTTTTAATTTTATTTTTTTGTTGTTTTATTTGTGGGAAGTCCCACCATCGTGGTGGGCCCCCATCGGGGAACCCACTGTTGGTGGGAGGGACTCCCCCACCACGACCGTGTTACCACCACAGACAATGGTACAATTGTCGGTGGCACCCACTGTGGTGGGCGGTACTTCAAAGGTGGGAGGTACGGGGTCTATAGACCCCGCCCCCCCTTAATAAATTTTTAATTATTTTCATAAACTTTTTCAAATGCCCCCTCTGCCAATTTTTTTTTATTTTTCGAATTTTGCAGGAAATATTTTTTAGATGGGATTTTTTATTTTTTATTTCTCTGCAGACTGATAAATAAATTGACAACTTCGAGCCTCAAAACAATTTTTTTTGCCTTTCTTTCAACTATCACTAAAATAGGTCGAATTATATATTATTTCTCATCTACCAGCCAACCTGAATCCATCCGTGAGGTTTGTTTTGTCCCGTGGGGTCATATGTGAAAAATCACCCCCAAAAGCCTCATATAAAATCACAACCAAGGAAACCCATTCGACCCAACACTTTGCCAACCCAAATCTGCCAACAACCCATCATAATAGAAAACCTAAAAGCCTCAGATCTGTAATAAACAACTTGCAAAACCCTCATATCTTGCCTTGTCTTACATTCTTTTATGCATTCATGGATTCAACCTAGGGTTATAACACCATAAAACCATAGCTCTGATACCACTTGTAAGGAAACTTGCAGCCAACTTTATGACAATTTCCACATAGTCCAAATTATATTTTAACAAAATAATCACATAGAATTTGCATCCAAAGAATAGACAACATACCCATTAAGGATGACACAAGATATATCCTAGGAAAACCCTCATGAAGGAAAAACCCAGCCTCCAAAAGCATCCATCACCATGTATTATTCAGCAATGTAACATTACAATACAACTGTAAAAGCTTTTGAAACCCCAGTCATCAACAAGCACTCCATGTGAATAAGCATGTAACCACACATCCCATGCCATGCTTCCAACCTCCACAAATGCTAAACTTGGCTAACTTGGCTTCAACCCAAACAACTACCCTTGTGGTTGCTTTTATAGACACAAGCTCCCACAAAACCACCAAGTGGTATTACATCAAAACCACATGCTACAATATCATGTGCAAATACCAATGGCTACCTACCTCCTTGACCCCACATATAATATTTGGTACTTTATTAAATTACTTTCCCCAGTATTAAATAAATACAATATAATAATCTCAATGTTACAATACAACACATCAAGTTGTCCCAAGAATATTCCCAAGGAATCTCTACATGCTATACACCTATGTGCAACATCAAATAAATATATATTACATTACATGTCCATGGGAAACTCACATAATAAATAAATATTACAATTACAAAACATTATTATGCAAGGTGTACACTAGTTATTTTCCTAACAATAATGATGTTTTGCTTCTTGAATGTAATCAAATATGTTGTATGAAATGGCTTGAATATGACAAAACCCTAATCACACACACATGCTTGCATATGAATGATGTAATTTTGCTCCACAATGGTTGAATGAAGAATATACAACCTTGAAGATCTCTGAAAATGCTTGATGAACAGTTCATGGATGCCTTAGGTCGAATACTTATGATGGATGAAGTCTTAGGATTGAAATGAATTGATTTATGTCTTTATATATGAGATCCTAGGTCATTTTACCGATTAGGATGACCTCCAACGGTCATATAGAGCCACCAATTTCATTTCCCGTTGAAGAGATAGGTCCCATCCTCTATTTAAAAATTGAGCTTCATTTAGGGGGACCAGGGCATTGGGCACTCTGGTCCTAGGACCAAGGCGTTGGGCACTTTGGTCCTCCTTAATCAGGGACCATGATTTTGTCCCAGAGAGGAGGACACCCCTCTAGAGAATCATTTGGTAGTTGTATATGGCATTAGAACTGGAGTCAAGGCATTGAATGGACCCATATAGAAAATGAGAGAGAGACATGCTAAAGTAGGGGCACAAACATGAGGTCTGACAATTTACGACACTATAGGTGCATTTTTATACATTTTTGCATGTAGGATTGCACAAATGTTAAGTCAAATAGGGCTTTGCTTTTGAAAAATTCATAGTTAGTCGTACTTTTCCTAATTTTTCTCATAGCCCCTCACCTATATATATGAGGGTGCTCATTGTAAAAAATCATCTTTTAGCATTGCAACCAAAATCTGCCGAATTATGTAGCATTTTGAGACTTTGTGCTTATTTTGTGAAATATTTTTCAAGTGAATAAGGGAGTAGTTGTGCCTTCAAACTTTGCATTGAAGAATTATTTCATATGAGTGCAGTGTTCTTATGTCAATGCAATTATATGACCTTGAGTTTATTTGAAGTGTTATTGGTGTGAGTTTTAAAATAATTTTGAATTTGATCTATGCAAGTCTTTGAGCTACAATATCAAGTTTGGAAGTTAGAAGTCAGAGTCAAGAGATAGGAAAATCTTTTGTCTTTGAGCTACAAATTTTCTCTCTCATATGTTCTAGGTAATATTATATATCTGAAAGTCTTCAAGCTACAAATTTTCTCTCTTGTATGTTCTAGGTAATATTATATCTGAAAGTCTTTGTGGCTCAATATGTTGTTATCTTTGTTGTTGAAGTTTGATAAGAACTTGTGTAAGTCTTTGTGCTACACAAGTTTCTAAATTGTATAAATTGTACTGGTACATTGTTAGGTTGTTCTTTGGTTTAGCTTGATTCTTTATCGATTATTATTGCTCATGCTAGTGTCTTGAAATATTCATTTTGAATGAGAGAATTGAGTGATTGTAATTCCCTTGGATAGAATAGATACTAGTTCCCTAGTGGGAAGGCAATAAGAAGGCAACCTCCCCTTTGTGAGGAGAGATTTAATCTTACACACTGTGGCTGAAACTCACATTTTGTAAACCTTTCCAGTTTACAAAATTTTCAACCAACAGGGTGCTTATTATTCAATTTGTGATGTCATTATTCCTTGACATGTGTCACTGACCATGACATGAAAACCCTTTTTCTTATCACGGTTTCTTATTGCCAATCCTTTTTTTTTTATAGTGTGATATCCTATAGGTAGCTTATGTGGTAGCTCCTCATTGGCATAACATAGAGAATTTTATTCACATGATCTAAATGAGTCTATTTAACAATAATGATATCCAAGACATGAGCAATCAAGAGGAATGGGACTCCAATGAGCCATTTGAAAAGACATAAATGAGAATATGTTAATGGAGAACTACTTGCTCTCCACCCAACCATAATAGAATCATTGAGCCTCTTAGGGCTCTAGTCATTCCCCTAAGCAAGGATAACCATAGTATCCAAACATTCTTAGTATTCAAAATACAATATTACAATATGCATGAGTATTTACCCATTTTTCCTTTTCATAAAGACAAAACTCAAGAATTTTTATCAAATTCATTTTTCCTTTTCATAAAGACAAAACTCAAGAATTTTTATCAAATTCATTTTTCCTGCAACACCCTCAAATACCCAAATGAACTCACCTCAACATACCTTTAAAGAAAACAAGAACAAATATAACATAAAATACAAGTTTCCTACAAGATATTAACTTGATAGCTACAAGGAGAGGAGAACTTATCTCTCTACATGAGGTGTAGGGACGAGTCTCCTCTTCTCTCTAAAATTATGCATTTAGAACACCATTTCCAAGTACAAGGGCTCCTTCTATCTCTAAACTCTCCTCCCTTCTCTCTAAAAAAAAAGAATTCTTCAAAGGAGAAGTGGAAAATACCCAAGTACTCATTCACAAATAAGATATAAGGAATTTCAAACTCCAATCCCTTGGATAGAGATGTGACACATGTCACCTTTTCATCCACTCCTCCAACACACCCTCCTACAAGTGTGAGACATTGGCAAGGTGTGAAGTGTCCTCACCTCCAACCAAGAGGGTCTTCTCCTTAATAAAGAGAGGGATATGCACTTTAATAGTCAATCCACAAGGTCTCCACTCATAAATGAGCTTTGGAGAAAGATGGGGGATGGAGTTGGTACCAAATAATCCTTTCACCCTATAATCTTGAAAAAATCATTGCAATGATTAATAAGGGTATATTGTTGTAAATTTTAACCGCTTACAAATTCACACTCCTTTTTGGGCTCTTGATTTAGTGCACCTCCTTTTGAGTCATTTTCAACCTATTTTTGGCCTTATCTCATCCAAACCGTCGTCATATGCCCATGAGGTGATCTAATCCTATGTATTGGGGCCTGTGCAGTATCCAACCACCTCTATTTTGTCCCTTTTTAGTTGGACTATGGCACATAGTGCCCTAGTCCTAATGGACTCTAGCACCTAGCATGTTAGTCCCTCCAAAAGGGGCCCAAATTTGAATATGTCAGAGTGCTAGTTTCCAACATTTGTGATCCTATCTCGATGTTTTGATATGACCATTGAAATTAATCCTAAATATGAAAAAACTTGACAACCCTATATAGATACAACCCTATATGAATACTTCATCTATAATTCAGTTTCATAATCTTTTCACAATCTATCATTTCAATTACAAAAGCCTAATTCCTTCATTCAAGAGAAGATCTAAGTAAAAGGAGCATCAACTACAACAAATTATTTTCAAGTATGTCTTCATGATAGATTTTGTTATGATTTCTCATGTTATTGCATCAACACTTGGAGGACTTATCTGATGAATACTAAGAGTGGGGGGGGGGTGAATTAGTATACCCCAAAACTTTAACAAACACTTAAGCAGTTTTACTGCAGACCAGTATAGTCCTTTAAATAATAAACTAGTTAATACACAAACACGCCAAATAGAAAATAAAGCATTCACCCACAATAACACAATCACCATAACACAAGATATTTTGATGTGGAAACCCAAATGGGAAAAACCATGGTGAGTAAAACTCACAAGTCTACTATCTGCAGAATAGCAACCAGACTGGTTAAGGCCTTACAATGTTCTTCACTAGAACATATCTTGTTAGGAGATAAGTCCTGTTAAAGACTATCTTGTTAAAGGATTTCAGATCCACAACTGTGACCCACCTTGTTAGAGGATTTTGAATAGGCTTTACTAAGCCTACCCGGTTAAGGGTTTTTGACTTGTCGAAGAGATTAGCAATCAACAAGTAAGTGATCTACAAAGTAGCACAAAATGCTTAGTTAGATCCTTGATTGCTCCCTGTTAATGCATCACAACATTACTTCAGTCTTCTATTCAATCTTTGTCGCAAGATACATTTTTTGCAAAGACCTAATCTTCTCTACAACACTTCACACACATATATAAAACCCTAGACATGATGTCCTCATATAGGAATCTGATTTCATGTCGGTCCAATGAGATTAGACTACAATTTCCTAGGTACAGTGCATCTAGACACAATTTGTAACACGACACAGAATCACCGCATCGGTGTCAGTGGATGATAACTCATCACACTTTACAAGTTTGCTGGTTAAAAAAACACAATATACCGATTACCGGTTTATAAACACAGACTAGTAAATTGGAACATAGTGTTTCGATCTTAAAAAGATTGGCTGTCGCTTGGGGTCCTCGAACCGCTTGAAGTCCTCATACCGCTTGAGGTCCTCGGTCATGCTTTGACCGGTAAGCTCCTTATGCAAACACCGATAGCCTTCTACAAACAAAGACTATGCATACAATGACATATAATACCGGTTTGAATAATACATCACATACTACCGGTTTAGAATAACTCATACAACAAATAAGTGTGTGTCCATCAATGACAATCACAACTAAACATCATCAAAATGCCAACAATCTGCCCCTTTGGCATTGATGGCAACACTTAGGTAAATTTGACATCTAAGTGCTTACAAAACAAAAATGATGCCATAATACTCCCCCTAAGCATTTACACTACTCCCTTTGCCAAAATTTCAAGCATGTACTACTTCCATTTGCATAAAATTTTTAATCAATACCACTCCCCCTTTGCCAACAATGACAAAGTAATGCAAACATGCCGCAAAGGTTTACCAAAAATATATTGCATAACATAAGAACAAAGTATATGTTTATGACAATAATGAGTAAAACTTTTCAAAAATGAATTTAAAGTTTTTCAGAAATTCCTTCATGTCTATAGGCCAAGTATCTAGGAGTGTGGCAGCAACTTCACTCTGAGTCTTCATTTGGAATGCTAACTCCTCCATGGCATCCATAGTGCTCATTTCCTAAGTGACAATAATGGCTTCCATGTTTAGAAAGCACTTCTGAAGAATCTGCAACTTAGGTAACAAAAGCAACTGAAGCTCCTGCAGATCTTGAGTCCACTTGCAGATCTCTGAATCAATTCTGGCAATTTGTTGCTTGTGAGTCTGTATAGTCTACCCATACACTATGAAGGAATCATATGGCACTTTGAATTTCTCTATATACTGCTTTAATTCCAGTTGGAGTTGACCTTTCTTCTTCATAGCATCATCACAAAATAGATCAGGCTGATAGATTTTGCTCAAAAGTTTATGTCCTTAAGCCATTGCCAGATTGATATCATCTTTCTAATGGATCAGCTTGGCTTTGTCTTCGTTTAAGTGCTTCACTAATGCAAATTTTAGTGCCTTTTCATGCTTTTTCTCTATAGCAGTCTGGGCAACATCTTCTAATGATTGCTCTTGATAACCCACTATTGTGCATAGAAGCTTCAACTGGGCCAGTGAAGAATCGGTACCGGAAAGATCAGTATCGAGGACTAAGGTTGAAAGAGTATCAACAACAAGTTGAATAACATCTTTTTCTTTCTTCCTTCTTAGTTCCTCCAATCTTTCTTGAGCAAGTTGAATACTTCTTAGTAGCTCATTTTCATCTACAGATTTGGCGAGATAGGCAAGAGTCAATTCACTATGACTGGTGGGATCAACCTATTTAGTTTGAGCTTGATCTCCTATTGCCTTGGGAGTTTCAGGAGTCTGTCCTCCTTCCTTTGCTTTGATATCCTCTTGTCTCTTCTTCTCTTGTCCTCCTTCCTTTGCTTTGATATCCTCTTGTCTCTTCTTCTCCTGCTCTTCTTTCTCCTTGGCCTCCTTGTCGGCCTTCTCTTTCTCCACTTTCTCCTTTTCTGCTTTCTCCTTCTCCTTCTCCATTTTCTCCTTCTCTATTTTCTCCTTCTCTACTTTCTCCTTCTCTATTTTCTCTTTCTCAACTTTCTATTTTTCCCCTTTCTCTTTCTTTGCTTTTTTATTCTCCGCTTTCTCCTTCTCCATTTTCTCCTTCTCTACTTTTTCCTTCTCCAATTTAGTACCTTCAGCATCTAATGCATCCACATCAATATGATCATTTTTCTCAGCTGTTCTTTCTCCCTTATCATTGAAGGTTTCATCCGGTTTTGATTTTGATAGGTCAAGCTCTTGCTCAGCCTGTCGATTTGCTTCGGATACCGTTTGCATCTTGACAGCTTCTTGAGCCTGCAGATGAGTGTCCTTTTCTACTTTAGAGATTTTACCTCCAAGTAACTGAAGTCTTCTCCTTCTCATGAAAAAGGTGCCTTTGTACTGATCAAGAATTTCAAATAATTCAAAATTAGAGGCATCTAGAAAATATTGAGCAAAACTTTGCTCCCTAATTGTTTGCTCCTTTTCAATGGCAATGCACCACTTATTGTCCAAAGAATCATACAAAGAATTAGAAACTCTAAGTTTAATATCGGTTGGAGACTGATCATTATCACATAAATACTTAATGAGTTCTTTCTCTACCTCCTACTTTTCAGTATCGTTAAGATCATCAAAATAATTATTTAGATCATCAAGAATTTTCCTTCTAATATTCTTTATATTCCTTTGATAATGTGTCATAGGCTTGTAAGAAGAAACATGTATATTTACTGGTGCAGAGGTTGCAAGTACATTACCGGTTAGCTTGGTCTTCTTACTTGATATTTCAGCTTCCGATTCAGTGTCTTCTGAATCCTGTGCTCTGTTCTTGGTTCTCTTCTTCCTTTCAAATACCTTTGGCGGAATAGCCTCCAGTTTCTTCTTGGCTGGTGACCTCTTGGTCACTTTTGGACTGGCAGCAGATGTAACCAGTGCCGATGCCGATGACACAACTTTCCTCTTCTTATGCTTCGGTACTATAGTAGGATTAACCCTCTCAGAGTAGGTACCAGTCCTCTTCTTCTTTGGATCAAGCGGTGAAGCAAGTAGGGTAGATGCATACCCAGTGAGTATATAGTTCACCACTTCATAGCCCATAGGCTCAACTTCATCTTTTCTAGGCTCAACCGCTTCCATTATGTAATGATCCACTTTGATCATGAAACAAATATCATCTTCATACTTCTTAACCAGGTCACCTGATATCCTTGTTCTCTGGTTCATCTTCAATCTGAACTCATCAAAATACTTATTTAGAATCTCCGGATAGGTAGATCCCACTACTTGCAAACTCTCGTTGATTTGTCTAGTAACCGGTAGGTCACTTGACCATTGAACATCACCAACTCCCAGAAAATACCCTTGAAAGTAGAAAAACAATCCGACAAGTAGTTGACCAAACTTGAACCTAAGTGCCTTGTCCTCTTTGATGGATTTCAAATTCTCCATGAGTTGTTTTTGCATGTAGGTACACAAGTTGCACTCTGCATCTTTCTTGATCATTCGATAAGCGACATGCACCGTAGCTGTAGGAATAGAATTCATTCTACTGGCATAGAATACTCTATACCCGATCACCATGCATGTATACTTCACCAAGTCATCTTCAATGGTGTTGACAGTTCCTGCCCTCTTGTCGCTCACAGAATCGGTGAGCTCTGTCACTTTGGTTTTTGTGATCTTACGAAGAACAGGGACTTCTCCAATATTGCAGAAACTGGTCATGACATGGATTGCCTTCGGTGTGATATCATGGGTTCGCTCAAGATACATCTTGTCACCATGAACCCCACTAAGAATAATTATTATATGATCTTCTGTGAATTTCCTTGAGAAAATATACTGCATTGTGGAGTTTCTTCTTCTCGATCACACTGTACTCTGTTTTAATCTTCTTATCTTTTCCACAGAACAAACTCAATTGAGAGTGAATCACTGGAGACCCTAGGTCTTCCAGTCTACAATCAATATAACTAGAAACACCCCCTTCGACAATGACTCCGATGAGAATTTGAGATAGGGCATTGTATTTCAGCTTCTTCCTAAGAGATTCAGATGACTCCTTAGGTGCAGAAGAACTAGAAGAGACTTTGGATGTAGAAGCCATGTCTAAATAATTCTAAATGATAAGAGTGATTTGATGAAAAATACCTTTTCACTCTGAACTAGGGTTCGCCGATGTTGAGCACAACATACTTCTCCAAAAGCTTGCTTTACCACTCTGACCTCCATTCTGGATAACTTGAAATAACTGCTGGATCTTGCACAAGATTTCTTTCTGGATTTCTTCGAATGCAAGATTGATCGCTTTTGTTGCTCTGCTCAAGTTAGAAAATGCTTCTTCAAAAATAGGTAAGTAAAAATGACTACAAGAATCGCCTTTATACATGCTCCTACGTACCATAATAAATGCATCACCGTTAGGGTACAAACCCTAATTTTACCTTTTACCACTTCATTTCTTCTGTCGGTTGCCAGGTAACTAATATCAATAAAAGCACTTTACCGATATACTCCAAGGGTTCAAAAAATTGTTACCGATATGTTCCCCCTTAAGATTTTCAAAGCTCATTTTGCCGATTCAGTGGTCTCCACACTGGGTGCGAAAACTGGTACATCTTGTGGCTTCTCTTCAGATTTCTTTTTTCAAATTTTATCCATATCAGCCTGAATGGTTTCAACATCGACCTTTCCTTTACCTTCTGGGTCGATCGGTTTGTCTTCGGATGGATTCTTTCTCTGTCTGCATGCTTTGGCAAGATGTCCCGGTTTGTTACAGTGATAGCATACCATACTAGGTGCTCTCCATGGTCCAGTGTTCACATTTCCATTCTTTCTACTACATGTTGCAGCAGTGTGACCGCTACCATGACTGATCACATAGGTTGCTCTCCAACCATTTGTTGCTCCATAACCATTTGACCAGTAGTCATAGGTTCTATACCGGTTTGGGTTCTGGTTCATAAGAGGTTCTTGGACAACCCCTTTTGATCTTGGTGCATAACCTCCAGGGTTGTTCATAACCGATTCGCACACAAAAGATCTATACCCAAACTTGTTGCATGCATAACAATGACCATTAAATCTACCAGTTCTAGCCTTGTGGTCATACACGTTGTTTTGCATGTAAGGCAAATTATTATAAGTCTTGCTCCTACATACATTGGCTGAATGTCCTTCCTTATGATAGTTAAAGCATACAGGTTTGAACTTTGGCTTACCTTTGCTTTTGCTTCTTTTCTCAGGTACCAGTTGCTCTTTTGGTGCATCAATCTTGGTTCCAGAGGATTCTCCTTCCTCATATGTAGACAAACAAAGTCCAGTGGTATCCTTTGATGGCTTCATTGATTCCAGCTGTTGGTCCAATTTTTTAGCACTCTGGTTGAACTTTGCAAGTATCTCCTTCATCTCAACAAGTTCTTTGGAAAGAGCTTCATTGGTCTTCATTAGGGTTTCATTATGAGAAATGGCTGCATTGAGTTCTTCTTGCATTTCTTCTTTCTCTTCCTTACCCTCTTGCAGATAAGCGGTAATGGTACCAATTTCTTGTTTCAACTTAAAGATCTTGTGCTCCTTGTCCTTCACTAGATCCTTAGCTTTTCTTCGATTTTCCAGTTCCTGACTCATCCTAATGGTCAGTCCTTCCAGCTCCCTCCTTAGGTTAGATTTGGACTCATTCAGTTTCTCCACTTCTTCGACTAGGGCATCCATGTCTGCTTCATCAGAAGAGCTATTTTTCAGTAATTTCCAGCATTTGCACAAGTTCTCTTCTTTTGGTTAAAGAGGCTTTATACTTGACCTTAAGTTCATCATAGGCTCAGTGAGTTCCCTCATGCTATATTCCCCAATATCTCCTTTCATGTGGTTAGACTTAAAGAAAGGTTGGCTCTGATACCAATTGATGAATACAAAGAGGGGGGGTGAATTAATATACCCAAAAACTTTAACAAACACTTAAGTAGTTTTACTGCAGACCGATAATGTCCTTTACATAGTAAACCAGTTAATACACAAACAAGCCAAATAGAAAAATAAAGCATTCACCCACAATAACATAATCACCATAACACAAGATATTTTGATGTGGAAACCCAAATGGGAAAAACCACCGTGAGTAAAACTCACAAGTCTACTATCTGTAGAATAACAACCAGACCGGTTAAGGCCTTACAATGTTCTTCACCAAAACAGATCCTGTTAGGAATCCAAATCTCTGTTAGGAGATAAGTCCTGTTAAAGACTACCTTGTTAAAGGATTTCAGATCCACAACTGTGAGCCACCTTGTTAGAGGATTTTGAACGGGCTTAACTAAGCCTACCCGGATATGGGTTTCTGACTTGTCGAAGAGATTAATAATCAACAAGTAAGTGATCTATAAAGAAGCACAAAATGCTTAGTTAGATCCTTGATTGCTCTCTGTTAATGCATCACAACATTACTTCAGTCTTCTATTCAATCTCTGTCGCAAGATACATTTTTTGCTAAGACCTAATCTTCTCTACAACACTGCACACACATATATAAAACCCTAGACATGATGTCCTCATATAGGAATCTGATTTCATGTCGGTCCAATGAGATTATACTACAATTTCCTAGGTACAGTGCATCTAGACACAATTTGTAACATGACACAAAATCACCGCATCGGTGTTGGTTGATGATAACTCATCACACTTTACAAGTTTGCTGGTTAACAAAACATAGTATACCAATTACTAGTTTACAAACAAAGACTGGTAAACTAGAACATAGTGTTCCGATCTTAAAAAGATTGGCTGCCTCTTGGGGTTCTCGAACTGCTTGAAGTCCTCATACCACTTGAGGTCCTCGATCATGCTTTGACTGGTAAGCTCCTTCTGCAAACACTGATAGTTTTCTACAAACAAAGACTATGCATACAATGGCATATAATACCAGTTTGAACAATACATCACATACTATCGGCTTAGAATAACTCATACAACAAATAAGTGTGTCCATCAATGACAATCACAACTAAACATCATCAAAATCCCAACATTATCTAAATAGGATTGCATCACCACCATTATCAATTTCAAAGGTATAATTTCCTCAATTCAACATTTCCTTTTAGAGTTATCCTCTACCCTACTAGGAGTAATATTTCTTTCTCATACATCATAGTTTTAGTGGAGGTTAATTCCTATCTAGGGTTTGACTTAGGAAAACTCCTATACAACAAAACATTTTTCCTCTTTTTTGTGTGTAGGTTATAGATTTGACAACAAAAAAGTTTTTAATTCATAGAGAGAAAAATGAGACTTAAAATTGTAGATTTTGAACAAGCAAAAACCCTTGGGCTATTTTGATTTGTACATGTGTCTAACACTTTTTGGTTGAATTTTAGAGGGAGTAATGTATAGAGCATCTTGATCCAAAATCCCAAGTTTTAATCAATGGAAGCACCTCCAATACAAGGGCACCTAACACACTTGTTCGACATTTTCAAGCCTAGATTTCAGAGACAAGTTTGTTTCTATGTTTTATTTCTAGATCTATACTTCAAAGTTGACTTTTAGTTCTATATATGTTTGTTTATGTTGATTATTGTCATTTTTGCACCATCTTACCTAGTTCTTTCATATTCATATTGTTACCCCTAATTTTAAACTTTCCTTTGATGTCATCAAAAGCTGACTCTCAAAGCTTAGCCCCTTTGCCTTCTCACCGGTTTGTTGGCTAAGTCACAACTTTCTTTCCTTTTTGAGCCTTCTTATTAGGGTCCTCGAGTGTCAAAAGCTACCAACTTCCTAATTTCCCTTTTCAGAGGAAGTCATCCAACATAAAAAATGTTGATATGCATAGGGTCAGATGATCAGGGTTTTTACAAACCTTGGTACTAGTTCACAAATTTCCTAATGTGCTTGACTAGCTGAATTTCCTTGAATGATCACCCCTTTATGTTAGTTGTCTTGAAATGTTCCTGAACTTGTCCATCACCCAACCACATTGAATGCAAGTTTCACCACCCAAGTTGATGTCGATTGAGTTGGTGATTTTTCGATCTCTGTGCAAAGATCAAGAGCTTTTGTAGGCACTTGACTACATGAAATTTTCTGTTTTTTGAGATGTAATCCACTTGAAGATATGAGAGGTACAATACCTCCTTAATTATAGATTAAGAAGCTAAAGCATGTAAAGATGCTGACGTAATTTTTGAAGGAGGGGGATATTATTTTTCATAGCAAAAAAATCAATGAGGTGAAAGCCCTGTACATAAGTGGAAGGTGGAAAATTTTCCAAATTCATTCTTTCTTTAGAGATTAGTCATGGAAATGACAAGTTGGCAGGCTGGCATATTTATTGGGGAAGTGAAAATTCTTGAATTTTAATTATTTTTGTTTTAGAAACTCCTATAGGATGTTCCCCTATTTTGAAACAGCATGGTGCAACCTTATGAAGAACAAATCCTCATTGTTCAACCTAATTTGAATTGGATTCAAAATGAATGATACATTGTTGCTCAATTAAGTAGAGTTGTCTGCAAAGTGAAAGTTGACTATGTTGAGTATCTAAGGATATCTTCCTTTTTGGAATGAGAGTAGAGGCGAGCCAACATCCATAATCAACTTTTACAGGGAAAAAATGCTACAAATAGAGTTCCAGTGTCAGAGGCAAATTGAATTAGTGCTTAGCCAATTTGACACGGTACTTCAACCAACCCAATGTTAATTGAAAACCTGCAAGAAGACATCCTTTTGGGATTGACTTCCTTAGCCTGGAAATGTAAAAGGACCTATGCAGAATACATGAGGATCATCTTTGTGTTGGAAGATGAGGAGGAAAAGGCCAAAATACATGATGCCCAACTCCAATTGGTAATCCTGGTTAGGAGGAACCATGTTCCTCCTGCTAACTGATAGGTCATGCTCTTTGGACTTATAATTAGGCATCATAGGTTGGACTTGCCATTTTTGTTTTTATTTTGGGTAGCTATTCAGTTCTTGGAAAAGTTGTTTTCAAAGACCATTATTTTAAAGAAATGGTTACGAATTGTGGCCTATTTATGTCAAATAGTATGCAGAGACTCAAAAAAGAAAGAAGGGATTTTTCTTTTTCTTTTTAGCAAAAAGGATTTAAAAATATTTTCTTTGAATGGATACCTAATGGAAATCTGAATGCGATTTCATGAATGATAAACTTTAAGTTATGGTTGATGGTTTGTGTTTTTCTTCTTATGTTGAAGCATTGTGTGTCCAAATTTTCATTCTCATAATTTGTTGGATAAAATTGGGATTTGTGTGTGTACGTTACTATAAATTTGGCTTTGGATAAATGGAATAGTAATGCTTTGTCTTATAAATCTCAAGAAAATAGAATCTTTGTATTCTATTTGTTTGTATAATCACTGTAAACCTTTTCTTTTTTTAGAGTTTTCAGGTTAAAAATATTTGCCCTTCCTGATTTATGGTAAAAAGCATACCCAATTTAGATAAAAGCAAATTGCATCATACGAGGGGGCTATGCCTCTAAAATTCAGAGGAAAATTGATGATTTAGTTAGTGATTTTTCCAATTGTTAGTTTTTGGTTTGTCCTTCCTTTGGGCATAGTGAGTTAATTTCAGGATTATTTCCAAAGGAGAAATTCGTTAACCAACACATATCAAATCATATCAAACACACAAATAGGAAATAATCATACAAAGTATCCAACTCTCCTTTAGGACTGAAGTTGGATCTTAATGGTTATTTCCCATTATGAAACGATATTGATTTGGGATCTTAATTTATGTATCTAGGTTGGTGTCCCTTTTCCAAACATTTCATTTTGGTGAACCCAACATGTCTTGCAATTGCATAATTTTTTATTTTCAGTTTCATAAATGATTTTTGCATGAAATTTTAATATTTGGAGGAATTCATTTCTGAAAAAAAATTGTTTTTATACTTGCATTCATCAATTAATCACAAAATTGCATATTTTTATTGCTTATATCATGGATTTAGCAAATGCTATCACTTAAAAAATAAAATTGTTTTCATTATGTTTTCAATTAGTGAGTTTCATGATGGTTATATTTCACAGATCTGATAGTGGCCTAGCCTCCCTTATAACACTCTATCTCTCTCCTAAAGATATTTCTATTCATAAGGACATTTTGGAGTAAGAGGATTATGATACTAGCACCTTTCTCAATGCTCTCCCTTTTAAGGATGAAACATTGATGAATAATGCTTGTATCTCCCAAAATTGGTCCCACTAATGAGGATATTGTAGTGAGTGGATGATACAATTCATGACACTTTACGTACCATTCACTTTAATGACATCTTTTATAGAGATTAATTATTGACAATGATTGTCCCCTCTCCCAAAATTGATCTCATTCATAAGGATATGTTTGTGCGAGAGGAGGATAATGCTAGCAATGTTTCCAATGCTCTCTCTCTTAAAGATGAATTTTTAGTGAATAAAGAGCCCAATCACATCAATTCTATTCATGTTTCTAGTCATGTGAAGCCTAAAATTGTTGTCCATCTTTGTCAAGATGTCCCTCAACCTTAAAATAAACCTATGCTTGTTCTAAAAGGTGTTAAGAATCCAACTAGGCCTCCTAACTATATCTTAAACTTCATAAAATAACTTACTCAAAGAGATAGGATGAATCAACAACCCGATTATCATGCAATAGCTCACACATATAACACTCAAAACAAGAAGAAATATTCAAAGTTACTTTGCACTTCTCAACCTTTCCTTCCTTCACCCTCTCATCTTTCATAAGATGTTAAGGAGTATGATCTTGTCGAGAAACTTTGTGTTACTCCAACTAAGATCCTCCTTTTAAATTTGATTCGAAATTAACCTACATACCATGAGATGTTTCAAGAAGCCTTGCAGAAGGTAGTTGTCTCACCTTTTGCTAGACGAAATGATATAGAAACCTTTCTTGATTATATACATGAAACAAAGACAAATATTATGTTCAAACAACATGAGTTATCTCCTTTGGAAGTTCAAAATTAGTATGATTGTCTCATGCTTTTTATGGTCATGTATGCTAATATCATAAGATGTACCCTAGTTGATAATGGATCATCTTAATGTTTGTAGCATAGAATTATTACATAAAACCAAAATGGACCCCTCTCTCATTCAACCAAATTCTCTTTGTATTGGTTACTTTTATAAAATTGGTAGACAATCATTAGGTTCAATTACATTGCCTATTAAAATACATGATGTGATCCTACCCACACCTATCCATGCCATGCTCAATACTCTCAATTATATTCTTTTTATTGGTAGACTGCGACTTCATTCTATGAAAGTGATCCCTTTCTACTCTTCATCGAAATCTCAAATGCATTCATAATAATGAGATATACACTTTAGAAGGTGATAAAAATCTATATAGTGGTATCCAAAAAAAAGTAGGATCTATATCCTTCCTTGACACTATGATTCCTTTCAAGACATAATATCCTATTGATGGTGCTTTCTTAGAGGATAATTGGGGTGCATTAGATTTTACACCCTCCTCTTGTGGAAAGTACAAAGTCCTCAACTTTAAAATGGAAGCCCTGAAGAATCCAAGTGCTTCATTTATCCAAGCTTCTTCTAAGTCCATTTCAAACTCTTATTCTTCCAACACATTTCTTGATGATTATTGAGGTTCTTTAGACTTCAACCCAATTGAAACTAAGAGTCAACCCTCTCCTCTTATCATTTAAACAACCACTAAGGATCCTACATTTGATTTGGAAAAATACTATGGAGTCGGTTTTAAATGACTTTCTAAACATGGATACAATGGACATGGTTTACGTGATGTGTGCAACAAAGTATTGAGGCTCATGAGAAATATAGATCACAATTTTCTAAAGAAGGTTTAAGTTTCCAACGCCTCCTTTTTTGACATCCCCTCTCCCATTTTTTAATATACCTATGGCTTCCTCTCCTAACTTTTCATCTAAACTAGAGATTATTTTGTTCAATCTTCTTATAGCCAACTTGATTACTATCCCTTGGGAAAATCGTAGAAAAAACCGAGGGAAATCCCTCTTTTTGTAGGTATCATCAAATTCATGCCCATTCCACTAATGAATGCCAATAATTGGAGTGTAAAATTCAACAACTTATCATTACTAGTATCATTCAAATGACAAGTGACAACAAATAACACATTTGTCTTGTCCCTTCTAAATAAAATTTATTTCCTATTATGTTCATCACTACGTAACATTAGTAGCTTACCTTTTGGGGGCACATTGTCATTCATGGTGCTACAATTTCATGTGCAAATATACTTGGATAGAAAAATAATAGACTTATTATTCCTCTCTCTATATTGGGGCAAGATTAGTTTTCAAATATTTCTTCTTCATTAGGATCCACTTTCCCTTTGTTGAGTTGTGTCATTTTTAACAATTTTCCTTTATTGCATATAATTGTTTATCCTTCATGAGGGTTTTCTCCTTGCTTGGAGGTGTGTATTGCTCAATTAGGACCTCTTCCTCACTTGAAAGCACATATATTTAAATAATCCCTCCTTGGCGTTGAAAGTGTGCAATCCTTTATCAAGAATCCACTCTCCTAGCAATTGGGAAGGCATGTATTCTTGATCTCCTTCACCTTTTAGTTGAAGATGTCAACTTTATTAAAGACATCCTCTCTTTATGGAGGTAGATATATTTAGGCAAATATCTCTTCCTCCATCTTTGATAGTTATGTATCCTTCATAAGGATCCCTTTACACTTGTTTTAAGATATTTCCTTTACAACTATCTCTTACTTAATTAAAGAATTGTATCCTTTAGGAGATCTTCTTCCTAACTTGAAAAACATGTAGTTTTGTCGAGAATATATCGTTGGTGGTGAAGGTGTTTTATCATTGATGTGGATCTCTATCTTCCTTAAGATATCAACATAGAAGCATGTTGACATCTTAAGTGGTGATGTTGTGTTACATAACAACCCCGAGGCATGATTATCAATCTATCTCTAGCAACTTTCATAGCATTTAACCAAGTTGTTCTAGGTCATCTATTATATCGTGGCTTTCTAGTTCACACCTCCTTATGTGTTGGTCATTTAGAATATTGTGTCTTACTAGTATGGTCATTTTTGTTTATCCCTCCTCAGGTGATTGATCAAATAGTATAGCGAGGCTTACTAGTTTGGTCATTGAGCATTTATCATATCGTTATTGGTTGCCTATCAAAATGGAGTTTTTTAGTGTAATCATTTGTTGCACTACACAAATCACACAACATAACACACCTTGTTGTTTAGAAGAATTTGCACCTCTTATAATTTTTCATGGGTCACCTAGCATAACATAATTTTCTATTCAGTAGACTCCATTCATGAACCACCCAAAATAATACACCTTGTTGGAGTGGAATTCATGGTTCAAATTTTCTAATGGACCCCTAGCATAACATACTTCCCTATTTGTTGGATCATGTATTCTTTTCTCATCAATTGGTATATGATCTCATCACTTTCCATAAGATCACTTGTGCTCTTGCAATAATATGCCAAGAATTATATTAGTAGTTGCGACATTTTTGACATTGAGGTCTCTTCAACTAGTTGACTTGGAACCTTTTATTTGCTTTAGTATTAACAATGTTTTATTTTTCTATATTTGGAGGTTTTTGCATGGATTGATAGGATCTTAAGCTTGGGGGTTTTATCATCCCTCAGCTTAGAGTCATCCTATCCCTAACTTGTCTTGCTCTCAGCTGATCTATCTCTTCATCTCTAATTTATTATGATTATGATCACAAGTTCATACTCTTGCCAAAGTGGGGGCTAAATGTAGTGTTGTAAATTATAAACCCTTACAATTTCACACTCCTTTTTGGCCCCCTTTAGTGTGCCTCCTTCTAGGTCATTTTTAGCCTTTTTTAAACCTTATCTCATCCAAACTATCGTCATATGCTAATGAGGTGACCTAATCCTATGTCTTGGGCCTGTGAACTCTTAAAACATATCTATTTTCCCCTTTTCTGGTTGTACTATGGCACCTAGTGCCCTAGTCCTAGTGGATTATGGTGCCTAGTGCCTTAATTCCTCTAAAAGGGGGCCAAGTTTGAATATGTCAAAGTGCCAATTCCCACCATTTGTGATATGATCCTGATATTTTCATATTACCATTGGAAGTTTGCCTAAATGTGCAAAAAAATTGAGAACCCAATATAAAGGTATCATATCTAATTGCTTTTGATAATATTTTCACAATCGAGCAATTTCATTTCAAAGTCCTAATTCCTCCATTCAAGAGGAGATCCATGTACAAGGAGCATCAAGCTACAACTTAGCTTCAAGTATGTCTTCATGATGAATTTTATTATGATTTATCCTGTTATTGCATCAACACTTGGAGGACTTATCTAAAGAGTATTTCATCACCACCATTATCAATTTCAAAGGTACAATCTTGCCAATTCAATATGTCCTTTCAAATTTAATCTCTTTCCTACTAGGGCTAATCTTTCTTTCTCATCCATCATAGCTATAGTGGAGGTTGATTCCTAGCCAGGGTTTGACTTAGGAAAAATCCTATACATCATAACATTTTCCCTCTTTTTTGTGTGCAAGTTACAAAATTGACAACAAAAAGTTGCAGATTTGCAGAGAGAAAATTGAGACATATAGCTCTAGATTTCAAACAAGTAAAAAGCCCTAGACTATGCTAATTTGCACGTGTATGATACTTTTTGGTTTAATTTTGAAGAGAGTAATCTAAAAAGTATCCTACTCTAGAATCCTAAGTTTTAGCTGATAGAAGCACCTCGAGAACTAGGGCACCTAGTGCACTTGTCTAACATTTTCAAACCCAAATTTTAGTGGCAGGTTTTTTATTGTATCTTATTTCCAAATCTATAATTTTGAGATGACTTTTAGTTCTAAATCTATCTGTCTATGTTGATTATTATCAATTTTGCACCATTTTATCTAATTCCTGCATATTCACATCAAATCATATCAAACATGAAAGAGGAAATAATCATACAAAGTATCCAACTCTCCTTTAGGATTAAATCTATATTTTGATGGCTATTTACCTTAATTAAATGATATTGATTTGGGATCTTAGTTTATGTCTCTAGGTTAGGATCCCATTTTCCAAATTTTCAAAGAGATTTTGAACGGTCATATCATTCCATAATGACATTATTACATATCCAATAGGTCCCTATCTCAAAGGTATAGACAGCCAAGGTCTATTTTTTTACTTAAACTAAATAAATTGACAAACAATACTTTTTAAAGACCCTCTCAAGGACAAATTTGAATTTTAGACTTGCTCAAGGGTTCTCAAACCGCAACCCTACAATGTCCCAAATTAAATTAATAAATTAATTTAATCAATTTTTAGAAAATGGTATTTAATGAACTTAGATTATAAATCCAAACCCCTTTTAAATTAACTTATCAAAGATAAATTAAATTTTCCTTAAAGTTTCAAGAATTAACTTTATGCACCCAATTTGCATTAGTTCTCATGAAAACTTCACCAAATTATAAATTAAGGTAAATAATTGATTATTTTTTATAAACTAATTCTATTCATGCCATATATTTATCAATTAAATTAAAAAACAGAAATTTGCATATAAATTAAGTCATAATGTGAGACCAAATCTCATTGCAGACTACACTATCACACTGATAACTAAACAATAAAATCCTCAAGTGAATTAAATATTAAGAATAATAAAAAAATAGTTATTTTTTTGAAAAATCCATAGACTCAAGGCTGATACAATCAACAAGAAACTTTGGCTACAAACTAACCCAAAACAATGAGCAAATATGAAGTCTAGAATTAACTACAAGCTCACAAAATCTTAGGAAAACTTTCCAAACTTATGAAATGAGTTTCTTATGATATTATGATTGATTTAAAAATGGAATAGAATGAAAATACAACCTCTAATGTATCATCAAAATATACAATAATTTTTTTATTCAAACCCCAATAATTCACTACAAACAAACTGTAAACCTAAAGAAATCAAATTATTTAACATAATGATAATCACTGAATGAGATTATATTATGGTATTCCTTGAATCCCATCCTTACAACTATTGGTAATCCTTTGATTCACATCCTTAGATCACCTTGTAAACCATGAACATATTGTCCAAAAGTCTCCATATCCACTAGTTTATCAACCACTAAAGAAACAAGCAAAAGCTTAGTTGAAATTTGCAACAAGAATGATGAAACTTGGAGCCAGAACCATGCATATATGAAACCAATTTCAAAACCCAAATTGGACACTTAGATTTCATGCCAAAATTGGAAGGAAACCTTGAATATAGCTCCTTTTTCCAAGTGTCCAAACTTTCACAACTCCCAAGGAGGTGCCAAATTGTTAATTACCACTAAAAGCCAAAATAGAAGGTCATGTGCAACTTCCCAAATTACCATACCAAAAGGAGTGAAATTAATTGAATTTAAATATTTTAGTATTTAAAAAATATTCTGATCTCAACCAAATCATCTAATTTATTATTATTTTCCAGATTGTTGACTTATTTAGATTTGTTATTTTGGGACTGTTGACTTACTATTTTTAGTAAGTTGCTATTTTTTTTTTGGAAAAAGGGACATGGCAAGTCATCCCTTTCCAAATTTTATTGTCCTCAATAAATTGCAACCATGATGCTTCAATTTCCAAAACATCTAAATATTTTAAACTACAAAAAATGATAATCGTGTACCTATTTGATGTTGCTTCTTCCTTCTAAGTATCCTAAATAATTATTTAAAAGTAGCTTGTTCGATGTAATAATGAGAAGACAAATTTAAATTTACAAACTCTTACTCCATATTACCTAAAGTTTTATAGCATTCCTTTCATCTTTTCCACATAATAACCTCCCCTTTTCAACTTCTTTCGAGAATTGAGTATATTTGCTGCACCAAGAAAGCTAAACCCAAAGATCCTGCAATATTTCTCAAAGATATAAATTTGATTATTGAAGCCAATAGAAAGGTTTAATTAGAAAATGAACCCTTCATCAAAGTGAATACCCAAGTTGGAAACAATCACCTCTTTTACCTTGGAGTTGTGGAGACACTCCCTACATGATACTTCACAAACTGTTTCAAACTTTGTCTCTAATTAAAGGTTGCTTGATACAACTATAGGATCTAATTTGGTACAATAATGACACATATAAGGGTTATAAAATGAAATCAAATAAAAACATACCAAACTCTGTCAAACTTTGGATATTGATATTGCAAAGTACAAGCACTTTTTATGGTATTCTATGCACTTCCTAAGTCCATCTAGCACATACCGATCACCCAATAACATCTTCAAATATTAGTAGAAACTTTTATTGCATATTATACTAAATCAAGTGACTTGCTGATATTATTGAAATTTTCTACCTCAAAACACTTCCAAACAAACTCTTTCTACATGACAACTAGTGTCTAGATTCTCTAGCTAAAAGTGCATTGTCAATAGGTAGCTTGAACCTGATATTTCTGATACATTTGATAATTTTATGGATCTAATTTTTTATATTGTTAGGATTATTATAAAATTCATCATGTGCCACAATAAATATATCTTTTAAAAAAAGATCTTCCATTCACCTCTATAGTGTTGAGATACATATCATGAAAATGCATATCCAAAGACCTAAACATTACGTTAAGCTATCAGAATTATTTTTCAGCCTCTTGGATTGGTCTATATGATTCAAAATTTAGTAGTAGAGTGATCATACATTAGAAACATTCATTCCATGGAACTCTAATTACCCAAAAGATAAACAATATCTCAATTTATATGAAGAAGATGAACTCCTTGGAATGATCCTTTGGCACATACTTGACATTCTTCACATTTCCATTTAAAAGTTTAGCGGAAAAATAACCATCAACAAAATATACCATGACATCTATAGAAGGTAATAAGATACCAAGAAGCAAATTTTTTGAAAAATTCATCTACTACCTTCACTTGTAATGCCCATATCTATGATTCATCACTCCAAAAGTACCAACCCAATAGATTTTCCATTTAATGCAATCCATCTTGCTCACATATATGGCATCAACCATAGGAAATAGAATTATTTTAAAACATAATTGATATTAAATTCCTCAACATGCCTTGTGAATTCATCTTTTGAAACTTTGAAATTCACTTCATCAAGTTTCTTGAGCTCCCATAATTGCATTGAGATCCCAATTATTCCCTATCTTGTAACACCATACTCTATATAAAAATAATATGAAATGTTAAATATATAACATGAGATGTGTAGTGTCATAAATTTTATCCCCTTACAATTTCACACTCTATTTTAGTCCCTTGCTTTAGTGTGTCCTCTCTTAGGTCATTTTAATCCTATTTGGGACTTATCACATCCTATTGTTCTCATATGTCAAGATTGAGACTAGATCTCAAGTCTTAGGTCCTAACACTTTGCCACTACCTTATCTAGTCCTTTTTGAGTGGATTACAACATGCAACATCTTCACCTTGATCCCTCAAAAGAGGCCCAAAATCAAAGATGCGCAAGTGTTGGTTCCCACCATTTGTGATTCGATCTTTGCTATTTTCATTGACTGTTGGAAGTTGCCCTAATTTAGGAAATACCTTGAGAACCCTATATAATAAAATCATTTATCATTCACAAATCTAATCTAGAAATTCATTCATCACAATTCAAGAGTCCTAATCCTTCAATGAAGAAAATATTGTACAAGGAGCAACAAGTTACAATAATCAATCTTCAAGTATGATTTCATGTTGGATTATGTTATATTTTGTCTTGTTGTTGCATAAAAACTTGGAGAACTATTCTAAAGATTATTGCATCACAACCATTATCAATCCTAACATATAATCTTCTCAATTTAACATTTCATTTATGATTTAGCCTATGCATCATTGGTAAATGTTGAGGAGGTTTCCACTCTTTCACGTGTGTAGGTATAGATTCAACATCACAGAGTTAAAAATTTGAACATAGCAGACTGATAGTCTTAAAATTCAAACAAGCAAAAATCCTTGAACTATGTTGATTAACTCATTTGTTTGATACTCTTTCATCGAGATTCTTGGAAACATGCTTACACACCCTCCTGATTAAATTTTTTAACTCTAGTCGGATTGGACACGTTTAGGACTAGGATGCCTAACTCACCACTCTAGCTTTTTCAACTCTAGATTGTTGTCATAGGTTCTTCTGTATCCCTTGATCCCAGATCCATACTTTTGTATCTTTCTATTTGTGCTAAATCTTATCAATTTTTTTATCAATTTGCCTAGATATTGCATTTTCATATAAAATCATATTCTATCAAACACAAACATCCAAAGAGGGAACAATTACTCAAAATGTTCAAATCTCCTTTTGGACCAAAGTTGATACTTGTTGGTTCTTCCCTAATGAAGAATTAATAAATGGTGAAAATAGTGAATGAATAATGTCTCAGTTTGCACTCCCAAACTAAGGCTCATATTTCCATCATTACAAGATGATTACCATATGAAATCCCTTGAATTATTCTTTTGATACAATCTCTTATATACCTGGGGTACTTATAATTTGACCAAAGTAGGTGAAGTCCATGATTTGTAGTTCATGAAGCTAATATCTAATGGGTTTTAGGAATCATACTATTTTATATATTTAGTCTATTTTTCATAAGACACTTTTTATGCTTTCAAGAGTTTACTCTAAACTTTGATGATAACTTTTAAGCCTAACAAATGACATATGGTATATAATGAATGCATATGTTTTATGAATGTTTATGGATAATATAATCTTATGATGTTGTTGATGATGATAATATGGTCAATTATTCATTATGAGATACTAACTTGCAACAATAAATCTGATTGCTAACTCATAATTAAATCATATCACTCGCAACAAGGTAATCCTTGTAGCTCACAAGATAGTGATTGAGGACATGCTCGATGGGAATGTAGCTATCAAAGGATGAATGGTTGGATGTTCATTCTATTGATGTTTTCATCTTAGAATAAATGTATTCGAAGAGCATGAAGGAACTTGTAGGATATGTTTCATGGTTCATAATGACATCTATCTATCTCACACATTTCCAATCTTTGATGTTCTCTAGTTGTAATATAAGTCCAATTAGGATTGTGACTCTTAATTATTTAGATTTCTACTTTCAATTATGTATAAGAATAAAACATCCATGAAGGATTGACAAACATTAGCAAGTAGTTTTAAGTCTCAAGTGATCCACTCTCAAGATTGGGCATAAAGTATAGATATTGT
The DNA here is from genome assembly GCF_030272615.1 of Cryptomeria japonica. NCBI lineage: Eukaryota > Viridiplantae > Streptophyta > Pinopsida > Cupressales > Cupressaceae > Cryptomeria > Cryptomeria japonica. Next base: position 21,576,206 of record NC_081412.1, read on the forward strand.
CAAAGTCTAGGGTTAACTATAATTGTATTAATGATATCATAGTTGCTAGATTATGTTATATTATTTTATCAATCTAGTGAAAATTGTTGTAACCATCATGTACTCAAGCTGAATATTAAAAATAAAGGAATATTTATGCCATTATGAGTTAGACCAAGTTTCTAATAAGAGGTTATAACACTAAAGCAAGGGTCACTTGAAGTATTGTAATCCTCTTATAGTTTAGATAGTTAATATTAATGTTAGTTAATCTATTGAAGTTAGTGTAATAAATTAATTGTTGTTATGTTCTTCTTCTTAAAGTTGAATTGTTAGAATATGTTAATGGTACCAATAGACCAGGATTGTAAGTTCTAAGCTACAACTCAGTTAAGTTTTGAATTACATGCAACCACTATTGTGTAGATAGGTTTATTTCTAATATTGTTCATACTTCAATTTAATTACTGAATTGAGTTAATTTCCTATACGCAATTGATAGGGAGCCCTTTGCTGCACATAGTGCCAACATCATCTAATAAGACACATCCTTGGTCGATAATTAAATAAATCTTTCTAAGCCAATAGATTACTTATTAAGGGATTAGTTGGTCCATTGAGCTACATGCATTGAGTTACCTGCATCAATCTATTGTACTTAGTAGGAGTTAGTCATTTTTGGTGTTATCTCTAGGGATGGTGCTAAGGTTTATGACATCTAAGTTTAGATTTATTTTTAGGTTATTTTATTTTAGTAGTTTGATTGTTTTTAGTAAATTTTCAACGTTAAGAATAATAGATTTTGAGTTGAAATTCAATCATTTATTACAAGTGCAAGAAGATAGCCCATGAGCTCACAACTTTCACTGTATGTGGCAACAAAGGGATTCCTTAGGAAGATTCCTTACATTTGTAAAAAGTCAAGAATATATCCTTGAGACATAAAGGGTTTTAACATTCTTTGAGGAATCTCAATCACCAAAAGCATCCAAAACAATTGAAGATACACTCTATACAATGGTTGCTGAGGAAGTAGAAAATAATATAGAAAATCTTGTAGAATCAATCACTTTTGAGTCCCCAATTACTAACCAAGAACATGTTGCTGCCCTCAAGAACATACCTACATCTAACTTGCCTAACTTCTATGACCTAATCACAAAACACCATGATACTAAATTATGTTTGAATTTGATGTCTTGTGCCATATGTATAACTATACAATTGATGCATATAGAGTTAATATTTTCTCAACAACCTTTAAGGATGCTTCTCTAAGATGATTTATGGGACTGGGAAAAAATGCTATCACTAGTTGGGACACAATGAAGGAAAATTTCTTGCAAAAGTATGAGGATTATTGTCGAGCAAGAGAAATGAAAAGAGAAGAAATTTTTAAAGTGTAACAAAAGGAGCATGAACCTCTTAAATATTATGTTAAAAGATTCTTGTTCTACTTGAAGAATTCAAGGCATAACAAGCTCTCCCCAAGTCTCTCAAATTGGTGTTTTTATGAGGAGTGACTAAAGATTGCATAGATGCCTTGAATTTAATGGGGGCAAGGGATATCTCTAGGTTACCTTTTGATGAAATTTACCAAATTTATAGGAGTTACTGTTGAGATTTTTAATTGCAATCGAGGTTGGAATACTAATTCACAATTCAAGGATTTTTATCCACACTAAGCAACCCTTCATGAACTAGAAGCTACATTTAATTATCAACCCAGTGACGTGAACTTGAAATGAGGCAACACTATATATGTACTATGGAAGCCTTCTAAACTATTGTATCAGTTGTGTATAGAAAATAAAATCAAAACAATAAACTAAATTGAAAACATGACAATGCTAGAAACAAAACTAACTACACAGTAGTGGCTACAGGAAGACTGGTTATTTGCAACAGCAGTGGTTGTAGGTTGACTGTTCTAAAACTAGTGAAATAAAAAATGCTAAAACAAAACATATCTTAAACAAATAATCACTAACAGTAAATCATAATGAAAAACAAACTAAACTACTGCAAAACTAAACTACAATGGAATCACAGTTCCTCAAGTGACCCTTGCTTGAGTTGCTTCAATCTGTCATTTGCATTCCATCTTCAATTAAAAATCTTCAATGCTCAAATAATATTCTTATTGAAAATCAAATATTACATGGACATATATTAGACTTTCTGATTGAAATTGGACACCATTAACAAGACTCAAAACTAACTAGATACTCTCTACACTATTCTCAACACTACTTACTCACAACTCAACAAAATATTAGATTTATGCTTGAGGCTTGAAAGTTGTAGTAATTACAAACTCAACAACTTATTAAAAATGTTATTTCTCCTATGACAACAATGATATGACTTATTCTATTCATGACTGGTAATAAAGATTAAACTAACAAGAGTTGAGAGAGTTCTAATCCTCTTCAAACTCTATAACTATAAAGTACAGTCATGACTGAACATGTGTACAAAACATGTTATAATTATTTATTAATCACCAAATATTGTTTCCACAAGATTCTCCAATGTTACTTGAATTTAATAACTCCAAATATAGGAACTCATGAAGAGGTAGAAGAGTCCAAGTTGAATTAGAACTCAATCCTTAACTGCTGCCTGAAAATATGCTAGTTTGTCTTAGTCAAGTTCTGGTGAATGTTGCTCATTAAATATTGTGAATCAACTCAAATGGTTTAAACCCTTTTTAGATATCCTTTTAAGATTTTCAGATACTTTTTAAATTCTCAATTTTGTTAAGAAACGAGTGAGATATGTATGTTTTACTAAAACTGGTATTTTGACTTTTTCTGCACTTTCAGTCAACTGCTACATCTGTCAATTGCCAAATTGCTCCTCCTTTCTTCTAGCTGTATGAATGACTCAAAACATTCAAAAAAAACATGTTAATCATTTAAAAGTAATTTACATTCAATAATAACCATTTATTATAATTTTTTATCATCATTTAGCATCAACTAGCTAGACAAACATATGCATATCAAACACCATTGATCCTAGTTAATGCTTCACAAAACCAAGGTAATGTTTGGAAATGACTTGGAAGGACATTATAAACATGAGGTAGAGTATCATAAAAAATGAAATAATATGGTCAATTTACAGGCTCATCAGTTACTCTCGATCGACTCTAAGGAAAAATAAAAGCTTTAGACTCCTACCTACCATTAAGACATCTAGTAGTGTATTTAGAGTGGAGCTCAATAATCTTCTCTCCACTATGAAAGAGGGAATTATTTAGAATATTGAAACACAATTGGATGATTTTTATATAAATAAGAAACAAGAGGAATTTGAAGCATCTTTCACCTAATATTGTCCTTATTATAGGCAAAATAAGGCCAATTATAAATGTAAGAAGATCGGTAGTATCTTTGAAGAGAAGCAAGCACAACCAGAGTTTCATAGCTTGGAGGATGAAGAAGGACAAGTATTTTGCATTGACTTCTACATTCACTAGATCTATGTCCAAATTTATTTCATGAAAAACAATTACCATTAAAATATGGGAAATACCTAGATTGAACAGGAGGTCTCCTAAAGTTCTTCAAGTTTCAGACCATAATGAAAACTTTTTGATCTCTATTAGAGTCCTTCAATTCATCCTTGACCTTTTCCTTTCCTTTGTTGTTTTTGCTGGAAGTCTTAGAGCATTCAACTTTTTCAAAGACAAGTCCACCTTTGTCTTTATTTTATTTTGAGAACTAAGTATTACATTAAGCACTTCACTGCCACCTCTAAGTTTTAGACCTTTATTGATCTAATCCTTTTCATCTTTTAGTTCTTTCTTAAGTTCGATCACTTCTTCAAGCCTGGTGCATTGTTTGGTTTTCTTATCAAGCTTTGTTTCAAAATCATCAATGACCTCCTATCCCTTATCAAGCAAACTTCTCAAATAATAAATCTTTTCTAATGCCTTGTGTTTTTCTCTGCTTTCATCTAGGTCAGCCAATGTAGATCTTAATTCTCCTTCCATGTCAACAACACCATCAACATCATTCCAATCACACTGACCCATAGAATCCATGTCATTCAAATCTTCTCCAAAAATAATGTTAAAATCCTGGATCTACCTCAGAGGTTAAACTGTTTCTTCAGGAACCAAACTTTGATACCAATTGTTGAACACTACCAGATGCTAAGAGTGGGGGCGAGTCAACATATATTAAAACTTGATTAAATTACATTATCATTCATTCCATTAAGTCTTTAGTATAACATTCATTATGACATGAAAGTAAATAAATAAAATAGCAAGTACAACCTCACAAGAACACAAATTTTTTTATGTGGAAAACCCAAACTAGAAAGAACTATAGTGAGAATAAGCCAAAAATTTTACGTGTATGAGATTTCTTACAAAGTTTTAGGCCACATGCCAGGGATCTCACTGCTCCATACTTGTAGTCTAAGGCACACAACCTTAGGGAAATATACAAAAGGATTGCACAATTGAAGATCACTTCTTCAAAACAAGATACTAAATATTTGTCCAAAATACAACAAAGTCAAGAGATTGAACTGCGAGAGAATGACATCTATCTGTGATGGTTAAAAATTAGGGCTTCACCCAATGATAAAGTAAAAATGATGCAGTCAAGGTAGGGAGATCCAATGAAGGATGTCCCATCCTTGCAGCCTAACACAATCACCATGCAAGATATACCGGTAACCGGTAACACAACACTAGATAAAGTAGAAAGAACAACCAGTAAAATCACAAAATATATAACCGGTAAACAATATGAACAAATATTATAACAATTTGAAGAATTACATATGCCACATGTTGGATCACAGTCCAGGATACAAACAATGCTTACAACACAAATATAAGTGTTATCACTTGAACCTGCACCCCTATTTGCTAAGCTATCAACTTAGCAGGCCTGTGACACATGGGAACCCTCCTAGGCCTATGGGTTGCCTAAAACTTGGAGTGAACCTCCAGAGAAAGCTGGTTCTTAACTGGCTATCACCTAATTCTGACTACCTTGATGATTTTGTTGAGAAAAGAGAAGGAAAACATAAAAATGAACCTACTGTCTAACAGGCGATGCACCAAACTGAATATCTTGAGAAAGAACAACAAATAATAAACAATATGACAGTAACAATACTCACTTACACAACCCAATTGATCATAACCCTTGCATAAATAATTTATAAGAAGGTTAAAATCATAGTACTTAGAAGAGAAAAACACTTCTCACAACCTAAGACTGTTATTTCACTCACAACTTATAACCTGCAAATAATTATGCTTTTGCATAAGGTACCCTCATGAAAATACAGTTTAAAGGACAAGACTATCACAAAAACCTGCATAAACACCAAGTACTCATAATGACAGAAGAATATGGGAAGGCATGGACTGCTTGTCACTGCTCAAAGTTATTACAATGCTCTGTTATTCCTGAAAATGTGTTACAAAAACATTCCTTCCTATAGAGAGAACTTAGAAATTACAGTCTGCTAAAAAGATGAGTCAAGAAGAACCCTTACAAAGAGAAGGAAGGAAGTATATATGCCTTCTCAAAAAGCAGATAATGAATAATAAATTCCACCTCCTCTTGGGCGAGCAAAACTAGAAAATCCACTTTTTAGGCCCTCAAACAGGTTTGAAAGGGAACACACTTGAACCAAAGTCAAGACAACCCAAGTTGCTACCATAAAAGCTCTTAATTGCATCATAAATGGCCCCAAAATATCTCCTGACAGGCCTGCAAGCCTTCATAATGTCAAAAATATCTCCCTTTTGACCTTATCAAATAAACATGAAAAATAATCCTATAAAGTGATTTTAAAATATATTATTTAATTAAATATTTGTTTAATTTCCCTTTTAATATTTAAAGTCAAGATTTAATAAAAATAAAGATAATAATTTTATTTATTTAAAGTGATTAAAAATAAATAAATCACTTTAATAACTAATATTATTATTTCTATTTATTAAATCGATAAATGTAACAAGAAAATAAATTTATTAAAGTGTTTTAAATTAATCACTTTAAATAAATATTTTCTTTACTATATTTATTAAATTTGATAGACTCTAAATATAAAAATTGAAATACAACAAATATTTATTTAAGTAATAAATTTAAAATTCTTTAATAAGATTATTAACCAATTTAAAATGCCATGCCTAGATCTTTATAAAAAAGATATTACATTACTAAGGGCTCAAAACTATAATATTTAATAAAAAAGGAAGGGGACTTAAAACAAATTAAGAGACCCCCTTAGGCATTTCACGGGAAAATGAGAGGAGAGAAATAAGAAAAAAAAGAAAAGGCACAAAGCTCTTTATTTTTCTCGACATATATTAGGGAAAAGATAACCCTAAAACTCATTTCGCCTCCACTTATATTTCCATCTTTCTCTGCTGCTCCCACTTGCTGCCGTGAGGGTTTGCCCTGTTGGAAATGATGATTTGCATACTTGAATGGCTCCATGGAAAGCATCTATTTGACAAAGAACTGCAGATTTCCTTCGCTACTTGCCGATTCTGGGAGAAATGGGGGTTGCCGTGAGGATTTTGCTTACATTCCGAGGGTTTTTCGAAATTCTGGAAATGATTTGCAGATTTCTAGGTGCATATTTCAGGCATTTATTTTTTCGATCTTCTGCTGTAGCGTGATCTTCTAGTTGGGCATGATTTTCTGCTGGCTGCCATGGTTTTTCCGAAGATATTGTAGGTATTTTCCGCCATTAATGGCTACTTCAGGCGCACATTAATCCTTAATTCTGAAAATTGATTTTCTAAGCATGGCTCCTCTCTGAAAATGATTTTATGAGCATAGCTCCTTTCTGAAAATGATTTTTTGAGCATAGTTTTTTGATTGCAATCTTAATGTATTACCGCCTTACTGCCTTTTTCCTCTTTCTGGCTTGCTTCTGGTGATGAATTCATGCCTTTGACAGTAGCATATCCCTGCAAAACTCTTTTATGTGGAAATGGCTTGCTTGTTTATGAAGTATGATATATCCGATTTCTCTATAGCTGGAAACCACGTTGCACTGATAAAGTAACATTTAGGTTCTACTGTTGTGACCATTCTGTTAGCATTTGGCATTATAACAGACAATGGAAGATTGTTGGCATTTCAATAAGGATATTGAGAAGGTTGTTGATGATTATGGATATAATTGATTAACGATGTTTACTGTCTTAATATTATTATTTTGTCATTGATGTCAAGAAATTGATTTTCTAATTCAGTATGATGTTGCCATATCTTGAGAAGTATGATTTGAAGAGTATAAAGTTGTCGGTAAAAGACACAAAAAGTTTATGATGAATGAGGGGATGAATAAGGTATTCAATGGGCAACTATCACCGAGTCAGACAATGATGAGATCATGTTGTTTAGATTGTTTTGATATCCTACATATGCTATTGTTTGTAAGGTTAATATTATACTATGTTACCAAGCAAAGAACCTAGTCGGTAAACCTTAAGGAACCTAGTCGGTAAACCCTAAGGTTATCGCTATCGGTTAATGAAGGTGGAATGTCTACCGAGTGAAGTTTAGTATTCACTGAGTTGTTACCGAGCTATAACAGAATGCATTAAATTTTTACATGTGTTATTTAATGAAGGAAGCTGATGAGCTGGAACTGATTAAATGATTGGTATGTTGTAAATAAAGTTTGCTAATGAATCTATGGCAAAGGAAGATTGGCAGGAAGATCTACAGCTCAGATTGAACTGCAATACCTTAGCACAAGTTCCAAGAAATATACGCAAGTTCCAAGGCGAGGTAAAACATTTTCAGATCGAAAGATGCATTGAACCTGGACAAGATTGAAGATCTGATGGCTATGATTGATCATGGGAAATGTGATCAAGGAGATTTAGCGGTTAGCTAATTGTTTATAAATAGGGAACTGTTGATAAACAATGCATACGGGCAAGTGTATTCACAGGGATGCTACATAGTGATTACCGAGCACATAAGCTTGAAGATCTGTTTTGATAACAAAGTATAGAGCCCAGTAGAAGGACAAGATAAGTCCTATGAATAGATTGTATTGAACAAATAAGAATCTGCTTTAGCATTTTAGATGTGAAGTTGCAGATAGATTTTTATTACTGTTATTTTGTGAAAGTGATAGAACTCTTAACTGAGTGGACTTAACAGTCTTATTTGTAAAACCCTCTAGCAAGGTGACATTCTGATTGAGTGTTTGAAATCCTTTGACAAGGTCACTTCTAACAAGGTGAAGATCCTAACAAATATGAGGGAAATCCCTTAACCGGGTCACATCTAGCAATGTGTTTGTAATCTTTAACAGGATTTGCTTTTAACCGAGCATATTCTAGAAGAGTATATTTCTTAGTGGGTCCGAAATCCCACAGTGGTTTTTCCCTATTTGGGTTTCTACGTTAAATCTGGTGTTATGAAGTTTATGATGTTTATATTCTTTTGAGTTTGCATGTTTAACAGTTTTGGTTATATTACTGAAATATATGTTACCGAGGTTGAATCTGATGTTTTTTTGGAAGATTAAGTTTGTATGATTCACCCCCCCCTCTCATCTTGTTGGCTATTGGATCTGTACTTATATTAAGTATCAGAACTATCACATTCCTCATGAAGAACAAGAACAATCTATAATGAATCATGCTACAGGTTCTAAGGTCTCTCCAGAGAAAGCTAAATAGCCCCCATTTGGTGAAAAAACTGCATTATACACCATCATTGTAAGAAAACAAAACCTTAACAATAAAGATATACAAACTGCTGCTGTAGCAATCATTTCACTCCTCATTCTCCTTTATTTCAACTCTACTCATAATTCCAATGGAAGAAACGAAGGTTAAAAATTCATTTTCAATGCTTATCAATACTCTATGTTTAGGTGCATGCCAGTTAGAAGATCACTTATTGTTTGGACAGTCATATGATGATTGTGTTACTGCACTTACTGCTATGACCTACTGGGTTTGCAACTTGAGCTGCTCTCATTATGATCTTCATTGATACTTTGTGAATTATCCAAACTCTCTGCACTTCTGTCATCATCAATCTTAACTAGATCTTTGCCACCTAAGTTTGCAAACTGGCTGCTCTTGAATACTGGAGACTTTGAACCTCTGCCCCTTGCACGATAACTTGCTGCTGCAGTCACCCTTTTGACAGTCATTCTCCTTGAATGAGTGATATTGTGGTGATAGCTTGGCATGACTATTGTAGCTTTAATTTCATGCATAATATTGCTCTTTTTGTTCAATTTGTAATAACCTCTATGACTAATGAGGCAAGGTAAAATAAAAGTCTGATCCTTTAGGCATATATTGCTATATCTTTGACAGTGACATGTAGCTGTACCTTTGGCATGATAGAAAGATCCTTGAATGTTTATGCTTTGACCCTATCATAGTTCTATCACTGTTACAACTGTCCTTGTAGCTTATCATTGTTCACTAGCAAAAACTTTGGCTCCTATATGCTATTATGACTGTGTTTGCCATTACTGTAGTTACTGAATTTTGGTACCTTTTGAATGTCAATAGCTTCTTGATGATCTCTTCACAAGATAGTGACTGCACTATACACGAGCTATATTCATACTGAGTATGAATCTTTTCCTTGAAGTGATGACTGCGTACTCCTTTGACACTACTTGTCATTACAAAGTGAACCTGTAAGCACACTTGGTCTTTGCTGCTATACTCTTTGACTAGGCATAGGTCACTATGTTTTAACTATGATAATCATTGTCACATGTACTTACTGTCAATATCAGTTCATTGTCCAAGCTTTGATGCTTGTTTTATTAAATTTTTGTGACCATCTTGCCTTTTCTGTAGCAGACATTGGGACTGCTCTTTATATCTTTTGTATAGCATTTGTCTGAACATTATTTGATGTTTGAAAGTGCGTTTTGATGAGATCTTTCTATGCCCTTTTGCTATTGTCTTTTGAAAACTTCTAAAAGATCTATGCATTGCTACCTTATGTGTTGTATTATCTTTTGTAGTGCAACCTTCTATAATTCTCCTGTACGATGGTTTTCGTGAATGAGTGCCCCTCGCTTATGACAGTATGTTGGTGCTGACATTTAGGACTCTCATGTTTCTTATCAGCCTAATGCCATGAGTGACATGTACTCCTTTATTGTGACCACCGTAGGAGACGGGTAAGCATTGTTTCACTGATGTCATGATAATTTGTCCCTAATGTCATACATGCTGAGCTCAACCCTTGTGGGAGCCCATTTTTCTCACATGCAGATATTTAATTGAAGTAATCAGCGATAAAACTTTACCTGTATCTGCACATTGGACAAATTGTTAGACGAAAACTATGAATTTTCAGATATGTTTCCTGCTGTTTCTGATACATACAATGATTTCACTGGTATAATGCATTGTAGGAGTGGATTGTGCATGCATTGATGATATATATGCAAGGATATGGTATCCCGAGCTCTAATGCAATTCTCTTATCTTCTTGCAAACACTTGGAGCAGCAGGGGAACTCTGCAAAGGAGCTGGATATGAAGCTACTCAACTGTGGGGGGTTCGTCATTATGAGGCAATGACGGATCCATTATCTTTGTTTATATTTTATTTTTTTACATGCATCATTTTCTTGTATAATGCATCATAGGTAGTCATTCCCACAGCTTGTGTGGGAGCATCTCATTTAAAATTTATGAATAAAGAGATGCTTTTTCAAATATGCAATGTTGTATGGTTCTTGATTGGTTGTGAACACTTGCATTTACTCGGAAATCTTTTAGCATTCTATAGTATCTCTTGGCAAAACACAAACAACAAACATTTTCCCTTAAAACTATAAAACTTGACCAGCTCCACTTGATTGAGCTAGAGAATGAAAATGGGTAACAATAAGATCCATAGATCATCTACACATCAAATCGGCCTCCAGAAACAGTCTGTCGGTTCAACCCTAATCCAGACCTCAACGCTTCCGGCTTCAGTCCTACAGGACTAGAATCTCGCCGGTTCTACATCTTCGCCTGATCTCGAACTTCTATCTTCTATGATTTGTCTTCTGTCTCCTCAAATGATTCACAAAACTTCTATTTATACATCCGCAAATAATAATAACTTGATCAAGTCTGCCCAAAGACCAACCGGTTTATGAAACATGTTAACGGTAACATGTAGGCTCAAATCACTAAGAACAACTCCCAAAGCACAAAACATCATGCGATTCTCCGGGAACATCAGAAAAGGCACAAGAAACATAACTCAATGATCCACAAGTCACGAAAATCAACCACAACTCGATTCAACTTCGCTCAACACACTGCAAGACTAATCAGTAAGAACATATCAACCGGGCCAATACCAGAATCAATATCTCATCGGAATCAAATCCAAATGCCATGAATCTCGAACACGACAAAGACAATGAACTCAAGGAAATAAATCCAAACCCACAATGCTAAACCCTCAAACATGAAGAAATTCCATGATCTCCAAGCAATTCCACTACTAACTGCTCAACTGGTAAGAACTACACCAGTGCTCTTGCATCAGACTCTTGAGGTAATTGAAAAGTGAGTCCCATCACTTGATCTGGTTTGGCGATCTTTTGATAGGTACTTGTAACTACCTCAGGGATTCGACGATCTGACTACAACTTCTGGTTGCCTCTCCTCGGTGATCTACCGGTCCACTCTGCAGCCTGCCTCAATCGATGATCTGTTCAAGTCTCCACCCACTAACTACCTCAAGCTCAAGATCTAGGATTGGCGGTATACCTGCAAACCTTGCTCTACCTCACATTTGGCGATATGAACAAGTCCACAAGTTGCCTCAACTTCCTTTCCAACCAACCAGTGCATATCTAGGTCTTCCTCCAACAATAGGTTCACAAACCAACTTTGATACCATTTGATGCAGTCAAGGTAGGGAGATCCAATGAAGGACTTCCCATCCTTATAGGCTAACACAAACACCATGCAAGATATACCGGTAACTGGTAACACAACACCAGATAAAGAAGAAAGAACAACTGGTAAAAGCACAAATTACATAACCGGTAAACAGTATGAACAAATCTTATAACAATTTGAATAATTACATATGCCACATGTTGGATCACATTTCAAGATAAAAACAATGATTACAACACAAATATAAGATTCACATATCATCTATACATCAAATCGGCCTCCGAAAAAAGTCTACCGGTTCAACCCTAATCCGGGCCTCAGCCCTTCCAGCTTTAGTCCTACTGGACCAGAATCTCGCTGGTTCTACATCTTCGCTTGATCTCAAACTTCTGTCTTCTATCTTTTGTCTTCCATCTCCCCAAATTATTTGCATAACTTCTATTTATACCATCCACAAATAATAATAACTTGATCAAGTTGGCCCAAAGATCAACCGGTTTATGAAACGTGCTAACGGTAACATGTTAGCTCAAATCACTAAGAACAACTCCCAATGCACAAAACATCACACGGTTCTCCGATAACATCAGACAAGGCACAAGAAACATAACTCAACGATCCACAAGTCATGAAAATCAACCACAACCTAATTCAACTTCTCTCAACACACTGCAAGACTAACCAGTAAGAACATATCAACCGGGCCAATACCAGAATCGATATCTCACTAGAATCAAATCCAAATTCCATGAATATCAAACATGATAAAGACAATGAACTCAAGGGAATAAATCCAAATCCACAATGCTCAACCCTCAAACATGAAGAAATGCCACGATCTCCAAGCAATTCCACTGTCAACTTCACAATCGGTAAGAACTATATCGGTGCTCCTGCATCAAAAAACCTTGATTTTTTCTTAGGTACCACCACATTAAAGAGAGGTGCACCCACTAGATCTAGCCTCAAATCCACAAGGATAGGGTTGAGAATTCTTAGTGGATTCATTGGAATAAAGATTGATACCCTCTTTTAAGTTGAATTGTAAAAATGTTGAAATTAGGGTAAATGTGTTGAAATTGAAGTGAAAATGCATAAACAGTTAGCTATAGTTGTTGGACTGAGCCACGAACCTAGATCTAAGTAAGTATGCGAGTTCTTGGATCTATTTCTAGAAGGTCATCCTAATTTTTCAGACCCATAATGCTCGTTACACTGGTCCTCTGAACTTTTTGTTGTCCAAAGGGGAACCTATTTGCCTCTGTGAATAAAGACGATTTTGAAAATCATAGCTTCGTACCCATTCCCGTGCACAACAGAGAAGGGAAAATGGATGG